>NW_028081528.1:0-657962 GCF_014824575.4 Sturnira hondurensis
CCTCTAGCTGTCTGGTTCGTCACTATCTCTGGTCTCTTATTTTCATAAATGTTGGGGAATTGTTGGTTGGGGAATTGATTGCGCTGTTCTGTAAATCTGCCAGGATTTTCCCCCAAGTGTATGAGAACTGCTGTCGCTCCGTCCTACTCCCCCGCCATTTTCTCCTCCCCTTCTTTCACTGCTCTTTTAATGCTCTTTATCCAGTGCCATAAATAATCAGAAATAAATATACATATTTACAAAGGCATCAAGCTTTACTCTGTCCCAAAAGAAATCTAAAAGGTACAAGAATGAAATTATTCTTTTGATAATTTCTTACTAACTTTATGGAATTATATATTTTATAAAGTTTGGAAATGATTTCACAACTTTCTTACCAATATGTTTCTAAAAATAACTAAATACCTTTACTATGGAAATGTATTAAAAAGTCCTTTGTTATTTTAACTCCAACAACTCAATAATCTTTTCCTACTACAAAATAAACATATTATTTAGTGAAATTATGATGATGATGTTGCAGAATATGTTATGTTAATTATAGAATATTATTTGGAACCTTTATTTTACCTTAGTTCTAAAGAATTTAATATAGAAACTAGCATACAAAATTTAAAAAATGAATTTAATTCAAATGTGGTAAAAATAAAATATACAAATATATGCATCAGTACATATGTATAAAATATTTGAAATAAATCAAGTAGATGGGATGGTAATATTTTTGATACATGTATATGCAACAAGTGTTTGTGTTTTCAATATATAGCCATGATTATTAAAGAGATAAAAAATATTTGATTATAGTGCTATAACTTAAAATGCTGTACTTTATAAAATATATACCAAAACCAGAAGTGTCTACAATGTTTTATATTACTCATTTTAATCTACTCAGAGAAGCAGAAAGAGAAACTCCCTCTCCAAATTTTACATCTCCCAGTTTTTTTCTTCCTCTTATATTGCTTCATTTTACAAATCAAAACAATCGCAATGTGGACATCTGCATGCAGACACTCTCATTTACAAGAAACTACATTTACAAAAACAAAACACAAGGAAATATGAGAGGGAAAAGAGCTGCCACCCAGAATCCCGTAGCTGAGCAACTGGGATGTCTCCTTTTCAGTAGCCACATTATGCAATCACCCCCTGTGGGCTCCAGAGTTGCATAGGATTTCCATCATTTGACTCTAACTTAAGCCATTTCTGGGCTTTTTCACCTCCGGCCATCAATGCTATTCTGTCAAGTTTATGAGGTATGGATTTCCATCTCAGAACTGGTCACAACAGTCCTACTGATGTTCTACTCTCTAACCAACCATCTGTGGAATACCGGTTAGAACTGATAAAAATAACATGAATAACAAACATAAGTATCCATGAAAGAGAATAGTTGAAATGAATGAGTGTTATTTACATAGGAGATAATATTAGTACTAAATCTCAAAATTTTTCCACTTGTAAATTCCCCAATGTCAAACATAATAAATAATATTTATACCTAAAACTATATATTAGTGATAGAACTGTCTGCAATGGCCTACCAGTGAAACTGTCCTCTAGGAGAAAACATCCTACACTCAACTCTCTTGGAGTTTTTTTTGTTGTTGTTTTTGTTTTTGTTTGTTTGTTTGTTTGTTTGTTTCTGGAAAATACCTTTAGAAATGTATATATTTGCCAGACACCTAGGACTTCTGGAACCTAACAAACCATTTTTAAAATTTTTTTAAAGGAACAATGCCATCTTAACAGATGGGTGTTAGCATAGGCATGCCAGAGAATCAAAATGTACATCACATTCCACTACAAGGGGGCAGAATCTCATCCAGAATTGTCCGTCTGTGCCACTGGCGAGAGGAACATTCTGCTTCAGCTCCACCTCAGAGCCAGATTATTTACAACAATAACTTCTAAAGCCGCAAAATTGTTTTGCTTGTTTTTTTGGCTTTTGAGTCTAAGAATTTACATTGCCCTGGGAAAAGTAGGACAAGAGCCATTGTGAGGATATTTTAAGTAGCAAAAAGGCTATTATGGCCCATTTAATTTTTCAACTGAGTGGCTTACCTAAACAGGAAAACCATTTTGTGGAAGTCAGCGTATAATTTTTGTTAAATAGAACCCCAGAGATTCTTTATGGCTAAATTACTTTGAAATATTTTCCCTCGTTTTGGAACCTATAGAAAGCCATTTTAAGTTGGGAATTAAAGGGTATCACTAGACTTTACTACAGAGCAGAGTTGTATTCGCAGTTGTAATTGAACATACAGTGTAGGACTCGCTCCCTGGTTCTAGCATATTCACCAACTGTAGCATTAAAGATGGCGTTCACAGATTCTCTGGCTTTGACTGGAGTATACGAGAGACATCCCTACTGGGACTGCTGGGGAAACACTTTGTAAAGTCTATTATTATCTAACCACTATGCTGTACACCTGAAACCAATAGAAAATAACATGGAAAGCAAATTGTAGTTTTAAAAATTAAAGATTTTCAATTGCTAGAAATCTTAGTATATAAAAAACCTAACCCCCTGAACTATCTTGGATGACTTAGAAAAATGTGAATGTTATCCTTCCACTGTATCCATCAACAGTGTATTATTTTATTGTTTAAAGGCTATTTAGTCATTTATTCATTTTCAAAGTATGACACATTTCTGCCTGTCAATTTGAAGATAATAATGTCATGTTCTATCATCTTCAATAAATAAAAGCCTGAAACAAAAAAAGACGTTCCTGAAAGAATAAAAATTTTGAGCCTTAGTATTGTAGGTTCTTTGTCTCCCTTGAATTTATGACTTCATAACACCTACCAAATCTCTCACTGATATCAGACTTAGTCATTCGTACGTAATGGGTTTTAATTCTGAGCATGCTGCAAGAAAGAAAGGTCTGGCTGCCTGTGATAATGGGAACTCAGGAGCTAATATCAATTACAGAGACAATATTTTTTAACTAGGCCTGAACACAATTTCATCTTAAAACTTGCACGCTTATATTGATATTGGCTTCCCCTACAAGACCTGTTATGCCCCTAACTAGTATATCCAATTTTACTAGCTATTAAAAATAACTAGTTTTAATAAATTATTTTAAGGTCATTAATGCACATCCATTTCCCAATTATTATTAATGAGATAAATACATATTTTAAGCATCACAGTAAATTAAAGCCTATTAGAGACATGGGGTCACAAAATATCAAGAAGCATTGTAATTTTATACCAATAATCATGTCATGCAGCCTTAAATGTTGCGAATTTTTTTCTTTTTACTTCTGCAAGATTTCCCCATCTTATTGATTTTGTTTTAATGAGAAGCAATAGCGCTTATTACAATCATAGTAACAAAGTTTGGGTAAAACACATTCCCCATCTGCTAGAACATAGTGCTCTACTGAAACCATTATAATAAATATACCTGGTACATATTGTATTACTACATTCATAGGTTTAAGGCAAAATAATATTTGATATTAAAATACAATGGAGATTCTCTGGTTTTTAAATTAAGATCAAATCAGAGAATATTGATGAAACTCTCAAAATGTACCTTTCCCATCAACCTAGTTAGTAATTAAATATATTGCAGAACTTTAAGAAGTGACATATTAAGTTGTATAAACTACATAAACGCATTATTATCCTTCTTTAAATACACATATTCCAACTAACTTTCTTTCGCAACATGAACCATAAAATCACCTGATTAACAGCTATAAAACAAAACATAATTTTTTCACCATTTTCCAAATGTATTATTCCTTTTGGTAAACTACTATGGGAAAAAAAGTGCAGCTGTTGCAAACACAAAGTTATATCCCATTGGCTGTGAGAATTATCTAAATGTTACTGGCTTTCATTTGCTCTTCTCATTTGCAAATGTGCCAAGTTGACTAGCCTTTCTATTAAAATAAAGACTACCTTAGCCAAAGAAGAAATTGGACAGATTCTCAGCTTTGTCTGCAAACACAAAGAGCAAAAATACACTAATGGAAGCAGCATGCTTCTTCATTATGGACCCCTCCAGGTCTTGAAAATCATCCAAGGAGCTATCTCATCAAAAATTGAAAGTCTTCCAAGGATCCCTTCACACACACCCTTTTTTACTGGTGAGTTCTTATCGAAGATCAGAAGATTGTCTCCATTGAAAGGGGCTTCTGGAATGATTTCTACTTTCTGATTCTTGTAAAAGTTATACCTATACACTAAAACAAAAGGGGGATTCGATGTACCTCATTTTGTGTTTAAGGATGGAACACCTCCAAGGAAGAAAGAAGTAACCTATCACCATGGTTTCTAAGGACATGTCTTGCCTATTGTTTGGTGATGAAAATGGTCCAGTGGGTTCTGTCTTTACTTCTAAATACACATTTTCCTTCAGCCCCAAGGAATGAAAGTATTACATACCTCTTTCAGTTAAGAATTTCCTCATAGTTATACATACATATATCACAGACATATCCCCTTTTTACTACTAGAGCATTTCCAACTAGGAGCTTCAAAATTAGGAAAAAGTTTTGCTGATGAAAAGTTAATTTCAATGATATTGGATTTTTTTGAATTAGCATTTATGTTCCAAGTACTCAAAAGCATTCTTAAATATATAATAAAGAAAATTATATATCCATAAGTATTTATCCATATGCGGCAGATTATCAATAATCCATTATAATCTTCATATTTGTTTAAATGCTGTTACTTAACACCTTCCTATTCTATATTAATCAAAATGGAATAGGAAAGGGAAATTATCAGATTGCACCACCAAAATAGGAAACTGACCTTAAGGTAGAATCTGTGGATACAGAAAGAGATCTGTAGATGTCTGGAGAGAGTGGAAATAGCAGTCGGGCTCCAGATAAACCCCCAACTGCCATTGGTTACAATGCTAGAACACACATACTCTGGGAGGGAGTGTAGACCCAACTGCTTTCTGCAGGTCAATCCCAGAAGCACTGTGTGCCTTTGTTTCCGTTGCCCTTTACAGTGGTCCTTCTCCTGCACACAGGTTACCTCTGTCTCCAACTCTTCCAATGTGAAGGTGCCCAGGTAAAAGCTTTTGAGCAGGGCTTTCAGAGCATTCACCAGAATACAGGTAAAAGTAGTCAATTTCATATGAGGTGCCATTTGGAAGCTGAAAGAATCTCCAATTAAGAAAAATGAAGCAAATTCAGTATCTAAGACTAAAGGATAAGGTATTGGCTGAAGGAGGATAAAATGCCTACTAAATTGCCTACTAAATTTAAGATAAAATGCCTACTAAGTTTAAGATAAAATGCCTATTAAATTGTTCGATAAAAACTGTTATCCTCTTTTGGGAGTCATGGTCAAATACTTTGTTTTTTTTTAGCATGGCCTAACTCACATCCCGGTGGGTAAACTAAGTTATTTAGAGCTTCTCTTTCACTATTGCTGATTATCCAGAGGGAAAGTCATAGAAATTTAGAAAACCGTGACAAAGGAACAAGTCAGAATACGTTGCCCTTGCATGACCACTTTTATGTATTAGCATTCATTATTTTATCTCACTGAAAACATAGTTACTTATATATTTTTTACTTCACATACTATCAGAAGAATTCTGCACTTAGCTCCTTTTTAACAATGACATTTTAATGAGTGCTTAATATTTCATTAATATGCCAATGAGAGTGACTTTAATATTTTTCAAGGCTCAATTATCAAAGCACTCCCTCACCCTCCTCTTTCTCCAAATCCTCCTCCTCCTCTTTAAACTTCGATTTTCTCTGCAGACTGTCTAAGTTTGCAAGAATAATCAGGTATTTGTCAAAGTTTTGCTTAGTATTATGCTAATTTTATATATTTTAAAATCATGTTTAATATATTTCCTATTATGTATAATTATGAAGTTGAATACAATATATTTCTATAATATATAATTTTCAGATTTGGCCCACTTTTTACTCTCTTGTTTCCACAGTGTTCAGAAAAATAAAACATTATTCTTCAGGCTATATAATAATTATTAAAGCTCATATTTATTGAGTAGGTAATATATGTTTTACAAATACTAATATGATCCTCACACAACCCTTTTGGGTAACTACCATCATTATCCCATTCTGCGGACTGAGCCATAAATTGAGACATTGAGGTAAATGGCCCCAAATTACACATCTATTAACCTGTGGTGCCAGGATTCAACACAGACATTCTGACTCTAGAACACATGTTGTTAAACAAATCACTATCACTTTACTTAATGTACAATAAAAAGAAGTGTGTTGATGTGTTGGTGTTTGAAATAACCTACAAAAATATAACATGCAAACAGAAAACATTATGTGCACTTTCAGAGAGACAATGAGAGAAAACAAAAATTTTTGAAATTACCAGGAAATGTTGAAACTAGTTTTGAATCACAGTCAGTGTTATGTTTTTCCCAATTACTCAGCTGTTTGTGCTTACCTAGCTTCCCTGTAAGGCAGCTTTCACAGGTACCACTGTGAAAACTGGGAAGGGTGTTATCCAAGTGCTTGAATGAGTACATAGTATTCTCACTGTTTACTGAAGTATTTGATTCCATAATCACCATCTCCCTTGTTAATATTTCACCTTCAGAGTTCTTTATAGGGGCATGTTTATTGCTTGAGTGCTTCTGAAGGTAGTTAGAAAAAATATATATCACATGTAAGTAAAAGTGTCTTCCAGTGTGCACAGTGCTTCAGAAACATCACACACTCTATATGCTGATAGGAAACACACCTGGGATCTGTTTACAGCCCATTCTGTTCAGTAACTGCAGTCTGATATGTGATCTACTTTATGGTTAATAGATTCTATAAGGCTACAATAAAATATGTTTACTATTTATAATATGGTTAAATGCAAGAATGAATATGATGTTTTTATATTTTCTAATGTAATGAACCAAACAATTACAAAGAAAGGAGCAAAGATAATACATGTTTTAATATTTACAGCTGGGTGATAAAATAACCCACAATTATTAAAATAAAGTACAAAAAATTATATTTTTGTCTCCAATATTTATGTTGGCTACCTGATGACCAAACCAAAATTTCTGAACAATTCAGGCCTACATAAGAGGTATTTGCTCTTGGGTTTTGCTTTTGCTTTGTTTTGTTTTCAGAGTTTCAGAGTTTCCTAGTAATCTAAACATAGGCAATAGTCAATGATAAAAGATTTTATTGTCAAAGATAGTTGCCAGAATTGAACTAATAAGGACATGGTAGATGGGTTGATTCCCACACCATGCCTGTGGAATCAGGACTTCCACAGAATAAATTATCTAAAATAAAGTCTTTAGAGCATTTTTGCTAGTGATAATTTAAGATGTGGCTTTGATAAACCTTTGGGATCATATTTTTAGCCTTGAAAATACACAGTTATAACCAATTGAGCAAGTTATTTAATTTTTTTAAATCCTCAAGGCTGTTTAAATTGTGTTTTAGTTTTCTCATTTGTATAATGGCAATAAACTTGAAAGGTAGGTATAAGAATTAAGTGCCATCACACATATTTAACACCTAGCTCATGTATTAGAAATTAGGAGATATGGCCCTGGCTGGTGTAGCTCAGTGGATTGAGCACAGGCCGGGGAACCAGAGGATCTCGGTTCAATTGGGCAGTCAGGGCACAAGCCTGGGTTGCCGGCCAGTTCCCAGCAGGGGGCGCAAGAGAGGCAACCATACATTGATATTCCCTCCCTCTCTCCTTCCCTTCCCCTCTAAAAATAAATAAATTTCTTAAAAAAAGAAAGAAAGAAATCTTTAAAAAAAAGAAATTAGGAGATATTATAGTGAAGACCTCAAATGTGTCTGAGACCCCATTGTTTGAGACAAAATTCTACCTGTATAACCTGAACACTATATAGCACTTAAATCAGTACTCAAAAAGATTAACACTAAAAAATGTCATTACTTCTTCACATTCTACTTATCATCAACAATTCTATTCCACTTTTACTATTCTCTTTTCCCTGTCCCTTCTCCATCTCTTCTCTTCTACTCCCTTCCCAGAACAGTAATACAATACACCAGCTAACACATAGGACATTACTATATTCCCCCTGAAACAGTCCAACCCTGACAGTTTTGCCCCATCGACAGAAGCTGTACAATTTTAATCTCTTCCAATTCTCTTCTATACAGCCAGATGTTTTATTTGCCATCACCACTGGACAGACTGAATGAAAGAATAAATATAATCCAAACATATTGCCTAAGAAACACCATGTAACTTTCAATTAGCAAGGTAAACAATGGAAAAACTAATGCTAACTTTTAAATGGTGAAGTACAGAATACTAATTGACAACCTATTTTTTAAAAAATATCTTTCCAAATCTATCCACTTTAGCTTCAGATTTCAATGTTCAAAGCCACTGTTCTCACAGATGACCTTGAAGAAGGAAAAAAAAATGAGGGACAGTATCTATTTACTTAGAGAAGTTAAATGACGCATGTAACATCTCCGTGACACAGTCCACAATGGTGACTAACATTAGCCCTTAAATTATATTTGTCATTCACTTGGCCTGCAAAGTGGCCTATACTTATTTATGTTGATTTTTATCAGATAATGCCCTTCAATTTTCAACTAACACTGAAAAATAAACACACTCTGGTTAAGCAAGAAAATTCAAATTTTCTAAATTAGCCAATCACCAAAGCCAGACTTAATCTACAAACATCCCCCATTACATGTGTTTACAGAGAACAAGGCATAAGAGAGTGGCTTCTAGATTTTTCCATTACTTCCCTTCCTTCCTTCATACTCAACAGAAAAATTGTAAGCATTTGATGCAGCTCATAAGCACAAATCCCATCTCCATTACTTTTTAAAGTTTTAGACTCTGGCAAAATAATACATTTCTCCGTACTACCATTTCTTCACCTTCAAAATGGAAATAGCAATTATAGTAACCTTCTGAGAGAATTAAGAGAAGATTCAATGAGATAATACTCATAAAGCTCTTTAAACAATGATTAGGATAGAGCAAGTGCTCAATAGATGGTAGTTATTAATACCCCCAATAACACTATTTAAAAACTTCATACAGTCCACTCACCACAGAGACACTTATAGCTGATAAGAGTAAGATAAATGAATTGAACTACCAGTGTAAATTAACAACTTAATGATTAGTATCACCTTTAACAGAAGGTCAAGAATCAAACACGTGAGTCAGGGAAATCTCTCCGGCAGTATTTGAACAGTGAACAGACATGTGCCCAGATGTGAGATTATGGCAACAGTCAAAAGGAAGATGTCGAAGACCCTGACACAGGCAGTGGCAGCCGTTGTGTAAATAATGGGAGGTGCATGAGATACATGAAAGAGACAGGAACTACACAAGTATATCACTGAAGTAATATGGGTGGTATCAAATACATACATTTTTAACTTTCTAGAGCAGGGTCCCATCGTGTTTTTCTTGGTATATGCCTCATGTCTTTCAATTTTTATTAACTCAAAATTTATTTCAAATTTTACATTTTAAAAATAATTTTACTATATCTCATTGTAGAAGACAGAAAGCATGCTTACAGCTGGTAAAATATGAGTAGCTTCATTAGTACATCTGGCTAAACTATCCACATATTAATCAATATATTTATGTAAATTGCTAATTTTCATGTCTCGCAACAAAGGTGTAAATTGTGGCATCATCTGACCTTCAAGGCACATGTGATACTACTGATGCTTTTTCTTCTTACTAAGTTGTGCAACTGCTAAAATTAATTGTACCCCAGGGTTATTATATTATGCATGAATTGTCACCCAAATAAATGACAATGTTTTAGAAGGAGTAAAAGAACGGGGATTTAGATATATTCTCAGTGAATGCTGCCAGCTACCTGACAACTGACATGATACCCAATTACAAGATCACTAATTAAGGCTATCAAACAAGCTCATGCATTTTTGTCTATCACTAGCATTTTTGACCTTGGCTTTAAAATTTTCTTCCAGTAAATGGGGAAAACATGCCTTCAGAATATTTTTTCTGGATTTCTGAAACTAGAATTTATCATTTAATAAGTCATAACATGGGCATTTTGCTGTATCCATTTTTAACATGTAACAAAATAGCAATAATATGCTTTTATTTTATTTTTTCCTGTCTGGGAACTCAAACATAGCTAGGAAAGTCATGTATACAATAGGCAGGTAGAGCTTTTTTTATGAGATCAAGTTTAAGTTGTTATCTCTAAATTGTTTTATGGACTTCTGGCCAAGACGGAGGCGTAGGTGGAAACACTGTACCTCCTCGAACAACCAAGTTTAAGGACAACAAAGTTTTAGTAACAAAAATGCAACCAAAAGACAGAAAATTGAACTGTACAGAAGTCCAACAACAACAAACCATTCATCCCAGACCAGTAAGAGGTGCGAAGTCAGTAGCTGGCGGGGCGGGGAAGGAAAAAGCAGCCAGACTGACCCAGGAGAGTAGGCAGTAGCTGGCAGATCCAAGGTATGGGGTGGCAACGGGCAGACCCAGTGAGGGTGCAAGGTGGCTGGCTGACCGTGGTCACACATTCGCCCACAGATAAACCAGGCGAAGGAGTGAGCAGTGAGACAGACTGCACAGGCTGGGGCCCCAGCAAGGAGAATTAGAGCCTAAAAGCACCAATTGGAAAAACTTCCGGGGTCGGGGTGCTGAGAGAAGCTCCCAGGCTCACCGAAAGTTTGTTGGAGAGACCCACGGGGTCCTGGAGGGTGCACAGACCCACACACCCGGGGCCCGGCACCAGGGGGGCCTGGTTTGCTTGTGGAAAGCAGCAGAGGGGACTGAAATCAGAGAGAGAGAAATACCATTGCCCCTCTCTGACCCTGCCCCCACATGCAGCATCACAACCCTGAGATTGGGTCGCCCCACCCTTGTGAACACCTAAGGCTCTTCCACCCACATGTAACAGGCATGAACAGACCAAAACAATATGGCTCAAGAAGAACAGCTCAAAGCCCCAGAGCCAATACTTCTAAGCGACCAAGAGATAGCCAACCTATCAGATGCACAGTTCAAAATACTGGTGATCAGGATGCTCACAGAACTGGTTGATTTTAGTCACAAATTAGAGGAACAAATGAAGACTAAACTAATTGAAATGAAGGGAAATGCACAGGAAACCAATAGTGATGGAAAGGAAACTGGGACTCAAATCAATGGAGTGGACCAGAAGAAAGAAAAAAAATGACCAGACAGAAAAAAATGAAAAAACAAGAATTAAAAAAAAAAATGAGGTAAGGCTTAGGAACCTCCAGGACATCTTTAAACGTTCCAACATCCAAATTATAGGGGTACCAGAAGGGGAAGAGGGGCAGCAACAAGTGGGAAAGTTATTTGAACAAATAATAAAGGAGAACTTCCCCAGTCTGGCAAAGGAAATAGACTTCCAAGAAGTCCAGGAAGCTCAGAGAGTCCCAAAGAAGTTGGACCCAAGAAGGAACACACCAAGGCACATCATAATGACATTAGCCAAGATTAAAATGAAGGAAAGAATTCTAGAAGCAGCAAGAGACAAGGGGACAGTCACCTACAAAGGAGTACCCATCAGACTGTCAGCGGATTTCTCAAAAGAGACCTTACAGGCAAGAAGAGGCTGGAAGGAAGTATTCCAAGTCATGAAATCCAAAGACCTATATCCAAGATTGCTCTATCCAGCAAAACTTTCATTTAGAATAGAAGGGCAGACAAAGTGCTTCTCAGATAAGGTCAAATTCAAGAAGTTCATAATCACCAAGCCCTTATATGAAATCTTAAAGGGGCTTATCTAAGAAAAAGATAAAAATATGAACAGTGAAAGGACAGCAAACTCACAGTTATTAACAACCACACCTAAAACAAAAACAGACTAAGAGGACAGCTAGATTGGGAGTGGAACCATAGAAATGAAGATCACATGGAGGGTTGGCAACAGGGGAGTAGGAGGAGGAGGAGGGAGGGAGAAGGTACAGAAAATAAGTAGCATAGATGGTAGGTAAAAAATATACAGCAGGGAGGGCAAGAATAGTATGGGAAATATAGAATCTAAAGAACTTGTGATACATAGACATAAACTAAAGGGGGGAATGATGGGGAGGGTGTGCAGGGTGGAGGGGAATGAAGGGGGTGAAATGGGACAACTGTAATGGCATAATCAATAAAATATATTTTTTAAAAATAGTTTTATGTAATCTTCTCAGTAACCTCAAAGCAAAAGCCTATAGTTGACTCACAAAAAATAAAGATGGAGAATTAGACCACACCACTACATAAAATCACCAATTCACAAAAACAGGAAAAAAGAAACAATGGATATACAAAACAGTTAGAAAGCAATTATAAGATAGCATTCCTAAATCCTTACATATCAATAATTAAATGTAAATAGACTGAATTCACCAATCAAACAGCACAAGGTGGCTGGATAAATTTTTAAAAAGAGATTCAATCATATAGTGCCTGCAAGAGACTCACTTAAGCTTTAAAGATACACACATGCAGAGACAAATGAAGAAATGAAAATAGATATTTCATGCAAGTGAAAAGCCCCCAAAGCAGGGGTATCTATGCTTATATCAGACAAAATAGACTTTAAGCCAAAAATGGTAATAAGAAACAAGGGCGTCATTATATAATAATAAAGTGGGTCAATTTATCAAGTAATGTAACAGTCATAAATACATATGCACCCAGCATGGGAGCACCTCACTACATTAAGCTAATACTAACATTTCTGAGGGAGAAATAAAGAAAAATATAATTAATAGGGGACTTCAATAGTCTATTTTCAGCAATGGATAGACATCCAGACAAAAAATCACACCAGACTTAAACTACACATTAGACCAGACTGACTTAAGAGACATTTACAAAAAATTACATCCAATGGCAATGGAATATTTCTTAAGTGCACATAGAATATTCTCCAAGACAGATCATATAATAGGCCACAACACAATTAGTAAATACAAGGTGACTGAAATCATACCAAGCATCATTCTCACCATAATGGTATAAAACTAGAAATCAACCAGAGGAAAGCTGGAAATTGTACAAGCCTGTAGAAACTAAACAACATACTGTTGAACAACCAACAGATTGGAGAAGAAATCAAAAGGAGAAAAAGTTATCCAAAACAAATGAAAATGGAAATATAACACACAAAAATTATGTGGGATGCTGCAAAAAGCAATTCTTAGAGAAGTTTATAAGCAATAAATGCTTACTTTAAGAAACAAACAAAAAAAAAGATCTCAAATGAACAACCTAAATTTACCTCTTCAAAGAGCTGAGAAAAGAAGACCAAACTAAGCCCAAAGTGAGTAAAAGGAAAAAACAAAGATTGGACTAGAAATTAGAATAGATACCAGTAAAACAAACCAAAAAAATCAACAAAACTGAGAACTAGTATTTTGAAAAGATAAATAAAGTTAACAATATCAAAACCACAATGAAATATCTATCACCTCACACCTATTAAAATGGCTATCATCAAAAAGACAAATGACAAATGCTGGCAAGGGTGTAGAGAAAATGCAACCCTTGTGCACTGTCGTGGGAATGTAAATTGGTGCAGCCACTATGGAAAAGGGGGGGGGGGTCCTCAAGGAACTAAAAATACAAATCGTCATAGGATCTAGCAATCCCACTTCTGAGCACATTAACAAAGAAAATGCAAAAGAATATTGAAAAGATATTTGCATTTCCATGTGCACTGCATCATTATTCACAATAGCCAAGCTGTGGAAACAACCTAAGCACCTGTCAATGGACAAAGAAAGTGTGGTGTACACACACACTCACACACACACACACACAGAGTAATATCATCCAGCCACAAGGAAGGGTGTGGTGGAACTTGGGAGCATTATGCTGTGAGATAAGTCAAACAAGGAAAATAATGCTATCACTTATGTGCAGAATCTAAAAATGTCAAACTCATAGAAAGTAAAATGAGGGTTACTAGAGGCTAAAGTGCAGGAATTGGGGAAATATTTAGGGTATAAACTTGCAACTGGTAGATAAGTTCTGGAACTCTAATGCACATATACTGACTATAGTCAAAAATACTATGCTATAAATTTCAAAGTTGCTAGATCTTTTTCAAAAATGGTTTCCTGCTTTTTAAAAAAGATCTTATTTATTTATTTATATTTAGAGGGGAAGGAGAGAGGGAGAGAAACATCAATGTATGGTTGCCTTTTGTGCATCCCCTGCTGGTAGTTGGCCTGCAAGGAACCGGCCTGCAACCCAGGCATGTGCCCTGACTGGGAATCGAACCGCAATCTTCTGGTTCGCAGGCCCGCGCTCAATCCACTGAGCTACACCAGCCAGGGCTGCTAGATCTTAATTGTTCTCAATAATAATAATAATGCCATAATCATATTGCAATAGGTAAATGTATCAAATCAATGCACTCTACATCTTAACTTACTGTTATATGTCAGTTATATCTCAATAAATATATATTATTATTTTTCTAGATTTTATTGGAAAATGATAGTCATTCTTACCTCCAGGATTAGATTTCATGGTTAGAAACAGTGAATCTGATTTGTATCTTCTCTCATTAAAATTGTTTTTTTCTTGAATTAATTCCATTCTTCATAAAATATAGCCCTATAATTATTCAAAACACTACAATTGATATATTCTTAGTGGAAGCCTAGGTCATTTCCTGGCCAAGTTTCTGTAACTGTGATGAGTGGAGGATAAAAGGGCATCAAGAGAAGAGCAAAAGACAGAAGAGGAAGAAGAAGAAGAAAGACTGCTAGAGAAGCCAGGAACACCTACATTAAAACAGAAGCCTGATTAACAACATTTGCCTACAAAAGATGTGGAAGCAACGCTGCTGTTCATGGTTGGACTTTCAACTCATGCCCCTCATAGATGATTTTGGCCTTGGCATCCAGCTCACTGCAGAAACCAGCCGTTCTGCTCCAGACTAGACTATCTGCCTAGATGACCCACAGAATGAGAAATAATAAATGTCTGTTGTCTTAAGTAAGCCACTGAGTTTGGGGAGCACTGGTGAAAACTGTTACATTGCATTAACCCACCAAGATTGTAATTTGATTCATCAGCCAGGGTTTCTTTGACTGAAAAATATGACCAGAACCACAACTGACCCAGCAGAGTTGTCACAACCCCGTGGCTGAGGCACACAGGCCTTGATGACAGGAGATCAAATTCCAAAGCTGAAAGTGCTGTTGGTAGAATTTAATGTTGGTGATTTCAAAACGGTTTTGTGGGTGCCCTGGTTTTTAGAAACAGCTTCAAAGTCTATCTTGAAAGAAAGGCCAACATTCTGTTCGGCTTCTACAGGACCATTCATATTAAATATAGGACTATTATTCCAGGAAAGTTTTATTTCAAAAAAAGGCCCACCTGAAAATAAATTTTTTACAAAGAGGTGAATATCATTAAGTTTGTCCAACTTCATTGGTTTTTTTAAGCCAAGATCCAGAGAAGTTAAGGTGGTTTGTTCAAGTTCTTGTAAGTGGGAGTCAGAGATAAGGAGCTCAAACTCTCTTCTCTACCCACCTGACTCAGGGTTTTGCCTCCTACAACTTCCTGCGACTTAATTTGGAGGACAACAACAGCTTCTGAAACTCCAAAGGGCTAGCACCTCATGAACTAACAAGTGAGTTAGCATCTGTAGCTTGACACTTTTTTATTTAATCTACAAATATTTATGAAGCAACACTCATCATCACCTACAAGTAGGTAGGTCCTGCTCTGTGCATGTACCTTTTTGGAGGAAGGAGGAAGCCAACCTAAAGTTATAAAATAGCAGGACTGAGGTAGCATTTTTATAGATCTTGAAGTCTCGTTACCACTGTGTATTTATTAAGGCAAGCAAAAATCCATTCTGTCTTGCCTTTCTCCTTTTTTAAATCCACTTCTTTCATTCTGACATTCTATATACATAGCTTTTAGTATTCAGTGTTTTTAATGCAATCCAATACAAAGAATAGAAACTGTACCCCAATAGTAAGTAAGCAATCATGATACTGAATTGTCCAGCCGCTGAAGTATAGTTTGAATATTGTAAGTGAGCTCTATTCATTTCTCAAACCAAGAATAAGTTGATAGTGTTTGCTTACATGGTCAGGGCTAACGAGTTCTCTATCTTGTCTCTTTTCTTCCACTCTGCAGGAAAGTAATGAACTCTCAGATGAAATATATTCACTATTTTTATTTAGTAGGTAGTAACTATTTGCCTATTTAGTTACAACATAACTAAATAGCCAACATAACTATTTAGTACATAGTAGAGTGATATATAAAACTAGTATCTCTTGTTCTTTCTTAAGAAAACTTCTGTGTCATGGGAAATTCCATATCTGGTTTACCAAAGATGCATCTTTATCAAACAGTCCCTGTTAAAAAGTTATCATACCCATTTCCCAACACAGAATAAATGAATATGCACATGAATGACAAATTTACAGAAAGTTAATACACTGATTAATTCAAGAAAACATTTTGAAAAAGCTTGCCAGAAAAACATTTTGAAAAAGCTTGCCTCAAAAACGGAGCGGGAGCAAACTTTTAAGAGTCACATTTAAGCCCCTTTGCTACTTCAGAATTGTTAATAAGGAACTTGGGACAAGTTAGATGTATTTTAGACAGCATGCTCCTCTGTGGTACCAATAAATACTTCTTCACACATTTCAAACTTAATTAAATTGAGGCAAATCTTTCTTAATTTATCTCACAAGTAAGAATAATCTCATTCCTGCCTTGGAGAAAGATGGTGGAGAAACCTCCTTGGATTTGGCTCAGCTACTAATTTGGGGAACAGGTGCCACTTTTACTACATGTGGTCATTTGATACCGCACAGTCTGACAAGGCAAAAATTATTACCACCTCATTCCCACAGATAAGGAAACAGGATCAAAAACATATGAGAAATAGAGTAACTTTGTAGTACAGCAACTTTACAGATATTACCTGCAGTTGCCAGACCAATGCTTCCCCACCCTCAAAAAAGATATTCACATCCTACTCATTAAAACCTGTGACAAAAGGGAATTAAGGTTGCTAATTATTTATGTTAAAATAGGTAAATTATCCTGCACTAATTAAAGTGAGCCAAGGTAATCATAAGGAGGAGGAGGAGAAAGGAGGAGGCAGGAGATATGACTCAGAGAGAGATCAGAAGATGTGGAGATGCTACCCTTGAAGATGGAGGAAGACAAGCCAAGGAGCACAACAGCCTCTAGAGATTGAAAGAGGCCAGCCTCTCTTCTAAAGCCTCTAGAGAGGAACACAGCCCTGCAAGTATCTTGATTTCAGGCCAGTTATAGTGTTGTGTTTCTAACCTACAGAACTATCAGAAAAGAAGTTTGTGTCATAAGACACTAAGTTTGTGCTAATTTGTGACAGCAGAAGACCTGTCACACTGTTATAACCAAATACACCATTCTAACCAAAAGACCACCCTAGCAGAATCATGAAAAGACATCAGATGACCCCAAACATTGGATCATTCTAGCAAATACTTAAGGAGTACCCAAAGCATCTAAGTACATGAGAAATAAAAAAAGTGAGAAGCTGCCACAGACCTGAGGAAAGTAAGATGACCAGATGACTAACTGCATTGCTGTTATGCTTGACTGGGTTTCAGAATAGAAAAAGGGCACTGGTGGGAAAACCGATGCAATATGAATCGTCTCTAATTTAGTTATTAGTAATGTGGCAGGGTTAATTTTTTAGTTTTGGCAAATGAACCATTCTTATGTTAACACTGGGGAAACCAAGGTGAAGGGAAGATGAAAACTCTGTTCTCTAATTTTTCTGTAAATTAAAGATTATTCCAAAAAGTTTATTAAAGTATATATTTATTTACATATTCATCTATAAGTATATATTATAGAGATATAACATATGGTACATGTGGTATATTATATATTTGTATCATATCACATATCACACATTATGTTTCATAAATAGCAAAGACACATGCCAGAGAGTCAGCTTAAGAAGCCACATCTCCCAGTTCTATTGAGTTGGCCAAAAGTTCATTTTTTTTCTGTGTGATGGCTTTAACAGCATTTAGTTGCCTTTAACTTTATTTGAAATAATTTTGCTGGATTGTATGGTGGCAGCTGTCATATCAATGTACATTTCTTAATAAAATAAAAATTAGGGGATTTTTGCACAGCCATTTTAATATGGAAGATGAAAGCAAATCATAACATTTATAGCATATTATGCTTTATTATTTCAAGAAAGGTAAAAATGCAACTGAAACATACATAAAGATGATGTGTGCAGTGTAGGGAGATGGTGCTGTGACTGATTGAATGTGTCAAAAGTGTTTTGCAAAGTATCTTGGTATTGACATTTTGGCCAAATAATTTCTCACCATGGGGTTCTCACACATTGGAAGGTGTTGAACAGCATCCCTGGCCTCTACACACTAGAAGCCAATTGCGGGAGATAGCCGACATACTCAGAATATCTAAATCAATAAAGTTATTGATGAGAATTAAAAATGTGTCTTTTTATTTTACAGAAAAAACTAAATGGACTTTTGACCAACCCAATTTGTTCTATTTTCCCTTTTCCTCCTCAGTTGACTGTTCTCTCCTTCACCCACTCTGACTCACCCTGCCTGACCTATCCACTCCATTAATTCTATTAAAGACAAGATTATAAGAATGAGGTTATATTCCTTGCTTAAAATTAACAAGTGAATGCTTTTTTAAAGAAAAATCTTAAAAGTGTGTGGATTAAGTAATAAGTTACAACTAATTCTCTTTTTATCAAATTCTCAGGGATTTTTCCTGCTTAGTCACATCTGCCCTGGTGGAAGTTTATTTTAAATCAGGAATAATCTACCTACATTAGTTTCTGATGTTGACAATGGCCTCAAACTAAGTGTTCTGAAGCAAGTACTATGAAAAAGACAGCATTTGGGTTTAGGTGGAAAATGATGATCTTATGAGTTATAAGTATAATAATAATTAACATTCATTGAACTTACTAGGATCCAGGCACTGTTACCAACATTTTATAAGTAGTTATTTTATTTAAGCCACAAAATAACCAGATGATGTGAGACTAACCATCTTTACTCATTTCCAAATGAAAAAACTTGAGACAGGAAAAGTCAAGCAACTTGTTACATGGACAATAGGGGAGGAAGGCAGATTTTAAATTTCACCAGTCTGATTCTAGGATTTGTTACCTGAGCACAACTGTGCAAGCATTTGGACTGGAAGTATGGCTGAGTACTACTTTATAGAAAATGATGATATTAATACCCAACATTTATTCAGAAATTATTGCCCTTAAACCTCATAACTATCCCTATGAGTTCTGTATGGTCACAGATCAGATTCCATGGGACAGAGATTAGAACACAAGGAGTTAATAGGGACGTGTGCCTCAGGACTGACACCTATAGGGAAAAGCAAGAAGCAAGACTCACAGATGCCAGAGGTGGGCTGTCATGCAAACAAAACACAGATGTCAGCCATTTTCCCAGGGAGCTCAGGAGCTGGCATGGGCCTGCAGAGGTGTTCAAACTTGGGCAAAATGAAGCCAAGTGTTAATAACTCCTCAGTAACCTATCCATGGATGTAGGAGGACCCTAGGAAGGGTTGAGGCCTTGGGTGAGGCTCTCAGCTGTGAGTCATCAGCTCCAACTCCCTCAACAGCTGGAGAATAAGCACTTCAGTCCTGAAGTGTAGGCGGGGTGCTAGGTGAATTCTGGGTGGTGTGCCACATACTTCAAGATTTAAAAAAAGAAAACTGAAGAATGAAATTAATAGGAAGTGACACAGATGAGGCATGATTCTAAATCGGTTACTAGTGTGAGTCCTAACCAGTGTGCTATGCTGCCTCAGGTACAAAAGAGCTATTGGGGATGAAAGAAAAGGTTAGCTGGAGTGTGAATACAACCACACAGAAAGCTACCTAATTCTGACCCGGATATCACAGGCCAAGGCCAAATGTTCCCAGAGAAGGGACAGAAAAAAGGCAAGAGTGAATTCAGTGTTCATTTTGATTTTAGTTACAGTGATTGTTAGCTATCTTTTTAAAATGATGATACAATGTATCTATTAAAAAAGAAATTAACTTTTTTCAAGCTTACATTAAAAAATATGAAAGATTAAGAGTGGAAGTTCAATTCCAACGCATTAGTAGTATAAGAATAGAACTCCCACACCAGAAACCTCCAACTTCCCAGTAGGTGAAGCTATCTTCAACAAGAACTCACATTTGTGTAAGGAATTCTGCTCATGGAAGGCAAGAGAATAGAATTCTGTGTGCAAACATATCTGAAAATTGGTACGCAATACATTTTTATATATTCACTCTAGCTCAACTCATTTAATGGCCAACTATCATAAACAACCCCCAAAAGTGTTTTCCTTTTTTTCTGCTTAATTGAATAGCATTTGAATGAACTGTGAATGAAGCTCTTCCCCTCACCCCCCACCCACAGAAGTACAGAAACTGTCTTATCATGCCTTTGAAAGGCTTTAATTCCCAATATACCAAAGAGTGAATCAAATTCTTCCCATTCCATATTTAACAGATGTGAACTGCTTGGGAAGGTCTGAAGGGAGGTTATTCCAAACAGGATGACTTGCAAGTGTTACTAGGAGAATTTAGAAGGAGCTGGAGGAGAGAACAAAGGCGAACGTGAAGAAAGAGGAGGCAGAAATGGAGGAGATTGAGGTTTAACTGTAGAACTCGTAAATAGCGACCAGGTTGTTAGAAACGAAGATTTCAGAAACTTTGTGTTCCAGTGCTCTGACTCCTCCATCTCTGTAAAGTTGCTAACAAGTCCTACTCTTCCCATTGTTATGCTTTCATCTTGTCTTCAAATATAAACACAAAAAACAGTCCAATGCTGTCTTCTTTCCAAAACCAAGCTAAATGGCTATAGTAGAACATTCCCCAGATCTTGTAGTCCAATAAACATTGTCTAAAAAGGAAATGACTCTGGTCCGGCATTAGATCCTAACAAGTTTATCCTATGATGCCCATATTAATTTTCTAAGCATTCACAAAGTGACTGTTTATTAATCCATGTGAAAACTTGACCAGGAGACGATGTCATGCTCACATAGCAATTCTTCAGTTCAGAATTATCCTACTCTTTAATAATTGCAAGATTTCAATCTTTGACACCAGGCTGTTCATGGTTTCCCAGTGGTAAACAATCCCAATCGTAGATAAACACACATAATAACTATTTTTGCATCAATTTTTACTGTATTGTACCATGAAGATTATCTTCCTTAGTGTAAAAGGACATTTTCAGAATCGCAGAACTGCCATCCAAGAAGGGTCCAAGCAAGCCAACACTGGATAATTCCACGTCATAGAGTTAAGTCCTGCTGCTTTCTTTCTGTCACCTATGGAATTTACAGTCTTCCCAATGCAGTGGTACATCTACCACACAAATGTAATATATTTATTCATTCAGCAAATGCTTATTGAGAAAAAAGTTTTTACTTGATTACTATGTACTTAATACTGAGCTGAACCCTGAGGGAACAAAAAAGATAAGGCAAAATCTGAGCCTATAGAGTTTGTATACTTTTTTGCCATCACCAGAAACTCATTTTAATTCATTGAAAGACCCATTAAATTTGAAAAGTTTTCTAAAAAATTTTAAGTCAATAGGGTAGAATCAGAGTATGATGTTCATTATCAGCATTAACACCAAGGATCACATAATCTACGATAGGACTTCTCAGAGCCTTGAGCATGCTAATATGCATGGTGAACCTGTAGAAGCAAAACAAAAATATAGTATTTGCCAAATTTATATGACCAGGGATTCCCTCTTTGCCCTTGAGAACTCTTAATGGAATAGGGTTTTGCAAAAGAATCAAGGTTTCCAAACTGGGTGGGAAACAATAGATGTGAGAAATGTGTCTACACCATTGCACTGCCTCTCATCTGTTATCACTGAGCCAGTCAAAGGAAATTCCAAGGCACCCAATGAATAAGTGCATGAGTAAACGCTGCAGACCATATGCACAAGACAGCCAATGTTACATAAAGATCTTGTAGGAGAAACAGAAATCTATTTCTATACTAATGTGAGTAGCTTCAGAATATATTCTGTACATACATACATTCATTCCCAAATTTAGAATGCCTATATACAAAACTGGATGGAGAATGTTGGCATCACTCAGGATTTTTCTTTTAGGAATTCTTTTAAATTCTTCCAACAAAACCCAGTGCTATCCCCTAAACTAGTGATTCTCAAACTTTAGTCTACAGAGAACCTATATCAAAATTCTCAGAATATTCATTAAAAATTATAAATTTCTTAATCTTCTAAAAATCACAATCTCTCATGGTGGTATGAATTAAACTGCATGCTTTAAACAATTCTAGTAATTCTTATGCACAATAAAATTGGAGAGACACTGAACTAGAATCTAATCTATACTCCAGTTTGTTCCTCATTTTAAGAAACACCTCCTTAGAATGCTTCATTTTGAATTTTCCAAGCAATGAAATAAAAATGTCGCTAGAGCTAACAGGGATCCACAGGTGAAAAAGAAGCACTATTGTGTCAAGTATGGCAGCCTTATTAAAATTCAAACCTTCTAATGGGGAAAAATAAGAAAAAACAAAGATGGCTAGTTTGGGATTAATTTCCATCTCATGGAAAAGCTAAAGTCAAAGGAAGGAAGATAATGAGCTTGAACGTGATGAGATAATAAATTTCTAGTCATCTTTAATATATATTTACTTCTTGAGAAGTTAAAAATCAGTATCTAGAATGAAGGAGGATTCTGGGAAAATGGCAGCCTGAACATAAAATTCCTGGTCCCTTGTCCTCCCCTCAACTCCTTTTTAAAGAGACTTAAAAATACATTAACCTGGATGGTAAGAGCACAGTTAGGTATTTCATTGCTGGGAATGTCTGAGATAGAATGAATATTATCAGCAGAGCTTAGGGTTAAGGCTACTGAGAAATTTCATTGCAGATACTAGGGTATGGAAGAAGGTATCTTTGCTTTCTGTTGAGGGTGGCCGGTTATTCATGTATTAAAATAAATTCAGAAAAAGGTATACTCATAAACTGAGTCATCTGTGACCCATTGATCAAAATGAGCCCTTTCTCTTCACTTGGTTCTGTAGAGACCTAAACCAAAAGCAACATCTCCCTGTTCTCCAGTAGAATACTCACAGTTTTCCTGCTGGACCCCCCTGCAGAAGGTACTCCAAGATGGCCACAAGCAAGGAAGGCACCAGGTCTGTCTATCCTGTGCTAAGGTTTCTTGTACCTATGAGCAGGCAATGAGAAATTACAAACAACCAATACAGACACCATAAAGATACTAACTATATGAAAAAGTTAATTGCCCAATAAAACATAGTCAAAGGATATAAAAAAAACAACATAGAAACATCCACTTACAAAAACCTCTGGAATATATATTAAGAGATGTACGAAAATATGCATTTCAGAATTACAAAATAATGGAAATAACCTATTTTTAAAATTGTTTAATCATGTAGTTGGATATTAAATTGAAGTGAATTAAATAGAAACACGTGAATTAATATGGATAAATCTCAAAAACTTCATATTACATGAGAAAAGTAAATACATAGATTATAAATGCACTATGATGTTATATTCATAATTTTACAAACCATAAAGTTGTTCATATAGAAAATAATACAATGATAAATAATAATCAAAATAAACTCTGTGTTTTGTTTGTGCTCAAAACTATAAACCTACTTTTGCCCTACCCTGTATTTATGCATTTTTGTATAGATAAACACAATCTGCATAGGAATGACAAACAGCAAATTGAAGATTATGATTACCTCTGAAAAAAAGACAGAAGAAAATATGACCAGAGAACTTAGTGAATTCAAAGATTCACTACTGAATCACTAATATTTTATTCATAAAACAAAGCAAAAAAGGGGGTAGGGAAAATTATGATTTCAGTCATGTGTTCACAGATATATATATAATATGTTTCTATATGCTTAAAATATGTTATTTAATGCAAGAAGGATATAAAAGACCTCAGCTTAATTGAGTTAAAACTCAAGCTCTCGATTAGGAAGCAAAACTCTGAATGTCGGTTATAATAAATAAAAAAGACACATCTAGATATAATTGATAAAATAACTGTACTCCAAAGATAAGGGCAAAATTTTACAAGACAGAAAGAAATCAGTAAGTCAAAGAAAGGATAGTCACACAAGAAACAAATTTCTAATCTTCAACTCCAGACAGCAAAATATATCATTTATAATCTGCTTTGAGAATAGACATGTGATTTCAAAATTTTACTCTTAGCAAATACATAATTGTTATCTGAAAGCAAAAGGACTTCTAGTTTCCTGCCCTACAAATAAAGAGTTTGGAAGAGGCCACCCTGTCCTAACTATAAGTACAAAGCTGAACAGACTGAAAAATCAACAGGCTTTCCTGGATGAGTAAGAGAGGAGAGGTCACAGGGCAAACCTCTTCCCCCAAGATTGATGGGACAGAGAAAGGGACACAGGGCGCCATGGCTGCTGGAGAGGAGGCTCGCCAATGGAAACCACCCCAAGAACCAGTGTGGACAGGCAAGGGGGTGATGACATTGAGGGTTAAAAATGCTGGGTGTGAGGATCCTTTCATAGAGTGGGGGCGCAAGAGTGCAAATATGCCTCTCGCTGCTGACCAGGTTCCCAGAGTAGAGAGCGGATAAGGCTCTCCTCCTGCAACTGGCAAAGGTGGAAAAAATAAACCATTTTTAAGTAGGCCGGAACACGCTGTTTTCTTAACAGCGGAAGGCCTTACACAGAGGAAACTAGTCAACCAAATCTTACCGTGTTGGGGTATATAGTCAGAGCCCACTTGTCCTGGAGAAAGGGACCATCCAACAGCAGCCCCCTCTACCTTCCAGGGAGGAGAAGGAAAATACCCAGTTCCAGACCATTGCAGCCATTCTGTCTCACTTAAGGAGAGAGGAAAAATGCTTAGAAGCCCTGATGAAGTTCACAGCTGAGTAGCAGGGGGTCTCTAACACGGTGATAGCTAATCGTATGACCAGGGAGCATTTATCCCCCTTTACAGCTTAGCACCACTATTCACAGCAGTTCCTTTTACCCAGTGCATCACGTGCAGCTGCCATGAAAACAAAGGAAAGTCCTTCCTGATATGCAGAAAATAATGTCTATATTGTCTTCTGTCGTCACAAACACACACACACATACACACACACACACACTGGTACTCAGGAAATACTAGGCATGCTCCTGCCAAATGACAATTTATTGAGAACACAACAAAATATGGATAAGTAACATTCAGTAACAGTGATCATATATATGCATGTATATATATATTTGAATACATATATATATATATATGTATTCAAACATATGACTAGGAATTATAATAAAAGTATTAAGTAATGATGTTCAAAATATAGAACTACTACATTCAGAAATAAAAATTGCAAACTACTAACGCTCAGGAGTTGAGCAGTTAAATGGACTGCAAACCTCTTCTTTAGTAGAGATTTTTGGAAATCAGTTTTGTGAAGCATTCTACACATTCATGTGAAATGTTCTTTTACAGTAGACATCCAGTGTGGGGAAAAAGTAGGTTTACAGTTGTTCGTATGGAAAATAATACAAAAAATAACAGATAATGATACAAGAATAAATTCTGTGTTTCACATACTCACAATGGAAAACCTACTTTGTCCAACCCGTGTGTTAACATGGATGGTTACAATGGGAGTGTAGGCAGAAATACAATGAAAAATGCAATACAATTTTCAATTTAGAGTAGACAGCAAAATAGGGAGAGAAAGAAATGAGCTAGCATTAAAAATAATTAGAACTGGGCAAAAAGAAAAATCACTCAATAATTAACATGAAATATGGAAATATTAAAAAATATCATTAAGCATAATACACATAAAGGCTTGCATTTATACAAAGGCAAATTGTATTTGATTGAATAAAATAAGGAACTGGAGCAGACATGCCATTTGCAAAAGATACATGGAAAACAAAATATCAAAGACAAGTTGAAAACAAAGGAATGAGCATATCATAGAATTACAAAAAAAGAAGTAGAGTGATTATATTAACATCAGATCATCAGCAATTCAAAGTGAAAGGCAGAGAAGGGACTAATTATATCTAATAGTTACTGCACACTTGCTATTTAAATTGAACAATGTCAAATTATCATTTTAGGTCAAAAGAAGTCATATATTTGCAATTTCAAAAATGTCAACATATAAAACTATTAAAGTATTTAAAAAGTAAATCAAACACATCACTACATAATAATTCTAGTAAAGCACAGATTATTTAACAGTGAAAACTGGTTAACAGAAAAAAAGCAAAACTTGTAGAATTATATTACTAAATGCCAAAACATTTGCTAAAATGCATCAACCATTTCTAACAAAACTTTAAGAAAAACAGAACTAGAGGGAGAGGCTACAAAAATACTTATAAAATTTAATGTCAAATATTTATTGAACTATGAAATAATACACACTACAAAGAAAATCTGAAATACATGAGATGAACACTATCACCCTATTCATTCAAGTTTCTTTTAATACATTAGAGAGAAAAACTTTTTTCAAAAGCACATAAATATAGAAAATTGAGAGAAACCAATATTTTTATTTTCTGATTATATGATTGGTTTTGGAAATGAAAAATTAAAAAGTTTCTCCTAAAAAAATTTAAACTTAATAAGAGTGATTTGCCTTAAAGCTGAATAAATTTGCAAGCTCGGTAGCTTTTTATTTATAATTTTACTGGGCAGTTAAAGATAGCAAGAAGAAGGAAAGCACAATATTAATTTATTTTCAAATAAGTTTTCAATTTCTTGTTCTTCTTCTTCTCCTTCTGACACCCCTATGATTCAGATATTGGAATGTTTAAAGTTTTCCCAGAGGTTCCTCAGTCTCTCCAAACTTTTTTTGAATTCTTGTTTCTTCATTCTGTCCTAGTTGGTTGTTTATTTCTTCCTTTTGTTCCAAATCATTGATTTGAGTCCATATTTCCTTCCCTTCACTGTTGGTTCCCTGCATATATATTTTTATTTTGCCTTGTATAGTGTTCACTTCTTCCTTTATTTTGTGTCCTTACTCAATTATTTCTGGGAGCATCCTGATTACCAGTGTTTTGAACTCTGCATCTGATAGGTTGGCTATCTCCTCATGGCTTAGTTCTTTTTCTGGAGTTTTGATCTGTTCTTTCATTTAGGCATTTTTTTTTGTCTTGGCTCACATGTTACATTATAAGGTATGGAGCCTTAGGTATTTGCCAGGGTGGGGCAACCCACTTCACTGTCTTGTCATGCTGTGTGTGGGAAGGGGTCTAAAGGGGAGTAATACACTTGCTCCACTCTTGCCCCACTTTCAGGCACTTCCCTCACTTCCCACAAGTGGCCTGTGCTCTTTCAGGCTCTGCCCTGGTGCTGATTCTCAGGTGGTTGGGTTGTGTATGTTCTAGGATCCTGTGAACCCCTCTAAGGGACTCTTCTATAAGACTGGGAGTTTCTGCAGCCACCACAACCCCACCAGTTTTTATAGCCAGAGGTTTTGAGGCTTTATTTCTTAAAGCTGTCTTGTTCTCCAGTTTTTCCTCCCAGTTTCTCCACATGGGAATGTGGGGCCTCCTGGCCCACCAGCTGCCACCTCACCTGCCCCGTCTGCCAGCCACCACTTTGTTTTGTGTCCTCACCATGTAGGTGCCCATCTTCACCCCTCCTACCAATCTGAATGAATGTTTCTTCTCGAACTGCTTCATTGTTGGGCTTCCATACAGTTTGATTTTCTGGCAGTTCTGGTTGTTTTTGTGTTTCTAAATTGGTTGTTGTCCTTCTTTTGGTCATAAGAGGAGGAAAAGTGAGTCTACCTATGCCTCCATCTTGGCTGAAAGTCTTGAAATTTTTTCACATGGATCACTTCTCCACAATATTTAGTAACATATTCTAGATGAAATAAAGCTGTGAGGGCTTCACCAAAAAAAGTTAATTTAAAAGTATAGAAATTTGGGGAAAATATTCTTGTAAACTTCAGGTGGTGGTAAACTTTTACAAGACCAGAAATTAAAAACTGGAAAAGAAAAATATATATTTGACAATGTTAAAGAAATTTATTTTTAAAAGATATAAATATTAAAAGAGAGACTGGGAGAAAATTGTTGCAGCCCATATGAAAGCAAAAAAATAATAATCTTCATAATAAGATGAAGACAAGACAAACTACCCAACAGAAAAATAAACACATGCATTCACAGAAGAAAAATGGCAAATGGCCAGTGAATATGAAAGGATGATTATTGTAGTCAGAAGGGAAATTCAGTGAGATGCCATTCGGGGCACATTAAATTTGCTGACATACACACACAACACTCAATAGGCCACATGTGGAAGTAGGCACTTCTTCTGTGGGTAAAATTGGAACCCCCCCCTCAACTGTTTGGAAGTCTACTAAGTTCAAAAGACTCACACTTTGAACAAGCAAATCTCCTGTTGAGGATTTATTACCCAGGTATCAATATATAAATTTATTTATAGTATATTTTTATTCCACATTCCTTCCCAATTAAAAAAATAGAGACACAAACAAGATAGTCATCAAATGGTGAATAGCTGGCCACATTCCGATACATTTCATTTTTGAAATATCAGAAAGCTATTATAGGGGAGGAAAAATTCTCTATGCTCTTTGGGTCTCTGGCTAGTCCTATGAATTAAACTGACAGAAGACAGAGTAGAACTGGAGAGCAGGAGAAAAGCACACAATTTAAAAAAAAAATTTCCATGTACATGTGAGCCTTCACAAAAGAATGAAGACCCAAACATGTGACCAGAACTGGAAGCTTTCTATGTTTCAGACAAACAAAAAATTTGTGAGAAATTAATAAGAAAAAAATGGGTTTGGGCTAGGGGTAGTCAATGGTGAAGAAGTAAGTAGGAATTAATATAAAGATCAGTTTAACAAAATTTGTTTGTACAAATATCTTGGCTCCACTTTCCTCATCTCTGATGACAAGACTGACTTTCTTCTGAACTAGGGATGGTACCTTTCACATGGAAATTGTACCTTCTGCCTTGGGAAAGAAAAAGAGCCCTGCTTTCATAACCGTGTTGGTGATTAATTCAATATAACCAATACGTCAAAGTGGCTTCATCTAAAGTGCCATGTTTTGGTTTCTTTCACTATTTAAAACAATTGCTTAGTTTCACATGAATTGATTTGCAAATCTATTACTTCATGTTCAGTTTATCTGGGAATTATCTACAACCATTTTTTTTCATATTTTAAAATGTCACTTTCTTTAAATTATATAATTTTTAAACTATGGAAGTATTCTATGGAATTAGCTGATATTAGACAAAAACATGGCACAATGGAATCCCTTATTTAATCTTAATTTCAATGTATTCATAGTCAAACATCATCTTCTCACCAACCATTTCACTCTGTGAATCATTTTAATCAAAAACCAGTAAAGTAATCTTCAATTCTTTATCTACAAGCAAGCTGCCTCTAAGGCCTATTAGTTTTTCACTTAATTTTTTGGCCTTTATTACTTCCATTTTATTATGATAGTCATTAGGATTATCAAAGTGTTTATCATCTGAAACCTAAATTATTTACTTCGTTTAGACCCAATGTCATGACATCTGTTCTCTCTTTTGGCAATCCCTCTCCCCAACTTCTTTTAAAACCACCACTCTCTCGATTTTCTCAAGCACCTACCATCATCCCTTATTACCACATATCCCAATGACTCCTACTGGCTTATAAGTTCTACCTTATCTATTCATTCTCTTTTACTAACTAGTCCTGGTCTTCTACAATGCAGGCCTTTCACCTCCATCCTGAATAAAAGATGACCAGGTGTGTTGTGGTTACACCAATAATGTTAACAACTCACTAACTTTTTAAAAGAATAGGATTTAACTTTCATATACAGCATAAGCTCAAATGTAGTTTAAGAGAGCGTGGGCAAAAGACTGCCCTCTATTGTCCCAAGCAACTTAGCTCTTTCTCAAACTTACAGTACCACCACCAACTCTAATGTTTACCAAATCTCTCCTCCACAGAATGAAATTCATTCATCATTCAGAGTAGCTTCAGTTCTTATGAAAGTATTCTTCTAAGAACACAAAGTATAAGAAATTCTACAAAGCATATCTTTCTCTAACATATTATTTTTCCTCATCTGAGTTTTTTCAGCTCCACTTACAGATAGGTATCCAGGGTGATTGTTTATCCTTCTGACTAATCTGCCTGTATGAAGAATTCTCTTTAATTTCGTATTCTTGCTCTCTACCACATGGGATACTTCCCTCTTTCCTATCTACCTACATAAATGCAGTTTGCTCACAAGGGCTGGTTCAAATTTTCCTTTTGCTTAGAGCTTGTTCTGACTAAATCACAATATATCTCCCCCCACCGTGTTAGCAAATTATTGTTCTGTTTCTATTTCATTGATGCTAGCTTTGTCTACTGATCACAATGCAAGTTACCAGCAATCAGGCACTGTTTTCTTTCTTTTTATTCCTTCAATCACAAAGCACCTACATAGTCATCAATAAGCATCTGTTGATCAATTGAATACTGTAAGCCATAGCAGTTTGATGGATCAATGTAAAAACAAATATATTCCAAAATAGGCATAATTGCTAAGCAACCAATTTTTTATTTTCAATAATTTGTGCAGTATCACAAAAAGCCCAATCTATGAATCAAAAAGCAACAGACTGTACATTATTTATCAAAACCTTTTGAGTGTATCAAAGTAAAATGGAATGTTATATATTTAAATCATGTTTTCTTCCCCAGAGGTATTAATTCAGACTACTAAAAAATCAAGGGTTTCCAGAAAGCTCTTTCTTGTATTTGAAGACATCAAACCACTAGTCATTGTGTCTCAGTTATAATAAAGGATATACTATGGGAAAATGCAGGAGTCTAAGAAATGCCATGAAAGAAAGGAAACAAGGGAAATTTTCCATTAAGATAGTGTATGAAAAATGTTTCTTATATTTAAGATATTCCTAGGAATGCTAGAAGAGAGGAATTAGCCATCAGTGATGAACATGACAACCTGGGAAAATCATATCAGAGCACACTACCATGCATGTTGTATAATATTTCTGAACATGTTTTCATATGGATTCATGTGTTTGAGAACAGTATTTCTCCTTCATAATTTCTTTCAGCATTGAAACACTTTGAAAATTTATATAAATATATAGATTTCCCATAATGTTAATTCACTTTCTACAATATTCTATAGGAAATTTTTAAAATCTTTATTTTGTTTAATTTATTTTAATTGCTTTTCAAGTACAGTTTTCTTTCTTTTACTCCCATCCCAGCCTACCCATCCACTCCTCCCCCCTCCCATTTTCACCCCCCTTAGTTCTTGTCCATGTGGCCTTTATACTAGTTCCTGTAAACCCTTCCCCTTTTCCCCTGAAATTCCCTCCCTTCTCCCCTCTGGTCATTGTCAGCCTGTTCTGTATTTCAGTGTCTTTGATTATATTTTGCTTGTTTGTTTCTTTTGTTGTTTTAGGTTCTTGTTAAAGGTAAGATCATATAGTATTTGTCTTTCACCACCTGTCTTATTCACTCAGCATAATGCTTTCCAGTTCCATCCGTGCCATGGCAAAGGATAGGAGCTCCTTCTTTCTTTCTGCTGCATAGAAAAAATCTTTATTTTTTATGACAATGAAAAAAATTTTTTGCAATATAAAACGGGTTAGTCAATATAATAAGAAAGATAGTTAAGTAGTATATTTTGTTTAGGGACCATCTGTTTTGTTTTGATTTCTTATAGAAAAAAGAAAAGAGTCAATTAATGAAAATTATTTGTAAAAATGGCGCTAATTTAAAATCAAATTTTTTCAGTAAAAAAGAACAAAAATAAAATAAATACAATGAATTCTTCCTATATTCAAAAAATTCTTTTTGGCTTTCTTTAAAATTTCTAGAACTCTTCTAAGTTAGCTCTGCTTAATTTTTTTTGAAAATCATGTAGTATGACTGACTGCATCTCTACACCTCAGGTTTAAAAGTTGAAAGTTGTGAACTAATTAGTTGTGAACTAAAACAAATTATTTTTTAAAATAGTAGAATAAAATATTTTAAAATAAACACTAATGCAACAAAAGAAAGTAATTAGAAAAGCAATGCAAATAAAATTTTAGCACAAAATGGAAAAAAACCATGAATTGCAATACATGAATAGGACAAGTCCATTGTCTTATGGGCCCCTAGGGAAGAGCTTATATATTTACCAATTCATGTGAGCATTTTATTTAAGTAAGGATTTTCTTTAAAAAGTACTAGCTACAGACTTCTGGCCAAGATGGAGGCATAGGAAGACACTCTGTGCCTCTTCCCACAACCAAAATTAAAGACAACAAAAATTTAGAAACAAAAAAAAAAAAACAGAACTCACAGAATTGTAACTGCAGGGAAGTCCAACAACCACTCAACCAGACCAATAAGAGGGAGAGAGTTGGTGGCCAGCAGAGAGGGGTTGCAGCAGGAAGAAGCTTCGGCTGGCAGACCTCGGGCATGGGGAGGCAACTAGCAGACCTAGTGAGGCACGCAAGGTGGCTGGCTGACCGTGGTCACACCTTTGTAAGCAGATAAACCAGGCAAAAAATGGGAGCGAGATAGACCGTGAAATCCAGGATCCCAGCAACTAGAAATAAAGCCTAAAAGCACCAATTGAAAACACTTGTGGGGATTGAAGTGCTGGGAGAGACCCCAGCCCCACAAGAGAGTTCACTGGAGAAACCCACGGGGTCCTAGAATGTACACAAGCCCACCCACCTGGGAACCAGCACCAGAAGGGCCTAATTTGATTGTGGGAAGCAGCAGAAGGGACTGAAATCCAAGAGAAAGCAGAGTAAGCACCATTGTTTCCTCTCTGACCCCACCTCTACAAACAATGTCACAACCCAGCAATGGGGGTTGCTCCACACTGGTGAACATCTAAAGGCTCCACCCCTCACTACGTAACAGGCACAACCAGACTAAAAAAAAAAAAAGGCTCAAAACAGAAGTACAGATCAAAGCCCCAGAGCCAGTACTTTTAAGCAACCAAGAGATAGCCAACCTATCAGATGCATAGTCCTGGTGATCAGGATGCTCACAGAATTCGTTGATTCTGGTCACAAATTACATGAAAAAATGAAAGCTACACTAAGTTAAATGAAGCAAAATGCACAGGGAACAGATAGTGATGGGAAGAAAACTGGTACTCAAATTAATGGAGTGGACCAGAAGGAAGAAAGAAACAACCAAACAGAAAAGAAAAAAGAAACAAGATTTCAAAAAAATAAGGAGAGGCTTAGGAACCTCCAGGACATCTTTAAACGTTCCAACATCTGAAATTATAGGGGTACCAGAAGGGGAAGATGAAGAGCAACAAGTGAAAAACTTATTTGAACAAATAATAAAGGAAAACTTCCCCAATCTGGCAAAGGAAATAGACTTCCAAGAAGTCCAGGAAGCTCAGAGAGTCCCAAAGAAGTTGGACCCAAGGAGGAACACACCAAGGCACATCATAATTACATTAGCCAAGATTAAAATGAAGGAGAGAATCCTAGAAGCAGCAAGAGATAAGGGGACAGTCACCTACAAAGGAGTGCCCATCAGACTGTCAGCTGATTTCTCAAAAGAGACCTTACACGCAAGAAGAAGCTGGAAAGAAGTATTCCAAGTCAAAGACATGGATCTACATCCAAGATTGCTCTACCCAGCAAAGCTTTCATTTAGAATGGGAGGGCAGATAAAGTGCTTCTCAGATAAGGTCAAGTTAAAAGAGTTCATCATCACCAGGCCCTTATTACATGAAATGTTAAAGGGACTTATCTAAGAAAAAGAAGATAAAAAACATGTACAGTAAAATGACAGCAAACTCACAATTATTAACAACCACACCTAAAACAAAAGCAAACTAAGTGGACAGCTAGATCAGGAGCGGAGCCACAGAAATGGAGATCACATGGAGGGTTAGCAACAGGGGAGTGGGAGGAGGAGAAGTGGGGAGAAGGTACAGAGAAAAAGTAGCATAGATGGTAGGTATAAAATAGACAGGGGGAGGGCAAGAATAGTATGGGAAATGTAGAAGCTAATGAACTTATGACACATGGACATGAAATAAATAGGGGGAATGTGGGTGGGAGGGGGTGTGCAGGGTGGAGTAGAATGAGGGGGAAGAAATGGGACAACTATAATAGCATAATCAATAAAATATATATTTTTAAAAAGTACTAGCTACAACAACACGAGTAGCACAACCTGTATGAAAGAAGTTTTGTTACTTTTCTACAACAGAGATTCTCCTTGCTTATTCAATATCATGTTAATTAAAAGTTAGAGCCTTGGTCTCATGGCTCAGTTGGTTGAAGCATTTTTCTGTACACCAAAAGGTTGCGATTTGATTCCTGGTCATGGCACGTGCCTGGGTTACGGGTCTGATCCCCCACTGAAGTGCAGATTGGAGGCAACCAGTCTTTCTCTCTCTCCCTTTCTCTCTCTCTCTCTCCCTCTGTCCCTCTTCTTCTCTCCCTTCCTCTCTAAACATATCTTCCAGTGAGGATTTAAAAAAAAAACTTAGGTTTGACACTTCCTGGAACTCATTTTTAGATGTAAATTTATATTACTATATTCAGTATATTGGACTCCCAATAGGCAAAGTCATTTTTGTTGGTTATTCCTCCTTTTACATAAGACAAATGCCCATTATAACCATCAACCACTCATTGAGGTTATTTTTAAGATTTTCATTCACTTAATAACCACTCAATCACATTTTAGTTAAGAATTGTTAAAAGTGAAAGCTGAATCAAATATAACTTTTAGATACATTTAATAAAAATATCATTAATTTTCTTTAATATTTCTATTTTTCTACTTACTTTTTTCTTTTAACAATATATATTTAATTGTGCAAAAGTAGTTTCAAATGATAGCAGGGAGGTGGAAATTGATGCCAGTTCTAACCACCTTTTAATAATTAAAATCCAGGAATTCGTGAGATCATTTTTTTTTCTGAAATAAACAGCTTCCACCTTTGGCTGCTAATTGATTGTGCTGTGAGCAAGGGCAGAGTAAAGATCAATTATCACACTGTGGTACTTATAGCACACAGATAACTCCAATTAGGAGCCTCTAAAATCCAGATTCAGTGAAGGGGTGTTTTCTTTCTTTTCAATGACTAAAGATGAACTCTTCCTTGCCAAACCATGTATACTTAGCCTTAAAAAGTGAGGTGAGGCATTGGCTGAGTTTAACATATAGGTGTTAGCATCTAAAACTTACTTACTTTTATGGCTAAATTGCCTGGTCCTTTGCAAACTTCAGTTCTGTTTTTCATGGCATAATCAAACCCATAACCAACCTTGGAGATATATTAAAGAGAAGGTAGTTCTCATATAAATTTTATAAACTTTTTCTCCTATCAATTGTTCTCACTATGCACCAGATTGTGACCTCTGATAACTATTCCCTCAATCAAAGCCCAATAATTAAATCTAGTTAGTAACTATAGTAGTAAAAGAAACTTTACCAGGGGAACTATAAATGGTGGCATAGGAGCTTTACGCAAAAGAAAAAAATATATAATGTTCCTGTCACACTTCTTACTTCAGAAAAGTTCCTACTGAAATTTATTTGTTTATATTGTCAAAGTTTAAACTTAATGCTCTCACCTTTACATATAGAGAACTGCAGTGAAAATTAAATTTAATTATATTCAAGGAATATGATTTAAGGAAAACACAAAATTCAGTCTTCAAAGGCTCAATGTCAAATCTGAGAATCTATTATAATCAGCATTACGGAGAAACTTGAGTTGTAATTATTCAGTATTTTATGAAAAGTTTAATAGAATTCTCACATGCCTTTTAAAAAAATTTGAAAGAGTAAACATTAAAAGAAATAAAAAATGGGGAAAAACAGAAATGACCAAGGCAAGAGAATTTTTTTTCATAGAAATACACGTTTCTAGTGATGTCTATTACCTCCATTTTCCAAATGTAGGGATATAAAATATTCCATACACGTCCGGGTCTAGAGATCATGTTTGTGTTGTGGATTGGCAATGAGAAAGGGCAAATGGCTTGAGTTTAGCCACAGCAGAGGCATTGGTCATAAACAAGAAGTAGTGAGCCAAAATGGGAGAAAATCATACTATTCAGTTTATCCATGCAGGTGGACAGGGTACAGACATGAAAACATCAAAGTATTAACATGTGATGTCTGATTTTATTTTCTTCTTGGAGTCCCACATGGCCAGAAACTGGTCAGAAGTCTACAGTTCAACCTTGTGCCTCTCTGAGGCAGGATAATGACTCTGAGATCTATTTAACATTCATTAAACAATTATTTATTGAACATTCTTTACTTAGGTGTCTGGTCCTCTGTGGGGTACTGGATATACAATGGAGGGCAAACATGTAGTATGATACCTCCTCTCAAGAGCTTATTATGACCTATCATCAAAGACAAACAATAATCAAGGACACAAGTACACAAATACAGGTTAAGATAAAATATAGAGTCTTATGTTGAGTTCCCTAGAAACAGAGCCCAAGATGAGGATTCTTGTTCACAAGACTTATTGAGGGAGTACTCTCAGGAAAACTGGATGGAGTAAGCGAAGCAAGAGTATCATGGAAAAGAGCTAAGCAAAAAGGTGGTCTCAGGTGGAGACTAGCTCAAGACTGGCCCCACTGGGATCCCTGGAGCATGAACTGTACCTCTGAGTTGGTCTCACATTGAGGAAAGGAGGAATCCTTTTTGCAATCCTGGTTAGTCACTGGGTGAGGCAGAGTAAGGGTGGCGGGAGGGTGACACTTTTTTTTTGAATGATGTCCAAGTTGATTTTGGAAAATTGTATAGTGTTTACCTTTGAAAAAAAAGGACGAAAAATAGTCAAACTAGTGAAAAAGGTCACCAGTTACCATGAGAAGATGGTACCAGTACAGTACAGAGAGGCGAATAGGCAACAGACTATACAGAATCATGAAGGCCTCGTTTAAAATGTTGGGTTTAATCCTAAAAGCAATGGGCAGCTTTCAAGGGTTATAAGAAAGATATTTAATCAAGCCCTGGCTGGTGTAGCTCAGTGGATTGAGTGCGGGCCTGAGAACCAGAGTATTGCGGTTTGATTCGCAGTCAGGGCACATGCCTGGGTTGCAAGCCAGTTCCGAGAGGGGACGCATGAGAGGCAACCATACATTGATATTTCTCTCCTTCTCTTCCTTTCTAAAAATAAATAAATAAAATCTTAAAAAAAAGAAAGATACTTAATCAGATATGGATTGCTAAAAGATCTTTGGCAAAAAAAGAATAAGAGATAGTCAAGATCTTGGAATATCAGTCAGGTGATAGTTGTAGGAGTCTAAAAGGAAGTAACAATGGTTGGAACTGCAATAGTAGTGTGCACATAAAGAAATATAAGTGAAATCAAGAGATAATTGCCGTGTTAAACTGACAGGACATGTTGATGGATGGCTGTCATAAAGAGGATAATGAGGGCCCTGACCAGTGTGGCTCAGTTGACTGGGCATCGTCCAGCAAAGTGAAGGGTCACCAGTTTGACTCCTAGTCAGGGCACACCTGAGAGACAACTGATTGATGTTTCTCTCTCACACTGATGCTTCTTACTCTCTTCCCTCCCTTTCCCTCTTTCTAAAAATAAATAAATAAAATCTTCAAAGGAAAGGAGTATAATGAGTTACAACAATACTATACAAGTCTGCTATCTTTTATTATTATTATTATCACCCAAGGGCATTTTTTCATTGCTTTTAGAGGGAGAGGAAGGGAAAGAAAGAGAGAAACGTTGATTGATTGCCTCCTGCATGCACCTGGACCAAGGATCGAACCCACAACCTCAATATGTGCCCTGACCAGGAATTGAACCCACAACCTTTTTTCTATTTGATAACACTCCAACCAACTCAGCTTCATTGGCCAGGGCATTGTAGTATTTTCTTGAGCCGTGCTGTACTACCCACATACTGGCACAGATAGAGGGGCCATGAACTTCAACCCCACTTGATGATTGGGCTGGATGTAATGAAAATGGCAAAGATGCGAGGGAGTTTAGGTCATTGGTTTGAGAGTTATTGAAATAGTGAGCCACAGGACATAAACTGAATCAAGAGGTAATAAAGACAGAATGGGGTTCTGAGTATGGAGAGAGAAGAATCAACAGGCTGGAGCTGATGACTAGGAAGCATAGAGCTTTGTCCTACCTACTGTGTAGATTTAGTCCAGCTGTTCTAATTGCGAAATTATCCAAATTAAATAGCAATAAGTCCCTGGAAAAATACATTAAAAAACTCAAGATATAATTTTTCACGGAAGGACAAAGACTGGTAATCCACTATCATTGCAGATATGACTCAACAGTGTAAAGCAACGGTACTCAAAGCAAATTCAGCACTGAGGAGGTGGCCCGAGAAGCATCGTGTGATAGTTAGGCACTAGTTAGGCAGTGTGCTCATCGTGAGGAATTTGGAAAACCACTAGACACATACAAAAAAAGCGAAAGTAAATCCTGTGTCCAGAGATGAATTCTGAGATCACAGTGATCTCACTATTTGATCTGCTCGGGTAAGGGCTTTGGTTCCTCATTTTCAAATGTATACACACAACCTCTGTGAGTCTTGTGTACATTTTGAAGTTCTTGAATTCCACTGCTCTCAAGTAAATAGAAGTAGAAGTGAAGCCAGAAAGAGAAATCCGCAGTGCATTCCCTGGAATCGTTCGGAAGGGCCTGACAGGCTGCCCCAGTTGGCAATGTGGATCTTGGAGTCTTGAAAAACACAGCTGTGTAGACCAGGGTGCAGATCAAAGGTTAGAATGCCTATTTTTATTTTAATGTTGTGAAAAATTCTCTGGTCCAAGAACCACAGAGATTTTGACATAAAGGCTCCATAGAGGGAAGTAAAAAGGCCCTCAGTTCAGAAGTTCCTTGGAAGGATCACATATTAGTGAATGGGTGGAAATGAAAGGGCTCAGATTTTTTTTCAAATCATTAAAAATTGCAACATGAATTTTGGAAGTCTAAAAATACTCTTAATGCAAGCAGAACAGATTTTAAAATTTTCCATACTAAACTTTTGCTTCTGAAAATAAACAACATGCTGTGTATAGCAACAGTGAGTTGTTGTTCTGGGTTTCTCTGTGTTTCTGTGTTTCTTAAAGGTGATTATAGATGTGTCAAGATTACATGTGGTATTCCAGAAGCAGAGCTGATCTCATTATCGATTTATATTTTGCTGGGCTGGGACTGCCTCTATATTAATGCTTGTTATGATCAAATAAAGTAGAAAAATATGGTAAGGCTGTGATATGTACTACTAAAAAATACTGTTTTAAAAAGAGAACAGCACTGTACTAACCACTTCATGCCATTTTTCCCTAATATGACATCATACTTTCATTTCTCATTGCCTTACACAATCAAAATTTTGCTTCAAAATATATCTACTTAAAGCCAAAAAGTCTGCAAAATTATTTCTGATGACCAGAGGCCTATTTATCTACATCCACCATGTGGTGACCTCCTGCAATTAGATAAGTCCCCATAGCCCAATGCCTTTTTTAGATAGGAACTGAAGCTGTTGAGTTTTGTATTAAGTTATATTACCAGATATGCCAGGGTTGGTCCTGACAGGAAGAAAACCTCCAGCAACTGAACACAATAGAACTTTCTACTGCTCGCTAGTTCCAGAGTTTTTGAGGGGAATGGCCAGCTATTTAGAGTTCACTTGAGTAGCTTTCTGTCTCGTTTATTTTATAGGTTCCTTACTTTTGGGAGGAGCAGTGCTTTATATTCCTAGTAGGTACTAGTTCTCAAAAATACCTAGTAAAATGTAAAAAAGTGCAAGATCAACGATCTCTTTAATAGTTTCTTAAAACACCCTTTATTTTTATTTCTGTAGTCTATGTGTTATTTAGGAAAGTTATTACAGCATTTTGTGGGTATCCATGACCTTAATAAGGGTGGACTTTTAATGTACTATAGTCATCTTAGCAACTTTAATATGTACTGTGCCTTTAAACTGATGTGCATGTTATAAAAGCAATTTGCTTTTAATTTGAATACATTACCACCAGAGCAATGTATAGTTAAAAGAGTTTTATCTATAGTTAATTATTTAGCTCAGGGCTTAAAGCTCTGTGGTAAATGGGTTTCTCATTTTCTTAACAGAAGGTTAGTTCAGGCTTTTAAATGCTATCACAAATTGGCAGCCAGGAGATCTCTAGTTGCCTCTATTCTTTCAATTTGTTCTGTGCTACCTGCTATCAGCTTCAATATCCAGGTTTGCCAGCTGCTCTCATGTATTCGGGGCAGCATCATGCAATGCAGCTATTATGTACAATTGCACAACCATTCCTAACCACTTAAGTCTAACATCACCCCCGAACAACAAACACAAATATGTTCAAACCTGTCCCACTCTGAGTGTACCAAGATGTCAAGTGATTTAAATCAACATTTTATGTCAAATTGATTAGGCGAGTGTGAGAAAAATAAAACGTGACCCTGTCTAAAATTAGAACGTCTCTCTCTCTCTCTCTCTTTCTCTCACTGTGTGAATATGAATATTCTACTGAAAACTAGGGTAGCTGCTGCTCTCTGTTACTCCTGTTTTCCAGGCCTGGGAACAGATGGTGTACCACCTGACTCAGAAGAGTCTAATGTAAGATTCATTGTGCTTCACAGGAAATCCAAGATCAAGCAACATTACAGAAGGTGACACAGCCCCTCAGCAACCAGTAGCCCAGTATGACATAGTCAAGTGGAGAGGGAAGAGGGAAGGAGAGCAAGAAATTAAAAGAAAAAAAAAGAAGAAAAGCAAAATACAGAGAGTCCAAGCAGTCCACCTACTTGGAAAATAAAACAGCCACCTACTTGGAAATTATCCTTCAGCCCTTGAAGGCCAATATTTGAAAATACTATCAACCTCCATCTTAAACCCTTACCCCACGACAGTAATAATTTTCTCTTCAAATGACTTTAGTTATCTGATTATTGTCAACACAAAAAGATTGTTCTGATTTCCTTCTAGTTATGTCTTAAATTCAAGTCACCTTTAAGGAACAATAGTGGAGTATGCTAGTGACAAGTGTGTTATATCTGTAACTTTACCAATTCAATGGAGAAGGGTCCTAGGACAGAATAACTTGAATTACATGGGCCAAGGTGTCCTCACTACATTTTTTTAAAAAGAGAACAAGCACAGCAGTACAAGCGTCTATGAAGCCTTTGTCCACTTAATCTAGAAAAGGAGTTGGCAAACAATGACCTGTGCACCACATTTGGCCTACTGCCTGTGTTTTTTAAATAAAGTTTTATTGGAACACAGCTATGCTCATGCATTTGTTTATTGTCTGTGGCTGCCTTTGCACATTAGCAGAGATGAGCAATTACAACAGAAAACTTACAATCCACAAAACCTTCCCTGGCTGGTGTAGTTCAGTGGATTGAGCACGGGCCTGGGAACCACACTCACACAAAACCTGAATTATTTACCATCTGACTGTAGAGAGAAAGTTTGCTGAACCCTGGTCTAGAACATCATTCCTTCTCAGAATCTACACATGAACACACAGTGTCACCAAAGCAAAGAAGTCTATGGAAAGTCCTATAACATGAGTACCCTATACATTTGACTATCTTTTAGAAAAAAAGTAGTTCCCCTTGGAATAAATCCCTTGTCATTTGGCAGTGACATTGTTTCTCTCGTTTCCCCACCCACCACCACCAGCAGTTCAAATCAGCATTAGCAAAAATATATAAAGATGGATTCCTCATGCCTGAGTGTCAGCTTCTCAATTTCTTATAAAATGTATATATGTGTGTATATCTATATACACACACACAATGCCTTATGGCAAGTATATGCTAATTTGTAGCCCTCCTACCCTTATCCCGTTAAATCTTATTGAATAATTTTTCTTGTGAAGCTGTCAAAAACAAAAAAAAATAGTTTTAGGTTTTAAAAAAATACCATGTGAGGTTGTATTCCTAAACTTGTTATCTCTGTCACTGGTTGTAACACAGACTCACCCCCAGAGACAGAGCGGCATTAAAGTGCAGTCAAGACATTTACAAATAAATTACAGCCTGAAAAATCATAATAAGTGAAACAGCGTTTCATCCACAAAGAGCACACTTGAAAATCCGTTATCAAAGTCAATTTGCTATTTCCACCCTACATTAGCCTAATACAATACACACACAGCACAGTCGGTGGTGTTCCAGCACAGGCTCTCCAAAAAATAAGCCTTTAAGGATTTCCAAATATCTGAGAAACTGCATTACTGGTCAAGATAATGGCATTTTTATAACAAATGAAAAATAGCAGCTGAAATGCACAAGGGCATGAGACTAGGCATGAGCAATCTGGTTCCAGTACAATCCCACCATCTGCCACTCTCTGCATCATTCAGCACTTTCTCTATTTTATGTTTTAAATCAGTAGTAAATCAGTATCAGCTAGAGGGGTGACTACAAGACACGGGCACCTTTTTTTACCATCCTTCTCCCATACTGCATGGATCCCGAGAATGCTATCTTCTGTATTGACAATCCAGCCTCCCCTCAACCCAAAAGTCATCCTCCTAGAGGAAGAAGACATTGATGGACAGATGGGGGTCTAGTTGAAGTTACTGAGGCTAATCTTATCTTACAGAAAATCTTGTATACATGAGGACAAAAACATTAAAGAATAATTGAATCATTTGCAGTACATTCATTTCCCTCTTCCAGGTCAGCATTCCCTCATGTTAGATAGCAAGGCCATCATAGATCGTTAAAGACATGGGGAACCTCCGTGTTTCTCTCTTGGAATCTTTTTAGCAGGTCCAATAAAAATCTAAGTGGCTCACCGGACTGCCTCTGTGAAATTTGGATGGGTGCTAAGGGTGACTTGTTGCCAATGAGAATCAACTTCTCATGGATGATCACTTGAATAATAGGCTCCATGACTGGCATACGTACATTACTTGTATTCTTTTGTGTATTAAATATTTCATAATAAAATAGGAAAGAGGGAATATTTTAACAACATATTTTAAAAGACAATGATTTGACTTTTTTACCTCACTGACCTAATTAAAATGGCAGAAACAAATCTGAGGTCATTTCTTCAGCATCACTATCCTTGATGAAAGGGGCAGAGAACCTACACAAATGTTTGCTTTTTCCTTTTTTAAAAATTTTATGTTAATTGTTGTTCAAGTACAGTTTTCTGTCTTTTATTCTCATCCCAGCCCACTCACCCAGCTCTCTCCAGCTCCCTCTCATTTCCACCCCTCTAGTTTTTGTCCATGCATCCTTTACACTTGTTCCTGGCTTTTTTCATAAAAGAATCACAATCCACAGAGCAAACTTTTAAACAAGGTAAATCAATACTCAAATTTCCCATCAATTCTGTCTTTTATAGCTAGAAAATAAACTGCTGAACCTGCCAATGTAATTAGAGATAGATGATAGTTTTTGATGTCTCCATGACTTTATACACTATTTCAATGACACATTTTAGTTTCATCTCAAGATTGAGCCCACTAAAAATGCCATTAAACTCCCCAGCAAAACTAAGGAACAAATAATGTTGATTACAGTTTTTAGCAACAATTTAATCTTTGATTCCCCAAATTTAAACAAATATGTATATTTAACTTGTACCTTCAGGAATGTTATACAAATATTTTCTATTAACTCAAATAATAGCACAGAATGCTAACTTCTGACACTATAAAGAGGGACTAATTATCAACATTCAGAAAAAAGTTATTCTGAGAAAAGAGCTCAGTCTCCCCCTTCTTAGCCCCACATGGACAAAATCAATGCAAGGAGACTAATTTCACATTGACCTGAAAAATATTAGTGTTAGCTGTTCTAACATTATGTTGGTATGTTTTCAGATTGTCTACACTTAGATCAACAAAATGAAGTAAAGTGATTCATTCAACAAACATTTACTCAATACTTGCTATGTCCTGTGGGGAATGGGAGATGGTTTATAATAAAAGGCGTCTGGATGAAAGTGATACCTAAGTGAGTTCTTAGAATTAGCTAGGTCAAGGGTGGAAAGGAGAACATCTTCTTAACACTAAAAGCAAAAACACAGAGCAGAGGAATGAACTAGCATCTAACAATTAATGCAGGTGGTTTGGCTTTGCTAAAACAAACAGCACAAGGCAGTAGGTAGCTAGAGGTGTGCCTGGAGATATAGGCAAGGACTAAATGAGAGAGCTTCTGTCCGAAATTAAATAGCTTGGCACGTATTACCTAAATTTTAAGAAGAAATTGAAAGTCTTGCCCTGGCTGAGTAGCTCAGTTGGTTAAAGCATCATCCCAATACACCAAGGTTGCAGGTAAGGTCGCCAGCCAGGGCACTTGCAAGAAGCAACATGTTAGTTATATGAAATGCCCAGAGTAGACACATTAATAAAGGAACAAATTAAATCAGTAGTCACCAGGGCTTGGCAGTTTGGAGAAATGGAGAGTGGGTACAGGGTTTCTTTTTGAGGTGATGAACGTATTCTGGAGTCAGATCATAGTGGCAGTTGTACAACTATGTGAGTATATTTAAAACCACTCCAGAAGGGTAGAATTTATGGTATGTAAATTATATTTTAATAAAACTCTTCTGTAAAGAAAAAAATAAGCAATAAGTGAATGAATAAATAAGTAGAAGAATAAATTGATGTTTTTCTTTTTCTTTCTCTCTTCCTTCTCTTTGTCTCTATCTCTGTCTCTTTCTCAAATCAATTTTAAAATAAATTGGAAGTCTAAGAAGACAGTGTTATATATTTAAATCTGTATTTCTGATGGATCATCCAGTAACTGGGGTAAAGATGGATTTGATTGGTATAGGAATGGAGAAAGGAGACAATTAAGACTCTGATAAAGAGGGAGCAGCCAGATGAAAGCTAAGGAGAATGGGAACCAAGGTGATGGTCATAAGGATGGATTGGAGAGGATAGACTGAGATGTAAAAATCAGAAGTATTCTATAATTAATTCTACATGCACAGTGGGTAGAGGGAGGGGTAGCTACTTGCAAGCTTCTATTTATGTTTCCTGGCTATAATTTCCCCAACAGATCTAGAAATTGTGGGATGGGTAGAGAAATTTGGTAGAGAAAGGCAAATATGCCTTTGGAATATTATAGGTCAGTTTCCTATGGGACGGTCATTTAGTGGTGCCCAGTGAGGGATATGTAAGTCTAGGGAGATGTTTGAACTATATGTTTTGGTTTGGAAGATAAAGCCATGTGAATAGGTGAGATACTCCAACGAGCATAAGAAACTGAGGGGAAAGAGGAGATGAGACAGAAGACAAAGGACAGAAGTCAGAAGTAAGAAGGACAGTAGTCAGAAGGACAGAAGGCCCAGGAAAATGCCTGATTAAAAAAGCCAAAAGAAAAGGCTCTATAATAGATATAGAAGGATCACAATAATGGCAAAAACAACAGACAGGATAAAAAATAAACAGTAGGAAAGACCTCTGTTAGCAATGAGGAACAATTGGGAGCTATATCAGAGTGGATCAAACACGAGGTGAATGTGGAGTATTATTACAGTAAGGCAAAAATGACTGGGCAGATTCTCAAACATCAGCAAAAAGAAAATAACCCCAACATCACTTCTAGTGATTTTTGCCAGAGACCATGGTCTGTGTTATACCTCTGCTAACAGGTGTTATGTTGTAATTTTTCCAAACCTCTAAGTCTGTGCTTAGTGCACCCTTGATCATAAGAAAATAAAATTTTAATGATGGAGAGGTACCAACATTAGAAGGCAGATCATATTGCTACTTAATAGAAATGGCATCTAAGATAATGGAAGTAGAAAGAAAAACTAAGCAAGGTAGTAGAATTTGGGCTCAGAAAGTAGTGAATGTTCACATTGTAATTCTTAGGGCCTTTGACACACTACTTCCTCATGAGGACACTCTCACAAAGGGCTGATTTCTGTCCATTCTTCACTTCAGCAGGAAGCAAAGTGCTTCATGTTTATATACTAGATCAAGGCCGGCACACTGCTTGCTTTGGGGACATGTGACATTCTGAATGAAAAGGGCAACAGTAATTAAGTCATATTATATTCTGAGCCAATGTGTCCTCTAAAATGTGACCATAAATTATGAGTCACCATAAATTCTCCCATTTCTATTTTTTATTGAAGAGTAATAGAAGACAATAATAGTTTAAAATCTGATTCATAGGCGAAAAATGGCTTCCTTTATAAAAGAACCAATTTCACAAAGCCACTGATGAAGTTCAGATGATTCAATCACCAACCTCAACTTTTAAGTGAAACTCATACTTTTCCCCTCACTTTGACCAGAATATATTACTACTGCAAAGCAATTTGCACTTTGCAATTTTAAAGTGAGTAGCAAGGACTAGACTTGCCAGAAGGCACTTGGGCAATTGTCACAGGCAGATTGTTTATTCTACCTAGAAGTTTATTATTATTTTCACGGTATTCTGCAAAGTTCAAGCAAAAGTGCTAACAGGCTCTGGTGGGGTTTTTTTTTAAAGGTGGCATTTAAAGTATTATGAAGCAATAAACCATCAAGTTGCTTGGCAGATTATATATGTAGGTAGCTCGTATAAGTATATTAGTACGGAATATAATTTCATTCATTCCAGAACTGTGTGGCCCAGCCCAAAGAGCAATCTGGAGGGATTTTCTTAATGTTTTTTTTTTTTCAGATTTTGGGGACAACCCTGTAAGTGACTCAGTGCTGGATGATAGTAAATTAAGAGCATCTGAAACTGGAAACTATGTTGATGTCAGAAATCATGATTCTGACCCTTTTAGACTTCAAAGAAATAGGTAAGAATAGCACGCGTTCCCTAATGAAAGCAACAATCTCAGAACTCAAGGAAGGACAAAAGAGTTTCTTTTGCAATGACATATAACAGGAAAAAATCAAGTTTGTGTTTCTTACTATGAAATAAAATTGCTCACACTGGGAACCTGAGAAGCGTCTGTATTTGTTTTCTGAAGCTGCTATAACAAAGTACCACAAACTGGGTTGTTTAAGCCACCCCAAAAGTTATTCTGCCACAGTTCTGGTGGCTAGAAGTCTCAAATCAAAGTGTTAGATGGATTGGCTCCTATCAAAGGCTACGAGGGAGAATCTACTCCATGCCTCTCCGCCAGCTGCAGGTGGTTTGTTGCCAGTCTTTGGTTGTCCCTTGGCTTCTACACACATCACCTCAACCTCTGCCTTCATGCTCACATGGCATGCTCCCTGAGTGCATGTGTCTGAAGTTCTTCTTATCAGGACACCAATCATGTTGGATTAGACGTGCACCCTAGTCCAGTATGACCTCACTCTAACAATTTCCGAATAAGAGCTCATTTTGAGGTTCCTGCAAGTTAGGACGTCAACAAATTAATTGGGGTGAGAGGATGCACATTTTAAATCATAACAGCACCCCAGATGCCTCTGTCTTTCCACATACTATTGTCTCAAAGTTCAGTTCGTCCACCTTCAGTCTTCTACGGAGAAGATTAGCTGATTTTCCTCAGCTGTGCTCTTGCCCTTGCGGCACCGTATTTCACCCTCAGTGAACTGGGATGCCTCAAAGGCAGGGCCCCTGGCCATATTTTCCCTCTGCGTGCCTGGTGACTAGTTTGCATGCTGGCTTGCTCTTAAAATAATATCCGTTTAATGAGTTTCAAGTGAAAGACTCCTCACTGATTTTTTTAAAATTTATTTCTCATGAGATGACCAGTTTTAAACCTCACCTCTACTTTTAACCATTTCTTTCACTGTGAAACAGAAACATCTTTGAAATCTTTTTACCATGCTCAGAAATTTTCAGTGGCACCTTGTGAGTTACAAGGTAAAAATGTTAACCCTTAGCTGCACATTAGGAATTTCATCCTTGCTCCAGTTTACCCCTTTGGCCTCAATTCCTCAAATTCCTTTTCTACCCCTTAACCAATAAAAGCGGTAATTGTAGCTCTTTGAAAACCTTATACCCTCCTATGTCTCCAAAGAGAAGATTTATAAACCTCCTCTTCCTAGGACATGTTCCTCATCCCATTGGCTCAAACACAACCTCCTTCGTGAACTCTTTATCAACTCTCCTAGTATATCTTTTATGTACATCCATATTAGAGTGGTTTACACATTGTCTATTGAAATGCTTGCTTTAGTATTTTAATTTCTACAGCACCTTGAACTCCCCCTGCTTCTTGAAGACCAGATACAAGGCATTTCTTTTTTCATCTTCGTATTCTTAACACATAACATAGGTCAAGGGCGGGTACTGAATAAACATTTGTGGAAAAAATAAATACAGGGCAGAAAAACTATATGGTCTGATGTTCATTTACAGAGCTTACTTTGGACACTTTTGTTGGAAATAGGATATAGAAATGATTGTAGCTCTTCCAAATCAGAAGCCAGAGTCAACAGAACACATACTTCAACAATCACCTCAATGTCAGCTGTCTACCTGTCATAGCCAGGCAAGCCAGCAAAGACAGAGCAGCTTGGAAGTTTCCTTTGTTCTTAATGCTTTACAAATGTTTCCTGACACCGAGGCAGGGAAGAAAGCTCAATATTCTTGGGCTTATAATCTAGAAATGCCTGGCAGAGCCCATGACTCTCACATGGAGATGTGAGCAATACTGGCATTTTCTTTCTAAAGCAATATTAATTGAGCAAGCAGTTACCAACACTCAGATAATAACATCAGACCCAATTAACTAAAATTAGCAAAAAAGGGGAAAGTGTGTGTGTATGAAGTTGTCTGTTCATGGCCCATAGAGATTTTTCTCTTTAGTGCCAATCTTCACAAATAGAGGTTTGAGTTTACTAAAGAACATAGTGGGCTTCCTTACATAGAAAGAAAGCAATGACTTAACAAAATACTTCAAGGAAGTGGAGAATCTGAAAGTTTGTAGCTATGAGGCACAAACATTGCTGCCAGGGACATTTAATCTTCTATTTCTAGCTTTTGTCATTCAAGCATCATTTAATTATGGGAGCTGGCAGGTTAATTTTCCATACCTCCCTGTGGTATATACGAGATGATTGTAGGTATTGCAAATGAAGAGATGGTTTCTCTCCTCAAGAAGATCACAGCCTGCCCTGGCCAGTGTAGCTCAGTTGTTTGGAGCATTGTCCGTGACTGAAAGTTTGCATGTTTGATTCCCGGTCAGGACACATACCTAGGCCGTAGTTTTGATTCCCAGCTCGGACGTATACAGGAAGCAACCAGGTGATACTGCTTTCTCTATCGCATCAATATTTCTCTCTTTGACTTCCTCTCAACCATCCACTTCCCATAAGAGCAATGAAAAAATGTCCTCAGATGAGAATTAGACTAAAAAAAGAAGGCCACAACCTATTGAGGAAGGCATATCTTCCAATAAAAATCATGACAAAATGTGTCAAAAAGTTTTGCAGAAAGTATATTGTAATCTCTGAACAAGAAGTAATTAACACTGTCTCCACTGTCCATTACAAAAAAAGAAAAAGAAAAGAAATCACAGTTCCATGAATCCTCCATATTACTACGAAGCATCACTGACAACCTTTCCAATGTGGGAGAGAGTGGACTGGGCAGAGAAAACAAATGTTGCTTCTCTCTGATCTTGGTCAAGGTCATTGACCAAGTAGACAGTGGGAGATTGGAGGACAGAATGAAGATAAAAAGCCCAGTTACGTCTGTCCTTCTCACACTGCCCTGAATGGCATCTTCAGCAGTGGCTATGTCTCCTCCATAGCTCCACACGCACCGAGCTGTCCTGCCACGTTTCCTGGGTTCCACATGCCCTGACCCAGCATTCTCAGGCTGGAGTTACTCTCCTGCAGGTACTACTTAACATCCCCTGTTTGGCTTCTTGGCTTGTCCCTCAACTGTGTGACCCATTCTGTATATTTAATTCTCTCTTTTTAAAAACACTTTGTGATTTCTTTTTATTTTATTTTATTTTTTAATTTTAATTGTTGTTCAAGTACAGTTTTCTATCTTTTATTCCCATCCCAGCCCACCCATTCTACTTTGTGATTTCTATTTCACTGTTGTACATTGGCTGATACGCACAATACAAAACAAACCAAAACCACAATTAAAAAATGTGAACTTTTCCTCCAAATCTGGGATTTCTAAGTGCAAAGAATGCAGTAGTCTCAAAGGTTACTAATAATTATGTCATTTCTTATGTCACATTGTTACACTTCAAAATCAGCTCTTGAGTCCAGATTACTAACATGTTTTTGAAAAATGAATGCCAGAAATTTTTCAGATTTTTAAAAAATATGGGATGGCACTAATCATTTAAATAATTGGGATTACAAGGCTATCCAAAAACCCTAGCACAATATCACAGCAAAAAATAAATAGTCCAATCTTCATTAATAAAAAATGCTAGAAATGTATCCTTTAATTTTAGTTTTCCTATAACTTTGATACTAGTAATAATAATCTCATTACCTTAAGGAGAGGACTGAATTTTCTTTATTATCTCAATTTAACAACAATAATAGAGATAATACGAAACAAACATGCAATACTAATACCAATAATAGTAGATAATGCAGATAAAACTATTAATGGCATTAATATTAAAAACACAAAACAAATATCTATGAGTTGCTTTTTATGCTAAACGTCTACCTTTAAACAACTGGGCCTCAGTTTTCTCTGGGGAAACTGAAGAATTTGGGTGAGACTGTCTTTCCCAAACATTGACCAGTTTACAGGTCTAACAGGTTGTGATAATTAAACATAATATTGGTCTCTATTGCAATTTCTATTACTTGAATCAAAAATAAAATAAATATTTGAGAAATGTTATTTTTTTAAAGAAATAGTTGGAGACCCTCCATGTGTCTTCTCACGAGCGTATTTGGTGCTCAGTGGAGGCCAGATGCGCGGACTCATGATTCAGTGACTCAGCTTCTGACTCAGTTGGTGATCCTACCTCGTAGACTAGTTTTAAACAGCACATTGTCTTTTAAAATTCTTAGCTAAATATTGTTTAAATTGTATCCATAAGTAAAGGCAGGAAGCACATGGAACACTGGGGTTGAAATGCGATAAGGAAACTAGGAGCATAATGATATAATTCTGCAAATTTTCTTCAATTTTTTCTTCATCAGATCAAAATTCTTGTGGACATTTGGTATTTCGAAAGTCAATTTCAAAAACACAAAATAATCTAATAATTATTAAATATGGCTTAGAATTATGGGAAATAAAAATTATACTACATACAATGCTATTTACAGACTTTTAAAATAACCGCTTGAACCTTCTCTCTTATCTATCCAGTTATAAAAATATATATATAAATTATAAAATGAAGTCAGTTAATTATTTTTAAAGTAAAGAATTCTACACATCTGATTACAATGCCATCTTTTTTTCTCATATTGTAACATGCATTTTAAAAATGTATCTTTTAAGCCCTGGCTGGTGTGGCTCAGTGAATTGAGTGCTGGCCTGTGAACCAAAGGGTCACCAGTTTGATTCCTGGTCAGGGCACATGCCTGGGTTGCAGGTCAGGTCCCCAGTAGGGGGTATGGGAGAGGCAACCACACACTGATTATTTTTTTCCCTATTTCTCCTTCCCTTCCCCTCTCTCTAAAAAATAAATAAATAAATAAAATCTTTAAAAAATAAAAAAGCAAAAATATATGTTTTGATATGTATTCACATAAACAAATATGATATACGCTGTTAGATTTTTTCATTTATTTTTCAACAATATATGATGTTTAAAATGAAATTTCAATTTAAAACTTTTAGTTGAAAGGTTAACATTTATATTTTTAAATATTATTTCTCTTCTTAAACTGTCATTAATATATTTTATACGTGGGGGTAACATAGTAATCCAAAGCTATACATATGATTATACATACACATACATATATAGTTATTAAAATATATTTACTATATATCACTAAAACATTATTTTAAATATTAAAGCCCTACAGACTATGTGGAATAACACATCCCACTGAAGAGATTTTTTTTAAGTAAAAGGGTTTGAGAAATGCTCACTTTGGAAAAATTCAGATCTTTCTAGTTAATACTTCATGAATCCTGTAGTTTTGATGATTCAGGTGGAAAAAAACAATTCCATTCACAATAGCATCAAACAATAAAATAGGAATGAAGTTTAACCAAAAAAGTGAATAATCTATATACTAAAAATTGTAAGACATTGACAAAAGACACTGAAGAAGATACAAAAAAACGGAAAGACGTCCCGTGTTCATGGATCAGAAGATTTAATATTGTTAAAATCCTTATACTACCCAAAGCCATTTATAGATTCAATACAATCCCAATCAAAGTTACAATGACATTTTTTACAAAAATAAGAGGGAAAACTAAAATTCAGATGGAACCACAAAAGATCTCAAGTAGCCAAAGCAGTCTTGAAAAAGACTAAAGCTGGAAGTATTATACTTCCTGATTTCAAACTATAGAACAAAGCTATACTAATCAAAATGGTGTGATGCTAGTGTCAAAGAAGACCTATAGACCAACAGAACAAAATTGAAAGCCAAAATATAAACCCACACATATACAGTCAACCAAAATTTGAAAAGGGAGCCAAGGATATTTAGTGGGAAAAGAATGCTCTCTTCAGTAAATGGTGTTGGAAAAACTGGATATTTACATCCAAAGAATGAAATTGGACCCTTATCTACATCACTTACATAGACTGACTCAAAATGTATGTAGGACTTAAAAGGTGATCAGAAACCATAAAACTTCTAGAGAACATAGGGATAAATCTCTTAGACACTAGTCTTGACAATGATTTTTTGTATATGACAACAAAAGTAAAAATCACAAGTGGGCCTACATCACATTAAAAAGCTTCTGCACAGCAAAAGAAACAATCAATGACTTAGAAACACAGCCCACGATTAGTAGAAAATATTTGCAAACCATATACCTTATAAGGGATAAATACTCAAAATATATAAAGAACTTATACAATTCAGTAGCAAAAAGTAATTAAATAATTTGATTTAGAAATGGGAAAAGGACTTGAATAGGCATTTTACTAAAGGAGACATACAAATGGCCAACAGGTACATTAAAAGGTGGTCACATCACTAGGCATCAGGGAAATGCAAATTAACAGTCACAGTGAGATATCACCTCACATCTGTCAGAATGGCTATTACAAAAAAGATAAAAGATAAATGCAGGTGAAGGTATGGAGAAAAAGGAAACATGATATACTTTTAGTGGGAATGTAAATTGGAAAATGGAATGAAAGCATCTCAAGAAATAGAACTATCGTATGATCTTGTAATTCCACCTCTGGGTATATACACAAAGGAAACAAAATCACTCTTGAAGAGGTATCTACACCCCATGTTCATTGCAGCATTATTCACAATAGTCAAGTAACGGAAAAACATCTGACTGCCCACTGACAAGTGAATGGACAAAGAAAATGTTATATATGTATACAATGAAATACTAGTCAGATACTAAAAAAAAATAATCCCTGTCTTTTGCAAAAGCACAGATGGACCTTAAGGGCATTATGCTAAGCGAAATAAGTCAGATAGAGAAAGACAAATGATTTCATGTATGTGTGGGATATTAAAAAAGTTGCCCTCATAGAAAGAGTAGAATGGTGGTTACCAAGAGTTGTGCCTGGGGAAATACAGAGATGCTGGTCAAAGGCACAAGTTTTCAGTTACTATAAACTTCTAGAATCGAATACATAGCATGGTAACAATAGTTATCAATGTTCTATTATACATTTTAAGGTAGCTATGAGAGAAGATCTTAAATATTCTTACCATAACACAAAAAATTACATGAGTGAAAATGCTAACTAACCTTATCATGGTAAACATTGTGTAATATATGCATGTATCAAATCATCAAAATGTGCACATTAATCATAAAGAATGTCAAAGGCCAATTATAGATCAGTAAACCTGAAGGGATTAAAACAGCCAGTGGACAATTTCTCTGTTCCCAGTCTCTATTTTGGTGATTGCCAAAGCTCCTGTAAACTCCATCAGCACGGGACCCTGAATAGTTGCAAATCATCCCCACCAACCCATGTTTGACATGCAGTGCAGACAAGAAACATTTTTTCATTGGAGTAAGTCAGTATGTTTCAGAAGTCTGCCACAGGGATCAAATCTCACATGTTAATGGAGCATAGCACCTATCACATAATAAGAGCACCTAAATATGTGTTTACTATTTTCTGACTACAAATGATTAACCTTGTTCCAATATTGTCTGGGAAGCTGCAGTAATAATACTGATATTGCCTGCCTCAAAGGTGTTGCATGAAGCTCAGAGGTCTAAATGTGTTTTTTTTTAATGTGAGCTCTATGAGTGGAAAATATTACCTCACCACTACACTTTGTACTATCAGTTGATTATGTCCTTAAATTCAGCTTTTTTATTCCCTTATTTATTCCTCTCCAAGTCTTGCTCTTTCAGGGCCAGACATTGCCACCAGTAAAACACACTCTTCAATATATTTTAGAAAAAAGTGCCCTTTTTGAGTTATTAAAAATACTGATTATTTTTAAATAAATAAGTCACCCAATTTGAACTGGCATCTTCTTAGTGCCTGGAAGGTAGCTCCAAGGTTCCTAAAATAAGGCATTCTTCATCAAAATTAACTTCTAAAAAAAATGAGCCTGTTGAAAACAACTGTGAGAAAAGGAAACAAAATGTCTAAAAACAAGAATTCATCCCAAGGGAATAGATTTTCTAAAATAAGAATGAAAGGTTGTAAACGCATCCTCTACAAAGAAGTGTAATCCTTAGAAGGATAATTTAAATGTCTTTTGTCTTTAAAGGCAGGCTACGTTTGTGGAGTGATTAGCTTGTACTTCTACACTCCATCTCTTCTTTCCCTTGTTTCTCTGCACTGTTTCAGTGAGAATCCTGGGCTTGTAAACATTCTACAATGAACTTTAGAACTCCATTTTTGGCACATTAACACAGAGTTCTCTTCTATACCCAAAACTGTTGCTACTGTGAGAATGTGCTAAGCGAGAGCTCAGGTAGAAAAATACAGAACAATCACTTGACAAGCTGGCCAGAGACCATGGTTCCCCAAGAGCCACTATGGTGCATAGTTAGGAGGCTCTACTGTGGTTTTCCAAACAGCAGAATGTTATTTGTAATGCGTTTATCGCATATAAGATTTTTCACATATTAGTCAATGAAACATCAGCTGTATGATCATATTGCCTCTCTTTAGCTCTCATTTCACTCTAGTTGCTCTGGCTTTTCTCACTGAAATGCCCTGTTTACAGGGACACAAACACAAAGAGCTGTTTTAAATAGGAAGCCAACATTCGGGTGCCAGACAGCACACTGGTGCCACATCGCACGCATTCCGGAGTGCAAACTGCAAACCAAGGCCTTGCTGTACTAAACGGCACGGTATCTCCCATCCTACTGCATTAGAGTAGATTTCCTTCACGATGCCAGCTGCACTCCTGGCACCGGACATGAAGACTCAGGCTCAATTATCCCCGCTAAAACTATCACTGATGTCCTTGCGCCAGACGCACGCCTCTGGCCTGTCTCCCACCAGGCTAAGCTGGAAGGCACATGTCCTCCAGACCTGTTTTAGGTTTTTCTCTAAGTTTTCCCCGGATCTTGTACTTTCGCATCATTTTTGTGGGCACCGGGTTAGATAAAGAGTTGATTGCTGTTTTGATAGCTGTTGCTCAGGAATGAATTTCACAGCTCTTCATGCAGAGACTTGCTGCCTGTTGTTCATGACTTCCCCCATAATGAGAATGATATAGTTCAAAGAATCACAAAGAAATAGGGAATTAATAGTTTCAATTCAAGGTGAGACAAAAGTCGTTTGTGTTGTATGGAATCTGTTTACAAAAGTGTAGCTCCATGAGTGATTGTCAGCCAGTCTTCAGTGTAAATTATTGGCATACTGAGGTTACTTGTCCTGTTTTATTGTATTTTATAACCCACTTCTCACATATGGAAGTATTTTATCATTTTCACTTTTATTTTTAATTTTAGCTTTATTGATGTATAATTGACAAATAATAATAATGTTCACTTCTTTACCCAACTAAAAATTCAATCCCCTAGTCACTGTTCTACAACGGTAAGATGACGGCAAAGAGCAAGAGTTCCCATCCTTCAACAAAGCTGGATGCTGGAAACAGTCTTTGGGCACAGGCTCAATGATTGCAAAGCAATCTATGTTTAAGTATAAAAGAGGGAGAAAAGGACCTCTAGAAACTAGTTCTCACCTAAGAACTATATATTTTAAGAGATAGATAAGCCAAATCAAACAGACTTAAGCTAGAAAGAATCTATTGATTTGTATATGGGAAGGATGCAGAGGTAGAAGACAAGCTTTGGATTTTGGGTTGACTCAGCGGCTCAGGGATATTGAGATGCTTCCCTTTTGTCTATTTCTGCAGTGACTTCCTTAGTGTCAGCTTTATTCCGTCTATGACTAAATCACTGCCACCGTTCCAAAATCCATAGCCTCAAATCATACCACTGAGGAAGACTGAAATTGCAAGCTGTAGTCAATCCCTTCCCCGGGCACTAATCAACATCCACGTTTTGTTGTCCCAGACCACCCCTTCCTAAAGCAATTTAATTGACATAGGAGTATTTTTGGAAGCTAGACTTAAGACAGAGCTCTCTGAAAATATCAGTGTAGCAGGAGGAAATTTTCATGACAGGATTAATCAAGGCACACTTTTAGGCAGGGTGGGATCAAGGTGGCCTCCACCCCACTCCAACTTTTTGCTCTCGTACAAAGGAAAACGATGGCAGGGGAATATGAGTCAGCCACATAATTGCTACTTCTAGCAATTACCAGAGGCACATCTTGCTCCCTAGAATCCTTGCCCAGGGCTGCTTTGTGGAAATGTGCTTGACCTAAAGACTATGCAAATTCCATTTTTTTTATCAATGAGCTCTCTCAGGCCTGAGATATTTTTTTAATGAAATCACAAATTACCTTGAAGTGTTTTGTTGCTTTTAATATACACAAGATCTCCTGAGAAAGTTGGCAAGCACAAAATTCTCTGTTTGAGGAACTATCTTAAGCAACTGATTTGAGCAAAACTCAGACATAAAAGACATCATCTTGACAAGAATGGAATGAACTATGATACTGTTTTTAAGTTGTCATCCAAGAAACACACAAAAATATACCTATATATATTTACTCACACATACATACATACTCATATCCACATATATGTATGTATGCAAAAATATATAGAGAGATATGTGCATATGTATATGTATGAATTAACATGTGTGTGTATATAGATAGATATATACATGCACCCTTATATACCATAATCACCAGCCATATTTGTCTTCACTTATAAAGAAAGAGGAGGTAAATCTATTGTGACTAACTATTGTGACTCTCAAATTATTGTTTCACTGCAAGTACCCAGCGGAAAGTATAAACAGAATGTGGCCCACAGAAATGGCCTGTTTGATGCTTATCTAAACAAGCCAAATTTTCTCCTGTTTGACCAAAGGCCACAATTCCCTGTCTTACATCTGGCCCAAATCGCAATTTACTGTTAATCCAGCCTATAAAGAAGTTAGAGGATAGCCATTAGAAGTGCAATCAAGTTGTGGTCATAGACTGTCTTAACGTGGGTATCAAAGTTCAATCAGTAATCAGGCCACTCCTGGGTAAGCAAGAAAAAAAGGCAGAGGATGATGTGTTTAGGCCAAAATGAGGAAATTGTACACTACCAGAGATATTTATGATGCCACTCTCTTTTTTATGTTCTTTTATAATAACATCTTTCTTTTTCTTTGTTTTAACAAAGTCAAACAAAATCGAGTATGTAGTGGCTTTAGCCATGCTAAGGCAGTCACCCAACAACCTAGTCATGGAAAGTAGTTGTTGGGTGTTTCTGGACTCTTCAGTCGCTGCTTACTACTTTAGGTCAGTGATTTCTATAACTGACTATCTCAGCAGTTTCATGAAGACCAAGTCTAATTTCATTCTCTGAGGGAAACCTTAATCCCAAGGGCCCAGTTTCCCTAGCTGTTATCTCCAAGTCCTCACTACAATGTTCATTATGGGTGTTAGAGTCAAGATTTAAAAACATTGGTTCAGTATCACAACATGATTTTAAATGATATTGAATTATTTTGCTCTTTCGGACATTTTCCTAGTTTTCTCTCTCCGTAGGGTCATATTTACTCTTTAGATGATGTATGATATCACATTTTCCAGCACTGTTTTACTGTTGTTCAATTACAGTTGTCCCTATTTCTATCCCATTACTCTCCCTCCCCTTATCCACCCCTGTCTCTCACCCCTGCATCCACAAAGACAACCCCTGTTGCCTTTGCCCTTGGCTCCTTTATACACGTTCCTTGTAAAGCATAGGGTTTCTGTACATCACACTATGTCTGGCAGTTTCGGCATTAAAACAATGGGTATTGGGCACACGCAGCATCCATTGCCTCACTTGCTATACTATTTAAAGGATTTGACAAAACACAAAATCCCTTCACACCTTCAGGGGTTAAATGATGGCATAAAATGCTGTGGACCAAAATGGATCAACTTACATTTCTGCAGGACATTATCTTGCTCCACATTTTCTTCCCACCACCTAGAACAATGCTTGGCACATACAAAATGTTTGATATATATTTTTGAATAAATGCATTAGCCATAAAAGTTAGAAAACAAGCTCAGAGAAAATATATTCTCCTGCTAAGTGATTTAACATGCAGGGAGATTTCTTGTAGTATAACTTACCCAAGATGAAAAAACAGATACCAGCAAAACAGTGAAGTAACAACTGTTTCCTGTATTTTAACTATGACTTCCAAATTGCTATTTGATGACTAATTCTACTTTTCAAAATTCACAGGTAGAAACACTTGTTTTCTATGATTTGTCTTAAAAGAGTTAGATATTTTTTGCTTAAGGAATCCACATTGTTAGGAAAAGCTTTCTGTGAACTTAACCAGTAAAATATTTTACTTTGTACAGAGTCTCTTCTTAAGAGAAGAGAGATCAGGGATGAAATTAAAACGTATTTCTGAAAGTAAATATGGACACTGAAGTGCCACAAGGTTGGTCTGTGCAGTTGAGCTATTTAGATGTATTTAGCTGTGGCATACACACTGAGAGAGGGCATTTTACTTTATATACTTTACTCCTAAATAAATGAAGAAATTAAAATCAAAGCCAATATTATTAACTATTACATGTTCAGGTTATTTAGAACTTTGGGCCATGGACATGTTTCAATTCAAAGAGATGATTAAATTACAGTACCTCTTTTTCAGGGTGGTGACAGTTAGTTGAACAAAATTTGGACGAGAGCAACACGACAAAATAGATGGCAGGCCATCACCAGTGCTACCTGTAACTTTCCTGGGTGTGAGCAATTCCAAATACAACTTTAGCCTAGTTATAATTCCAGCTTGAATCAAAGCAGCTACTACCCCAAGCATCAGTGCCCTTCAATATCTAATTTCACAGTTTTCTTAACACGTATGTCATGTTATTTATTATAGTCAGAGGCATCCCAACACCTTTGTCTATCCTTGCTACCTTTTAAATGGTTTATCTGGCAAACCATCAATCACAAATCATGAAACATTTTAACTCAAGTACAATCAGTTAAAAAAGAAAACAAGGCTTGGGCCGCCTAATTGGAAACATTGCTCACATCAATAAGTGATAAATGCTTGTTCTGGGGAAGATTATTTTCCCTCAGATCTGTCTGTAATGTACACTATGGACAAGATTAAAATCTCCAATCTCCTTCTAACTTGAGGCCATAAAGATATTGATAAAAACAATCCAAAGTTTTGTAAAGATAAGAGTTTCAAAAACTCAATTTCAGGTTGAGCAGACTGCTGTATTACTAAACAAGTAGAAATATGTATTTTGTTTAGGACTAATTCTCGGGTTAAAATCACAGCTCACAAACAGCTCCAAAAAGATTACTCTATCAATGTATGCAAATGTTTTAGTTGTGTTGCAAAAGCCTCGATGAGTTGGCTTACTTGGCTTTATCCTGAATGTCAAGTGCTGGAAATTTTCCATAATCTCCTATTTGATATTTAAACTATTTATATGTTTTATTAATGATATTATAGAATGCATAATTCAGAATTTATTGATATTATATATCCCACATTTGTATCTCGTGGAGGATGAATTAAATAGATTCAAGTAAACATATTCGCAAAATAGGAAAAGCCATAATGTTTCTATCATAACATTTTACATGAAAGAACATGGATGAGCTCACTTATTCCATGAGGTCAATTGCACTACCAGAGCCACAGCAGCCAGGTGATGTTCATTTCGCTTTACAGGTAATTTATTATCACGGCAGCACGATCACGGGGCTGGTTCACACAAATAATTTAACTTGGGTAAATACCATTTTCCAGTAATGATAAGACAAAACAAACTTTGGGAGCATTGATAAACAGTACCATCCCGTTCTCAGTATACATTTGCCAACTGATCTCTGTTGTTTGCAAATGAATTAACGATGGCTTCAAAAATCATTAGAGCCATCTGCTTAGATGGTAAGAACTACTGTGATCATTTTGTTATAACAGGAGAGACTGGGTATTTTAGCATACTTTTAGCATCATTTACCCTAAGTTTCACATACAATCCAGAATAATTACCAGTATTATCCATTGTCATTGAGGCCCCTTGTAAGTCTATTTACTATGAAGCCACTTTTTTCAAATATTAAATATGAAATGCCTATTTTTACCCTATTAAAATCAACCTCTATGGTTACCAAAAAGCTTGATTTTTCCATATATTTTCATCCCTCAAGAATTGATGAAAGAAATTAAAATCAGTTTAACAAATTAGTTCCTCTGGTTGTTTTGCTTCCATCGATTCAAAATGTACTTTTGTTCAATGTATTTTCTTGTGCAAACAACTTATAGGAATGCTATTTTCAATGCTACCAACATTTGAATAGAATTTCTTTTCACTTGCTTGAAAGTAAATAGCTATCTTTATTTTCCTATGATTATTTGATTCAGGAACATGTTTGTAATGTGACTTTTAGTATTTGCTTGTGTTTGTCAGATGTAAAAACAGAAGGGGAATCACATGTCCACACATATTTACACATGCAGATATACAAATTAAACCCATTATTATGCATATACCTCTCAAGGATGCATGTATTTTTCTGAAGAAGGGAAAACGTAAGGGTGGAGAGAGGGCCTGAGGGAGGGAAAGATGGCAGAAAAGGGAAAACGTTCACTGATGTTTTATTCCTGATGAAAATTGTCCAATAACCAGACTTTAAATAACACTTGATGTGAAATATTAAAATACACACTTTATTATAAGAACTTCTTTTTTTCTTCTTTTAGGATGGTGGTGGTAGAGAGAGATGACTACAAAGGAGGACCTACCCATGTTAAATACACTTGAATTCAGTAGACATTCAATAACTAAATACACATGGAACAAGTGATGGATGGGTTGATAGATTAATAGATGTGTTAAGCTGTTTACTATCTAAAGCTCAATCAAAAGTTAAAGGGGAAAAATCTGCTTATGAATAAAAAACAATTGTCTTCAAACTTAGAAGAGTATCTTTTCTTATCTGGGTTTGCATTAAGAAGGGGACAAATACATAGTTGTAATTCATCAGATTAACTGGTTCAAAGCTCTGAATCTGTGCAGTGAGAAATATTCTGAATATATCTTCACCATAACTTCACTCTGAATTGCCTTTTACTGGGAGGATATGAAAAGTGCTAAGCAGGGAGGTTCTACCAGTTTGTTAGGATCGTAAGGGTAAATGGCACAATGGCAGATATACTTAAGGCGGTAAAAATAAAAGCTTATGTCTCTTAGAACTTAGGTTTGTTTATTTGAAATGTAACTGGTAACTGACATTTTCTTCTTTTTTACAGTATTGAGAAAGCCAGCATCACATTGTAGTAGAGATTTAAGTCAGTAAAGCCAATGGCTGGCTTCTTCCTCTCGTCAGACAAACAATGTGAGAGAGAACAAGAGAGAAGGCGTTAGATGGAAGCCACTGTGTTTTCACAACCTGATCTTGGAAGTAACAGCCCATCACTTCTGGGACATTCATTAGAAGCAAGTCACTAGGTCCTGTCCATATGCAGATGAAGGGAATCACCAAAGGGAGTACATATCAGAAGATGGAGATTACACATCTTCTCCAGAAGATGGAGAAGGGCCATCTTAGAGGCTGACTACTCTAGCTCCTTAAGTCATAGTTCACCCCTCCTCCACTGGTTCATTCCAACACTCTTTTCTGAATTTCAATCATTTATTTTAAAAGCAAACCTTGTACCAATTAACCTAACTATAGATAAGACATTCCCTCCTCCTTTTCACAGATCTTAGAAAAAGATCTCTTCTCCTAGCTACCCTATAGGATTATTAAAAACATAAACTATGATAATGAAATAACATTTGCTAGAGCACTTATGATTTATAGTAACCCCTACTGGGCCATTTTTTTAAACCAACACTGTCATTCAATGGTAATTTCTAAACCTCTATTCTAGACACCATTTCTATAAGTTCCTGAACCATTAACCACTTTTTCCTACTTGAATACCAGTTATAGACAAATTTAAGTCACTACCATTTTATTTATTTATTTTAGTTTCAAATATTTCTCCCAATATCCATCATCTTAAGCAGCAACTACCTCATCCATCTTCAAAGTCAAGTTTCTTAAAAGAGTGGTAACAGCTAAACCCACATTTTGATCTCACTGGTCTGATGTCTGCTCCAGTTTGAGGATCATTGGCTTAGACCTTCATAGGAGAACTGCTGGCCTAAACTAATGGGCTCTTTTTTGTTTTTCTCTAACTTTGTTTCTGCAGCATTTAGACCCTTCAAAAGCTTCATCACACACCCTCCAAAACATTCTCTTATCTTTCTAACTCTCTGATAATTTATTCCTAGTATTATTTTTATATTCGTCTTACCCCACCTGTCCTGAGAGTGATGGACTGGTTCTGATTTTTCTTCTTTTATCTTTATACATGTTTTCCCTAGTTCATTCTGCCCAACTTTTCAGTTTGTACATGGAGTTGCTAATACCTCCCAAACTCACCTCCCTTGCCCAGTCAACTTCCCTAGGAGTGGACTCATATTTTCAATATCCAAATCAAGGTCATCAAATGTACATCCTCTATAAGTTCCAAATCAACTTATGTGAAACAAAAATCATCATTTACCTTTCCACAGCTTCCAAATCCATTCCTCCTATGCTCTTTATCATAATAACATGCAAAATAACTTTTAGAGTCATCACATTCAGAAAGTTGGCATTCACCTCAAAATCTACCCTCTTTCTATATTTCCAGGTAGTCAATCAAGACTTCCTCTAGATTTTGTCTTCTCTTCTATTAGAACCCTTCTCTGGTTCTTTATTGTTATTCCTAGAGCTGTGAATTTTCCTGTTTATTTTCCTTTTATGTGTGTTCCAACAAGGGATTGAACACACAACTCAGGCACGTGCTCTGACTAGGGGTCAAACTGGTGACCTTTCACTTTCCAGGACAATATCCACCCAACAAACTGAGCCACACTAGCCAGGGCATATTTTTTATAAAACTTGTTATTCTTTTATAAATATCTAATATTTTATTAATATAACTATACTTTGAAAACTTTGTGCTGGTGTTTAAAATATTTGTGAATTTCTTTAATGTCTGGCTTAATAAAAGACAGCTGGAGTCTCGTACCTGTGCCTGCATTCAGTTCGATACGATTTGCTGTTTTGGTTGAAGTAAATGAAGAAAACCCTTCTTTATGCTATCACTATCAAAAATGGAGGAGTATTTCATTGATCTTTGCACATAATTATAAATATCTTCTTCAACATCATAACAAAACTCAAGTATTAGTTTCTTAAAATTAGTTACAATGTAATAAGTGAAATCATATCAATAAATTTTCCATAATTAGTGCTGCATTAAACCCCATTGGCTTCTCATACATTTTGAATGTATCTGTTTTCACATAATATCATGCACTGGCCATTGGGATATTAATAATTTATTGAATTATAGAATCTTTCAAATATTGAGCCAGTTTATTATATAATATTTTTAAAATCACGTCCATCAATATCATCACTGATCTCATCAGAAAAGTCTTTAAATATTGGAAAGTGGTTAGTACAAATTTTTCAAAATTATAATGATCTCTTCAACACTTAAATTTTACTCCGGCAACAAACACTGTTAGTTGTTTTCTTTTTGTTGTTGTTGTTTCGTTTTGTTTTTTTAAGCAATAGGCTCACTTTCTTCATTTTAAAGAAAATCTGTCTACCAGCCAACTCTGAATGGTCACAGTTTTTGCCTGTCCACCATTCTTTTCATTAAAACCAGTGCTCCTGAAAAAGATGGAAACTTACAATGGAAACAATTACACTCATGCTTTTAAAATAGCTATCATACCTTGATATCCACTAGGCTCTTTATGAGCACTTCTCATTTCTTCACACGGGATATCAAATACCTATGAACTCAGAGACAGATTAAGTAAGATTGATTTTTATGGCTCCCCCCTCTGTGCATGAATGGTGGTAAAGAATGCAATGACTACTAGTACTGTTTGGTGCCAAGGACTTGAACCAGGAAATTTAACCACCATTGTTTTTGTATCATGAATGAAATTGTCAATGCAGTGAAAATAAGTGAATAATCCTACTACTATTATTTAAAAAAATTTTGACTTTGCAAACTTCCTGAAAGGATCTTAGGAACCACTCCCATCACTCTAAGAATTCCACAGAAGTATTTAGAGAAGAGCTGATCTAAGCATTCTGTCTGCAGACCTCGTGTCCCTGATTTTACACTCACTCACCTCCCCCATTTGGAGAGTTATTAAGGTGGACTTGCCAGGTGTGTAGTCTCTGAGGTTAGAATGTGGAGATTTAATCTGACTGTGCAATCTATTAGCTGTGTAAGTCTAGGAAGTAAATATTACCTATAATTATCATTCCAGAAAAAATCAACTACAGGCAAGTTGATAAATTTAAGATTTAAATCCAGCATTGTCTGAGGGTGTCTACATTTGAAATCTTACATCCTTTATGTGCAAATCAGGACTCCACGTAGTCAGATCCTCTAGTTCCCCTCTCTGCTTTCCTCTGGTCTCACTCTCCTCCTAAACAGCCACCTGCTAGGCATCCCAGTACCAAACTTCTATAGTCTTGTCATTTACAAACATCAGAAGATATATTTCATATAAACAAGGTCTGTCCTGGAAATGTGCGGCAAGTGTTAATATAAGAAGAATGGTTTGCACAACACTGATATAACCTGACAGCCAAGGAGAGGGGGCTGCAATGCGTATGTAGGAACAACGATGACTTCACCGCACTAGTCAGTAGGGGCGGTAGATGCTGTTGAGTGAACATGTGCCCTATGTGGCCCTTCCATCCAAAATGACGGAGAGAGTAGAGCAACGCTTTGCATCAAATATTGCATTAAGCTTGAACATCCCTCTGTGGAAACTACTCAGATCATTCAGAAAGATTTTGGGAAGGATGCAATGAGTGCAGTGCAACTAAAAGTGTGGCACGAATGCTTCAAAGACGGCCAAGAACCTGTTGAAAGTGAGCCATGTTCTGGAAGGCCTGCAACATACAGAACACCTGAGAATGTTGGACGTGTATGGGCTGCAATCAACAAAGATCAGCAACTGACCGTGTGAGAACTAGAAGCTGATCTGGGGATTCCAAAAATTACTGTGTCCGAGATTTTGACTCAGGACCTTGGCATGAGACGTGTTGTGGCAAAATTTGTTCCTTGGTTTCTGCTACTAGAACAAAGGATCATCGTGCTGCAATTGCTAACGATGTGATTCAAACAGCTACCAATGAATCATATTTCCTCAAGAAGTTCGTAATTTTGAAGGGAACTGAAGTGTATCCCATGTACAATGATTCTTATATCTTCTTCAATAAATGTCAGCCCTGGCTGGTGTAGCTCAGTGGATTGAGCACAGGCCTGCGAACCAGAGGATCGCGGTTTGATTTCCCAAGTCAGGGCACATGCCTGGGTTGCAGGCCAGTTCCCTGCGGGCCAACTCCCAGCAGGTAATGCACGAAAGGCAATCATACAGTGATGTTTCTCTCCCTCTCTCCTTCCCCTCTAAAGATAAATAAATAAATAAATAAAATCTTATAAAAAAATAAATAAACATCTATTTTTCATAGTACATAGCTGGATACTTTCTGGACAGACCTCATCATATATTTGACCTAGGGATCTTCTCTTGGTGGTCCCTCCGTTTTGGTGGTCAATATTAATCCTAGTACTGGGGTCCTACATACTTTTATAAGAGCATTAGTGCATTAAATATTTACATAACTGGTTTTTCTTTCTTGTAGGTAGGCATCTTTGATCAGTGGAATGGGTGAAATAATCATTGTTTTTATAACTTTCAAAAACTTCAAAACACAATATAATTTTAATGTGGAAGATATGAATGAAAGGGATTTATTTCAAAGCATTCTCATAAATATGTTGGCTCTCAAAGAAAATTATGAGAAATTTTTTTGCAAAGGGTTGGAAATTTCCTCTTATCTAGAGTAGTATTAAATAAAATCTGGGTTAATTAGCATATCTAAAGCTGTCAAAGAGCAAACCAAATTACCATGTATAAAGAAAAAAAATGCACTGATTTATCAGGGGTGGGAGTTGGAAGGAGGCCTTAACTAAAGAACTAAACTTGTCTAGAACCCAGAGTAATATCCTGGAACTAGTAAGGAATGTATATCAAATGTTAAAAATGTTTTCTTTCATTGGTAAAACATACATGCACAATTTTTTAAATCATATTTTCTTTCTTCCAAAATATTCTAATCTGGGAAGGTCACAGATTCATAACTTGAAAAAATGTTATTTTGAAAAATACCCGAGGAAAACAACATAAGAGTCACCCAACAGAATAGATGAAAGTAAAGTCTATTGAAGAGAAAACAAAGGTCCAGAAAGGTTACTTGCTTAGTCACAGGTGTGGACAACAAAGGGACACTGTAATAAATCTCATAAATGTAACCTCACAGGGTGAGCTGGTCAGAAATTCCCACCAGGGCAGGTGTGGTAGGTAAGCAAGTCCTAGGCACACAATGCCTTTAGTAGAGGTTATCTTTGCCCAAAGCAAGCCCTGTCTGTTGTTTCTGTGCATCTAGGTTATCAGACTTTGAAACCCTGATTTTAAGGGTAACCACCCACAAGAAAGCATATAATCTCATTAATTATCCTGTAATCCAGTCCTCACCTGGCTTTCTCCAATTTTTAGGCAATCTTCCTTAAGGTCCCCTTCTTAATTCCAAATGTATTAACAAAACTGTAAAACTGTCCTCCAGAGCATGAGAGATCCTGCTTCCAAGTAATGTCTGTAGTTTGGCTCAGATAAACTCATAGACATTTTCTATGGGTTGGGACATTTCTTACTTTGACACAGGACTGGGGGAAAAAACTTGTGGAAAAATCAAAGGCAAGAAGCAATGTTCAATGACTCTTGCCAATCTTAAACACACACACACACTCAAGCACTTCTAATGTTCCTCAGGACATTCAACCAAGGTTCTCTGGGTCACGACCACACCCGGTGTCTGTTGACATTTACTGAGAGGAGCTCCTGAGGGCAAGATGATCCATGGAGCTTGGGTACAAAAAGCTAAAACGTGGATTTATACCTGGGTTTTCTCAATAATGAGAAAGAGTTAATAAAGTGCCTATGGTATAGGTTTGCTTCCATAGATATATAAGTTAATTTACAAAAAGCACTTTGAATTATTTGGGAGAAAGTTCCTTGATCAGTAAATGATTATTGTTGTAACAGTTATTATTATGATTATTGATTTTCTAATTACATGTAAGTTGAGCTATACCCATATTTACAAAATAGAATAGGAGGGGTAATTTCAAATATATACGTATATATATGATGCTCATATTCAAAAGTGTTTCTGATGAAGGTTACAATAAAAATTTTGGAGATCACTGACATACACAAAAATGACAAAACTAAATCTTACCTCAACCCCAAATGTGCCTAAATTCAGCCCAGGTCACAGGTGATACTGAAGAAACAGCATACCTACAAAGAAATCTAAAGAGTAAATATATTTATTGTATTTATTATGTACTTATATAATACACCTTTATGTGTATATTATATACATTTATTTACACTTTAGTTTTTTGTATTTTCTTTTTGGATATATAAAGATCTGTGATAATAGAAACACATATGTATATATTTTTAATATCTAAGATCTGTAAGAACATATATATATGTTCTGTACATATACATCTGTACACACATACTTATGTACAGATTCTCACAGATCTCAGATACTGAAATCTGGTGAAAGAGTGAGTCCACAATATACACCTCCCTGGAGATGAAGACCTTGAAATCTGGTCAAAGAGTGAGTACACAATATACACCTCCCTGGAGATGAAGACCTTACTTTTCCTTCACTTCTGACTCTGGTGTTTAACCAAAACGCTCCAACTGCTAACCTGGTGAAGGTCCCTGGGAAGGCCACATGGTGTGGGGAAACAGATACACTTAGAGTCACAGAATGCCTCAGGTTGTCTGTCAGCTCTGCTACTTGGGAAAATCTGCCCTTCCTTTGTTTTATTATCTTATCTGAAAATTAAAAGAAAACTATAACATTTAACTCACAGCATGCTTTTAATTTTTGTTGGTTTGTTTTTAGAATATAATTTCCTAGACACACTATCTGGCGCAGATTGTACATAACAGATACAACTGAACCCTGAAATACAATCTCTCTCTCCTAAAATAGGGCTTGCATTGTAAAATTATTTTTAATGTTAGATGATTACCTCATTTCTTTACTATAGAAAGCTCCTTGATGACAGACTCAATCTCTTCCTCCTCTTTATTATTTTTTAATGCTAAGCCTGGGACAGAGTGCTTGCTGAATCAATATTTGTCCCTTGAATTGAACTGAGCTGGGTGGTAAGATTTTCCTCCCGTTTGGGTTATTTTCAATGTGTGCTAATGTAAGCTGGAGACTGGATGATCCATTTGCTCAAATATACAGTACATGTGCCCTTGCTTGGCCTGCCAGGCTGTGATCCCCAGCCAAGTTTCAGCTGCAAGACCACATTTTTTTATTCTGGGAAGTTATAAAAATAACAATTCTGCCATCACTTTCTAATTCACAAAGTGACTTTAGTCCTGCGTTCTAATTCCTTTCATTTCTCCTTTATAGGACTGCCAAAAGCCTTGGCCTTTGCTGGCCTTACATAGTTAATCAGAGTAACCAATGCTGATGATTTTTACAGGGAATTAAGTTTGATTTGTTTTGAAACATTTATTTGTTCCATATGGCATTTAAAGTGACTGGATTATTTTTGGTGTTGGAATGAAGTTGCACGAACTAGATTCAAATGTTCTAAACACACACACACACACACACACACCCCAAAAGCCCAGGAGTGCTCATGTAGAAAACATCTCTGTACAAGGAATTAAAATACAATGGAGGCATCAGATCATGGATTTGGCAAAATCACAAAGATAATTGGGCTGAAACTAAGTGTCCAATATACATCTCCTAGTCTCAGGCCAAGGCTTGGGCCCACACTCCAGTGAGCACTGTGGATTTCCTCCCTGTGAGCACCAGGTCAGTGCCATGCCTTGTGTCCTACAGTGCCAGCGACACTGGCAGTGACACTCTCTTAGCTCTGAAGGGTGAGGGGAGATGGTGAAGCATCCTAGTCCAGTCAGTAAGGTCCCTTCATTCTTGCACAGGGTCAGGATAGGAGGGGTCCAGGCCTGAGCCCCAGTATTGTACACGGTGATTGATGATTGGGTACGATTTAGGCATGTGACCTACTTTTGTCCAACCAGTAAGGTCTAGTATTTTCATTCCATACTTGGCTAAAAATAAACACTATTACTCCAGATCCAATAGTCAGAGATATGCACCCTGACACTACTGCAGCCATTGTCCTACCAAGGCCAAACGAGCGAAAACAGAGAAAAATTAAAGAAATGTGGAGGCCAAGCCTCTAGAATTGCCTGACGTTTACTAACCTGGACGTGAACCAAAATATTACCTTTACTGTTTAAGCTTATGCGAGTTGATTTCTTTTTTTCCTTCCATTTCAAAAATGATAAATAATCCTGACCTATAAGTAGAGATGCAGACTGGAACCTGCATGATTAGTAAATCCTTGTGCTGGGGCCAGTAAAACAAGATGTGCGCGATTTCACACATTCCTTTATTGAGTGAAGTAAGGGCGCCCTTCGGCCCTTAACCGTGTGCACAGGGAAAGGTGGTGTTGGGAAGCCCAGTTTCCAATGTATGCTACAAAGTTGATGCTAAGAAGCATTTTATGCCAGTTAAGTGCAGCACTGAGCTTTCCCTTCTTTTCTGGTTAGAGGCGTGAGTCACGCTTCCTGCTAAACCCAAAGACAGTGCCTCTGTTTGAGGCTTTATTGTTTGGTGACGAAGTGGAAAGCACACTGGTGCTGTCAGTGAGCTGGAAGCAGTCTACGTTTACCGGGCTCACACACATGAAAAATGCAAATATGTTCATTTGCAGGGATATGGGTTGGTGGCTAGACTCAAACAGTTGACACCCCCAGGAGAAAGGAAGTTAAACCACAGGCTTAATCCTTGACTAAATCTTGAGGCATTTAGAACCACAAATTAGAAAATTAAAACCAAAGTGTGTTCTGCCCTTCCAAAACTGAAGAGCTAAGCTCTTACTTAAAGGCTGCTAAACCCCACCACCGTAGCCCCTTTCACTTCATTCTTGCCCACTGGGTTACTTTTATGATCTACTATTGTTAGCCTGCCTAACACAGAGCTATGGGCCAGGGACGGGTAGTGATTAGGCCCGTAAGGGCGCCAAAAGCTTCCAGTGATACTTAATTGCTGAATGTCTTAGGGAAAACTACAGGAGGTCTTTGGGCTGTCTTGAAAAACATTATTAACCTGAAAACTCACTAACCTCACAGTTGGTGTAAGACACATTAATTACAAAGTGAACGGTAGTTGTACTCCAAAGGGTGATAGGACAGAAAAGGGACAGACGATGTGCCATGTCACTCAGGATGACCGGTTTCTCTGCAAATAGTAATTGCTAGTGATGTGGTGATGATATATCTACTTTATGAGTTCCTTGAATTCATCTTATAAATGCCTTATTTCATTCCACACAGATTGAGCCAGGACAGGCAGGAATTTTTAAGAAAACTTCAACAATTTTTGAGCAATGTTAAATTAAACTCTTATTATTTTTCTATTGATTGATTTTAGAGAGAGAGGGGAAGAGGGAGGGGGAGAGAGAGATTGAGTGATCTGTTGTACCACTTATTGATGCATTCATTGGTTGATTCTTATATGTGCCCTGACTAGGGATCAAACCTGCAACCAAATGAGCTACACAGCAAAAACTAAGTTGAAATTCTTAATATGAGAAAAATAATTCAGAGAACAGAAGCTGCTTATGATTCATTTCTTAAAAAAATTAATGGTTGGAAGAGCCTAAAAATAAACCCATCTTATGTGGTCAAATGATATTTGATAAGGGAGCCAAAAACTCAATGGAGAAACAACATTCTCATCAATAAATCATGCTATGAAAATTGGATGTTCACATGTGAAAGAGTTAAACTGAATCTCTGACTGATATCACTCACAAATATTAACACAAAATAGATCAAAGGCTTAAGTGAAAGATTTTTTAAACCATAAAATTTCTAGAAGGAAACATAACAATACAGCTCTTCAACGCTTGTCTTGGCAGTGACTTTTTTTAAATTTAATTTTATTTATTTATCTTTAGAAGGGAAGGGAAGGAGAAAGGGAGAGAAATATCAATATATGGTTGCCTCTGCCGAGGACACACAATGTATTGTGTGTCCCCTGCCGCGAAGTGGCCTGCAACCCAAGCATGTGCCCTGACTGAGAATCGAACCGCGATCCTCTGGTTCGCAGGCCCGTGCTCAATCCACTGCGCTATACCAGCCAGGACTTGGCAGTGACTTTTTGTAAATGACACCTAAAGCACAAGCAGCAAAAGCAAAAATCCACAAGTGGGGCGACATCAAGACGAAAAGCTTTGCACTGAAAAAAAAAAGATCAGAAAAATAAAAGGGTAACCTATGGGATGGGAGAAGGTATTTGCTAACCCCATATCTGATAAGGGTTAATATTCAAAATATATAAAGAATTCATACAATTCAATGGCAGAACAGTAAACAATTCAGCTTTTTAAATGGGCAAAGGACCTGAATATGAATTTTAAATTTTAAATGTGAATATATATAAAGATATATGAGTGGATATGAGTTGTCAATAGATTATGAGAAGATGCTTGACATCACTAATCGTTAGGGAAACGCAAATCAAACCACAATTAGGTATCACCTCACACCTGTTAAGATGGCCATTATCAAAAAGACAAGAGTTAGCAACTGCTGGTAAGAATGTGGAGAAAAGGGAAACTGCATGCACTATTTTTGGAATTATAAATTGGTACGGCCATTATGGGAAGCAATATGGAGGCTCCTCCAAAAATTTAAAATAGAAAACTACCATATGCTCTAGTAATGCCACTTCTGGGAATATAGCTAAAGAAAAATGAAAACACTACGTGAAAGATACCTGCACGCCCATGTTCATGGCAGCAATGTTCACAATAGCCAAGACATGGAAACAACCTGAGTGTCCATCAGTGTACGAATGAACAAACAAGTTCTGATATACGTGTATATATACACATTTGTATACATCACACCATATATACCACATGTGCAATGGAATATTATTCAGTGTTAAAAAATAAGAGAATTCTGCCATTTGCTTCAAGATGGATGGATCCTGAGGGCATTTGCCTGAGGGCAAAAAGACAAGTACTATGTGCTATTACATGTAGGCTCCAAAAAGCAAAAGGTCAGATTTCTGGTTGGAAGAAGTGAAAGGGGTAGAATTGGATAAAGGTGGTCAAAGGTACAAACTTCCAGTTACAAGAAAAATAAGCCCTAGAGATGCAAAGTACAACAGGATGACTATGGTTAACAGTTCTATGATATATTTAAAAGTTATTAAGAGAGTAAATCCCTAAAGAGTTGTCGTCACAGGGAAAAACATTTTTTTCTTTCTTGATATCTATACGAGAGAGTCATGTTAATTAACCTGTGGCTATCATTTATATGTATATGGGGTGAGCAAAAGTAGGTTTAAGTTTTTAATAATGAATACTAATACAAGAACAAACTGTATTTTGCATACTCACAACTATAAACCTATTTTTGCCCACCCGTCTATATACATATGGCAACTCATGATGCTGCACACCTTAAACTTAGACAGTGTTGTGTGTCAATTTTATCTCAATGCAACTGGAAGAAGAATTACTTGGAAATAATGGGGTAGAGAAGTAGGTAACTAATTTTGAGATTCTACAACATATGAGTCACTTCACAAGCTGGTGTGTTTAATTCTCAGAATTGAAAAAAAAAAAGACTTCAGCCCTGGCTGGTGTGGTTCCATGGATTGAATGCTGGCCTGCGAACCAAAGGGTTACCAGCTCAATTCCCAGTCAGAGCACATGCCTGGGTTACAGGCCAGGTCTCCAATAGGGAACGTGTGAGAGGCAACCCCACACTGATTTCTCTCTCCCTCTCTTTCTCCCTCCCTTCCCCTCTGTCTAAAAATAAACACATAAAATCTTTTTAAAAAGTCTATACTACAATGACTGGTGTGCCTGGGTTGGTTGGATATCGTCCATAAAGCAAAACATTGCTGGTTTGATTCCCAGTCAGGGCACATGCCTGAGTTGTGGGTTTGGTCCCCAGATGGGGAGCGTATGAGAGGCAACAGATTGATGTTTCTCTCCCTCTCTTTCTCCCTCCCTTTCCCTCTCTCCCGAAAAATAAATAAAATATAATATCTTTTAAAAGTCATTAATCAGAATTCCAGAAACAAACCATATTATCCATGTTTCTACATGGATAGTAGAAGGTATTTTAATGAATGTTTAGGAATTACGAAAGCAATATGCGTTCATATTTTTCATTAATTTGTTCAGTAACCATTTAACAAGTGCTAACATCATTGCAAAATATAGAGAGCTGTGGGGCTACAAAAGGGAATGAAATAAAACTGAAATTTCTGTCTCAAGAAGTTCATCACTGAGCAGAAGAAAGGCATGGATATACATGCCCCTCTTGAGGATTTGGGATGTACATTGTGTGTCCAGCGGTCAGAACTGGCATTTAATTTTATCCTGTTTAGAAGTAGTAAATTAGCTACTTTGTTCATTTGTTGAACACCATGATGCTCATGCTTCTTACTGTTCTATGCACAATCAGTAAACTCCTCTGTCTCTAAACCAGGAGTCTCTTGTCTTCTGCCAGCCTCTGTGAGGCATAAATAGGCTAATTTACTACTTTTAAACAGGATAAAATTAAATGCCAGTTCTGACAGCTGGACACACAATGTACATCCCAAATCCTCAAGAGGGGCATGCATATCCATGCCTTTCTTCTGCTCAGTGATGAACTTCTTGAGACAGAAATTTCAGTTGTATTTCAACAAATGGTGTTGGGAGAACTGGACAGCTACATGCAAAAAAATGAAACTTGAGCACCAACTTACACCATACACCAAAATAAATTCAAAGTGGATAAAAGACTTAAATATAAGCCATGAAACCATTAAAGCCCTAAAGGAGAGCATTGGCAGGAAAATCTCAGATATTCCACGCAGCAGTATTTTTACTGATACGTCCCCTAGAGCAAGGGATATAAAGGAAAGAATACACAAATGGGATCTCATCAAAATTAAAAGCCTCTGCATGGCTAAGGAGAACAGTATCAAGATAAAAAGAGAAGCAACAGCTTGGGAAAACATATTTGCCAATGATACCTCAGACAAAGGTTTAATCTCCAAAATATACAAAGAACTCACTCGACTCCACTCAAAGAAGACAAGCAACCCGATTAAAAAATGGGCAGAGGACTTGAACAGACATTTCTCCAAGGAGGACATACAGAGGATCCAGAGACACATGAAAAGATGCTCGATATCGCTAGCTATCAGAGAGATGCAAATTAAAACCACAATGAGATACCACTTTACACCAGTCAGAATGGCTATCATAAACAAAGAAAGAAACAACAAGTGCTAGAGAGGTTGTGGAGAAAAGGGGACCCTAGTTCACTGTTGGTGGGATTGCAGACTGGTACAACCATTATGGAAAACAGTTTGGAATTTTCTAAGAAAACTAAAAATGAACGTGCCTTTTGACCCAGCAATTCCACTCTTAGGAGTATATCCTAAGAACCCTGAAGCACCAATCCAAAAGAACCTATGTACCCCGATGTTCATAGCAGCACAATTCATGATAGCCAAGAGTTGGAAGCAACCTAGATGCCCATCGGTCAGTGACTTGATCAAAAAACTATGGTACATTTACACAATGGAATTCTATGCTGCAGAAAGGAAGAAGGAACTACTACCCTTTGCAACATCATGGATGGAACTGGAAAGCATTATGTTGAGTGAAATAAGCCAGGCGGTGAAAGACAAATACCATATGATATCACCGTTAACAGGGATCTAAACAAAACAAACAAGCAAGCAAAATATGACCAATGACACTCAATTACGGAACAGGCTGACAGGGTCCAGAGGGGAGAGGGGAGAGAATCATAGGGGAAAAGGGGATGGACACACATGAACAAGTATAAAGGACACATGCACAATAACTAAGGGTGGGGGGCGGAAATGGGAGGGAGGCAGGGAGCATGGGGCGGGAGGCAGGCAGGGTTGGGGATATAAGACAGAAAGCTGTACTTGAACAAGAATTAAATAAAAAAATTATTTTTTTAAAAAAAAGAAGCATGAGCATCAATATGTTTGTGTCATTCCCTACTGCCTTCCTTCCAAGTCCAAGGTGTGATGCAAAGGCCCAGCCAGATACCTGCACACTCAGTAGATTGTTACAGCCAAGGGGCAATGAGATGTGGGAATGGACCACTTTCACAGTAAGCAGTAAGCAAGCCTCCTGCCAGTCATGACAGATACATGACTTCGTTAGCTTACCTCCTTAAGCAGCTCTCTGTAAACACAACCCCAAGAAATAGCTCCCATAAGGAGCAGTCAGCACCTTGCCTTCTTGGCATATCAATCAAGTGCAAGTCATGCAGGAATGTAAGAGACCCAGGAAGGACTCTCTCACAACACCAGGAAGGATGCAGAGTGCAGTACTGGAAATGCCACGTGTTGGTTGAAGAACAAAGTCAGTCCCCTCTCCCTTCAGGGCTCCAACCACCTCACTTTAATACATCTATGGATCCCATGTTCTTACAGCTCTCTGACAAGGGAAGAAGCCATTCTGTCACTAACATATCTCAGTGTACTGGCTGGGAAGTGTGGCACTGACTGCAGGGCAGAACGTATGCAGGGCACAGATCCATAGCATAAAGCACAATGACTAAGTCTTATTGCTGTGCTCACAAAGCTAACACATATTAAGCAGCCAAAGTGTCAAATGTTTTCAGGGTTAAATCTATTTTGATTGTCTTACCTAGCAGCAAATGCAGGTAAAAATGTGCTTAGTTGAAGAGAGGAAGTGTAAGGAGATGGGGTTAGTTCTCTGGAAGGGAGGATAAAACAAGCTTAGAGTCCCAAGAACTACTCAGTCCAATAGAACTTTCTAATTCTAAATTACTAAAGGTTAGTGTATCTGCCAGAGTTCAGCTAATAAAAACAAAAGTTACTTTCTGCATTCTAAGTGTGAAGCCTTTCAACACAGGAAATTACAGACATAAAATCATCGGGCGGGCTGTGGAGCTAAGGTCAGAGACACTGGCTTCCTCAACATCAGCCTAAAACGAGGAACTGGGTGGTTCTCAAGAACTATGCAGGAAGGTGATGCAGCTCTCAGGAAACTCTGGCATTCTTCCACCCAGCATCTCCACTGCTTTGGACTTCATTGCCTCCCCTCAAAATTCATTTGTTGAAGGCTTAGCCTCTAATGTGATGACATTTGGAGGTGGGATCTTCGGGAGATAAGTAGGTTTAGATGACATTGTGTAAGTGCCCTGTGGATGATACAAAGTAAACAACAGGAGGCTGATAGCCAATGTAGGAGAGAAACGTGTTTCTGATCCACCCAAGATTTGGGGTACACTGTAACCCGGAGCAGTACACCCAATTCAAAATGTGACTGATACCATCAAGAGGCCCTTTTCACCAGTTTCTTGGAAAGAACTAGAGACTTTGCTAGAACTACAAAATAGGAGAATCTTCCCTTGATATTGCCCAGAAATATCAAGGAGGCCTGGGTGCTTCATTGGCAGGTGGTGGTAGCCAGCATTACCAAATATTCATTCAAAAATAAAACAATCAAATTATACTTAATGATCCACTCAATGAATTAAATCTACTCCAAAGAATAAAATGAAATAAGGATTTTTCAGATGACAGGAAATGATGTTGGAATAAGATGAGTTTAGAGAGGCCACTGAAGGCTGGCTAAGGAAAATAAACTCCAATCTGATGGCATGTAGGGAACAACTTAGCAATGACAGAAATGAAGGGGTGGGGACAGGACCCATGGTCAACATTGGCAAGAAAGAATCAGAGTAACTTAATGAATAAGAAAGATTTTTTAAAATAAAAATCTTACAATGCCCTTTCTCCATGTTAGAGATTTGTATTCATTGAAAGCAGGTAATGACTTTGACAGCCACCTCACTGATCTTCAATTTCAAGTCCCCTGAACTGTGATCTTAGCTTCATTGTGAGGAGGACTCTCCCATGAACTCAAGGGGGGAGCACAGTGGGGGTGTAGCGTTTTTGCCGTCTCGCTGGTGTTCTCTCTGCCTGAGTTCTGAACCTACCCTTGACCATCTTGAGATCTGAACGTTAACTGGTAAGTTCTTTTGCTTATTTCCTAATATGTTTTTCTCAAATTACATTTCTTATTTCATTCATTTTTCAGAGTGACTGCTACCTGCCAAGCCCTGTTCTAGATACTATGTATAAAAATATTAATAAGACATAGCCCAGACTTCAAGGGGCTCACATTTGACAGGTAAACACACAAATATGCCAGATAATGCAATAAATAATATATTGTTAAAGACTTTCTTTTTAGAGAGCAGGGAAGGGAAGGAATAAGAGAGGGGAAGAAACATCAATCAGTTGCCTCAAATACCCCCTTGGCCCACAACCCAGGCATGTGCCCTGACCAGGAATCGAACATGCAATCTTCTGGTTCACAAGCTGCTATTCAACCCACAGAACCATACCAGCCAGGGCTAATAAATAGTATTTTTAAGTGTGCTATTAGCACACAGGAGAGATTACTAACATGGGCTAAGGGACAGGCGGTTTGGGAAGGCTTGTCAGAGGAGTGGTTCTTACGCTGCACCTTAAAGAAAGAGCAGGGATGGTCATGTAAACGAGGTCGGAGGAAGGGAAAGCCAAGCAGCTACAAAGCAAAGAGAAAAAAGGACCAAGGCTTTAAATGTAAAGCATTTGCCCATCTGGTAACTTACAAACTTCTTGCAAGCACAACTCTAATTCCCATAGGTAGATTGACCATTTCTTAAAAATTAACTAGGGTAAAAAACAAAACAATACACGCTCTTGAGTGAGTTAACATTTTTATGAAACACTGAGGGCATCCACATATTAGAAGGCGTCCGTTGCTTGGACCCACAAGGAAACCAGCAGTGACTGATGGGCTTGAGTCTGTCTCAGAGAAGGAACACACACACTAAAGCTGTATTCCAATACTGGAAAAAGAGTTCAGCTGAGAGAAGACAGGCAACAATAACGGACCATTTCAACAGAGAGCCATGTTAGCTCTTTTCCATCAGCAGTTTATGGGTGTAGATTTAAATATCACTCTAGTTTATTTTCTTCTTTGGATGCCATTTCTACAATGACACATTTGGATGTCATCCTAACTCTAAAACGTTTACATTAGATTCCATCTGTATTTAGTTTTGGTGTTCAGTTATACATAACTACCTCCTCCCAGGTCACCACCACCAACTACCAAATGTTAACCTTCTTAATGACGAGTTATCTATAGTGATCTATATTTGTTTACTTTAGTTTTACATCCCTGCTTTAATTACTCATGAATGTCCTTTTGAAATCAGATGTCATCAGAGATATCACTCCTTAACCCTATTGTTTTCATTTATTTTTTGGTCTCTTCCTCCTCTTTTTTTTCCCACTTAGAAAGTTTTATTTTGGAGTCGCTTATCCTTCAAAGGCTCAATTACAATTGAGGTTCTCTGTTCATGGTGTCATAATATCTTCTTCCTTAAAGTTCCCTCATCTTTATCCTTGTATTAATTTCCTAGGGTTGCCAAAACAAAGTCCCACAAACTAGGTGGCTTAAAACAAGAAAAACTTATTGTCTCACAGCGTTGAAGGCTAGAAGTCCAAAATCAAGGTGTCAGCAAGACCGGGCTTCTGAAACCTGTAGGGAAACCCTTCGCTGGCTCTTTCTAGAGCCTGGGGGTTTGCTTGCAGCCTTTGGCATTCCTCATCCTGCTCTCTGCCTCTTTTGTTACACAAGGTTCTCCCTGTGTGTGTCTCTCTCAAAAGGACACCAAGGACATTGGATTAAGGGACCACCCTACCTCATTAGAACCTCATCTTAACAAGTAACATCAAGAACAACCCTAGTTCCAAATACAGTCACATTCTGTGGTAGTGAAAGTTAGAACTTCAACGTATCTTTTTTGCGAGACACAATTCAAACCCATCATCCCAGCCAATACTGAGAAATAGTGCAGGGTGATGCAGGGTGACACAGGAGAGCATGGGCTTTGGAATGAGAGGGCTCTGATTCCAAGGCCTTGTTCTACCTCCCACTGTCCTCCCAGTGAATTATTTAACATTTCTAAAAGGACTTAGTTTTTTTTCACATGTAAAGGAGGAATAATGACAATATCTCAGAAGTTTCTGAGAATTAAAATAAGGCACTAAGGTGATTAGCTCAGTGCCTGGCCTATAGTCTATTCGTAGAGTGAATATCAGATAGTAAATATTAGCAATTGATGTGAAAGTTTATCAACTCTTTTAAAATAGTTTCAGGAAACCCTATTTTGAATACTATAAAGGTTAAAATAGCAGAGATAGGGTCAAGGACTCACCAACTTTAGCCTAAGCTGTATTGTCTGTTGGATTTCATTTCAGGTAGTTTGGTAATGTCAGCTAAAATGGTGAAGAGGATCTAGGACGATGATTTGTGAGGAGAACTGAGAAGCCTCCAGGGCAAGAGCTCATCCCCAGAGACAAGAAACCCATCAATGGCCAACTAGATTCCACACTTCAAGTTTGTTTTCCAAAGGGAAGTGGGAATCTGAGTCATCTCCCGTCAGTGGCTTAGCACCACAGATCCCTATTCTGAGTCCTAATGGAAGAAGAGGAGTTAAAGCCAAAAGGACAACTTCACTGAAAACTTATAAACTTCGGAGAAAAGCTTGTATTGTCTTGGCAGGCCTCTAACACCTTTTAAACCAGAATGGTGGCACGAGGCATCCATTCTCTCTTAAACTACCACAAATATCTGTGAAGCTTTGGAAACTGGAGGACCTTTGTGATGCCCAGGGGTCACACATATCTATCTGGTTAAGTGTCAGCATGAGTGACAGAAACAGCAACAGGCCCTGGAAGACCCCAACAGGGACGGAACACAATAGCGTAGATAGATGTGAAAAGTGGACCGTGGTGCTTCACATATTTAGTGAGTCCCAGCAATGACCCTAGCAGAGAAGGATTCTTTTTATGTCCATTTTTGTTCATAAGGAAAACTGAATGAAGTTCGAATTGTGACATCTAGCCCAAGACCACAGAGTTGTAGGTAGAGGGGGAAAAATATTTTAACCCAAGCTGAGAATTTTCTAAAATTCATGTTAAAATCCCTCTCAGACAGAGATTGAGATCTTTGTCCGTAAAAGACCCAATAGTATTTTCAGTTTTGAGGGCTAAGGGTCTCCATTACACTGCAGAACTTTGCCACTGCGACGCAAAAGCAGCCAGGAATGATGTGTATACACAGGGGCACGGCTGTGCTCCAGGTAAAGCTTATTTCCAAAAACAGGAGTCAGCCCGATTGGGCCCGATTGCAGGGTCCAGTTCAGTAGATTCAGGATGCAGTTTACTGACCCCCGACTCCTTTTAAAGGCCGTGGTGAATGATTTGTTCAGTCATGAAAACATGGCAACATTCACACCTCTTTCTCCTCCTGTTCTCTTAACCCCTGTAAAGCTGCTAGATGTTAGTAATCAGCACTGATTTGTTTCACTTAGTGAGCTTAGTCCCCTTGGTAGCAAAGTGAGAAACAGACCCTTGATGTGAATTTTCCACAATAAATCATTAATTTTTGCACCTCTTCGGCTGCACCTGTTCATCATCTGCCTGCTGCTGGCTGACATTTCCCGTCGTCTTTTCCTCTGCCTGTAGTGGCCCATCTCCTCTTTCCCTTTTACTTCTTTTTTTTTAATCATCCTCACTTATTTTTTTTTAGATTTTATTTATTTATCTTAAAGGGGAAGGGAAGGAAAGGGGAGAGAGAGAGGAGAGAGAGAGAGAAATATCAATGTATGGTTGCCTCTCATTTGTCCCCTGCCAGGAACCGGGAACTGGCCTGCAACCCAGGCATGTGCCCTGACTGGGAATCGAACCTCGATCGTGTGGGTCGCAGGCCTGCTCTCAATCCACTGAGCCACACCAGCCAGGGCTCTCCCTTTTACTTCTAAGCTAACTTCTATTTATGTTACTGGAATTTCCCATGGTTTCTGAAGTTAATTTTGTTGCCTTAAATCCGTGACCTTTTTTTTTTATTTTTGTACCATGTGTTGTTTCTATTGCCAGTATGCAGATGTGATTCAACACCTTGATTTATTCAAACAGCATCTGTGTCTCTGTGGACACCATGTAACTTCTTTAAACACTGAATGATTAGAGGCTTAGCCTTGAGTGGGCACATTTTAAAAGTTCAATGTTAATCAAATGTTTGTGTTAATACAGCATAAAGGCTGAGAAAGAAATACAAGATTAAAGAAAAAATAACTAATAGGAAAGTAAACTCAACCCATTCCTTAAAGAGACTCTTTACTAGAGCTGAAAGGAACATGACTGCATCCACTACTTTCATTTAAAAAAAATCAATCAATCAATCAAGAAATTCAGAGAAATCTACTGAACTGGTAACAGAGTTTTACTGAGGAACTGACTCTCAAATCCAAGTCTGCTGATTTGCCATCGAAGCTTCATTCTAACTACCCGAGACCAGAACAGGTGGAGAGAGAAAAGGCATTTCTGAAATGTTTTTCTTTTCATTGATCTAACATATTGCATGTAACCCCTCAGGCAGAATGACTGATACTTTTTCCCTCTCCTACAAAGATAAGGGTCAGAGTTGGTTATATCTTGAAAGAAAGTTCAGTTTTAAATCCTCATCTCAAATCAAGCATCCTTGTCTTTCTTGATGACTTTCACCTGCAAAAAATTCCAGGACACACTAAATCTGTCCTTGTATCACTATTCCTACCTCTGACGTGAAATTATATTAAAGCACAATTCTGAAACTTGACGCTTTGCTGTTCATTCAAACCCTGAAACACCAATCCAAAAGAACATATGCACCCCAATGTTCTTAGCAGCACAATTTACAATTGCCAAGTACTAGAAGCAACCCAGATGCCCATCAGTAAATGAATGGATCAAAAAACTGTGGTACTTTTACACAATGGAATTCTATGCAGCAGAAAGAAAGAAGGAACTCCTACCTTCTGCGTAGCATGGATGGAACTGAAAAACATTATGCTGAGTGAAATAAGCCAAGCAGTGAAAGACAAATACCATATAATCTCACCTTTAACAGGAACCAAATCAACAAAACAAATAAACAAGCAAAATATAATCAAAGATACTGAAATTGAGAACAGGCTGACAGGGACCAGAGGGGAGAGGGAAGGGAATTTCAGGGGAAAAGGGGAAGGGTTTACAGGAACTGGTATAAAGGACACACGGACAATAACAAGGGGGAGCATGGGAGGGAGGTGGGGAGGGTGGGGGGGGTGGGCTGGGATGGGGGTAAAATGCAGAAAACTGTACTTGAACAATTAAAATAAAATAAAATTAAAAAGTACTGGGGGCCCTCCCTGCTTCCTCACCCTGCAAGTCCTTCCTCATCTTCGAGTTTTGTTTTGCTTTTTCCCCTCACCTAAAACCAAACCAAACCCAAACAATCTTTTTCTCTTCACCACTGTTCTTGTCAAAACCCTTGTATGGGTTTGCCAGGACTACCATAACAAAATACCATGGCCCACGTGGCTTATACAAGAGTATGGTTTCCGTTCTTTCTGGAGGCTAGACATCTGAAATCAAGGTTAGCAAATTTTCAAAAGTCTAGAAACATACCTCAGAGGTATTTATTGTGCGTTGGATCCAGACTACGGTAATAAAGCAAATATCACAAAAAAGCAAATCAATGAATGTTTTGCTGATGGAGATTGTTGCCTTTATTAACACGTAAGAGATAAAGTGCAATTAAATGAGGCATGCCTATATTTGGATGGTTTGTTTCCTCCTGAGTGTTCTGAGGGACAACCTGCTTGAATCTCTCGCCTCGATTTTTGTGGTTGGCTGGCAATTTTAAGCATCTTTGGCTGCGGCAGCATAAATCCAGTTCTCACAGGGCATTCTCCCTGTGTCTCAAGTTTGCCTTTTTATAAAGACACCAATCGAATTCCAGTTGTGGCCCACCCTAACGACTTCACCTTAACTTGGCTACAATCTGCAAACAACCTATTTCCAAATAAGGTCATATTGTGAGGTACTTGGGGACTTTAACCTACATATTTGAAGTAGAGACACAATAACACCCATAGCAACCCCATTTGTGCTCCCAGGCCTTAAACTATAATCTTACCTCACAAACATTCTCCTACCTCCAGGCTGAGGGAGGGTTTCCCAGGCTGAGTCCCTTCGGAACAATTCCCTCTGCCCACCCGAGGGCAAATTTCTTGGATTCTTGAAATCAAGCATTGTGTTTTTCTCAACTTGCTACTTTATCCCCACGCTGCTGGACTTGTGGTGGACCTCCCAGAGAATGTTTGCTGAACTGATGAGATGGTGTGTCCCCCCTGGGGTGACAGGAATGCCACGTGGTTGGAGTCCAGGCCAGGGTTCTACATCCTCTGGGCACATTTCCCCCAGGGCTGACCGTGCACAGCATGTGGGTAAGGGATGGATGAGGTTCAAATACCGACTGTGTCATTGAGGTTGGTATGTGACCTAATATTGTTAACCTTTTGCAGATTTCTCTCAAATTTCCTCATTTGTAATACATGACCTGTATTCCATACTTGAAAGATTTGACTGAAAGTAAAGATAGTATGTGCAACTTTCTAAATTATGGTAGCTAATAACACTGCTGTGTAGGATGGCTGCAAGCTTAAAGTGCTGAAACATTTTAAAGATTTGCAAGAAGTTTTCAAAGAATTTAGCATAACTGTAGTTCACACAGAGGCTTCCACACACACATTTTTGGGGGCAGAGTTTTGAACAGCAAAAAAAAAAGTGAGAGAGAGAGACACTTTGTATAATACTAAGGAAACAGTTGTCACTACTGATTAAAGAGAACGGAGAGTAAGCGCCGAATAGAGCTATAGGTCCTACCTTTGACTTTTTAGTCACACCACGCCAGAAGAGCCATTTTCAAATATCAAGGGCAATACAAACAGAGTTATTATCATCACTCACTCTTCAAAGCAGTGACCTTTACTTTGGGCTGGTTTCTCTGGCAAGGAAGTTTGGCATGAAGCTATTAAAGTTACCTTAAACAGCAAAAGTCTGTTCTTGTAACTAGGCTCCTTAATGGCAATTTAACAAAAAACACCTAACGTCGGGCTCAGAGGTAGAAATACTTAAGATAACCCACCTGAGACTCTCGGGCAGGCTATTTATCAAAACGAGTTAAAGTCACCGTCTGAGTAATTGTTGTGGAGATGTTTTAGCACAGCAGACAGGCACATTTTCTGTGGGCTGAGCGATTGATCACTAAGTTCTGGTAACAGGTGCATCTGGCTTCTGGGGTCCTGAAACATGACAGCCTGTAGAAAGACTATTAAAATCACTTTGCTAACAAAGGAAAATCAATTGTTCTCCACAAGGAGGTGCCCACTGGCACAATCAATATACAATAGTACAGTGCTGGGCTATAAAGAACGTGAACAGATTTAAGCTTTTGATTAGGTAAAAGGTAGCTGCCTTTTCTCTCTCACGGACTAAGATAAAGATATATTTTGCTGCAAGTTGCATTTGTTTTATTTCAGTGGATCAACTCCTTAAAAGGACAGTTTTTAAAATTCTTTTAGTGCACTGCTTTATAAAGTATCGTTTGACTTGTTTTTACTTCAAAGTATTTCAGAGAGAGTCAGCATTGGTAAAAGACATACTCATGAGAGTAGTCAAAGAATAAAAATGGAGAGACCGTGGGAAGAGGGACACCATCCATTCCATTGCTAAGAGGCCTAGTTAAAAAGTGCATATTTGTGATATTTTCCTGCTAAATGTAAGAGCTGTAGGAGTTGAGATGTCAGTAAGGTCTTGGCACTTTTTGTGCCTTTTTCTACCAACAAATCAAAAATCATTTGTCGTTTACAGACATATATCAAGAGTAGAAAAATGGCATTTTCGCAGCACTTACAAGCTCCATGTATTTTCATAAAGCTTTACCTGGTTGCCAACAATCTTTGAAGTAGGTACAAAACTCAAAGGGAAACTCAGTTTGGGCTGCTCAGATGGGGGAAGCACATTCGCAATAACAAAGACTTTTATGCTGAGAACACGAAGTGCTCTTTCACTCAAAGGAATGTCACGCTGAATAGCGCAGACAAAACCCATTGAACCATTGTTAGCAACTTTTGATATTTAGCTAGAGTATGTATATGGTAACAGATTTTAAATTTAATGTCAAAAATGTTAAATGGTCTTGATATTATAAAGTCAGCAACATAATTCAATATTTTCATAGGAAATTATGTACCCTGATTGAGCATAAAACAGAAATAAAGGTCTTTTGTAATTTACCTGGTGTTGAGAAGTATGCATTATTTAGAGGGTTATTTTTGTTTGATATATATATGTATATCAGCTAATAAGTATCATATACTGAAACTTCTAGCCTTATGAGTTTGAGTTTAACCAGATTAATCTCTGGGTAATCTTTTCTCTCCATGAGGCTGTTTTGGTCACAGAGGAGTCATGTAGAATGCCAGACAGAAAACAATGTGGTTCTCAGTCTGTGAATCCAAAATAAAGATCTGGAAGTTTGACAGGTAGTGTTAGGCAGTGAGGCCAGCATTTAAAGACAGCAGAGCACTGTCGAGACAAAGCAAGAGCAATCTACAAGAGTGTTTGCTCTAACAGCCACATAGATCACTGCTGCCAAATTTTCAAATGGAACGAAATAGACAGAGCTATGAGTTACCCCCATCTGCATCTCCAAGAGAGCTGTGTTCATCTCTGATCAGACAGTCTCATTGTCCATGTCTTAATAAATTCTGAAGAAGTTCTTCAGACAGATGAAATTAATACACCAGGAAGAATAGAGATGAAGGGAAAATAATTGGAAGAGCAATATATTTGGAAAGTTATAGGGAAATCTAAATAGATTTTGATTGTATAAATGAAATACAATGTTTTAAGTCCTAATTTTTATTTGACTTAAGTCAATCAAAAGTGAGTGGTAGATGGGATAGATGATAATATGTCCACAAATGTTGGAATGGTAAAAATAGTATAGGAATGGGTAATAAGGTGGTGGTTGTGGATCTAATAATTAAACACAAACAAAAAAGACACATAGAACAGATAGAAAAAATTGTAAAATACTAGATTTAAACATATATATTTGTAAATTCATTAAATATAAATGAAATGAAATTATAAGATGAAGATTAAAACATTTTTACAAACTAAATTCAAGTGCTGCTTGTGAGGGACATAATTTCTATATTCAAATTCAGACAAGTTAACAATAAAAGTGATAAGAGAACCATTGAGCAATAAGAGAAAGTTTTGAAATGACATTGATATCAGACAAAGCAGAATCTAAAATACATCATGAAAAGATCAAAGAGATATTTCACAATGATAAGAGGGTAAACCACTTGGAAAATAAAATTCTAAATGTGTGACAATCATAACATAGCCTGAAAATAAATCGTGAAAATTCCACAGAGTTACAAGGAGAAACAGTTTCATAATCACACTGAAAGACTTTCAAACCTCTCTGTCAGTAACTGATAAGACAAGCAAACAAATCATTAAGAGTATAGAAGAGTTAAACAACATAACTAATCAACTGGACACATTGGCAAATGTGGAAAATTCAACCTAGCAACTACAGAATATAAATTAATTTAAGCTAAAAGTGAAGGGCATGTATTGGCTTACTATAATTTTTGATAACATGGATGCCTGTGCTTGGGTCTTCAAGACTCAGGTGTCACTGAACCAAGGGAGTTAAAAATACCTTATTAATTTTCTTGCAATCTTTTCCCTAGCTCAGTTCTGCTTAATTCCATGTTTAATCTCATTATCTCCTGCTGCAAATAAATCACCTTTTTGAATTTAGGAATATGGACCACAGAAATTCTAAATTTCTATTATTCTAGCATTGAAATTCCAAAGACAAGACAGTTAGTTATTCATAGTACAGCGTGATGTAAAGATCCGGGGTGTACTGACTCCACTTTGGTCTGGTAACAAGCCCTGAATTAGACATTGAGAATGGGAAGATGGGCCAAGAGTCTAATCCTGTAGCAGAAGAGGAGTTTGACAGTAAAAATGTAAAAATGTAAAAAATGTAAGTAAAAAATGTAAGTAAAAATGTTTCACATGGCTACGTAAAAGGTATAAGTTTCCATTTTCCAGAACTGTGAATCCTAAGAGCATCTTTGATGCTGGATCGTAATAGAAAATTTACAACAAGGGTTTAGATTGGCCCATTTGGGATCAAAAATTCATCTTTAAAAAACTTTAGCCAAGGGAATAACATGTTTTAATTTCTCTTTTTTACTTTTCTATTTGAAAACAAAAATCAATTTTTCATTAAGTTTCCCATAACTTTATAAAGAACACCCTTATTTTCTTTACCCAAATTCACTAACTGTTAACATTTGGTCAGTTTTTTTTATGTGTCATGTGTGTGTGCTTATGTTTCCAAGGATGTTGCAGTACACTTTACCCTTCTCAGCACTCATTTCCTAAGTAAAAGGGCATTTTAAAATATATTTTAGCACAATTATCAAAATTAGAAAATTTAACACTTACATGATACTATTACCTGATGTACAGTTTATATTCAATTGTTTTCAATTGTTTCAATGTATTTAACCAGTCTTCCAAACTTGGGTACTTAGGTTTTTCTTTTTTTTGTTTTTGTACTCATTTTGATCCTGTACCTTCTGTCCCCGTGTACCACAGCAATCTAGTTCCTTGTGTGTCTCCTTTGACCTATTGCCCTCTCACTTCTTTCTCTCTTTCATTCTCTGTGTTGCCTCCCTGAGATTTAAATGTGCAGCAGGTATCCCTCCTTTTTCCTGCTATATAATAGCTATACCCCTGGGTTTATCCCCTTTTGATGCCAACAGTTACACTCAGTTTTGCAAATACTTTGAAACTCTATGATTCTATGGACATGAGATATTGTTCATCCTAAGAAACTTTGTTTTTCTTCAGAAACGGAAAGGAGACAATGTCCCCAGGTCCATCAGTGTTCCTCCAAAGTTCAGAGTATATTTACATCTTCCTGTAGCTAGCAATGAGTCAACTGTGCTAATATTCAATAAAACACCCTGAACTTCCAGTCATTAACCTTAACTGAAGAAACTTCATTGATTTGTTTTTGCATGGTTACCTTTTGTTCAGGAATATGGCTTTGTCGTTTTCCCTAAAATGACCTTGACATGCTTTTCTGCTGGTTGATTAAACTTCAGCCAAAGTAAAAATAAGGGCACAGCAGCGTATTCCGTGATCCAGTGCTTTCACTCCTAAGAATTTAACAAAAACAATAAAATAAACCCTGTAAGATAAAAGTACAAGGAAAAATCTTGCTGGAATTTATAATAATGCAAAAGAAACACACAAAAACCTAGAAGCAACTAAATACCCAAATTTGAAAACTGATTAAATAGCCCATAGAACTTCTAGACAATTAAGTATTATCTAACTTTTTAAAATCACTATGTACAGTAGGGCTGAAGACCTCAGGAAGTTGTCCAGGTCAATATATCAACTTATAAATGATTGTTCTAGAATCACTCCTCAATAAGGTAGCAAAATTTGGGATCAAATAGATTCCTTACTCTGGAGACAAAAAGAAAACAGAGCCTACAGCAAAAACTAGAAATGTTCCTAATGGACACTGTAGACAAAATATGTGAAACCCAAAAGTCTTTTCTGACTTTTGGAGCTGAAATCCATCTTGATAAAATGTTTTCTATATGAAGACCCATCCATAACACTATTTATTTTTAATAATAGCTTCCTTTTGACCACTTTACTGTCCCTAATTCAGCCTCTGTGCTTGTAACGTGGATTCAACTCAGGGCCCTACCCAGCTCAGTGGGAGGGCAAGGCTGTCTCAGCAGTGTATACAATTTATTTATATTCCTCATCTTTAACCCAGTGCTTAAACTCTAGCTATCCAACTGTAGTATAATGGTAAAACAAACAACATCACACAACTCCTCTTTCCCTTCCTCCATCCTGTAGGCAAAGTTGGGATACAACTTATGTCAGACCCAATGTGACTGAGTTCTCCTGAAGCAGAACAGAGTGGACATATTCTGGCTCTGCATCCAGTTATTCTGGGCAAGGTCACTCAGTCAACACAGTCCAGGATGATTCTGCACGTGACCTTTGTGGCTTTTATCTTCTCCTTGTAGATGACAGAGACAGAGGATAGTAACAGACTGTTACTTGGGCAACATGAAAAAGTAAAGATTAGCTCTAGACACCTAGCTCATTTGCATCCCTGATCCTCATGTCTCTGTACATAAGACATTTGGAATTCCATCGCCCGTGTCCTGTTGCAGTATTTATCAAATTAGCATTAGAACATAATTATTTAATGTTTGCTTAATATTTCACTAAAACACATATTATAGAAGGTCAAATTTAAACAATTTATGATTTCAATTACTTATGAGACACTAATCAGAATACAGACAGAACAAGCAGGGAAATATTTTATAAGATTTTCCAGAATAAACGTTTGTAGGGTGACATGAAGAACCAGCACAGAGAAAGAAGAGATGTGTTAGGGGTAATTATTGAGTTATGTTTGGGACAATTAAATATGAGAGACTTGTGGAATATCCAGCTGGAGGTGTCAGCAGGAAAGTTGAACTTAGGATTTGGAGCTGGGGATAAGAATTAGGTTTTTAGAATAAGTGGTGTTCAGTATCAAAGGCTTCAGAGAGATAATACAGAGAGAATACATAAAGTAAGATTAGAAAAAAGCCACCAGAGCAAGGAGAGCTCACAAAGTAGACTGATGGAAGTGACCATGAGGGAGGACAGAGCAATACCTGGAACCCTCTTTAAGACAGAGAAAGTAGCCAAGTGTTCCAAAAAGGTTTTAGCTGTCTAAGCCCCAAGCAAGTCATTGTAGAACTCAAATTGATGTAAGTACTAGAAGTCTATCCATTGTAACATGTCCTCCCCATGCAAAGGAGAAATCACCTGTTCTGTTCTGAAGTACCCGGTGCATAAGAGGGTTGCTTCCAGCCTCCCCAGCTGTAGCCTACCTACGCGTGCTGACTCTGGCTGAACTCAAACTTTAGGTCCTGTTATGATTCCTCCTCTTCCACTGGCCCCTGCTCACCTTGCTGATGGGCCTTGACAAGCTGCTGCTTTTGCACCTGACTGCTCTTCTTCATGCTGCCATGCCACCAGACCAGAGTTTACTGCTTACCTGGTTTCTGTTGCCATCAAAGAGTTTTCAGATACCCTCTTTCTCAATGCAAGTTTTTCTAAAAGGCCCCAAATGATGGAGGCTTGAGCTATCAAATGGCTATTTTGCCTTCAAACTTTCTGTTTTTAATCTTTTGCTTTTTTATGACCTGTAATTGGGGCATTGGTAATAGAAACTATTGGGGCATTACCAATAGAAATTGGTAATGATTCACATATATATGAGGTCTGTCCAGAAAAAGTCCAGCCACTGTTAATATAATGAGAACAGTTTGAGCGACATTGTTGTAACCTGGCAGCCAGGGAGAGTGGACTGGAATGTGCATGTGTGAACAACTACAACTTCACTGTACTAGTCAGTGGGGGTGGTAGATGCCATTGAATTAGCGTGTGTACTGTGTGGCCCTTACATTCAAAATGACTAAGTGAATGGAGCAATGAATCTGCATCAAATTTTCCATTAGGTTTGAACATGCCTCCATGGAAACTGTTTAGATGATTCAGAAGGCTTTCAGGATGATGCAATGAATGCAGCACAAATAAAAGTGTTTCACAAACACTCCGAAGATGGTCGAGAATCGTGTTCTGGAAAGCCTGCAACGAGCAGAACACCTGGGAATAGTGAACATGTACAGGCTGCAATCAACAAAGATCAGTGATTGACAGAGTGAGAACTAGAAGCTGATCTGGGGATTCCCAAAATCGCTGTGCCTGAGATTCTGACGAAGGGTCTTGGCATGAAATGTGTCATGGCAAAATGTGTTCCTTAGCGCCTGCTACCAGAGCAGAAGGAATGTTGTGCTGTACTTACTAATGGCTTGCTTGAAACCATCACCAATGAACAAGATTTCCTCAAGAAGGTTAGAACCAAAGCTGAATTGTGGCTCTACAGATGTGATCTAAAAACAAAGGCCCAGCCATCCCAATAGAAGTCATCCAGTTCTCCACACCTGAAGAAGGTGCATCACAGTCACAGCAAGATTAAGACCATGTTAACTGTGATTTTTTTTTAATTAAAAGGTATTGTCCATCACAAGTGTGCCCCTTCAGGCCAAACAATTAATAAGGAATACTATATCAATGTTCTTCATTGGTGGAGAGATGCATTACCATGAAAACAGATGCAGCTACGGGTAACTGGTAATTGGTAGCTTTATCATGACAACCCACCCTCTCATGCATTATGTCCAGTGCTGGGAGGGGGGGCTCTGCCCACAGGGCCCCCTGGCTGCCATGGATGAGAATAAGTCTACCAAGGCAAGATCGGCTTGGGGAGGAGAAGTGGCCGATCCTCAAGGGAGAAGGGCCAAGACCCTCATCCTCAATTGGCTTTTATTGGGTTTATTTTGCACAAGAATACAGGTAAAACTCATTAATCATTGTCAGGCAGTAAGGATCAAACAATAGATAACATACAAAGAACTATGAGGACTTATTCTGATTCAGGGTCTGTTAGCTAAAGGGCTACAAAGCTTTGGGAAACAAACTCATTTTCTGCTCGGACCCTTATCATTTAATTAAGAGCATCCTTAGCAAAGGAGGTTTCACAGGATTTTAAATATTCTTTCTGAGGCCTGATCAGCCAGGGAACCTGCCCTTTCCAGCATAGGGCCGCACCCACCTCGGGCATTGTTTTAGGCTTAAATCAGGCAGGGGAAGTAAGGCAGCCAAGAGATTAGAAGACTTCTCACAGACAGAATGAGGACTCAGGCTATGACAAAGCTGAAGGGCGAGGATCCATCACCCCCTTTTGCTATAGCCCCCCAAGTCCTTCTCTGGGGGATCCTCATGATCATGCATGTCTTAGGTCATCCCTCCCTTGAGGAGTCTTACCTGTCATTGGCTAACTGATCAAGCCCTGGGGGCCAGGCAGAGTGAAGTAAAAGGAACACAGGCAGCACCCCTGTCCTTTTAGGGCCAGGCAGGGCAAAGGGAAGGAGATAAGCTTTGTCTCCTTAGTGGCTTATGGTCCAAAGGTCCCTCACTCAGCCTTAGCTACGGGGCGGGTTATAGCTTCTGAAACCAGGCAGGGTGGTTCCCAACACAGTGCAGAGGGGTTTTTTTTGGCAAAACATCGAATCACCCAGGTGACTCAGCCCCGCTACAACCCAGATTTGGCACCCTGTGACTTCTGGCTTTTCCCAAAACTAAAATCATCTTTGAAAGAGAAGAGATTTCAGACCGTCAAGGAGATTCAGAATAACATGCTGGGGTAGCTGATGGTTATTCCAGCCAAGGAATTTGCAGAGTTTTTGAACAGTGGAAGAGATTCTGGGAGAACTATGTGAGGTCCCAAGGTACCTACTTTGAAGGATCCTATGTGTGATGTTTCTTGTATCTACTTCAATAAATGTCTCTATTTTTCATAGCACATAGCTGGATACTTTCTGGACAGACCTTGTTTTGTATACATATTGTATATTCAAATATATTCAAAGACATTCTAGTCAATAATACACAAATGGCCATTTTCTTCAAGCTGAAATTCCCTGGGATCCTCTAAACCTCAACTCTGGAATTTTCTGTTAGAGTCATTTGATGGATCATAATGGGTAAAAAAAATTAAAGAATAGCCCAAATCACCAACCTTCAAACCCAAATAGTATTGTATAATAAAGCACAACACTAAATGGCTGTTTAAACAGACCTGTTCATCCAGTATGGTCTCTTCTGTAATTCAACATGAGCCAGGATGCTCCTGTTAAGCTGATATTTGGGGTAAATTTAAAAGACCCCTCAGTCAGCTTGTTTCAGAGCTGGGTATATCAACTTGCCAGCAGCCTTGGCAATGTGTTGACAAGCAACCAGCCCACACCAGCACACCTCTGCTCTCATGCCAGACCAAGCCTGCACTCACCCTTTCTTGGTTTCTTTCTTTCTGTCATTCAGGAAAGTCAGATTTTAAGATCCTTGAGAACAAATGTGAAGATGATAGCTCTTCCCCAATTTCCTTGTGCTTTTAACACAGAAAGAAGACAATGTTATTGGGTGGGGGACAAGGAGGGCCATAAACCCAGGACCCTTCTCCTGGGCTCTTCCCTGAGGAACTCACAATTCCTAGAAAATGAGACTCCAGGGTCTAATTACGGTCCTCATCCATCTCTTGCCTCAACTAATTGCATCCTAATTGATCAGCTTGTCTCCACTCAATAGCCCCTGTATATCCTACATACATCCATAAAAGGACATTTTTAAACAAAAAAATCACTTGTCACACTTTTGCTAAATAGTCTTTGATGACTCATCTTAGCCAAAAGCTGAGTTTCTAAAACTCATTTTATATTAAGAAATCACTTGAGCATTTTAATGAATTAAATTAGCAAACGGTAAAAATTGACATTTTTCCTTTTGGTTTACAGCTCTTTAAATTTTAATGCATGAATAGGAGTCCTCAAATTACCAGGCTCTCCTGGTCTCATCTTGCCCTGGAAGAATGTCAAACTCTAGTTCCAGCCTCTCTCAATAATGTCAACCCCAGGTATAATTCCTCCTGTCTTCCACTGCACAAAATTGAGGTCAGTGAATCACCTATAGCAGAATGATATGGGATTAGAGTTCCTGGACCCTATGTCAGGCTGACTAAATCTGAACCTCAAGAATTTTTATTTCCAAACAAACCCCAAAAGATTGTAATGTTAAAGAACCCAGCTGTAGTGGAACAAAACGAGCTGTGGCAGTGTCCTCACAGCTGAGAATAACTTAGAATCATCTTGGAAGCTTTATTGGAATGAGCATGCCTGCAACTTTAATCTGTTATCATTGAGAGTTAGGGGGATGGGGTGCAGGGGTTAAGAAAGTTTTCCAGAAGATCCTGACGGTCCCAGATTTCCATTCTCTCTTCCTCTCACTAACCAGTCCCAATTATCTGCCTCAAATTTCCCACCAAATTTATATGCGTGGGTCATATATTATTTTATCTATAAAGATGTCTCTTATCCCCATTCAAGCAAGATTAACTGCTCTCATAACTGTACTCAAATACTCATTAGATATTTATAAGATAAAATTTCACACACTGAATTATAGTCAGTGATCTGTCTTTCTTGCATACCAGACTGAGTCCTTCAAGAGAAGAACCTGGTGTCTTCATTTTTGTCATCTCCAGAGCTTGAACAATATAAATAATTAGGAATCACATATTTTATAAACACCACAAAACAAAGATCTCAGTGCCAGGAATAGGGAAGTCAGGGGACAAGTTCTGCTCTTGTGATTCTGACCCTCTCCTTCCTAGGGAACTTTGTATGGCCACAGGCAGAGTATTTCTGTTCCATGTTTTCTAAATTTTTAAATCATGAAATGTCGGTGTAGCGATCACAACTTCCTTAACAGTACCATTTCCACTGTTGGTAATTTTATAGTAAATTAAAATATTCTTTTCCTTGAAATTCAAAGACTATTAGATTCCAAAGACAGAGCCCTGGCTGGGTGGCTCAGTTGGTTAAAGTGTCCTCCTGAACACCAAAAGGTTGCAGGTTCAGTTGCTGGTCGGGGCGCATGCCTAGGTTACTTGTTCCATCCCCAGCGAGGGCATATATCTAGGTTGCAGGTTTGATCTCCAATCGGGACACCTATGGGAGACAACCCATCGATGCTTCTCTCTTGCATCAGTGTTTCTCTGTATGTCTCTCTCACATCCATGCTTCTCTCTCTCTCTCAATCAATCAATAAACATAACCTCAGGTTAGGATTTTTTAAAAAATAATAAATAATAAATTTCAAAGGCACTTTGTTTATTCCTATTAAATGCCCCTCCTGCCCTCCCTGGTGAGGTTCAGTGGGTTGGGCATCATCCTGCAAACTGAAAGGTCACTGGTCTGATTCTCCATCAGGGCACATGCCTGGGGGTTGCAGACTAGGTCTCCGGTTAGGGGAATGTGAGAGGCAACCAACTGAAGTTTCTCTCTCACATCAATGTTTCTCTCCATCTCTTTCTCCCTCCCTTACCCTCTCTCTAAAAATAAAATAAAATAAAATCTTTTTAAAAATGCCCTTCCCTGCAGAAAAATTATATATGCCTAGTCCCTGGAACTCTCATGGCTGGTTGACATTATGGCCACTGACAATGAGCAGAAGTCCTGGTGTAACTTCAGAGCAGCTCCCAGAGCCAGCAGACGGATACCACGTTCTGCCTGCTGTGCCGCGCGACCATCAGTGTTCTGGCTTGAGATTATGCCATCAGAGGGCAATCTGGAACAGGAGTGCAGCTGGCCCATGGTAGGTATGTAGAGAGAGAAAGAAAGAAACTTTTATTTTATAGGCCACTTAGCACAATTTTGTATATCCTGATAAAAGGATCTCATAACATTGGACTCCTGAACAACCGTAGGCATCTCAGAGTTTTCAGTCAGGTATGACAATAAACCTGAATATGGAAACTTTAACTATTGAGATGGCTATGGTGAGCGCATGTATTCATACATTTTTTAAAGCTTTTCTGAGGTAGAAGGTACCCTTAGGGGCATTTAGAAATGGGTGTGTGTGGGAGGCTGTTAGCTGTTATACATCCTGGAAGATTTACTCTCATATAGTGACTGGGGGTTATGGATGCTATACACACAAGAGATAGTCTTGTTCAAGAACTGTTAAGCCTAGTTCTGCCTGGTGTGGCTCAGTGGACTGAGCGCTGGCCTGCAAGCCACAGGGCCTTCGGTTCAAATCCCCAGTTAGAGCTCATGCCTGGGTTGTAAGCCAGGTCCCCAGTATGGGGTGTGCAAGAGGTGACCACATACTGATGTTTTTCTCCCTCTCTTTCTCCCTTCCTTCCCCTCTGTAAAAATTAATAAAATCTTAAAAAAAAAAACAATGATGAAGAATAGTCTGACCTAAATGCTCACTGCTCTGGTGGAGAGGAACTGGCTCACACAAATCGTTTGAAGACATGTGGATTAGTTACATCTCAAGAAAAGAAAAAGAAGAAGAGAGTAAGAGAGAGAGAGCATGCAGATGTAACAGTTATATTTATAATGGATATATAAAAAGTATATATTGGGATTTGAATTTTTATTCAAACAGGATATTCTGTCGAAATTAGTCTTATGTTCTTGGCAAATGCTTGTTCAGAAAGCCATCACATTTCTAATTTTATGGCATATTTTAAGTCAATTCTTTAATCAAAGGGTGAAATTTGAAAACCATTCTGAGATGTATAGTCTCCCCCTCCCAGGATTTTAATTGTTACTACTGTGGTTATAGATTTAGTCATCCTCAGTTTTTCCAGTTAAGTGTTTTTTCCTGGCCTTTAAGAAGTATTTTCTTTTGCCTCTTACCTTAACAGATGTTGTTAAGGTACATGTCTGCAGGCTAACTTTATCATTTCTTACCCTTTTAGTAATACTATACATGTTTAGATCTTTCATCATGAGCCGAACCTGCCACTTCGTAATCATTCCTTGTTACTATGCTTTGATTTCTCTCTGTACCTTTTCATTATTCTAAAAAACAAACAACAACAACAAAAAAAATGGATGTTTCCAAAGAGAATTCTGTCTTCTAGAAGAGACTTAAGCAGTATATTCATAAGCCGATGAATCTTTTTCAAGATTCTAATAGATCAAATAGATCAAACATTCTGCTGTGTCTCTTGGGTGATACCTGACATTGTAAACTCATGTGCAAGTTCAGGTTTTCTGTCATTACTGCTGATTGTTTCTCTCCTTCCAAGTGACTGTTGCGCTGTTCATTCGGCCTATGCATTTCTCAGTTGTGCTGGGGCGCAGCTATGATTTTACTGGACTCATTGCTTTTAGCAGAACCTCCAGATTTAGTTCCAACTGTGAAATTCTTTGGAATGCTTCTACTTCCTATTTATTTAATTAATTTGCACCTTGAGGGCACTATCTAAAGTGACATCCACACGCCATAGTGGAATTTAAGTTTTCTGAACTCAACAGTCAGGCCACTGAGAGACCCTGTGGCATCTCTTCATGAATCTTAAATGTAAAGCCAGGCAGACTGGGTGACTTAAAGAATTGGTTTGTTCTGAGACCCAGAAAAAGATCAAACAACAGCATCATGACAGAACCTTAGAGCATTAAGTGAATTAAATGATCCAGTGATATAAGTAACTATTTGCAAAAGCATCAGAAATGTTTGAGGCCAAATCTATTTTCTCCTTCCTCTAAATCTAAATGGATTGTATATAATGTCTGAAATCATGGGGTGCATTCAAAATGGTTTATTCTATTTTTTTCAAGTCTGAGAAAGCCGTGTGAATTTTAATATGTGCTGAATAAACCCTGTGATCACTGTAGCACCTTATAATGATGTGTTCCCAAGCTGCTATATCACAGTTGATTATTACTTCTTTTTCTTTGCAATCCTTCATTTAATTTCTCTCCCTCACCCCGGTGTTAATATTCCTGATTATTTGAATTCATTTTAAAGTTCATGAGATGCTGTATCAAATGTTTTGCTAAGATCCACATGTATTACATCTCCCACATTGCATTCATCCACTGATCTTGTAATTCAATAAAAAAAGCAATCAGATTTGTTTGGCATGATTTGTTCTGTTGTAAACCCATGCTGCTTATTGCTCAATGGTGCTTAAATGATAAGTAGTGCTCAATGCAAATTTCCTCATGTAAGTTCTCATTTTAGCTCGGTAAAGTCTATAGTGTTTTTGTTGATAGATTTTTTTTCTGACACATAGCTAAGTGTCTAGGTACTAAAAACCAGAGAACAGAAAGAACACACTAGTTTTATTACGGTATCATGTTCCTCTTTCCTGCTTTTATATTATTTATTTTTCCCCTTTATTACCCCTACACTTTTTAAGTTTAGATTTCACTAAATTTATTATGGGAGTAATCCTCTTACTTCTATTTTCTATGACATCTTCTTAGGAAAAGTGTTAACTGGTGGACAAGGAGACTACGAGAATAAAATTTATTTCAAACACCTCTATTGAGAATATAAGGCAATGATTTGGTTATTTATGTACAATGTATCCCTATTAGTTATGCAATATAATGAAGATAAAGTCATAATTTATCTCATAAATCTGAATCTCACATGTAATGGATACAACACTCCATTTTAATAGATACCTTCACTTTCACTTGATCATAATCTGTTCCTGGTATGGGCTGAGTTGTGTCCTCGCCCACAAAATATCTGTAGAGTCTTAACGGCTACAGCTCAGAATGCGACCTTATTTAGAGACAAGGTCTGTACGGAGGTAAGTTAACATGAGGTCATAGAGTAAGCCTTCATTCAATGTGACTGGTGTCCTTCTGAAAAGAGGAACTGGGTACAGAGGCAAATGCAAAGGGAAGAGGATGGAAAGAGAGCCAACTAAGTAAACCGAGGAGGAGGCCTGGAACAAACCCAGCCCTCAGCAGATACTAGCACTGCGAACACCTTGATTTTGGGTGCCTGGTCCCCAGAATTTGAGATAAATTCTGCTATTTAATCCACCCTATTGGCACTACTTTGTTCTGACAGCCCTAGCAAATGAATACTTTATTTGTCCTGTGCACATAATGTCGTGTCGTTTTTTTCTCATTAGTCCTGTTCTTCATAATTACTGCGTTCACATACATGTACCACATCAGTGGCTTGAAGGTCCAATAGGAATCAAAACAGTCTTGAAGAAAATGGAAGAACAAAAAGGACATTCTACATTCATCAGTTTTCCCGTTGTGAAGATGGATTATCCTGGCTGGTGTAGCTCAGCGGATTGAGCACAGGCCTGTGAAGCAGACAATTGTGGTTTGAATCCCAGTCAGGGCACATGCCTGGGTTGCAGGCCAGTTTCCAGCAGGGGACACACGAGAGGCAACCATACATTGATATTTCTCTCCCTCTCTCCTTCCCTTCCCCTCTAAAAATAAATGTATAAAATCTTTAAAAAAAGAAAATCTGTGTGATATTCCATTCACATATATTAAAAAAAGATGGATTACATTATTTTTAGGGGCTCTGAAAGAGACTGGACACCAAGCAGGCTATTCTATTTCTTTTTAACTTGCAAATTACTTAAGTAGATTACTTCCCATTTCATACCAGGCCTTGATGGCACTATAAGAACGAACCCATCCTCTCTTACAGGAAAGAAGTGAGGACAAATCAGGGAAAAGTCTTGGGTCCTCTCTTCTGGGCTCCAATGATGGAGCAAAGTGATGCAATAGTCAAAGGTAGTTGGTAATTACTGATTTCAGTGACAGTGAAATAGATTGATGATTATTTCTTGCTACTAGGATTTGTTTACATTCAGTTCTTTATTATTTCCATGAGTTTTATGATCTACTCACTATCCTTTTAGTAAAGCTCCTTTGCCACTGAAGACAATCAGAGTCATGGTGTGTTCAATTTCATGAGGACATATCTAAAGTTCATAAGCCTTAAAATCTACCCATTTGAGCTTCACAACAACCCAGATAAATGCCTATGTCTCTTATTCTTATAAACTTCCACCATCCCTTGACTGATAAAATATAAGATACAGGAATATAAAAAGTAAAATTTAGGACAACTATGGTGGGCCACCACAGGTATAGAAGATAGGAGGAATGGGTTAATGTTATCAGGTCTAGGAAAGTTTTCCTGTCTGGGATATCTGTTCTAAAAGGAAGGTATGATGTTTCAATCTCTAAAGGAGACCATTTGAGTCAAACTGAGGAGAGCATTTTAACCAGGCTTTCTGAGCTAGGGCACAAGTAAAGAGTAGATTTGTTTTCCAAACTTTGAGAGTAAAATTGAGCACTGTTAATAAAATGCAGGGACAACATAGGTGTATTGTCCCATGCAAATTGGGATACTCAGGTAAGTATCAACTTAGGAGCTTCCTGCTTTACAATAGTCACTGCAATGGACTGTTGGCTACAATGGATCAAGGACTAGAATAACTGAGCAAGATGCTGCACTCTCTATTGCCCTTTTTGAATATCATAAGCAGGTTGGGAACAGGAGGTCCATTGCTAGGGTGTGTTACGAATGGTAGCTATAGAATCTACAAAATGGGGCCCTGGGCTTTGAAAACCTGTTGGTTATTGTTGCTTGGAACCATCCGACACTAACATAGTGAGGAATCAATCCCAGCAGGTACACATGCACAGCGTTCGATCAATGTTTTCACTGAGTCCAGAAGTTATTGGCTCGGCAGTCAGCCCTGCCTTGACATTCAGCAAAATTGTGTACATCCTCCTGTATTGTGGACCACGTGGACTCATATTTACTGATTAATCAAATGACTTACTTTTTAGTGCATGGTTGAAATTAAACAATTATTATATTTGAATAAAAGTATCCTTGCTTCCCACTGTCCATAGTACACTTTACCATGCTCCTTTTGCGCACTCTATGTACCAAATGATGACATACTGCAGCCTAATTATTGTACCACATTATATAGTTCTTTAAGTATTGTTAGATTCACATGGGTTAGTCCACCTATTGGGGTGAGGAGAGTAGTTTGGATGCAGAACATACATAATGGACTGATTTTAAAAGCAGTATTTAATACCAATTTGTAGAATACTCATATATGAGAATTCTGAAAGATTAGATCAATAGATTTTCCAAGATAAAACAAACTGAGATGAATAATCCACAGTCTGTTCTGAGTTACTTAATTAATCAGTGTGCAGTATATTTCTTCTTTGTGATCTAAATTATCCAAATATTTATTTTCATATTTCTCCCTGTTTTAGTTTTAGAAACACTGCCTCAAGGTTTCTACATAATCACATTTTTTTGTGAAAATAAACAAAATTCTGGGGAAGAAGGTTTTTTCTCAGTTAAAAATATCTCATCATTTTCTTGATACTGGATTTCAGAGGTAAGCATGTAAAATAATCAAATATGACAAATTTATGGATTATTTGTAACATCTCCTACTCAAACCTGCAAAACCTGCTCTTCATTTGACAAGTAAACAGTCAACAAATTTGGAATATATCACATTTTCGCCTAGTGTTTTGTATCTGAGAAAAAAGTAAATAATAGAAACATTCCTCTTCAGATACTGCTTTTGCAATAATAGACTAAAAGTGGACGCCATAAGTGGATGACTCTAAAAAAGGCACCTTAATCTGTATGTGACTAAGTGCCGTATTTCAAGGAATAGACTTTAAAGGGAACTTATAAGAGATTTGAAAAGTCCCAAAATAAGATTTGGTTTGTTTCAATTTAGGAAGTTCATAGTTCTCAGACTAAAAATATGGTGTGGGGGTGGCAGAGTTGCCCAGTTTGTCTTGACAGCCTAATTTCACATGAACTAAATACTGTTATCAAATCTAGCATGTCTCTGTTTGAAAATTTTCTTTCATAAATGTTATATGAAATTACCACTGTCTTAGAAGAGTTTAAGTGTAGCATTGGTATGTTTGTGTCTTTTTGATACATTAACCAAAGTCTTCAATTCAAACTAAAGAACCAGGGATGAAGAAGATCAGTTCACTGTTTCACATGGCTTGTTCTAAGGGGCTCTTTCTATTTGTTAATGAATAATTGAATTATTTTTAAAACACCCAATAAGGTGGTTACCAAAATGACCTTTTTTATATTTTTCTATAAAGACTATTCATAATGGTTCAAGAAATAAATTTTAAGTAAGACTGTAAACAAAATGTGAGCCATTGTTACAAACATTTTTAACTCATTTAAAATCTAAACCAAGAAAGTAGCGAGGTCGCTTATACAAAAAAGGTGTACAAGTTTGTCCTTGATCAGGTGACCTGACACAATGACAGTTTGGTTTGCCATTCTCAGCTTCCCAGACACCATTTATGTGATGGGGGCCGTACCATACGTCATGGCGGAGGGCAGGTGGGACTCACTGAAATAATTTAGATGGCTCATTTAGCAAAACCTCTTTCTGATACATTTACTAGAGGGATCTTTTAAAAGTATTTAAAGGAATTAAAATATAGAACTAGAAAAGTTTTATTAGGTATCCTGGGACCTGTTACAAGAGAATACCTGGGAATGGATAGGAGTAAAGACATTATTCAAGTGCTTTGATAATAAATTAAATGATTAAGATGTTTCAGATGATTAGAAGCAAGTCAAAAATTTAGACTACATTTATCAGTTTTAGAATGTGCCATCTCCCAGAGTGATCACGATAGTCCAGTTTTTTCAGTTTCTGGGCTTTTATTTTAGATTTAAATTTTGAGCATATTTATTTTGCTATAATTACATAAATTTCATAGCACATTTTCTCAAACCATAAGTATAATCTTAATACATCCAAGTGAATTAAAATTTTTCCCATAGAAACATAAATATAATTTTAGAAAGTAAATAAGACTATTAGAGCCTATATGCAAAAAAAAAATCCTACTTTACAGATCAATTGAAAAACCATAGGTATTCTATATATACTTTTAATTGAACATTCTAAAATTATCAATATTTCTATAAAGGCATTCACTACTCTAATCAAATTCTCTCTTCTTAAACTGTATTTTTCCATAAACTGATTTTTCCAAATAAATCTTTCTAAATAAATCATGTTTATTTTTTTTTTAAAGTCAAGTCCTAGAAGTACTAGTTGCATTCCGAGTCAACTGGGCCAGATTCTTCAGCATCATGTCTAACACTAAGACTTCACGGAAACTTAGCTTTCACGCACGTCTTATCACAATAGGTCCATTTGCCTTCCTTAACTTTTTCCGTTATTTTTATCCAATTTCTATGGTTTTTAAAATAACTCTATTTTTTTCCTTCTTCATATCAAAGTGCAACTGGAAAATAGCTCAAGCTCGCCTCTTATTTTTCAGTTTTAGGTTTTGTCTTTCAAGATACCAAGTAAGAAGCACTTGAATGGTTTCCTCTATAGCGTTGTTGTGATCAGCTCTGAAAATGCTGCCTGACAGACCAAGTGGCTCCTTTTACAGCTCCTATGATCTAGCCAAATGCTACAATACTGGGTGACAGGTTTCTTTCCTTGTCATATAAAGATGACTCGTATTTCAGAATTGTTCTTTTTTAGTAACAAAGATATTTTATACATTATTCATACCTAATAGAAATCAGTTGCTGATATTAAGATTGCATAGTAACAACTCACGCTAGCACCAAAAGAAATGAATTTTTAAGAATACCTGGCTTGGACAACACAATGAACTGTGCTACTACTCTGTAATGATCACACCTTTTTGTCCCCCTCTCGTTACATGTTTACAGGAAGGGGAATTAAACAACTGAACATCTTGACGCAATTACGATATTACTTTGATGGAACGGGTGAGCTTTCATATAAAAGGCTTTCGGTACCGTTTCTGCAGAGTGAGATTGTCTCTATGGTAAACAAAAGTGTTCTTCAGTAATGTCTAGTCATAGTTCATTCACCAGAGCACGTCTGTCTATAGATAAGTCAGTGTGACTACTATACAGCGTCTTCACCTGTGTGGTGGGATGAGTAGCAGCAGCTCCCTCACCCCCATATCCATGTCCTGATCATGGGAATTTGTGAATGATAACTTATCTGGCAAAAGGGACTTTGAAGGTGTGATTAATTTAAAAGATCATGGGGAGATCGCCCGGGATTATCTGGGTGGACCCCAAACGTAATCACAAGTGTTCTTATAAGAAGGAAGCAGAGGAGGAACTGACTATAGTAGGGAAGAAAGAGATGTGGCCACAGAATCAGAGATGGAGAACACACAATGCAATACACAGATGATGTGTGATAGACTTGTACACCTGAAACCTATATAATTTTATCAACCAATGTTACCCCCGAAAATTAATAATTTTTTTAAAAAATAAGAGATTGAAGTGATGGAGCCAAAAGCCAGGGACCAGGAGCCATCAGCCTCTAAAAGTGGAAGATGCTAGAATGGAGTTGGCCCCTGGACCCTCCAGAAGAAACAAGCCCAGCAGACATCTGGATTTCAGCCCTTTTAGACTCTTTTCGGACGTCTGCTCTCCAGAACTAGGAGGGTAAGTTTGCGCTGCTTTAAGCTACTGAACTTGTGGTAATTTGTTACAGCATCTACAGGAAACTAATACAGGCATACCTTGGAGATATTGCAGGTTCTATTCCAGGCCACTGTAATAAAGCCAGTATCTCAGTAAAGCAAGGCATAATCTTTTTGCTGGTGGAGGGTCTTGCCTTCAGTTTGTGAAAAGTGCAACTCCTGTGAAGTGCGATAAAGCAAGGTATGCCTGTACAATCCATAAAAAAGATTTCATTAAATGACCTCCCAGATTCTTATATCATTTGAGAACATTGCTCTGCACTGTCAGCCTTGCGGATTTTTATTTAAGCACTTTTAATAGGCATCATTTAAGAAAAGTTAGTTTTCACTAGCTATGTGGGATTTAACGTTCTTTGTTGGAATTAGTCTGCTGGGTATTATTAGCATGTCATCAAGAGGAAGCAAATACTAGGGGAGATATTTCTTTCAGTGACTCTTACCAAGTTGAAGGGAAATGTTACATTATTAATGGATTTCTATGTAGGAGTAGCCAATTCAGTTAGAAATTCAGAACACAAGAATCTTGCAGAAATCAGCTGCCAGATTTATTAATCTATCTGAAAATAAAAACACAACCAAACAAAAAGTAGAATGAAAACAGAACTTAAAAAATTTATATACATTTCCCAAAAGTTTATAATGCAATGTTTTAAACCCTTCTGTATTGGAAATACCTTAATGTTGGCCAATTATTTCATTCAGTGAGTCACTACCTTAAACAGCAAAATATATAGTTTGTCCTTAAATATTATAAGTGAAACTGATTCTTCCTTTGATTTCTTAAGATAACTCATAGCCCAATTCTTCCCCACTGGCAAACTAGAGAATTTTAAAAAAGAAAAGGAAGAAAATAGAAACAGAATCCTCAATATACTTTTCATTTATATCATATTGTAAAGACCCACTTTCAATTTCTTCAAATATGTCAATTCTTTTTCCAGGATAACATTAGCTGAATATTTTAAAATTCGTTTTTAGTAAATGGCCACATGAACAAAGTGAGGGGGATAAAAGTTCAAATTTTTAAGGCATACTTCTTAGCCCACAATGGGCCTAATGATATATAATGCATGTGTGGAATAATTATTGAAATGACAGGTTACATACATATATACTGAAATTAGAATTTTTTGTGGGATTAAATGTAAATAATAGTGATTATGGTATGTGGGTCTGCCAATAGCTGTTCAATTTAGGGATGTGTGGGAAAATGGGCAGCCAGGAGATGGATCTTTCCACTATCTGTCCTGTATTCGGTGAAGTGCTTTCTGAGGTTGATTTTGGATTTGTGTGGAATTCTTTTTGAACACTTTGATATACACTCTTTAAAAAATGTCGTCCCTTTAAGATATTGGTGGACTGAACAAAACTCACATTTCCTGCTTGAATCATTTAGCAAGCTATTTAGAGATCCTATAAAACTCTTTACTCGTGTCTTTTTCCAAGGTGAATGCTACAATATATCCTGCTTTAAATATTTTCTCCAAATGCAAAACAAAAACCTTTGAAACTTTTTAAATCTTCTTTCAGACAATGCAATCACATTTACACGCGTGTCCAAGACGAGGGACAGATCATCTCAAGGCCAGCATTATGTCACACAGCAACTTCCTTATCTACTGTTTGTAAATAACTTTCCATGTCACTGGACGTTACAAAAGTTTCCACAGTTTCCCTTAGCAAGCTGAAGCTTACTCTTCATTTGTCAATGTGCATAAAAGCTGCTTAGAGCACAGCATGGCGTAAGCTAGTTTTTAAGCAATAAATGTTTTGAGTCATCTATTTTGTCCTGAAATGCTATGTGTAGTTAACTGCATTGCTTATAAATGGTCATAGTAAATTCAGCATGAAAGAGAATATTACAGAAAAGACAGCAGCAGAAGCATTAGCATTATCTAATATTTATATGTTATCAACATAACACAGCAGTAAAAGATTTAGATGCATATCAATGGGTACCATCTCTAAAAATTACTATAGTACCTATTTAGTGTACTGGATATTTTTCTTAAGGAGTGCTTGCTGTATCTAGAACAGCATAATATGTGATTTAGTACAGTTAATTCTTACTGATTAAATAATATTTTTATGTACTGAAACAAAGTGAAAAGACAGATATTTTTTTGCATCATGGTGATCCCAGATTTAACATGTAAATGAAGATCTCAAGGACCATGATGTATCATTATTCAACTGAAATGGCTTTAAAATATTGAAACAACAGCATGATTTGTGTCTAAACAGCAAGGTGGCACCAGATACATGTAATGCTACTGGCCTGTGACTCAGTTTGGAGCCAGAGTCCAAAAGTGCACCCCTGATTTACAGTCATGGTGATCACTGAACTTCAGAGAATTACCCATATCATGGCCATCCTCTGTGAGTCATATATAAAGCAAACAAAACAAAACCCAGCAAATACAATCTCTAAATACCTTTCTACAAGAGGTGCAAAAACAGTGATTTCTAACACTTGAACTGACATTTATTTTTTTGTACACCTTGCAGAGACGCAGAAACGATAGGGGAAGATGCCCAAGGCAAAGAGTCTCCAAGTGGATATTTACACAACGTGAATTAACTGTACCATAGATACCCGGAAAAAAAATGAACATTTCCTTATGTTGTTATGAAATCAAATAAACATGATATAGCTTCATCATACTTAAAACCTGTAGGACCCCATCCCCAGCCAAAGTAAAAAGTAATCCCCCACTCCCCCCTCCCCCACCCATTCACCCGTTACCTTCCTGTTACACGGAATAAGTGTTTAGATTCCTCCCACCCACCCGCAAATAAAGTGCGCAGTCCATGGCAGACCATAGAATAATGCAACAGGAAAAGCCCCTTTTTGTGTATTATTATTTAAAAATAAAATACAAACAACAAAAATCAAACAAAGATTGAAGAGAATTCAGATTCTCTGCAGCTTCCGAAAAGAGGGAAAGCGCGGAGGCCCTGCTCGGCTGTCCGGGCGTTAGTACACGTAGCCTTCGCTGTAGGGGTGGGGGTTGCAGCAGCCCCCTTCGGGCATGTAGGCCATGCTCTCGTCGAAGTGAGACAGCGGCACCGTGTCCTCCTCATTGATGTGACGTTCCATGTCCGTCTTCAGCAGCGGGCGCTGGTTGTCCGGAAAGGCCATGGAGAAGAGGGCTTCTGGATCGCACACAAATTTGTAGACGTATCTCTCCCCGGCCACCTGATGAGAACATGGAAGAGAGACGCCCGTCCTTAAGTATGCCCTACTGGATATTCGCCACGTTCCCTGTGGGGATCATTTCATGATATTTACAAGTATCGAATCATTGCGTTGCATAACTGACGCGTATACAATGTTCTATGTCAATTGTACCTCAATACACACACTGCATACGTCCTCAGTACGCCAGATGATGAAGGACAGGGAAGGAAAAGAACAAAAGCATGGTTTGATACCTCCGAAATGATGGATAACAAAAGAAAAAGCCACCAAGTATTAGATACACATGACAGAAAAAAAGTTTTTACTTTGTGGAATAAATTGCAAAATGTTGCCCCTGACTAATAGTTATAGTTAGAAAGCTGAGCAGTTAGAAAGCTGAGTAGTTAGCTTGTTTTAATATAAAGGTAAATTTCATTGTTATCTGTCTGGGGGCGGGGGGATCAAAAATTTCATGCAGGCATCTGACACTGAATGTTTTTTTTTCTGTTTTAAAAAGTAATAATCTCAAAACATAACCAGACCTTTAAGGTGTAGAGTCTCCTCTTAATACTGTATTTGTGAACCACAGAAAACCTAAACTTCCAACCCTTCACAGAAAAATGTGCTGTGTTCCTTAATGAGACTCGACTAGTGAGTCACTGATTCACAGGGTGAACTGGACCCCCCAGCCCCCCAGCCCCCGTGTATTCTTATCAAAGGAGGAAAAAAAGATACATAGCCTTATTTAAATGAAAGATGGATCAAGAGGACTGCGTTATCCTGGGTACATCACTTTTAAAAATGAAAGCAAGATGCATTAGACAGAAGTTAAGGATGTGTGTAAAGTGTCAAATTGAAGTAAGAGGTGTAAAAAAGTGAAAGGAATTTGAAGTGCACAATGCATAAGGAGGAAATGAGAAACAGAAATGTGACAGCTGCTTGAAATAATGCAGTAGCATAATTTGTAGGGAATGACATGTCCCAAACTTAAATTTGGAAGAGTGATGCTTCTATAGGAAATTATAAACAATTGGGTGAAACAAATATAATCCCCCACCACCTACCACCATTAATAAAGCATGCTGAGGTTCTCTCAAAACCAGGGTACAGGGTGGTGTAAAGATCAATATAATTCTCTGATAGTAACTTTTTGGGTATATCTATAATTCCGTAACTTTAGGAAGCTGAAAATCACTCTGGGTTCCTAAGCATCAAATAGGCACTGCTAGTTGCTTTGTGTTAAGGGGCAGCCATGAGCTCGTGGTTTACAAACTCTCTGTGTACATCTGGGAAGAAGCAACTACCAAAAAGGACTGCTCTTCTGGACTCAGAGAGAGATTTTTTGTGTGTTGGATTTGTTTGCCCTGGAAGAGGAAACAAGGCAGAGAATCCTAAACTTCTGAATATTCTTAGGTTTGAAAGCAGTACTCAATTTGTATGAATTTGGATATGTCTCTTTAAAAGAAAATTTTTAATTGATTTTAGTGAGAGAGAGAAAGATAGAGAGAGACATTGATTTGTTGTTCCACTTATTTATGCACGCATTGCTTGCTTCTTGGTTGTGCCCTGACAGGAGATTGAACCCACAACCTGGGCAAATTGGGACTATACTATACTCTAACTACCTGAATTGCCTGGCTGGGCTGGATGTATTTGTTAAACTGCCCTCAGTTCTGCGCGCGCGCGAGTGTGTGTGTGTGTGTGTGAGAGAGAGAGAGAGAGATGGAGAAAACTGGTTGGAAGTTTGAGATGGAACTCTCTGGTACATTGCATGGCAAATCAGAGAAGCCTGGAATAAAGTTATTCACTTTGGTTCTTTATAAAGAGGAAATTAAGTTCATAAAGGTAAAATGGTAAAATTACCATACAAATAAAAACAGACAGTATCAGAAACAAAGCTAAGAACTAAATCCCAGTTTTCACCTTTTCCTTTGCTCAAAGCATCCTGAGGAAAAAAAATGAAATAAATAGCTTGTGTATCTCAGAGCATTTAGTAACCTGTTTTCTTTTGTTGGGGCTGTGGGAAAAAAGGTACTTGCTTTTGTCTTCTAGAGCTTTTTTGTTCAACCCTTTTTAATTGGTTATAAGTAGAAATCATTTGACAAGTCAGTGTGGGGAATTAAGTGTATAATGTGCAATCAAGATGATAAAATCTATTAAGGACTTTGCCTTGACTCACTGCTCCTTCTAGCTTTTCTTGGAATAAACATTTTCAGGGCTCTTACTACATTTATCAGACTATGTTAAATGCAACAGAGTTTGCAAGGGCTCATAACCAATGTAGGGGAGTTATACATGCTGTTGTTAGTAATACAGTTATACCCAAACTGTAATGCTAAAACAGATAAAACATGAATTTTGCAGGGGAGATGAATCGGAATTAAAAAGGAGACATCTTATGCACTGTGCTTTGAAAGGCTAGATATTTATATTGTTAACTATTAAAATTTTAGAAGTAACACAGGGATACTGAAGGAAAATTATAGATGAAGCCAAAATAAATAATGATCCATCATTATATCATTCAAACATAACCATTATTAAAACTTTGTATCCACTTTCCTAGGTATTTCTAAATTTTGAAATAGCAATACACACATACACTCTCTATGGGGTATGATATTATTCCACTGTCTTTTTCTTTCATAACTATGGAAACAATCAGTATCTTTACATGTTTATGTCCACTTTATTTTTATTTTCTAATCTCTCATTTTTATATACACCACATACACACATATTTTTTAAAATTTCAACAAGTTCAATCACATGGACATATCCTACACACTGAAATGTAATTCTACACCGCAGTGTTTAAAAAAAAGAACAGCATGTTTTCCCTCTGAATGACTACAGTAGAACTTACTGAACCGCTAGAATAGTACACATGGTAACAGGTACAGATGAGAAGGCAGGACATTCTAGAAAGTGGGAACAGTGAATGAAGCAATGAAGGCGTCATGTGAGAACAGCCTCAAGTAGAACAGTCCAACACATGCAGGGAAAGTAAATATACATCCCTAAATATAAGTCCCTTATATGTAAAAAGCCTCGATCGTGCTAGTCGCAAGTACACTTCACCTTGTGCATGTTTCATGAAACGACCCACCCTTTCTTACAATACAGTAAACAGCAACACCTGATAGAGTACGTCACATACAGCATCTTGCTGTCCTATATTAGCCGGTGAACGAAGAGTTAGAAGTAGTTCCTCTGGCAACTACAGCCTAAAATGGAAAAAATGTGAGGAGCTACATTTTTACCAGTATTTCAACATCTATGCCATTTGATTATTTGATAGTATCTTGCCTTAGTAATTTTTTAAAAATAAAAGATAAACAAATAGGATATAAGATAACTGGATAAATAAATATGGACCTGGAATAAGAAGTATAAGTTTGAACACCTTTGACAATATTTAAGAGCAGGCATGACAGCCTGTCAAATACTTTGTCTAAAAGCTGAAGTGTGATTGGAGATCTCATAATACGTTTTGGCCCTTTGTGAGTGCCATTTTAATAAGGGGTGTAAGACTCGAGACACAAAAGCTGAATAAATATACTTTGGCTTACACTGGCTTCCGGTCTGAGATGCTTTCAGAGCTACCACTTGTTGACAACTTTTATTATACCATGTACAATGTGCGTGTCTCAAATAATTAATTCTCATTTAAAACTTATAGTAAATTTGAGGTAAGAATACACCATTTAGTAGGAGAAGCTAGCTACCTGTTCAAAAAAGGTGATCCAATGAGAAGCTACCTACAAACCTAGAACATGACTGCGTTTTCTTTCATTGCTGCACAATACTGCTGGGGGTGCTGGCTAAGCACCTACTGTACAGCCCACCTGATGTGCCTGAACTGCGAAGAGGGTGATGAAAATGAAAGAAATGCAATGCATCTGGAAGGATTTGGCTGCAAATGGGAGTAGTGAATGAAAGGCAGGAATTAAAAATGACCCCATAGTTGAGTTGGAGAAGACCGAAGGAGCAGGTAGGAAACGGTTACGTATTTTGAAGGTGAGATTCAGGGCCATAGGAAGCAATTGTGAATCGAATTCAGCCTTATCTCTTAAGGGTTTTGGAAGTTTTAAGCTGGCAAACTCTGGAGCATTGATTTCCTTTGGCCCAGGAAACTCAGTGACGCTGCTGCCCTCTATTCTAGTAAGTTTCATGTAGCAACTGATCTAGTTTTTCTTGGCATCATGGCAACATAAAAATATGCCACATTTGTAATGTGTAACTATGTTTACATCCTCCCAAAGGATGCAGAATAAAACTGCAGTGAAAACAATGGGTAAATTGTAAACTTAGTCAAGACAATTAAATTGAATATGTGAGGATGAAAATGTAATAATAGCAAATATCCAAGTGTTTTATCTTTATTTATTCATGTCCTTCAAAAATTTTGCAGTATGTTCTAAATGTAACTCATTTGTTTTTTCTCATTCTTTTTTTAAAAAGTTGCTTTCAAATATTAAGGGAAACTCATTTGAAATAAAATATAAATTTAACTTCATGTTTTTACTAATAAACTATTTACATATTAACCAAAATTCTATTTTATAAAAGATATACTTTCACAAAAATTTAATTGCAATTTTTTTACAATTTTGGAACTCAAAGTATTGGCTTACTGTACAATAGTTGGGTTCTCATTTGCTTTTGTGTCCAATTTGTTGCACTATCTCATTTCATATAGCCTGTGGAAAACTCCACAGTTTACTCATGAGAGAAAATGAGAATGAAAAGGCAAATATATATATATCGCAGTACTATTAAAGTAGTTTTGACCTCACAAACCACTTGAAAGCATATAGGTGGCCCACAGAATTTCATTCTACCAATAAAATAAGATCAAATACTTATTCTTAATAAGTGATTTAGAATATTAAGCTAGCTGGTGATAATGAAAGCAAGTGGAATTTCAGGAAAGAAAAATATGTTTTTTGGCATGAGATCAAGAAATGTTCTACATGCTTTAAGAATCAGAATAAGGAATAAAAAGTAAGAATCCAGATTGTATTAGAAACTAAAAGCAAGAACATTTCAAAATTATGTAATTCTTGAGAATATAGTTGAAGATGGACAACTTCTGGGGATCTATACAGACAACACTAGTACAAGAACAACCCTTTTTAGTAAACACAATAAAACAGGAACTCGCAGTAAGTCCAGGATAGGACTTAAGTGTATAGGATATTATTATATATTTGTCTATGATGCCCATAAATTTGTAACTAGAAAGGTACCAAACCAAGAACCCAGCATATATTAAAGTGATTGAAAACCTTGCTTCAGCAATGCAATAATATGTGGCTTTTAAAGTATCACATGCAGATTTATGTGCAACATTTCAATGAATTCTAATGCTGTATTAGCTGCTCACCTTTTGCATGATACCTTTCTCATAATAATAGCGGAGTGAACGGCTAAGTTTATCATAGTTCATAGCTGGCCTGTTTTTCTGAATGCCCCAACGCCGAGCCACCTGCCACCAAAACAGAATTACATTGTGGTATTAAATATTAGCTCATCAAAATAGTTCATAAAAAATAGCTAATTCATTAATTACTTCCAACCTCTCCAAAGCACTCCAAATCAAAGAGGCAAAAACCACCCTAATGTGAACTTCCTGTGTCCTGGTTTGTTTTTTAAACCAGGTGTGCAGTAGTCATTCTGAAACATCACAATAGAATTCTTTGTCACCATTGTTTTGGATACAAAATTAAATGGAAATATGAGAATGTGTTCGCAACTGGAATGAACAGACTGCAATTCACCAAAATGAGGCAAGTTTCCCATTCTGAGAAACACTGTAGATGTTTTTCTTCTTGGTTTTCAGATGAAAAATTATAGATTAAGAACAGCTTCGTGACCTCTTTGTAAGGTGTTTTTTGAGGTTATGATGAAACAAAGAAAAAGATACCCAACTTGATACTAAAAAAAAAAAAAAAAAGAGTGAACAAGTGGCATTATGTGTACAGCAGAGGAAACAGTATATAGATTAATAATTTGGACTGCAAACAATTTTTACTGCCTCAAGCAGCATCAAAATAAAATTATAGCCAATAAATAGTAAACTGGAGAATTAAACAGTCATTTAGCAAACAGTGATTGGCCGCTAAAAATAAGAAGGAAGTGGAAAAGGTCACTGTGTATATGAATCTCTAAAGCAGAATGTCCACTTTGTTGTTTGCTGAAAAATCATCAGAGCCCTTTATAATGTGGCTTTGGAGGAGCAACTTATCTGGCAAAGAGAGAGTTTTCAATGGGGCTTTAAGAAAACCCGGGTCCTCCATGTTCGTTCGTCGCCCACCCCACCCCCAGCCTGGGCTAACTAAAGCATTGTAAAGCATTGTACAGAACAGTGTGGCGAAAGTCACGTTCTCATTAATTTCCCCTTTTTATTAGTCTGAGCAGAAACTGCAGCTGCCGCTCAGACCTAGCCAACCCCAAGAGAGCATTCCGTAAAAGGGTTAGTCTTTTCTTTCATGTCCATGAAATTCCGAGCTGTCGCAACTTTATTAGTGATAACCGTACTGCAGGGTTCATTTTTTTTTCTTTTAAAAATACCGATCCTTGCTATTTTCTCCCTTACTAATTTGGATTCCCTAAAAGGAGATACAGTGGAATCTAGTCACATGTGTCAGTGTACTTTCTGTAAGGGACCCGAAATGTGGTTTAGCAAGGACAGGCCTATCCACATCCAAGCAGACAGTCACAATGGCAGGTACACCCTAATTTTCCAAAGATAAACTTTATTTCCATGTAAATGATCTGAGAAGTAGTGAAATGGGAAGGTGGCAATAAGAAATGAAAGCAATGCTTTCTGAATAAAATATCTTTTAAGAACCTAACAATGGACATCATGAAACCTTTAATAGGCGAGGCAACTCCACAACATGCAAACCTGGGGGGCAGGTGAAAATGAAATACTAATATCTTCTTAGATTAAGCAACAATTTCTGGATACTAGTTTGTATAAAAATGATTGCTGCCTAGAAACTCACCAGGATGCACATAGAAAATGAAATATTTTCAACAAACTTTAAGAGAACATTGTGGAAGTCTCTGGAAGAGAGAGATGATTTTTTAAATACTATAATCAGACCTGTTAGGGTACCAGTTAAGTGTCAGCACTGCATGTATTTGTAAATATTTTAAAACTATAAAGATTATTTTTAGAGCTCTTTCAGTGTCACATTTGTATAAAGTTGAGGAAAATGGGACATACCAATATGCCTATGAGAGACAGAGAAGTTATACAAGATAGGTAAGTTCTAGAAACCTGCTGCACAATAGTGCCGATAGTTAACAATACTGTTCTGTACATATAAAAGTCTGGTAAGAGTCCTGACTGCTGTGGCTCAGTTAGTTGGGTGCCATCCTGCAAAGCGAAAGGTCACCAGTTCCATTCCTGGTCAGGGCACATGCCTGGGTTGCAGGTTTGGCCCCCGACTGGGGTGCACTGGAGAAGCAACCGACTGGTGTTCTCTCTCACACTGATGTTTCTTTCTCTCTCTTTCTCCCTCCCTTCCCCCTCTCCAAAAATAAATAAAATCTTTTAAAAATAGCTTAAAATAATTCTTATTTAAAAAAACCTGTTAAGAGGGTAGATCCCACGTTGAAGTGCTCTCGCCACAATAAATCATTACCAGGATAGGCTGGACCACCCACCAACAAAGAAAGGACATTCAGCCCTGACACGGGACCCACCCCACACCTCTAAAAGCCAGGGCAACATTTCCATTTGGAGTGGGTGCGAAGGTATCAATAATTGCAGTGACTTCTTTATAAAACTCCTTTCAAATGAAAGTGTTGGCTGTTAGGAGAGTGAAAAGATGATGGCACTATAGCATTCACTCTTGTTGTCAAGTGAATTAAATAGGAAAATAGAAGAGTTCCAGTATTATTCAATTTATTTCTAAAAACCATGCCTGCCACTAAGTAATGGAAACCACAGTCGGGGCGTTACTCTCAGACTTCTTGGTGCCTCTTCCACCTCAGTAAATTTGAATATCATCAAAAACATCTCCTCTGTTTTTGCTCTACTATGGCTTGGATGCTCTACTATGCTTGGATTCATAATTAATTCAAAAATAATGTTTTATTATCTCAACCATCTCAAAAAGGGAGATGGCGAGGATTATGTGCTCGCTTGAGTTTCCCAAACACACTGAGCAGACAGTCAGTGTGGGTCTGCTGTCTTACTCAGTATCATTTTAAACTGCAAGAAGAAACATAAAGAAACGGAACCCGCGAGTAATCCAGCAGCCACTGTTCCTGAGCGTGCTGACAGAGCCTCCCCAGAATCCGCTGCATAACAGAGGGAGAGGGTGCACCAGGCCACCCGGGCTGCGGATTTCACAAACACTCTCTGAAGAGGACAGACATAAACAGCAAAGCCATGGCCCGATGGAGGTAATTGCAACAGCGAACGAATGCAGCCATCAGAATAGGAAGTCACATTTTCAACAAAGGCTCCGGGACACACTGAGTGCTCAAGGCACAGCTGCCATTCGGGCGGCTCATATTTGGAAATGATCTACTGCCTCTGAATTCCCTAGCCCATTCACACCCTGTGAGTCTGCTATGGACAAGGTGCTTAAACGTTGGTCTGGTGTACGGAACAGATGTCCTTTTATTTCTTTCTTGTGTAGAAAAAGAAAAATCACAGAAATTCAGAATTTGATGGAACTTAATAGTCTTCTGGTCAAGGTTTTTACTTAAATGTAAACCCAAATAAAAAAGTCAACAGCTGCTGTATGAATAAGTTAATCACTTGCATGAGAAGTTTTATTCTTCTGGCTCTGCCTGGCGTGGCTCAGTGGATTGAGTGCCTGCCTGCGAAACAAAAAGTTCGATTCCCTGTCAGGACACATGCCTGGGTTGTGGGCCCAGTCCACAGATTGATGTTTCTCTCCTTCTTTCTCTCCCCTTTCCCTCTCTCTAAAAGTAAATAAATAAATAATTTAAAACATTAAAAATGAGAATTTTTACTCTTCTGAATGGGTTAATAATTACTGACATAATTCGACATTTCCTCCTAAATTAACAGATATATAGAAAAAATTTAAAAATCTGTTTCTGCTTACCTTTATATTAAGCACACATGGAGGGGAAATATATAACCATTTGATATAAATTTCTATTGAATATACTCAGTTGCAGCATGAACCATCTCTCATAATGATTATTAACACCATTTATGAGGTAAAGAGCACATATTCCCATCATGTTAAAGGGCTTTCGAATTACTTTATGTTAAGTGTGCCCAGTCTCAGTTTGTTAATGCTTCACATTTAACAGTTTTTACACTTACATCATTTAATTACATCTACATAAAAACTAATTTCCTTGAACAAATTAAGCTTTAGCCACAGTATGAAATTCAAACACCCAAACTTTTAGCCCATACTAGACAAGCGATACTTTCAGATTCTGAGAGTGAGCCCTCTGTACGTGTGTGCTTGGTGTGGGGCATGGGCACTGTTGCTAAGCTAACCTTCTAGTGCCACTAGTTATGAACTGGAAAATTAATTGTGCTAACCAGCTCCTCTGCCTCATTATGCTTTTAATACATATTTGAATCAGAGAGTCTTCTAAACCTTAATAAGCAACGTGACCTCATTTTCTAATTCTCACATTCGAACATATTATCTCATTGTGACTGACTACATGGTATCGTAAGGCCCATTAGTTTAGATTGTAGGTGTCCAGTCTATATGAAACTAGTCATTTTAGGCTCCAGTTGGATATCTTACTGAATTTTTTTATTTTTCTGAGGTGGTTAGAATCTAGTCAGTATGATCAGTCTTAAATAGACTGATGTTAGCTGCAAGTTCTTCACTGCTTTCTTGGCTAATGTAAACCAAAGTCAATTCTAATGGTAGCGGAGAAAGCACGTCTAATAAGAAAACATTTCATGTAACAGTCCCCATTCTGTACTGGCTCCAAAATGCTAGCAACAGAAATCTTAAGCCTAAACTTAGTCCTGGAAAAAAAGAAGGAGCTGGGTTTTTAAGGAAAGTACTCCATTTGTATGGCGGTGGGTGAGCAGAGGTAGTTGAAGAGTAGGTTGAATGTGTGTTCCATTTCCCCATATTACCTCTATACAGAGTCCCCTCACTTTGTTAATTTCTTATACATTACAGTGAGTTTTAAACTTCATCCCTACCTTCCAATGAAGTGTGCACCACCCAGCTGACTTGAAACAAATGTCACCAACAGCAAAGAGAAACAATGTTCCCACCAAACCTGTGTCTCCTAAGAGAAAGTTAAGGAGTGGAAATCTCCCACCACGGCCTTTGTATAGCTTTATCCCCACACAGCTGTTCTTCCCCAGTCCCTATTACAGACACTTTGGTCTCCAAATACAACCTTCCAACCGCTTTGATAAAATCAAGATTGTCCAAATAATGACTGCCAATTTGCAAGAACAATCCCTTCATACCCCAAATTAGTTGATACAAACCCTACAGATGTCCCGCTACCCCTTAAAGACCACCACACGCCCCAAACTTAGTTGCTCCTTCAGAGATTTCCAAGCCTTGTGTTCCCGAATAAAGGCTTACACTAATGACGCTCTGGTAGATTTCCAACAACAGTTCTGAAGGACAGTATTAAACTGGAACAAGCATGCAACAGACTCATTTTATTTTAAATGTATACATGCTTCCCCCCACCCACCCACCTTCAACTTTGGAGGGTTTCCCTAAAGTTTTAAAATTTAAAAAGCCACATATTTGGCATATTAATCACATATGTTTCTTTATACTATGACATATCTGATTTTCCTAACGCAAACCTACGAAACCCACCTCTTCAGGCTCAATCAGTTTAAATTCCATGCCTCGCCCAGTCCAGGCAATGAAATGAGAATTTGAGGGGTCGTCCAGAAGAGCTACCAGAAATTGCCAGAGCTGAAGTGACCCCCGCCGCTGGTAGGTGGGTCCTTCCCGATACATTCCTGGCTCTTGTTTGATGTCTCCTAAATTAAAAAAATCAAGTTTCCATTATTAGCAACATGATATTTACATAAATTTACACCACACCAATGTTAAATGGTTAAACCACAAGTGCTTTACGGGTTTCTGTGAAAAATGTTACCACTAGATATGGATTTAAAACACTTAGGGGGTTGAATAAAAACCAGAAATCTGTTCAAATATACACACAATTATATATAACACATAAGGGGCAAAACAAATGCATGTAAGTGCAGAATAAACCCATGAATGTCATTTACTGAAACAAAATTTATATTGCTATTTTTTCAGCGATTTCAAAAACCATAGCACCTAATCACACTTCTTTGCTTTTACTGTTAATATCATTACTTGCTGTTCTGAGCAACATTGAAGACAGAGGAATCCATTTTAAGCTCTAGGCATTTTATTAGTAGACATTAAATTCTGCAAACTATAATTTGTGAATATCTCATTGACCTGCACATGAAAAACTTGCATATTTTAAGGCAAATACATTAAAGCAAATTTAACAGCATCTTAAACTCTGAGTTAAGTAATCCATATTTTATATAAATTAGGGAAACCTCAGGGGCAATTCAGGACACGTAAATTGCCACCATACCATCTTTCCTCCATACCTTCGGTGCTGGTAACTACCATCTTTTCAACTGGCAGCAAATAAAAATCCTCTTACATTTTTTAAATCTCTTGTGTTTCACTCACTTAAATATAACTTGCTACGCTTTTACTAAAAGTCCAATTAAAAAATGTAAACACCAGAGCTTCAGGTAAATTTATATATACATTTTAATTTTTCAATTGCTGTTCGAGTGCAACTGTTTTGAAGCAACATTGGTTTGTTACATTTATTTGACATTCATATATAGTGTAATAATCACTGAAAGAGATTACAGCAATAAAGATGCTACTGTTGAAATGCTTCTGGTATAAATCTGGTCAGATATCTCAGTTTTGCCAAAAACCAAAATCAAAAACAAATAAACAAACAAGCGAATGAAAACTCAGTTCAAGACTACTGACTATTTACTTGTATTTCCTGCTTCCTTTCTTTAAAATATGTGGAAATGGCTACATTGCAGGCCCCATCAGTATATCATTGTTAATGCACAAATTTCTCTCTTCCACTAAATAAACAATTCAGAAACAATATATTCAAGTTCATCTATGCACACTAAGTGTGAATTATAAAACAGACCAATAAAACAGACCAAATCACAAGCTTTTAAAAAATCTTCCCTTTGGTCAGTAAACAGAGACACACCCTTAAAATAATTATGGAAAGAACTGCACTTTAAAAACCTAAACCAAAATAAAATTATTGTCAGTAGCTGCTAAAAATCATGTTGTTTTGGTCTAAGCTAGAAAATACAGGAGTGTTTCTTCATATTGATTTCAATGACAGTTTTATTTAACAGTTTTTCCTTCTAAGATTTACAAATTTTTCATGGGGGCAGGGGACAATTGTGAAAATTTTGAGCAATTATGCAGACAGAGTGAAACCCTGTCAAATTTTATAATATCTAGATTGATTCTGCCTATAAATGTGACTGATTGTCCTGGCCTCGTACAAAGAAAATATAACCTTTTGTTATTCTTTGTTCTTGTTCTCTATTCCCTATAAAATATATTCTCTTACTATCTTCCAAAAAATGTTTTTTAGTGTAAAACTGAAGAATATTGAAAAGTCAAAGGGAATAATCAAGACAGTTTGTGGCCCTTAACATTAGACAACATTGGCCTGTAAAATAGCATAATCCTGACCATAGTTTTGAGCTATTTTTCTTTCTTATATGCCCATACTGATTACCAAGATTTCTTCAAATGTTAAGCTCACTAGTACTGAATGAAACGATAAAGGTCATTCCAGGAAGTAAAGGCTTTATGTTTTGTCTCAAGAGAAAAGGTTGTATTTTAAGAATTGTGATGCTCTACTAATGGTTAAAAATAACACAGATCATGCCTCTGAGACTCAAAGCTGAAAACTAACATCTATTGTAAAATAAAGCTACAAAAAGTCCCCTATTAGAGTGTTAACCCCCTGACCTTGAATGAATTTAGCAACTTAAAGGAAGGCAGAGGAAACAGATCTTCCCAAGGCTTAGCATCCCTTCTGAGCGGCGTAAGACTAGCAAAAGCCTGGAGAACGGAGGAGTCTACAAGCCACTAATTGGAGGCTGAGAAGCAATGTGAGCATGACTTTGCTGTTTAAATAATGACAATTAAAAACTTCTGAGAGCCACAAAGTCCTTTACGACCATGATCCCCAAAGTTTGTGACATCGGCTAATCAGAAGGCCTCCGGCTCGTTTCCTGTTAAGCAATGAAAGCAGGAAATATGGAGGCCATTCTGAAGAACCACTAAATCAATGAACTGTTCAGCGTTCACCCAAGCTTTCTCTAGATGCCGACTTCTGCCACCCTTGTACTTCTGCCACCCTTGTCGAGAAAAGAAGATTGTAACACCCCTTTCTAATGTCTGAGACCGCTCACTGCAACAGTATCACTCCGATGATAAAAAGGTAATAGTTTCCCAATTCCCTTTCAGTTACAAAGCAATGCCGAATCGGTAAAGAACATCTTCCCAGAGAAAAACAAAAAAGGACTAACAGTCACTAACCAAACGGCAGCTACGTTGGTCCCATGTTCCATAATGCATCTTTTCATGAACAGCAAGAGGAAAGAAGCCGCGTTAGTCATCCGTGCATCCACAGGAGCACGCTTCCTGTTCTGCCTTGTTAATTATGGGAGCAGCTTTCGATAAATGGCGAACAAGCTGCACAAGCTCCGGGGGGCAATGGAAAGCCCCCCTTACGCTACCCAAGGCTCAACAAGAAAGACACTCTAGTGATACCTCTAAAAATGAGATCTCTTAGACGACAGGAGAAAAAGCTTTTTAATGGGGGGAGCAAAGAGAATTTACAAAAAGTGAAGTTTAGAAAGAGTTGAGTGCACCATAAATGACGTGCATATAAATCTTTAAGTACGAATGTTGACTGTTTTCTAGAGGGGCCAGAGTGATCTCTGCTCCCACCACAAAAATCACAACTTCAAACACAGTGAAAAACCTACCATCAAATTTCTCTGGGACAACACAGGTGTCGTCATAAAACTGCCGGGGGCCCTTTTCAAACATACAGCCTGTGGGAGAAGATGAGATACCTTTAATCACAATTGAAATGAAGCTCACCAACAGTTTAAAATGGAATCATTAACACGAAAATTGAGGTAGAAAATAACTGCCATTTTTCAGCTCTGTGACCTTGGACATGTTATTTAACTCCGGTGCCTCAGTTTCCTCATCTATAAAATGGGAATAACAATAATCCATCTACCTTATACATATATTGTCAGGATTAAATGACTTAATATATAAAAGTTTAGAATAGTGCCTAACATACCATGATACACGAAAGCTGGCTATTAATATTATTCCTAACCCAGCCACAAAGCTCACATGAACCCAACAAACCTAGGATTTTGAACATATTACTTCCTTTCCTGTTTTCTTCCAAGGTTTTGTGATGCAATGAGACAAGAGGAAATGAAACTGAATTGCTGATATTTACCTTGCATTATTGCCCTGGTAAACTGGAAGAGATTTGGTTTAACCCCTTACTTCCTTGGAGAAATAGCTAAGCTAGCCTCCTCGTGTTTTCATTGTCAAGAGCCAAGGTACTTAAAATTTTTTTTCCTTAAACTTTCCTTTTTTGCTGTACCACAGAAAAAAGTGCAAAATAAACTGACAACTTTACACAATCATTTTCTCCTCCAAATATCCTTGACTGTGGACCTTTATTTAATTATTGTCTTTAATCTCCAGGGAGAAATTTCACAGTCATGATTCTATTTCTCAAATGTACTGGTCTCTATTGAGGGTACATAATTTTAACAACAGTAGCAACAATAACTGCATTGCATGTGTGCAGACTTTTTGGGCTCAAGTATTTTGGATTTACGAGCTCATTATACTATCTTTTAAACACAGGGATTTACTTCTATTAATATCATTTATACAAAATAACCATCAGACCAAACCTAAAAGGACGCATCTAAGTCATCTCACTGAAAATACATGCATCAAGAATCATGTACAAAGTTCCAGAAATACTTTAATGTGGATGATATCCAGATTAAAATCATTTATATTCTTTTCTTTGCCCGTGTTGAAGCCCTTGGGTCAAAGCTTTTCCACCATGTCTACCATAAACACATCTATGATAAAACCCCTTCTCTAGTCCTCTTATGTGAATTTCTATTCTTTTGTCCAAAAATGTAAGATCCAGGATATTTTAAAGCAAATAGAAGGGTGGGTAAAAGTAGGTTTACAATCATGAGTACATGAAATACAGAGTTTATTCCTGTATTATTTATTAACTATTGTATTATTAAATGTATTAATTATTATATCATTCATTTGTGTTATTTCCATATGAACTACAAACCCACTTTTGCCCACTCCTATACATTTAAATCTACCGATTTAGGTCTGTAAAGCAAAACTGAAAGTTCCTTGATTATAGATTTTGATAGAGAGCAGTACATGTGAGACAATCTATAAAGCACATGTTCTATTTAAAAAGGATGTGGTTATTGGCAAAAAAAAAAAGGAACACAGAAATCCACTTTTCAGCTATTTATATGCACATGACTCAAGCTAGCCAAATACATGATAATCGGACCCGAAAAAATCTTCATTTTACTCTAAAAAGGTAAAATTTAAAAAAATAATGGTTATGGGAACATTCGTATTTTTCTCATAAAATATCATGATTAATTGATTGCCCCTTTAGAACGCCTGATGATTTTAACAAGTATTTACCAAAGGATTCAATAATGAAAAACTTAACTTCTGTTCTGCTGGGATGAGCCAGGAAGCCTTCTTGCCTCATGTAAATGGAGTGGCAACTAGGCACTTCTGAAAGAGGAGAAAGGAAGAGGAGGTCAGGCGGAGGGCTGCAGCTGAAAACGCACTATTATCCGAGGACAGGGTACAGGTTAAGACAGTAACAGAAAGCCACACAAAGTCTGCATGAGGGGACCTCCTCAGCCCAGTGACCATTGCAGGCAGGGCCCACACACATAGGAAATAGAAGGATGTTGAGCCGATTCTCTTGAGCAGGTTTGGGAATTCAAAGTTGCATCACATGAATCTTGCCACAGGCTGGCTCGACCTGTGATCCCCCGTAAATACGATGCGGTCCTTGAAAACCCATCATGAGTCAAAATGTGTTTCCAGCCACTTATAGACTAAATCTGTATTATCCCATGGCAAGAGTCAACAAAAACAAATTCCTAGCTTATTTCATGACCACTAGAGAGACATTACTATGAAAAGATAAAAATTGCTAAATGTTTTAAAATTACTACAGTCCTTAGGGTTACTGCTATTTTTTTCTCCCCAGATAAAAGCAAGACTGGCTTTTCATTTTGTTAAACTCACAGGTCATGTTCAAAACCAGGAAGGCTATAAAGCTGAAACCCAAAAGTTTCATAGCAAACATCATTATTACTCTGAGAGTGAGGCATTATCTATGAGACAAATTCATCACTGAGAAAATGAACTTGGTTAATGGTTAAACTCGAGTCATACTGGTAGTTGTGTATTTAATATGTTTAGCAGCTTTGATATGGAGAATAGGAAAGAAATATGGATTATGAGACAGATTAAAATCCAAGTTCTTCATTTACTGCTAATTAAGTTGTATACTTTAGGCACACTATTTTGTGTTGATCCTTCTATAAAATACAGGGTTGGGTCAGATGTTATCTAAACTCTATTAGAGTGACAAGTGCTTTGATTCTCAATCTAAAAGTTCACTTTACATAATTAGAGGTGGATTCAGGTGAAACTGATGAAGTTTTAAAATTTGGGACTCTGTATTTTCCACAGTCTGTCTCTTCCGAGCCATGAAATCTAACTTCTGTATATGCAGTTTCATTTTCTTTTCCTTTAAGGAGGTTCCCCAAATTTTATAAGTTTTAGGTCCCACAAACCTGGGCCCAACGCTGTGTATCACATCTATAGCTTCTATAGGAAGTTATAAATACGTGTGATCGAGTTAATTCTATCTTCGGTAGGTATTATTTAAGTTGTTTTAGACAACATATGAAAAATACATTTATAAAAGGCACACGGCAAGTGTGCTATTTAATATAAGACTGTGTCCTCTTTTCTACCACTGTAGTGAGCAGGTGGCCTCCCAGGTAACAAAGAGCGTTTAGATGGGTGGGAATCTGAAGACCCTCCTCTCCTTTTAACTCTCCATCCAAAGACTCCCATGCCATAGATAATTAGCACCGGTTGGACCAAGTGTCATCCTTCACTGGTTCGGAATGTTCCATTTTTAAAAACTATCTCATTCAGTTTTCAATTTGTGTGTTGATGAGTGTCAACCAAATTACAAGGCATTTTTTCTGAAGGCAAAAAGGTTAGCAAATGCGGTGTTAGTAAAAAAACATTGGGGACAATCCACAACAATAACATTTAAAAGTATGTAGGAATCAATAGCTTACTACTCAAAAACAGTAAAAAAAAAAAAAGACAGAAACAAAAACAAAAACTCCATATCAAACACTGTATTACACTATGACTTCTTTATATAAAGTATTATGTAGTATGCAATTCTGACCCCGCAAAAGGCAGAGGCTTGTTTCTTGATGTCAGACTTATACTAGGGTGGCAATGTAGTTGATCTTCTGGGTTACTGAATAGCAATATATTTTATCCCAACTTTTTAACCAATGGTACTTCAATGTAACTTTTAATGTTATTTTGATGTATTGCCAGTCACAAAGTCCCTCAAAGCAACTGGGTCTGGAAGGGACAGTGTTAGAGACACTGCCATCAGCTCAGCAGCTGCTTAGAGGAAAGCATTTTGTTGTACCAATGTTGACACTCTGCCACAAAATACTTTTACTGACGCTCCCCAGCTGGAGTGTGGCTGCAAAAACATCTGGCTGGCTCTGCAGGCAACTAGAGGGAAACACATAGGCTCAACTCTATTATATATAAGTGTGTGACTAAATGCAGTCTTCCCTCCCCACAGGAGGAGAAAAGAGGGAAATAGAAAAAAACACAAGTATTTCAGAAAAAAACCATTACTCAAAGTTGAAGGAACATCTTATAAATGTGCTCTAACATAGTATAAAATAAGTATAATCCTGTAAAACTAGACATTTAATATCAGATAAAATGTGATCCATAATTTCATTGGTACTCATATAATTGGCTGCTTTCTTGATTCTGTTTTACTTACTCTGTAATATTTATTCACCTGTAATATTTAAAGTATACGTTTTAATATATATTAAATTAATGACTTATAAGTAAAGCTAACCTCTAACCACAACCTCTAATACATTTCCAAAGGCCCAACTTATGATCTATCTAATTTCAAAAAAGAAAAAAAAACCCTAAGAAACAAAAAAGGACACCAAATGGCAGTTTAGGAAAAAAATTCTTGAGAATATAATTGTGTTTTTGCCAATTCTTAATACTACCTTTATTATACCCTAGAGTGAATAAAATTAACATATAGCTCTTAAAATTGAGATGCTTGGCTGGCATTGTTGAAATTCAGTCTATCTTTAAAATCAGTGTCTTTAATATGGTCCAGAGAAGCCTGAAAAATCATGGCTAAGAGGACTTTATTCCCCTAAAGTAACTAAAGTCATGTTATCCTAAAGTGATATCAGTTAATTTATGACTGTCAGAGTAGGTCAGACTCTAATCAAATTGTAGAAACATTTCCAAAGTGATTATTCAATCAAATGACTAACATGGTTAATTAGGAGCCATAAACATTGCTCTGAAGTTCATCAAAGTAATGACTTGCCCAGAAAAATTACTGCTAATTAAATTGCCTGCTGCTTTCATTTCTACCTTATCTAATAAAAAATCCAGCCAATGAAGTTTGGCATTACATTTTAACTTTTGCTAAATGCTCTTCTAAGATCCCAACTAGCTGAGCGGCGACTTCAAAGGCAAACGCTTTGTGGCCGGGAAGGGAGGCCCCGTGTATGCATTCGCTTGTATTGTCCTGTGGAACAGAACTCACGAAATTCAGCAACGGCAGTGAGCTGTAGTTTTTAACCTACTCACACAAATGTTAAGATGCCTGCATTTTTCCATTGTCTGAAGATTATACTCTTTGGATCATTAGTCTAGTACACTGATTACTAAACATGTGCTTGTCATCCAATGGACCTGGTTTTGAATCTCAGTTCTGACATCTCAGGGTAATAGAACACTTGGTTAGTTATTTAGCACCGCCAATTCTCAACCTCCACATCTGTAAAATGGGAGTAACAGTGATACCCTTTCAAAGGGTTGTTGGGAGGCCCATATGGGGTAAGTTTGGGGGAAAATTTCACCCAAACCTGCAAATAATGATGATTCAATACATGGTACCTAATACTAATAAAACATCTATTTTAAGTGAACCTCACAAGTATTTAAACTAACTGAACCACAGTTCTTGAACCTAGAAATAGTTACACATCAAAATCATTTTTATACCTTGATTTGCTGTGCTTAATTCACATATCTATAGAGATGGTTGATTTGTTACTCATTAGTGTACTTATTCTGTAATAGTCTTCACCGATCTAACTACTAACATGATATTTAAAATATATTGATTTTAAATTCATTATAAATTTATCACCTACAAGGTTTAAGTGAGAATCTCCATTACATGGTAACAGTATTTGGAGGTACAAATTTTGAACGTCATCATACAGCATTACCTCTTTTAAAAATATTTTTATTGCATTTTTTCCATTACTATTATCCTCCTACACTCTTTGCCACCTCCACCCACTCTCCTTACCCTGGCAAACACCACACTATTGACCATGTCCATGAGTTCTTTCTCCTTTTTCTTTTTTTCAGAGAAAGACAAGTACCACGTGACTTCACTCATATGTGGAATCTAATGAACAAACTGAACAAGCAAAATAGAGGCGGAGTCATAGATAGGGTGGTCAGGCACAGCATTAGCTCTTGATATTGGGCACTACTGTAAATAACTTTGGTTTAAAGTTTTAAACTCAATCTGTAAATTGCATTATGCAAGTTTAATTGAAAACTGAGGATTTTTAAAATTATTTGAAACTTAGAGATCAAAAAGTTCTACAACTTGACATCAGTGCTGGGCCAAATCAGCTTGCAGAAACCAAACGGTCCATAATTTGTCACAGATGAGTTTACGGCGATGAAAGCTGATCTAATATGCTGCAAACATGCAAAGCAGACAAACTCTGCTGTCATTTGAATGCACTAGTTAGTGCAGGGGAAGTTAAGAAGAGTCGTAAACTAACACTGCAAACAGCCTGATTTGATTAGTCTTCATCTGTACTAACATTGTTAAAATTCTCTTTAGGATATGCAGGTACGAAACTAAAAAGTCTGTTTCTTCGTCTCTCAACTTGCATTTTAAAGCTGTGTTGAGAAACATGATACTGATTTGGGAAGCTTTACCAAGCATCGGACCACGAAGTGCAGTTCTGAATGTGAGCGTATAATACGGTTGGGCACTGCTCTGATTTGCTTATTTGTGGCCCAGAAGTACAGAGTGAAGTTTCCCTTCAGGGCATAGTTTGCCTAAAGTTTCTAGGAGCAAATCAGGCCAGATCAGAAAGGAAATATTTGTCACAGCCATTTGAGATATCCCTATAATGGGTTTAAATTGTTTATTATCAAAATAATATACAAACCTGGATCTGTTTCAGATTCTAAACTCTGAACACAGGGGGGAAAACTCCTCTTTTCATTTGATGTGTCTGGTTACCTTTCTGCAGCAATAATCAGTGTAAAAACTCAAGTTTGTAAGAGTAAATGAGAAATCCTAGCAACACTGGAATAAGTATAATGCATTCTAATGAGATTTTGCTCTCATATGTGTGTGGAAAGAGAAGATAGATGGAATATACACTTGATGAACTCTTCAAGGAGGTGATGAGATAAAATCAAGTCCACTAAACTTGTGTACTGTACACTGATGGTGGAGAAAAACTTCACACATTAAATGCCCAGAGCCAAAAGGTGTATGTTGACACATATGTCAAATGATTGGGCACTTGGTGAAAAATGAATTTGTTTATGTGTACATATGTGTGTTTATTTTGATGTATTTAAGTTTTTCAAAAGCATGTATCTCTTACCTAAAGAAATATTGTATTATATCAAGAACTAATTAATGATGACACCAATCTCATTGGAGATGAGCATTATGGCACAATTTGTTAAAGCTTTATTTGTTAAACTTTATACTTTGCAGTTTTGTTTGTTTTCTCATTTCCTGGTACTCTCACAGCTTCATGTTTGAAACCCAGAGGTTTTCTGGAGTCTGTCAATAACATGAGCTTCATGGAGATATGCTTATATGCAAATGCATTCACAGACATCCTGGCACAGCGTCCTTTTACTCTGCTTTTCCACGTGTCACACGAGTTGGCTTAATGTAGCTGAGTGAGAAGATTTCATCTTGTGTTTCCTGAAAAGGATGCTATTGGGAGGTAATTTTTTATACTCACATGATCCCTCCCCTATAGCTCAAGCCTGAAAATAAACTGTAAAAGTAAGGCCCAGGATTTGTATGTCTGCATTCACCAGAGAAATAAAGAAAGCGTGACACCAAAATAGTCAAATTTTATAAGGCCTTTTTGTTGTCAGTCACAAAAGCTTTAGGTGAAAATAATATCTCATGTGGACAAGTCCGACAGTTGGACTTGGCTGTGATCTCAGGAGAGTGATGAATTTAGTATTGCCTTGTTCACATTCGGATGGGATCTTTCTCATTAGGATTTTCAGTAAACAATGAACAGATAAAACCTGCAGAGGTATCTCTTCCCCGACAGCTCAGACGTATTGACCCTACTGCCAACAGAATGGGAAGAAGAGAACTACAGTAGTCTTTATATGCCTAGAATGATGTTTGCAAAATCTTTAAAAAAATAATGCAGCCATCTCCATTCAGGTACTGGTAAAACTTAAAGACTACAAAATGTGAAATAACAGTGGAGAATCTTACTTATAAAACCGCAAACTTCTCATAAGCATTTGGGGGTCATCCTACATAAATGATGAACAGATTCAAATGAGATTAGTTTCTATGATCTAATAGGCTCACAATTTTACAAGTTCTACAAGCCCGTGAAGGTTTTATTAAGTTAGAGTTAAAAATAATTTTCAAGTGATAGGAAACATAAGCATGGTTGTAACTCTGACTATTTACTAGACCTTGGTATACTCCAAGAGTTAACAAAGTTTAAAGGAAAATATGAGGAAAGACGACACCAGTTGCCAAAACAGGCCACAAAAAGTTCTAAAGAGGAGAGAGTTTTGATGGTGAGCCTTAACATCGAAATGTTCACCTTCTAGAATCCATCAGGTTTGAAATAAATACATCGTGGACTGCTCTGTCCTCTCACTTTCATCCCTCCATGATGAATAAAACACTCAGATGGTTTATTTGACTTGCTTTGTACATGAACAATGCTAGTGAGAATTCCAGGATGACTGTTTCACTATATGTTGCCTCAGAAGCAACATAATACTACAATCTCGTTTGTCTTGCACAGTGATTGTTTCAATGTTAAGAATATATGTCTTATGTTGTCTTCTCCATTAGCCTCCAAAATGTATTTGTAAATATTAGGTATAATAAAGGCATCTTATTCAAGGACTAGCAGCAGTCTTTGCAGACATCTCTAGAAGGGAAGATCAAATCTCAACAACAGAGATCCTTTCTTCCTGACTCTGTCCCAAATACTATATTAGTAACATTACAAATGTAATCATATTTAATTCTTACAAAAATCAGAAAACTATGAGTTATTTAGTCCATTTTATAAACAAGGAAAATGAGGACAAAAGAGGTAACAAAATATGCTCAATATGACACAGGAAGCAGACATCGGGCCCAGGATTCCGTATGAAATTGCCAGTGTCGCACAAAGTGGGTGGTTTTATTTTTTAATGCTAAGAACAACAAAAGTACACCGATAAGGCAGTGAAGAGGGCTGGCCGCACACTGAAAAGGATCATCAGAATGGAACACTTGGAGATACTCTTCTAAATTTAAAAGAATAGTAAATAAATCAAAATAACAAGTGCTCGTCAATCCTTCAGTTTTGTTTTTCACATGTGTCTTTTAATATATATCTTTGCAAGATTTTCCAGAATTAAAAACAACCAACTGGAAAAATCACACAAACACATGATAAAAACAATAGTTATCCAGTTACTCGGACAAAAGTTCCTTGATAAAGGCTTCTATTAAGTTTTTCATACGTAAGCTTACAATATTTTACTAAATAAAAAGTCTCCCTTTTTCTCTAAACTACTGAATAGCTAACTCAATTAAGTAGAGAAATCCTTCCATCTAAAAAATTTTATAACAATACTCTAGATCTAAAATGTATTATTTGAAAAACACTATTTGCCTCCCCACTCCTGTTCAAATTCATGGCACACACACACACATACACAGGCGGGGAAAGATCCAAATATGCACCTTTAAACTGTCCTATTTAATTTCAAATCTTAGGCGTACACATAAAAACAGTTGTATGTTCATAACACCCACTTGCAATCAGCAGCTCTGGGCCTAAGCATCCTGGTTGTTTTCTTTAAATAGAAACTAAACTCTCATACTATAAAAGTACGCTCCCTTCTCCCTTCTAGTTCCCCTTTTTCAAGCTAGTACAACTCACAAGCAGGATTAGCCCTCCCTTCCCCCTTTCCTGCCTGTAAAATCCAAGTTAGACAAACACTGTGTGGCTGAAATGACATATCTGAATGGAATTCAGACCCACCAGTTCCTGTTTATGTTTCTGATTTGAGAATGTTGTCTTCTCATTCACTATACATTAGGAACACGGCAAGGCCATAATCGTGTCGGGTTACATGCAGGCAGGACCAATGAGTATTAATCATTACTTCCAGTCAACTGGCAACAGCAGCAGCTGATGGAACACTACACCCTTCAGCTCTGTATAAATGAACATTCCAGAGAAGGAGAGTGAGGGAGTGTGTGTGTGTTTCCTTTCAGTCTCCATTTTATGAATGAAACTCCAGGCTCTATAGAGTCCATTCATGTAAGAGAAATGCTTACAGGGCTCTGCCCCTAGGGATCAATCCGTCATGGGTAAAACTGATGTGATTGGTTTAAGACAGCCCTTAGCCTTCCATTACTGACTTAAATGCAGTCCCTGTCCATTTGACCTGTGTTAATGCATAAAGAGTAAATCCAGACCATAGTCTCAATTCTCAAATCAAATCACTAGCCAGTGCCACTTACTGTAACTGTAGATTTAGAGCATATTTAAGTATTTCTTAGAAAAACTGATATAGTGGACCAGGGTACTGTTTGAGGAGATTTGCTATTTTAACTCACAAACAACTGAGGAAAATCCTGAGATACACTAAGCAATAACAAAAAAAAAGTTAAATTGGAAGGTCAATCCATGGCCTCTATTATAATAATAAAATCAATTAGGAAGACATCACTGTCACTTTTCACAACTGAAGCACCTAAAAATCAGAGATTAAGTGATGTACTAATCCACAAACCACTGAGTAAAAGAAAATTATCTTTAGATGGTAGAGAAACAGATAAGATGTTAACATTTTCTGAAGGATCGATCAATAGCTCCTTCCTTTAAATTCCCAAGTGCTTCTCCACTTGAATTTCTCAAAGCAATACTTTTAATGTTAGGAAAGGGGGGGAAAAGTGACCTCCATGTTTCAGGAGAAAATGTGGCCATAAGCAAACGATGCTCAGTGAATGGGACAGGGCCGTGGCTCCACGTTAGGGCGTGTTACAAATTAGGTGGAAAAAGCCACAGTTCACAGAAACAAAACCGGCACTGTCCTAGAAATTACTAAATATGATCAAATTCAAAAACAGTTTTGAGGAGGAAAGAAAGCTATTTCTGAGCAATTATGGGAATGATTTGTGAAGAGTCAGTCCCACACCCAATACTGTTTAATGTATAATAAGTTTTATAAGCCACCTGTAACTTGATCCTTAACTACAGAGGCAAGAAAATATTTCTCTTTGGGCAACCTGTAGCCATATGGGGAAACAGCTGCGATCAACAATCCTAGTATATATCTCTAAACTGTATTGCATGAGATCTTTACCATGCAAGATCTTTCCTATAGAAAAAGGAATGAAGAGAAATAGTTTCCTATTTCTATTGGTTTTAAACCTGTGAAGCACTGTCTACAATGGTGTTATTACAATTCATTATTTATCTTCCAATTTCTAATACCTGGTAACAAAATGGCAGAGGATCAAGTTACTACCATATTTTGCAGTTCAAAATTAAAATACTCAACGCAGCCAAGTGGGAAGGTGATCAAGAACCCTATAATCTAACACCCAGAGAAAATATGGGACAGCGCAAGACCAATGAGCAGTGAACATACAGTGGATTATTAATTCCTAAATAACACTCTTCTCTCAGAGCTTTAGAAAAACTTCAGTATTCTTTTGGGGATTACTTTCTAAGGTGGTTCAAAGATATGCAAATAAAAATGATGAGATAAGGCAGAATGTTTTCAAGTGTTATATTTCACATTTTTAAACATTAAAGTCTTCTTTTTTGACGAAGACGAGTTGCTAACTTCATGGCAGGCCTGGACATTTGAAATACATATCGGTATCCTTTCCTTCTACTCCCCTTGTTCCATCCGACTCTAATGAGGAGTTTTCAATAGTTTCCTTTCGTAATCAGTGTTCTCCCTGTGTTTCTGGAACAATGCTCCTGGTTGATCAGGCCTGTGTAACTCAATTGTTCAGAAAGGATGTAAGAGAATTTATTAGGATATATGTATGAGTTCAATTTCCCTACAATATATCTCTTCTTAATAAGAAGAGATAAAAAATAAATAAGAAATAAGTAAGAAAAATAAATAAGAAACCATTTTATTTCTTAAAAAATAAATAAGAAACCATTTTTAAACATAATATACCATGATGACAGAATTTCTGAGATGTTACTATAGTAACAGTAGTAACACTCACAGTAATAATAGTTTAGAGGTAAACGACTGGGTGATTGGAGCATTCTCAATTTTGTTTGTTTCAATTTTGTGCTAGTTGAGTCAGTTTATTGAAGCCTGAACCCCCAACACACAAAACACTATTTATTTACACTTCTGTGTGGCTGCAAAAAATAATTATGTTCCTCTTGCTCTGTTATCCACTGATCACATCCTGAAACTTTCACTTCAGAATCATATTATAGAGCCTACAAGGGACCCACCAAACAATGCTTATGAGAAGGAACACACGAAATTGCTTCCCTGCTTTCCCTACTGTGTGACAAAAATGAGTACCCACCAACACAGCAGAACACAGAATAGCATTTACAACATAAGAACTTTTCTTGCAATTTCGCAAAGCCCTTTCTTGCAATTTTGCAAAGCCGTAGCTGTTTAACTCTCTTGACTAAAGTGTCAGCTTCTGCCTCTGTGAGTACCAGATAAACTGGTCAGCTCTGACAAATGAAAAGTTAAATGTGTTCCAAGTTTTCACATGTTTCACATGAGGTAAATATTTTTTCAGTATTTATTTCAGCATTTCTCCGGCTATATGAAAATTTTCATATTTCATATATGAGGCACATTTCATATTTTTCAAGGACAGATAATTGTTCTTAAAATGTAAAGCTTTGTCTATTGGCCTTCATCAAAGTCCCAAGGTGATAAAGAAGTATATGGCAAGTATGGGAGGGGTGGCATGGGTGAAAAATAAATAAATTAAAAAATGAAGGATAAAGCCCTGGCTGCTGTGGCTCAGTGGATTGAGTGTGAGCCTGCAAACCACAGGGTCACCAGTTCAATTTCCAGTCAGGGCACATGCCTGGGTTGTGGGCCAGGTCCCTAGTAGGGGGTGTGCGAGAGGCAACCACACATTGATATTTCTCTCCCTCTCTTTCCCCCTCCTTTCCCTTCTCTAAACATAAATAAACTATTTTTTAAAGTAAAATAAAATAAAAATGGAGCATAGAAGAGGCCCATCATATTTTTCCGAATGTAAACTTCTCTTATATATATACTGCAGCCCCTCTTTCTGGTTTCACTGACAAAAGTTTGAAGATGACTATCCCATTTAAATTTTAAGCCATCAAGCTGTATCCAAGGTTTTCACAAAGAGTGAAGTCCAATAAGAAGGCTCTGACAAACTCGAAGTTTATTTAATCACAGAATGTAAGATCTGGATGGGCCATTAATTGTCATTTTTCCTTCTAATTATTCAGCATTCTCCAGAAGATAATCTCAACTGTTGTGCATGGTGTATATTTTTTCAAACATATATAATGTATTTTAAGTCTAAACATCATTTGATGTTTGTGAGTGCTGTGGAACGTAAAATACACATGCAGACTAGGAGAAGCATACCTTTGGTCATATTACAGATACTTTTAATTGCCCTGGGTAATGTAGAGCTTTTCAAAACCACAGAAAAATATTTAATCCAAAAATTAGAGAAAAGGATCAATAATATATGTAACTGATGATGGATTAAAGTACTTTATTTTGGACAATTACATAGAAAGAGAGACTGAACAGCACACTAAACTAAGAATAAGAAAACTGTGGTTCTGGGTTTGGCTGTTCCACATATCGGCTGTGCAACGATGCTAAATTAACTCGGATGAGCCTGTGGCATAGTATCTGTTCAAGAGGGACAAGGAGAAGGGATATAAACGAGGTAACCTCCAAGAGTTCATGAGTTTAAAAGTTAGCATTTCTATGAGACAACAGTTTGCATCAATTTCCCTGTGTAAATTAGTGCTAACATGTGCCACCACATAAGTGGTGTATGTCCTTTGAATAAAAGGACTCCTCATCAGTAGCAACAGAAGTGGCCTAATAAACACACTTCAAAAGTAGAAAAACATTTTCTTCCAGAAACATGTCCCCTTTCCCCATCCCTGCTCCTTCTTCCTCCTCCCCCACAATGGAAGCTTAAGCTGTGCACTTTCCCCAATTTTCTCATTTCAGAGACCTTCTCCCTGTCCCTGAAAGTTCTCCTTCCCAGTCCTCATCCCTACTTTTGGGTCGTCTCCCTAATTAATTTAAAAGATGAGCCATGAAACTTCAAGTCATGAAACTTCAGTTTCACTTGCCCACTGTGCCACCCTTTACAAATACTTCCCCAAGCTAACAAAAGAATAAAAAATAAACAGGAAAAACAACCAGTCAACCAACACAGCTCTAACAAAATGTGATCGATATCTAGAACAGCGGCCTCGTGGGGCATTCTGAATGGGCAAAAACTCACAGGCAGGCATGACAATGGGAAAGTAACCATGACTCTATGAAAACAGACACTGTGTAGGTCACTCCAAATGAAACACTCAACACATTCAACCCCTTTTATGTAGTCAGTTGGCCTTCAAGGAAGAAAAATCACATAGATAGGATTCAGGAAAAAACCAGCTAACCAACAATAAACTTGTATATTGCTCTGTGCAGCATGATTAGGCTAGAGATTAATGGAAGGGAAACAATAAAACATATAATCAAACTATTTAGAATTTAATAAAATATAATCATGATTACACTGTACTGGTTCACCAGCTGGCCCTAATATCAGTTTATCTCTGTATCTCGGTATCTTTTAATCTGAGTTTTTTTTCTTTTTTCCTGAATAAAACTTCTACTCTATTAATATTTTGCATTTTTAGCTTAAATATTCTGCAGTTAAAATTGCATTCCTGTAATTATAATTACAACTAATAGACCTCCCATTTCCCATGTCATAATTAATGTCAGGCTTTATTAGAAGTATAATCATGCAGCCTTTTCACTTACGAAGCTCCTTTTATTTTCACAACATTTACGTTTATACTGATTAAGCAACGGTGAGTTCTAGGGGCCTCCTGAAAGGACAGCCTTGGATCCCAGACGCTGAGTAAACCGACTTGAAACGCTTTTACATTGTTTTTGATCACATGAAATATTCTCTAATGGGCGATTTGTTCAACATCAATAAGTGAATCAAGAAATCAATGATTCAGTGATAAATACATTAGATTTCCGATAAGGGTCATGTAATGTGCTCTCAGCAAGGATGACAGAACTAATGACAACAAAGCAAAATATCTGGAGATCATACTTATCGACCACAATATATGACATATACAGATGTGTCAACTTAGTTGCAGCAACTTAGTGGCCAGTAAAATACATTGATATCCACTGATTAATTTTTCATAGGCTCTGCTTACACTGTTGCTACAGTTCTTTTAGACCACATCCAGAAAATACAACTTTGCTAGTCAACAATTAAATCAAAACAGAACTGTGCCCTGCTGGCAATATTGAAATAAATCAAAGGAATTGTACAACGTTAGCTATTTGAAATGCATTTTAGAGGGTACAAAGTAACATAAATTAACTGCTACTCAAATATTAAACAAGTATTTTGCATGTCATTTACAAGGTCTATGTCACACTTACAAGAGATGAGTTTATCTATCTTTAAAATAGGATACTGGACTGTTATGAACTGTATGATTGTATCCTCCAAAATTCATTGTGGAAGCCACACTTTCTAATGTGACTGTATTTTGAGGGGTAGCCTTTGCAAGTAATTGGGGTTAGATTAGCTCATGAAGGTAGGACACCCATGGTGCAATTAGTGTCTTTACAAGAAGAGAGAGACCAGAACTCACTCAAGGCCTCTCTCCTCCACGTGAGGACACAATGAGAAAGTGTCCATCTGCAAGCCAGGAAGAGGGGTTTCACCAGGAACTGAATCTGCTAGCACCTTGACCTTGGACTTACTGGCCTGCAGAACTGCTGGGAACAGATGTCTGTTTTTTTAAGCTTCCCAGTCCATAGTCTCTATCAATGGTATTTTAGCGTAATGGCCTGAGTTAAGGCAGGGACTGTGCTTTTTTTAGTCTTAAGTGACTAAATCTGTGATTGGGGGGTCAGAGAGTTTCTGACTCTGAAGTTCATATTATTTATGGCCCATAAATAATGCAATTAAATTTCATAGCACCAGCTTGCATTTTTGCCCTCACTGGGTTACTTAACTTGCTTCCTTGTTTGGTTCGTGTCTTCTCAAGAAATGTCCCACGTCCTCAACACCATGTTACATATAATTTCATATGTAGTGTAAATTAAAAGATTTTATATATAATCTCCAAAGAATCAAGAAAATGGTTTCAATATTAATCTTGCTGGGATATATAAACCATTTCTATAAGACACAGAGAAACTCTTTAAACGCTGTACTCTTCCAGTGCTTTTGAACCAATTATCTGGGCTATTTTATGATTTTCATATAAAGATTCTTGGAATTATGGTGAATTAAAAAACTAGGCAGCAAATTAAAATGTCATTTGGAGAATAAGGATAACATCAGTTAACAGGATTGGCAATTGATAAAGAAAATAAACCCTCCCTACAATAAAATCCACTGTGTCATGGGGTTCTTAATTATGGATGTAAACATGGACAATTATAAAAGGTTCTAAACTGTACCCACTACAGAACATTTTTGGGTAGCCTCCAGATTATAGGGCCAGGGACAATTCAAATAAAGAGCCTCAACCATATGTTTATTTTTTTTAAATTATAAGTGAGCTGATAAACAAGCATGCCTATGTTCACTGCAGCATTATTTACAATCACTAAGATATGGAAGCAGCCCAATGTCCATCAGTAGATGAACAGATAAAACAACTATGGGACACTTACACAATGGGATACTACTCGGCTATACAAAAAAAAAAAGTTAGTTTTACCCTTTACAACAGTACGAATGTACCTGGAGAGCATTACACTAAGTGAAAGAAGAAAGGGGTTTTTTCACTGCCCCACCCCAGAATAAAGGAGGCATGTCAGACATGCCGACGGCTCCGCGAATTTTCTTCCATCTGTCCGAATCCTGTGTGAATCTGTCTGGCCTTGAAAGGCTGCGAGGCAGATACCCCTTGGCTACCTCCTTAGTCTGGGGGTACACACACAGGAGCAGTGTGCTCTGCCTTAAGAGACCTGGACCTGGGCCCTGGCTGATGTGGCTCAGTGGATTGAGCACAGTCCTGCGAACCACAGGATCGCAGTTCGATTCCCAGTCAGGGCACATGCCTGGGTTGCCGGCCAGTTCCCAGGAGGGGACACACGAGAGGCAACCATACATTGATGTTTCTCTCCTCCTCTCCTTCCCTTCCCCTCTAAAGATAAATAAATAAAATCTTAAAAAAAAAAAGAGAGAGACCTGGACTTGGGAGTGCGGGATGAGCAGAGAATTCCTGGGTCTCTTTAACTACCTGAGGGTAGCTGGTACACCAACCTGAAGTAGAGGTATGGTCTCTGAATGGGCAGCTCTTCTTTTGAATCTCTTGCCCAGTGAGGAAGTGTGGCCAGAGGCCAGAGGGAACTCTCAGCATAGGGCAACCTCTTGCCACACTTTTAAGGGCAGTTTATCACAAAGCAAGTAATTTTATGCAGGTTGGAAACTCAAGACCCAGAGACAAGTTTCTTTCCTCAAGAAGAACTGATAGGAAAACTCAGCAGCTATTCCTAGGGAAGCAATAGTTCCTTCATGAGGAACATAGACAACTTTGCAACCAAACAAAAAAATTGCATTGTTTTAAAACATTTACAAGTCCACAACCATATACTGACCTCAGGTACCATGTTAATAATACTTTGCAAATACATGATGCACATCTTATAAGCATTAGCTTAGATTTTATCCTTAATTTTTTTCCTGAAATGTCGGAAAAGCAGATGTCCTGACTTTGAGATTATAACAGGAGAAACCAAGCACAAATGAGTTAAGTAATTCTTCTAAGGTCTGAAGGTCAAATTTGGTGGTAACATCTGCAAAAGATTTAAATGCTCCTTACTTTTAGGAAAATCCCTTCTCTATCTTGATACACTACTCTGTGAGGCCTTTCTGCTTCGGTGACGCTGAAGCTAAACTCTGTGATTAAACCATAAATCTGTAGTTTTGTATCCCGCTCCTAGTGAGTAAGAATCTTTAATTCTGGAGTCTTGGAATCTTGCCACCGACAATGAAAAAACAAACAAACAGTTTTAAGCAATAAGTGACCCAGGACAGAGCAACATTACTGTCTGTAAACACTTATTAAATAGTGCCATAGTAGAAAATAGAAAAAAATAGACCGGAATTCAGAAAATAATGACAAGGTTACTTACACTCTGGGGCTCAGAGTGTGTCTAATGTTACAGATTGCAGCCTTCTTCGGACTGGCCCCATATCTAGACACTATTTGAACCGTCAGCTCATGACAAAATACCCGCCCTTCACATATACAGAAAGATTCAATGAAGAGATAATATCAGAAAGATTCCACCAAAACAAAAAATGTCAGAGGAGCCACCGGGTCTGATGCCACCACTAATCAAAGTGACAAGCCAGTGAAAAGACGTCTTAAATGTAACTTAAAACAGGGGCCTACCTGAATCATACGCAAAATCTCTGGGTTCCTGTTTAATCATCAGAGGAGGGGGGAAGCTTTGACTGGGCGCACCACCAAGCATGGTGCTGTGTTCATACACTGGGTCATGATACTCCTGCTTAAAGCCTTGAGGTGGGAAGGGGATGTTGGGCTCAGACATCTGCCGTTGGTACATGGGACGTCCTTCCCTCGGCATTGTCGGCAGAGGAGGAAAGGAGTTACAGGGTTCAGAAAGCTGGCGGCGAAATCTAGGATATAAGAGAACATGATTCAGATAAAACAATAAATACTCTTTGAAATACTGGTGCAATTTTTTAACTGTTTAATCAACATGATAACTCAACGGACTCAAAGTGTAAATCTGTAACGAAGACTAGATTTCTCCTTCCTGGGCCAGTAGCACTGTGCTTTTTAATCATAATGTGGCAGGTAATCCCCTTCTAATTAGTCCCTTACAGCATCATTTTGATACAATACAGTAAGATAAAGATGTTCTTTGAGAAGAGCTAGGAGAATGATACACTACTTTGAGGAAATGTTACAGTAAAAATGCCCAATTTAAAATCAGTTGGATCATTTTCCAAATTTCCATATTAAGAGGGTCTTGAATAATTCTATACTAGGAAAAAATGAAAGAATCTGATCTCAGACTATATTCTCTATCTTTCATTTCTGCACCAAACTAATCTACAACAAACAAACAAACAAACAAAAAACCCCTTCCCAATAAGTTACTGAAGAAGCAAGAGAAGAACAGACAGGGCTCTTAAATCTCCAACAACGTCCTAAATAACATTCTATTTTAGTGATAAATAAAATTAGCAAATATAGAGACTCATCCAAGCTGGTTTTTAAAAGATCATCTCTTTACTGTCCAACAGTAACATACAACACATTGGTTTCCAATAGCTTCATACAAAATCTCAGGTTGATAAAAATAAGCATAGAGGATGCAGCAGAGTTCCAAAAATGGAAATAACATGGCATCTTGCATATTTAGGACAGGTTGTGCTGTTAGGTTATGAGGAAGGTCTGAGGCCTTCTGAGCAGAAGGTTGAGAGTGCGTCTTTGCTCCTTCCCTCTTAGTTGTGCCCTGTAACGACTGGCTAATCACGTAATCGTTCCGTCCTGTGTTTCTCATCCATAATACCATTGACCCACCACAAAGACATGGATTAATTAAAGATTTAAAAGTGCTCTAAAAATGCCCAGGAGTGCTTAAAAATAACCTATTCAACATTACTATGAACAAATAGAAGCCTATTAACTCTCTTCTTCCCCACCCCCCTCACCCCACTAAAAGCATTCCAGAGACATTAATTTGGAAAGTTAACATTTAATTTTGATAACATTAAATGAAAATAAGGTAAAAGCTAAAGAATTGTAAAGTAGCCGCTTTAACATTTTCTGAGAACACTCCACCCAGTGATTTAACTCTGCCCTCCCTGGCTGCCCTGGAAACTACTGGAATTCCACCTACACCTGCAGACAATAAACTGAAGAAACTCCAATATTGCGAAAACAGCTAGGCTGACTGGCACTGCATCCATTTCCCTTCCCTTGCATATTTCATTAGCCAAAAAAAGAAACAGAAATTATCATTAAGAACTGTCAAGGAGTGAATCAGAAAATTGTAACTTCAAGTTAAAAATAAGAAACCAGCTCACTCGTGAAGCCTTAAAAGGGGGTTAATAGTACTCGCATTAAAATCTTGGTAAGGGCCCTGGCTGGTGTAGCTCAGTAGATTGAGTGCGGGCCTGCAAACCACACGATCGCGGTTCGATTCCCAGTCAGGGCATATACCTGGGTTGCAGGCCAGCTCCCAGCAGGGGACTACCCGAGAGGCAACCATACATCGATACTTCTCTCCTTCTCTCCTTCCCTTCCCCTCTAAAGATAAATAAATAAAATATTTAAAAAAATAAAATCTTGGTAAGGAATCAAGCTGTTTGTTTTTAGGAATCAACCTGACTCCAATTGGTCCTTTCTGAGGACCACGATGGATATTAAACACACACGCTTCACAGGAAACTACCAGTTTTTTGGTGCCATGCTTATGAGCTGCTGACCTACTGCAAAAAGAAAGTGACTCAAGAAGCTCCTGGAGAGCGTTAATGGGGAAGGATGCTGATGAACTCCTGGATAAGGAAAAAAACAGCCTAGGAGGGGTGGGAAACGTTGAGAAAAAGAGACTGGGCTCCCTCACTACGGGTGCAGTAACAAGTGCCAAAGGGCTGGCCTGCGGAGCAGAATGAGCCTTAGGAAAAGAAGGTAGGGTGCAGTCCGGCTGGCCACATAGCCTTCCCAGAGTGAGGTGGGGTGCCCAGGCTGGGGGGGGCTATTCGGGGAAAGGATCTGTTCCCAGAGCAAATTTGCCATTTATAACTGAGGGACTGTCATTTGTTGGCTAGAGCCCTCCAAGAAATCCTCCTCAGAAACATAAGGCCTCAGAGATTTTCCTGGGAATGGCCAGCTGGTACTGTCCTCAAAACACAATGGGGAGGCAATGGGAAAAGACCCTGAGCTTCCCTCTTACAGTTCCGGACCGGCTGTTCTCAGTCTCAGATACTTGACTTCAAGTAGAGAAACTAAAATGGATTTGGCCACAGCATCTCAAGTTAGGTCACCTAAAAGCAGGCACACTGCTTGTTGCCCAGTCACCTTCCAGAAGAAATAACGATTCTGCACAAAGAGCCAACTATACAATCTAGAATTCTGGCACTCATTGGAGAGCAAGAGATTCAGGTGTCGAGAACTCTGGGAAATCACCAGAAGTGGGCAAAATAAAACGTGCTTCTTCTTTTCACTCTTTTCCCCTTTTAGCCCTGCACAATGTGAATGTGTTTAAATGGCCCACCCTGCAATGAGATTTCTTTCATCTGTGTTTATGAAACTGTTTACACAGATGCGCATACCACTGCACACTGACGAGGTCTCAAGTCCATCGGTGAGGCGGGAAGGAGGACTAAGTGATGGGGACAAAGGTAGAAATGATACAGCTCAGGTTCCACACTGGAAAGGATGCCTTCCTCTTATCCCTTCCCACCAAAACAGTTTTACCAAATTCGAGATTACTGAAATTGCGTTAAATACCCTACCAAAAGTAGGTTATTCCCTATTTTCAGCAAGTTGCCAGGGTCCCCTCTTCTGGTTCCCTCTGCTGCTCTAGACGATGCCTTTGGCTGAGTTGTTTTTATAATGGTTTGTCAGAGCCAGTTTGCCCAGGCTTCTGGTTTAATTTTTAGAAGTTCTGTGAGTCCATCGTTAAAGACAGCCATTAAGAAGTAAATTATGTAAAGTTCTCATTTCAAAAAGTTGTATTAAGAACAAAGGCTTTATTACTACTCAAAACTCATAGCTTTCTCATTATTATACTATACCTGACCATTTATGATGCTCTTGAGATTATGACTATAGTATCTATATGGTAGAAAATACTACAGAATTTAGTGTGGCTGCACATCTCTTTCCAATTCCACATTCAAGACTGCCCTGCTGATAGCCTGAAATCACAGCCATGGGGGAATGTTTATATCACACATTCATCACAGGTATACAGATTGGGTCTTCGGGACTTGCTTCCACAGAACCTGTGTTCAACATTTCCCAGCACACCACTGCTCTATATATGTACAAGACAGAAGGGGAAGGAAGAAGGCCATATATAATCAACCTGTGTGTTAAGTCAGGTAATAAGACCTCTAAAAGCATCCCAATATTTTATTTAAAAGTAAATTACTCATTTCTAGGAATCAAGAATTACTCACCACAGCATCCCTCCTAGCTCCATGCTCTGGTTGTTGCCTTGGTTCTTTCTAAGTACTACTAATTTGGTTTCTATCTCTTTTAACTTTATATTCTCACATCCAGGGTCATGTATCTAGTGACGTTAAATATCCATCACATGGAAAGGATGTAAAATGAGTTTAATCAAATATGTTTTATTCTGCAAAACTTTGTACAGCTATGCCATTCACTCTAAGGTAAAAAACCTGATTCCATAAGTCACCTACTAAAATTAGTCTTCTAACTTCATAGAACAAGTACACACATATGCTCATAAAAAACAGGATGATCCGATTCAAAGTGTAAGTGAAGCAATTTAATTCAAGCAAAGTGAAAGAAAAATGTTCAAATGTCAGTATAGAGATTAATTTCCCACTTTAGCAACAAATTTAAATGTTTATAAAATGACCACTTATAAATGACCTTCTCCACAATTTGTAACTACTAGATAGAGCAAGATAGAGCAAGTTCTTTCTAAAACTACTTTGCCCAGTTGTGCAAGATTAACATGCTCACCTTAAATCTACTATAGGTCTTAGGAATTGGTAATAGAATTTCTTCTAAGAATAACAAAACCTTTTTTTAAACAAAATACAGTATTTGCAGCACACCTGTGGTCCATGGGGTATCTGCTGTCTTGCATGGGCTGTGATGGGGGGAGGTGAGCTGGGAAGGCGTGGTCAGGTTTCGGAGTGTGAGTTGAGTTTGGAGATGCATGATGCAGTGGAGACACAGGAGTGCTGGAAGGGCTTGGGGAGTTGGAGGGCCTCATTCCCACTTGTGGCTTCTGATCATAGGCACTACCCAAGGAACAAGAAAGAGAGAGAGAATATTTGTTTCCTTGTAGCAATTAAAAAATATTCCAACCTAAGGAAGCAAAAAAAAAATTTTTTGGCTTAAATCATAAGGAAGTTAGAATTTTATGTCTTTGGTGTCTGGAATTCCAGAACATGTAGTCTTTAAAAATGCCACACACTTAAAGAGAAATAGGATAAAATTAGTAACTTGGTAACATCATATATATAAAACATATTTCTAATATGGATACAAACAACTTAGTATCAGAAAAGCACTGTCTATGAAAGCGGTGGCGTCGCTTCCATGTATCCTTCATATGTCTCCTTGAGGAAGTTGCAGAGATCTTTCTACATCATTAAAGTTTCTCATATTATAATTCATATTACATTGGATTTTAGAACAAGAATATCAGTCTAATGAGGTGGAGACCACACCTAGCTTGACTTTATTAGTGGTGGAATTTTAAGAAGCCAATGCTTTTGCTCTATTTTCCTTTCACATATGTAAGAAACGGTGCTTGGCACTAACTTTCTCACATGGGATAATAAAGATTAATGAGGCAGATTAATATCTCTCTGATATATTTGAACTTTCTTGGAGCATAAGTACAAAATAATTTTCTTAAGAACAAAATCCTATCGTCATAGACTAACTTGTACAAACTTGCAAGCACTCACAGAGGAGTAAACGAGTGAGCTTCTTCACAAATCTCAGGGGACTCCCTGTGTGTACCCTTCAAGAATGTGCTTTAACTAATCTTTGTGATTTAAAAAATATTTTACAAAAAACAAATTTTACTTAAATTCACAAACAAAAGTGCCATTTCTAGGTTAAAATATTGTATTTCCTTATAAAATAAAAAGAGTTCATCAATATCTATTTTTTTCCTTTAAAAAAGAAAATTTTCTTTTTTGCATTGACTTATGTAATAATTTATTCTGTTGCTCCATCTATATTACATCCAACGTAAAAATGCAAAATTGAAGGAGTATATGCTGCATAAGTCTACTCTTGCCTTAAAGTGCAGTTAATGGAGAGTATTATATTTGGTTCTACTTCTTTTCTTTACCAATATTTTTAAATGAGAATATACTTCTATGAAATGACTCATCTGATTCATTCCTGTGTAAAAAGAAAAAAATACATCCTCTGCCCTAGAATAATACTTTTTTTCCCCATGAAATGTTGCCTTTATAGTTTGCATAGAAAAGGAAAATCCAGAATTTTATCCATATATCACTGTGGGAGTTATTGGTCCCCAGAAAAACATCTCAAAATATTTAGACAATTCCTTTACTGTTAACGCATGGAACATTAGTTACGCCATATACAGCAGTGGTTATTTTACAGTCACACTGCTGATCAATGCTGAAATCCAATGACAATGCTGTATCTATTTGGTTCATTGATTAAGCCTTCTTTAATGTTAAATAATTATTCTGTGAATACATAACCACTCTTAAGGAGGAAATATAAAAACTAAAGACACTATAAAATGAAACTTGTATCAATTTTTTTATCTAAACCAAGTATGCTTTAATAGTTAGCTTTGACAAGAGATCTATGTAGTTTTAACTGAAGGGACCCATAATTTCAAGGCTCTGGTGACCTCCCAGAAAAGTAGATATAAAAAGACAAGTGTGAGTTTGCAAGAAAACATAGTACTAGAATATGCAGGCATTGGTCAGCTGCTGACTGCACAGCTCTAAGTTTCTTGAGTCCTATACTCTGTATTAAGTAGGAAAGATATGAGAAATTATAAAATCCATTTGGATCACAATGTATTATGAACTTGAATCAACATAACTTATGAAATGGCAAATATCTGTAATCACTTTTTAAGCTTCCAAACTAACTCCTTTTAAGAACTAAGTTTCTACTGTAATTGAGAGTAATAATATTCAATATACAGAGCCAACTTCTTCCTTATACAATTAGAGTCCAACATGAAAAGTAGCAGAATGCAATTTGCTAAGAAGGGTTTTTAATGAACATATGTGTTATCAAATTTTCTAACAAATGAACGATGTACTTTTATTGCTCCACCCTTTACTATCATCAGAAGGAACAACTGGCTTTTTAATAGATAATAGCCTCTGCTAAGCCTTATAAAATTCTAACTTTATTGCAATTGTCCATGAACGCATCTTATAGATCATCTACAAAGCCTGTCAGATAACTAATGTGCTGCTGAGACATGCCAAATGTTTCATTTTTTCCCCCTGCAAACTCTATCTAAAGTACATAATGCATCCATTCTAATGAGAACTTTCAACAGCTGCTTAGGCCAAATACGACCCACTTTTCAAATCCAGATGCTTCACTCAGTAGAAAGGCAACCAATAATGTGCATGTAAATTGTTGCTTTAAAATCATTAAGAAGGTGTACGATTGAATGGTAAACGGGTTTCTGGAGTTCTTCTAAACACATCACCTAATGAGCCTGCTATACAGTGAAGATATAACTCTTACAAAGTTTGTCCTGAGATTTTAAGTTAGATTCTGGACTTTTTGTTTCTGCAAGTGTGATCCTCTCTCTCTCTATATATATACATGATTGCTTTACCTGACATTGTACAGGCACTTTTCTCCATAGCTGAATTTAAAGGGCTGCTCTTGACTGCAGGCAGAGCCGAGTTCTGAACATGGGCTGTGGGGTTCTTTCTTGATTTTCAGTGGTAGGCCATGAAAAGCCACTAGAAAATTAAAAAAAAAATGAAATGCCAACAAAAGTTAAAAATTAAATATATTATCTGCTGCTTTACTTCTCTTGTTTAAAATGCCACTAACATTCATATTAACCCACATACAAAAGAAAAGTCACATCTGATGGCCAGCGTGGAAGGAAAGATTCTGGAGAATCTCTGTACCTCCCTTTTCTCTTTATGGTCTAACCAAATACGTGCTTGAACCCTCATTACTTGAAGTGAGTCACTTGTAATTTGCTTAGCTGGTACTAATAATAGAAGCTCAATTCTCAGAAAGTATGTTTGGGAAACATTTCAGAAAGATTTTTAATGATTAAAACAGAAAAAAAAAGTACAACTGAATTAACTGAAAGCTAGAACATAAAAAATTCCAAAAAAAATAACTGAAGGCTGAAACATAATTCTAAGCATTACTGGAAGAAAAACATGTCAAATCCATCAATAGTAATAGAATGACAACTGGATTTTGAGAAAAAAATCTAGGTTCAGGTGCACTGGAAGCTGATGATAATTTGGAGAAGAATCTCAACATCTAAGAAGGTAATGGTCATCTATAAAACAGATAAAAACACCAGCTTATCTACTCACCACAACTGTGACGATGAAATATTAAAAATATGTGACAGTTATTTGTCACATGTAACCCACCGTAAAACAATTATTCTCAACCACATGTTTTTTCTTTTCATATGACTTAATATATGGTTATACTTATGGTCATTAATTCTTAATATAATACAAAACCATATAAAATATGAAGGCTAAAAGACAAGTATATTTGAAGGGAATCATAGGTTTAAAAACAAATAAATAACACTATGTATTTTTTTATTCTTCTATATGAAATTGAAAAAAAACCTGTTAAGCAGTTCTGTCAGAATAAGTGAAGTTTTAGTTTCAATGAAAAATTGGTAAAAAGATACAGAAATAATAAACATAAGAACAGACTTTTTCTTCATGTACGATGTGCACGCGTATGACTAACCAGGATAAACAACAGGAGGACACACATTCTGAAGATTTTAACTACAATAAACACTGGAGTTAAACCACAAAAGATTGAGTCTGTGTTCTCTAAAGATACTACAGGAGAAAAATCCTTGTTGTTTTAGATACCATTCAATCTTAATTATGACATCGCGGCAGTATAAACTTGTACTAGTTTGAATGTCAAATATAATTTCAATATAAACATTTCAGACCAAGAACTATGAAGCTATAGAAAAATAAATACTATTTGTTTGTACATGTATAGCATTTTGACAAAATTGTTCATGCTACTCAGGACCCATCTGAAATACCGCAGAAAATAAATTTGCCAAAGAAACAAATTTCACCTAAATTAGTTGACTAAGGGAAACATAATAAATGATAATAAAATAATCTCACTGGGTGGTCTATTTCAAAGTGTTTTCTTGATGGAGCACATGTTTGCTACACCTACGGAAAGCAGAGACTAGAAACAGAGGAGAAATTACATGCTACTTTCTATGGCAAGGGTGCTCAAGTTCATCAGCTTTACCAAGTCAGAAAGTTATAATTTATTAACCATTCAGGGGAAAGAGATTTAAGAACCTCAAATACCAATTATAATATAAGGAAGGACTTGCTAGGATTTCAATTTGAACAACCAACTAGAAAAACACATCTTTGCAACAGATAAATTTGAATGTGGACTGGGTGGTAGATACTAAGAAATTAATGTTAATTTTGTTGGATGTGGTAATGCAATGGCAGTTGTACCAAAGAAGATTTAAAGTTAAACATTTTAAAAATATTTACAGAAAATAACAAGATGTCTGGGATTTTCCTAAAAAATTGTCCAGAAAAAAAAATAATGGGAAAATAAAATGAGGTATGGGGGGAATGGATTGACTTAAAACAATGTTGATGGGTAGTGGAAGTGTGTTATATTATTCTCTCTACTTTTATCTAAGTTCCATGTATGCATGATGAAAAGCCTTTAAAACTAGCAGGAAAACAAAATTTAGAGTAGTATGCATAAGAAAATTCCCTCCCTGCAGTGTGTGAGCATGTGCACACTACTTGTCAGACTGACAAATATTGCATAGGCAACAATTAACTATACATTTGTTGCCTTCTTGATGTTTTCAACTATCTTTATTACTATATTTCAAAAGTCTTTGGGATCATGAAGTAGAATAAGATTAGTGAACAGAACACAAAAAGCACCAACCATAAAGAAAACAATCTACCAATTAGGCTTTACTAAAATTAGGAATTTCTCTTCATCAGAAGATACTATTAAAGGACGACAAAGTAAGCCACAAACAGCAAGATGTTTGCAATAGAAAAATCTGGTAAGAACTCACATTCAACATAGCAAGAAATGCTACGAATAAGACAAATCTAGCAACCAAAATAAAAATGGACAAAAGACTTAAACAGGAAGTTCATAAAAGACATCCAAATAGCAAAACAAAGAAGGAACAACAACAAAACATATATGAAAAGTATTCAATATCTATACTCATCAGGAAAATGCAAATAACACTTGAGATTATCATTATACTAGAATGACTGAACTGCAAAAGATTGGCATCAAGATTGAAGACAGAAAGCAACAGAAACTTTTATAAATGCTACTAAGGTTATAAATTGATACACTTTGAAAAATCTTTTTGCAGTAGCTACCAAAGCTCAGCATAAATCAAACCTGTGTCTAGAAATTACACTTAGGTATATACCCAATGGAAAGGACTGCATGTGATCAACAAAAGGCAAGTATAAGAATGTTCAAGCCCTGACTGGTGTAGCTCAGTGGATTGAGCACGGGCCTGCAAACCAGAGGATCGCAGTTCGATTCCCAGTCAGGGCACATGCCTGGGTTGCAGGCCAGTTCCTGGCAGGGGACACACGGTACATTGTGTGTTTCCGGCAGAGGCAACCATACACTGATATTTCTCTCCCTCTCTCCTTCCCTTCCCCTCTAAAAATAAATAAATAAAATTAAAAAAAGAGAATGTTCAAAGCAGCTTTATTCATAATAGCAAAAACTGCAAAACCTCAAATGTTCATTAGCAGGTAATGAAGAAGTTGTGGCATATTCATACAATGAAATACTATACAGTAATAACAAGGAATAAATTCCTGTTACACGCAGAAGCCTAGATTGTCTCACAACCGTGGTGTAAAAGAAGCCAAGCACAAAAGAATATGTAGTATATGAATTTCAAGATCAGACCAAACTGAGAGTGAAAGAATGCCCTACTGCTGGTGGATGGGCAAGTTAATGACTGAGAAAGGGCACCAGTAACCTACTACTGTGCCAGGAATATTTTATACCTTGCTTTGCATGGTGGTTATTTGAATATATGCACCAAGCTGTACACCTGGGAATTTTGCATAGTAAATGCATATCTCAACAAAAAGCTTTTAAAAAATGTGAGGGGCATCAACCTATGCTATTTGGTACAAATTAAGATATTTTAACATGTCTGACTTCCTGTCTCAGCAGACATCTAAGATTGTGCTCCAGTTTCATAAGATAAATAATTCCAGATGAGGGAGGGGACGAATGACAAGTTTGGGGCACCATCAGAAATGGTTGCTAGCATGACAGTAACCTGCTATCAAAATGCCCACTGGTATCACACTAGAAGCAAAAGGCATGATCCATCCTAGTGGCTACACTGTCTGTCTAGAATTCTAGAGCTCTCAGGAGTGCTTCATGCGCTTCCGGAATTGACTTTGAGAGAAAGGACATAAGGATTCCCAAAGTGTTATCAGAGGCAAGTTGATCCCTAAACTCAGGATCCCCAAATCTGGCCAAACATCTAAATTCCCAGGCAATTTTTGAATAAACAAAGACTTCCAGAACTCATGTTATAGGTTGACCTGTGTCCCCTCCAAAATGCTTTCATTGGGAAGATTGATTAAGATGAGGTCAAAAGAATGGGAGCAAATCCAATATGACTACTGTCCTTATACAAAGGGGGAATCAGGATGCAGAGACACTCATGGGAGAACGTCACGTGGAGATGACGGCAGAAATCAGAGCAATGCTTCTACAAGCCAGGAAATGCCAAAAGATTGCCAGATTGCCAGCAAACCACCAGAAGCTACGAGTTAAGTATAGGCTATATTCTCTCTCCCAGGGCTCAGAACCCTAGTCACACCTTCACCTTTGACTTCCAGCCTCCAGTTCTGAGACAATAAATGTCTGTTTTTAAGCCATGTGCTTTGTGGTGCTGCATTATGGCAGCCCTAGCAAACTAATACACCACTTTCTAAAATTCTGATTCACTAAGGGTAGGGTGTTTCTCAAGATTCTGTATCTTAGAAAACTTCATAACTTGGTTATGATGGTCATAACTGGGTTAATTTCAAATCTATTATGAATACTTAGCACCACCTGGATCCAGTGTGAGCTGAATTGAAATGGGTCCAGTACTTGAAAGACTTAAAAAAACAAAACTAACAACGTCTTCCTTTTCGTTAGATGCCAACACTCAAGAATTCTCACAGGTTTTCTACTTCCTGAAGTTGAGGGCTCCCCTACCCTCTACAGCACATTCAACGTGTGTGGGCCTCTTCATCATTATGGGCCCTTGGAACTGTGAGTTTATTTTTCTAGTCATAAGCCAAATAAGTAATCCAATGAATGTGAGTTGGCTAGGATTTTTTTTTAATTGCCGCATGTGAGGAACACAAGGAGAAACCACCCTAAGGATCTTCAACATTTTGCACAAGAACCACAAGCGACCGTCTTCTCTTCATTTTCACTTCCCTGCTTCCTGGAGATTCTATATCCCACGAGTGACTTATTTATTATTAAATAAGGGTAGTATAGAGACTTCCACCAGAGAGGGCTGAGCTGAGAATGTGTTGGGTATTTCATCACGGGGCTGAGAGTCGGAGCGTCTGCTAACAGGCAGTTTTCCAGCTCACTGGCACCAGCACAAGGGAGAGCAGCACATTCATTTTGTGCAATTTGCTTTACCTTCCCACATGGAGTTGGTGCATGTAAAAGGCTGTTAAGTACTAAATTATTCCTTATCAAATCACCATCATCTGGAGTCATGATCAACGCTAATTAAATTACTTTCGCTGAACACGGCTCCAGCCTGCGGCCGAGGCTGCTAGACATTTCATTTCGCCTACTGTACAGTCCTTCCTGGGTCTGGAACAGAGAGCTACCAGCATCTGCATTGTTTGTAGTTTTAATTAAAGGGGATCTTTCCTTCTTCAAGTGTATCAAATCAAGTGAGTTAACTCCTTCATTTCATTTACAAAGAAGTGGTGGTTCAAAATGATATTACATTATATCTTGATCCCTGACTTCAGACTGTTCAGATAATTTATCTATGAAATCTGCAGTCTTCCAGGGGCATTCCTTGAACATGTTTCTGTGTAAACTTGCACAACCCACAACTCCTCTGGACAGTCAGACCTTGAGGAGGGGCAGAAAGAACACTGGAGAGATGCATTTTGCATGTTTTCTTTGACAGTGGCTTAACTTTTAAAACCACATCTTAAGGCTGACTAATGGTGACTGAGTTCTTCTAGTGGTTAGATTTAAGAGCTCCAAAATACCAGAACCTTGAAAAATGCACCTCCAAAATACACGTAACCACTTCTTAATTCCAAAAGTTTACTCAGGGTTATTGTATTCATCATAAACTATTTGTTAAATTAGTAATTGTTTTGCTTTTAGATTTATGAACTATGAGCCATCTTCTTGCTTCCTCTTTGTCTTTCCGCTGACATTTTAAAAGGGAGGCAAAGTTCTGTCCTCATTCTACTGGGCAGAGATGTGCCCTTTGCTCTCCCAGTGCAGCAAAGTTGGGGCATGACCACAACTTTGGTAGACATATAATAAATCACATTTAAACACCTAAACGATAGAGGAAGATAATGTATTCTACATTTTGCTCATAGCAGCCCTGGCCGGTGTGGTTCACTTGGTTAGGCTTCCGGTTAGGATTCCTCCTATGAAGCGAAAGGTTGCTGGTTCAATTCCAGGTTTGGTCTTGGTCCTGGTATGTGCTAGAGGCAACCAACCAATCGGTGTTTCCCTCTCTTTGTCCCTCCCTTCCCCTCTCTATAAAAATAAACAAATAAAACCTTTAAAATGAAATAAAATTGTTCATATCAGGATAAATTTCTAAACAATCATGACACAGGAGCAGTTTTTTATCATTAAATTGAATACAGACCATGTTTGTTATAACTGACTGGTTTGTGTTTAGTCCAAAGAATAAACAATGAAATCTATGAATACAGTTTTGACTTATATTTCTCTAGTAAAGATGACGACATTCTGTAAATTTAAGAAAGATGATGTGTTTAACAATAGGTGTCGACTTATTGAATTATGGTTGAGTTTGGTATTGTAATAGAAGGCACTGGCTATAATGCTTTTATTAAAAAGCTCAAATTTGCATAGCACCATAATATTTTCAAATAATCTTTACCTACTGTATTTGATTCTCATCATTCAAGGCAAGAAGGAGCTCTGGCTGCTATGGCTCAGTGGATTGAGCATGGGCCTATGAACTGAAAGGTCACTGGTTCAATTCCCAGTCAGGTCATATGCCTGGGTTGCAGGCCAGGCCCCCAGTTTGGTGCATACAAGAGGCAACCAGTTGTTTCTCTCCCATCGATGTAACACTCTCTCACTTTTTCCCTCCCTCCACTATCTCTTTAAAATAATGAATAAAATATTTTTTAAAAAGACAACATAGATATTTATTTTCATCTCCCCACTTTGTAAACATTTTTATTTTCTATTTTATTGTTTTAGGATTTTATTTATTTTTAGAGAGAGGGGAAGGAAAGGAGAAAGAGAAGGAGAGAAGCATCAATGTGTGGTTGCCTCTTGTGTGCCCCCAACTGGGGACCTGGCCTACAACCCAGAGATGTGCCTTGAGTGGGATCGAACTAGTGACACGTTGGTTCGAAGGCTGGTGTTCAATCCACTGAGCCACAATGGCCAGGGCTTGCAAACAACTTTAAAGCATAAAGAAGCTAAGTTTCTTATCAAATTAAGACCTAGAACTAACTTATAATAGGTTAAGAATTAGAGGCCTGAGCTTTTGGCTGAACCTCTTGAACCCTTCAGCATATAACTCAAGTTTATTATGAATAAACATCCTCATGATTTTTTCATGCATGCACCACTATAACTTTATATCAGATGTGTCTTTATTCATTCATTTCTTCATAACTTTGTTTATTTGCCGCGGCCCAGATACTATGCCAGGTGCTGGCAGGGGCAGGTGGTGGTGAATATGGAGCTAGAGAGAGGATGAAAAGATACAGTCTTACCACCAAGAGTCCCCAGAAGTCCAATTAGAGCTTTGCTTGTGCTTTTTCTTTTTAAAGTTTTCTCTACTAAAGATACTGGCGAATCATCTTTATGTTTGATTAATTTGTGTGTGTGTGCTGCACATTTCTGTATACATGACCTTAATAATATATTCTTGGCACATGCATCTAAATGAAAACTACCCCTCAGAGCATTTGTGCTTGCTTTTAGGCATTCTGTCTTCTTCCAATTTATCACTGTGAACAAAGTTATTCAAAAATTCACATCACTCACATTTCAAGGGAAAAATGTTGCTATCCAGCATCTAAAACTTTCCCAAGACTCTGATAACCAAAATGTCACAAGTGATAGTCCCCCTCTGTATGTGGACAGTGGATGTAAATAAATATAATGACAAGTTGTCTTGGGGCTGACCTTTCACTCTGTTTTCCTCTGGACACTTATCATAAAATTGAAATAGAGTAGCAATTTCTGTGAGTACAACACAATTGCCCAAATACCAGAAACACATCCCATTTTTAATTACTTCTCTAAACAGAACTTCTTGAATGAAATCTGCACTTCTTTAAAGCAAAATTAGGCAAGATGGCAGTCTCCTAATTTTGATGTTGAGATTTCGACTCTGCCCAAAAATTCTGTTTTAGAAAAATCTACTGTACATCGATCTAGAATGGGGGTTGGCAAATGAGAGCCCATGGGCCAAATCCAGCTGCCCACATCTCTTAGTAAGTTTCATTGTAACCCTGTCCTGCCCATTTCTCAAGGATAGTCTTAGGGCTGCTTTGAGTATCAGTGGAGTATATGCGACAGAAACGCTGTGACCTGCAAAGCCAAAAAATGCTAATTATCTGGCTCTTTTCGGAAGGATGCTCTAGGTTATGATCTAGAATAAGAAAGGAAAAAGAAAACACTGACACAGAGGGATGGTACAGTGACATCTGCCAGTGACAGAGTACAGCTAAGTTAGTTAACAAAAGACATCTAATTTTGCTTTATTGACCCTCAAAACCTAGTGTGCAGCCTTGGAGAGCCAATTTACAGGGATATACACAAACAAAATGACAGGGAAAGATACAATAAGAAGGTTCTAAAACACTACAAATTTATGTGCTTTGAGGAATTTCAAGGCATTTACTTACACCATAGTTATGTATAATCTGGAGATTTTTTTACACTTGTCTACAAAATACAACTGAGAAAGTCAAAACAAATCATTCTGTGGCCACTGAGGTGCTTGTAAAATTTTTTTCACTTGGATATAGCAGTGATTTTTTAAAAAAAACTCTGTAAAAAAGTGAAGAAAAGTAAATGGTAAAAAAAGTAAAAGGTATACATAGATTATTTAAGGCCACACAGAAACGTGGCATGAAAAATGCAAGTAGCTTCTCTATACAATATATGTAGTTAGGAATATGTAGTTAGGAATATGCTCACTAGTTGAAAGCATTCACTTTAAATTAATATCACTTCAATTTCAGGTGATAAATAGGTAGCAAATGACCTCAATTAGTACTCAGCTAAATTCCAAAAGCAAAGGAGATGGCTTGTGTAACAAATAAAGATAATGGTGTCATATCACCTTCCAAGACATACAGAGAAGCAGCACGCATTGCGGCTGTATCTATCTGAGGCTCCCAAAGGTTCTTTTCCAGTACATTTACCTCTTCCAAGCCCTCCCCACCCCCACAGTGCACACACACCACTCACACATACACGCACCCAACATCCATTACCAAAGGGCCCAATCTCAGCTATCAGCTGAGTGCCTTTATGGGACCATTAAACCATTTCTCTTGTTTACAGTGCCTGAAGAAAGATGTGAATTATGTCTGTGACAAAACAAGCGATAACATTTCTAAACTGCTATCAAAATGCAAACAGAAACACATTTAAAGACAGGGACCCTGATTCAAGCAAGTTTTCATGATTTTCCATTATTTTTGAAGCATCTGGAAATACATTCACCTATAATATTTCCCAGATAAATTTAGATCACAGTACTGCAATTTGATATTTATTTTTTTCTTAAATAATATTCTTTGGGTAGAGCAGTTATAACATAGATGCTACGATTGTTTTCAAAGAACTATATTATCAGTTGGAATAATTCCCATACCTAGTTTGCCCTTGGCAACACATAATATGCTGTTTAGTAGTAATAGCTAAGGCAAAATAAGGAAGGCTCTCACCCCTTGTATGAATCTCAGAATTTCTGAATTGAAGAGGACATTAGACACGAACAAGTTTTAGGGACTGAGTTAGTATTTGTACTCAGAAATCTTTGTACTAAATGAATCAAAAGCAGAAGCTCGAAGGGTAAAAAAGATGCCGAAGAGAAACTATTTTTATTAGAGGAAGGCAAAAGGTCATCATCACCTTCTGAAAGTAAATACTCAGCATCTGTAAGGAACATTCTGGGCAGTTTGGAAACCAAAACTGAGTCTCAGAGAAATCATACACTTCTCAGAAGAGGATATCATTTTTTTTCCAATACCACATTCCTATCAGTAATAGCAACTTCATATTCTATCACAGGGACTCCCGAAAAGTCTTGCGAGGGTTGCGCCTGAGAGAGGCAGGGGATGTGGTTTGAGGAAGTTCCAGAGGTGAGGTGATCCCGCACCCTACAGAATCAGAATCAGCACAACCCCATCCAGAATCAGGTGTCCACAGACTTGGAAATTAGTGCAGAGCACACAGCTGAAATCAGAAACCAGGAGTCCCTACAGTCTACAGAGTAAAGCCTTCTGGTTATGTTACAGCCTCACAAGACAGTTATTCCTTAAAAGTGCATTTAAGTCATGGCTGGGTGGCTTGGCTGGTTGCAGTAGTGTCCTGTACACCAAAAGGCTGCAGGTTCAATCCCTGGTCAGGGCACATATGAGAGGCAACCAATTAATGTTTCACTCTCTCTCACACACACTATTGTTTCTCTCTCTTTCTTCCACTCTCTCTCTCCTTCCCCCACTCACTCTTGCTCAAAAATCAATACACATATACTCAAGTGAGGGCTTTAAAAAAAAGAAAAAATTACACTTAATCATTCATCTTCCTTTACATTACAAAGTTCTATTATGCCACGTTAATAAACAGAATGGGCCTGAAAGACAAGGTTTAAGCCTTTCTTCTCTTTCAAAACTGTGGTGATGCCGACATGCAGCTAACCCTCCTGCATCTGAAGGTCACTTATCCACCAGGCTTGACGACCTAAACCAGAGTGTGCCATTGTTTCTGATTGGTCCACAGGATGGTGTCAAATAATTTTAGTTAGTTATGATCATTTAAAAATCAGCTTCAAAACATTTTTCTGGTTTAAATTCTAAACTTCAGGCTTCTTTAGGAAAAAAACAATATCCAGCAACACTGAGTCCATTTTCCAGACTGAAAAGCAGGGCAGCAGTGGGCTGAGCCCATTATCAGCTGCCCCTTTGCCCAGGGCCTGTGTTTTCCTATTGGCCACAATCCCCGTCATTCCCACCACTTCACTCCTCATTATCTTGTGCACTAGATTCACTTCATTCACTTCTATGCCTGGAATAAGTGTTTTCTACCCCTCATCTAACACAACTAACAAAGCATTAGTGAGTGTGTTTCCACATATGGAGTGCATGTGTGTGCATGAGCATGCACACACATGCACACACACACTCACATGCAGGAATGCACCCCACCTCTAGTCAACAAAACTAAATACTGCAAAATTCACATTACGTTGTGGCTCAGATACTCATTCTCAGGCAAGAAGGCATAGTGACAACGCTAGCTGGCACTCAAATCTGCCTGCTTTTTAATCCGACTTCCACTTACCAGCTGTCAAGATTGGGCAAGAGACACTTAACTTCTTTCTGTGTTTCAGTTTCATATATAAAACGAGGATGATAATAGCACCTGCATCGTGGAGTTGCTGATAGGATTAAATACGGTGCTATTGTGCAGCGTGTAGTAAGTGCTCAATAATGTTAACTATTGGTTACTACTCAAACCCAGAATATTAAGGCATTACAGATAAAGAGAGCCCATAGGTTATCCAGAAACAACAGTAGACAAGATCATGAATCTTGCGTACATATTGAATCTTGGCTTTGCCACTTCCTAGCTAAATGACTTCTAGTAAACGAGGTCACTGCTATGCGATTTGGTTTCTCTCTGTGCAATATGAAGCTTACACAGAGAAGCTCCATTCTCACACAGAGCTTCCTCATGCGTGATAATTAAATAAGGTAATTCACATGAGAACTTAGAACCATCTTTGGCACATGGTAGGTACTCAGCAAATGTTAGTTACCACCATTTTTTGTCCAAGCACATTCTTCCACAGAAGACAAACTGAGACTGAAGGCAGTAAAGTTGTTTATGGCAGCAGCTGGGCTTCCAGCCTCAGACCGTTAGTTCACTACTTTGTCTATTTCATTTTCTTCCTAATTTCACTTTATGTCTGTCAAATACACATTAAGAGCAAAGAATTTACAGAGGGAGAAGAATCTGTAGGAAAAGGTACCTTGACAGAAGGAAAAAGTAGAGTGTGTCCTGGTAGAATGAGCACTACCAGATTGGGAATAAATTAATCTGTATCCAGTGCCTACCTCACCCCTAACTACTGTGTGACCAGGGACAAACAATGCACCCTCTCTGAGCTTCTGTCCCTAATCTACAAAATGAAGGCATTAGACTAAGCATTCTTTCCTTGTGTCTCTGAATTTTAACCCCCTAGTTGTGTAAGTACCTGCTTATTGATGTCAGGGAAGAGAAAAATGGAAAAATCTGATACAAGAACTCAGAGGGCATAACAAGGCCTTACGGAGCTCTACGCATCTCAACAATAACTGAGGGCATTGCTGCACTTCAGCAAAACGTGGTCAGTGAAATTCATAACGACAAGATTCCATCAGCACGAACAAGCAAAACCGGCTATAATCTACTATATTCAAGAAGGGAGGATACCTAATGCACATCAGAAGGGTGCGCATGCACTCTGGTTACCATTTAAAAACACTTGGTGCTTTCAAAGGTGTTCCACGAACCACTGACTTTCCAGCTGAGGTCGGAAAATAATGTTATGCTAATAAAACAAAAAACAAAACCAACAAGAGTTATTTTCCTGATTTTAAAAGCATCACAAAAAACATGAATTGCAAAGTAAAGGAACCAAGCACAGAATGTGTTGATCTACTCCTCTAAATTTGAGAGCCCAGTTCTACGATCATAGTGCTTTAGCGGTAGGGATACGAAAAGATCCTCATCTTCACAGCCTAATTGCCAGGAGAAAGTGCCCTGGGAGGAAACTGGCTCTTCCATCTGGAAAAGGTTAAGACCAGGGAAAGAAAGGCCTAATGTATGAACAATCCAAATCTAATCAGTTTTGCATTTTTGCATTGGCTTCAAATCAGATCTTCCTACCCCTACTGGTCCAGTAGATGGAAAGCAGCATGACACTATTTTTTTGGAAGCGAATTCTGTACAGTGAGCCCAAACACACAGTATTTCACATCCAACTGGCAGGAATAAAACCTGAACAAGCTGCAGCTATGAGAAATAGACCTAATAGACTGAAATGAAGTTCTAAATCAAGATGCCCACCCAAACCCTCACCGCTCAAAAACTGCCCTGCTTAATAAATTATCCAATTGTGACTTTTATGAATATGGAAAATACCACTTGTGCAGAAATTATTCTACTTTGATTTATTTTTTATCCCCACCAGTTTATTGATGAAAGAGAGAGAAAGAGAAACACTGATGTGACAGAGAAACACCTATGGAATGCCTCCCCTGTGTGCCCTGACTGGGGATCAAATCTGCAACCTTTGTTCGTGCCCTGACTAAGAATCGAACCCACAACATTTGGGTATATGGGACAACGTTCAAACCTACTTAGTCACTGAGCCAGAGCCAGCGTGCTTTAATATAAATTTCTTTATTGCTCTATAAAGTTATACAAATAAATATTACTCTACGAAGCACTTCTGTAATTTCTTTCAAATAATGGACAACACTCTTTGGAAAAGACTTCTGATACTATTATTCCTAGCTGAGGAGGGGCTGCAAGAGCCCGTCACTGCCTGTTGTTTTCTGGTCCAGCAGGAACTTCTGAGGAATGCTCGAGGGATGGGCCCTGCAGCTACCCAGACACCAACGCCCTGAGTCCATGCTGCTGTGTGACCATGAACGCAGGTCCTCTCCACCGTCAGAACACGGGGAAGGCGGCTTGTCCTACCCTGAATCCTCTGCCCCTACAACCCCCCGGGACAAACCCCACAGTTCTACCCTCTGTGGCTATCTGTATAGATTCCTAACAAATGGGTCACGAAAAAATGCAGTAAAAATGTTATTTGAAATTCACTGATACAAAAAAAAGAAGATAATAGACAACCGAGAAGAATCAATGCGTCTCAAAATGTTTTACTTAATAATAATGAAGGATAAATGTGATCTTTCATTTTCCTTCTTTATTAAATCACACAGGGGCTCCAACCTAAAGTTTTAAATTAATTACTCTATAATCCACAGTAACGTAAAAAACAAAATTGAAATATTTCGTTGCCAAACAAGACTGCCAATTACTAATATGCCTGTCATCACTTTGGAAAAATAATTACTAAAAGGGCCAACAGTTTCTATGATGCATAAGTTTACTCACTAAGAACAAGTAGGCAAATAAAAAAGTTTTTATAAAATAAAGTATAACCACTTTCTCTAGTATTACTTTTAAAACAATGAAATAAATAGTTAGTGACATAGAGATACTTGCTTAAGTGAATTTATTCCTGTGGTCTTCAGAGCTAGAGCAGTATAATTTGAAATTTAGAATTCAGCTCAATGCATCAGCATGACCTTGAAAGGTCCTTAAATAAGCCCAGACAAAAGAGAATGATACACAGCCTCCACTCAGTATCACCCCCAGGACAACTAAAACACCAAACCTACACACCATACTCACAGGACTAACAACCATTTCTTCAAATGTTTGTCTTTCACTGGTTGTAATATTTACTCCTAAAAAGAATCTTTGAGTTTTGATTCAGTGACCCTATACTGCTTGAGACATTGTATTTTCTCAGTGAATCCTGACTTTTGATTCAGACTTTCAAAAATAGTTTTTTTTCCAGGCTGTCCTGTGGAAAGAGCCTGTATTTTGCATGGTCTTAAATTGACCACTTTAGCACTGAAATAATACTTAGGATAAGTATGAAGCAACACTCACACTTAATAAGTATGCTTCATAAGTATGAAGCAATATTCATGGCTGAATACACCTGTAACATCCTGAGGTCACACAGCTATAGACATGAATAAGATTAACTCAGACATTATTGCCACTTGGCTCCTTGTTCAAAAAGATTTCAATGGTAGACAACCAAAGTTGAAAATATGTTCTTAATACAAAAGCTAGAAAAGTTTGCCTAAAAAAAGAAAGCCAGCTGGCTGGGCCCCCTCCAAAAAAAAAGATACCTTTCAGTAAATGCCAATAAAACTTTACATGCTGCCAAAATAACAAAGACAGAATAATTACAAAGGAAACTTTGAAATTTTCCTGACAATAAACACCTTCTTAAAAGGAAATTATCTGTCACCTGGCCTCAATTGTTACAGCTGTTAATACTAGCTAGGGTAAATCCTGCAAACACATTCTATTTAAGCTACTAATTTGGCCCCAAACTTTTATAATTTCTTCCCCAAAATAAAGTTAAAGATGTTCTTTATAAAGGACTTGTAGTCTTTAATTTAATGTACAGTAGGGCTATTTCCATGAAGAATCACTGCTCTTACAGAAAAACTTTTACCCGAAGTGCTTTGCCTATCAGGAAAAATGTGCATTTAACTCTATCAGATTTAAATCCCCTCAAAAAGAAAAGGGAGATAAATGAGAAATAAAAGTAAAACAAACAAACAAAAAACCTATGATTTGGGTGCCACAGTTTTAATCCCAAAATAGCCTTTGTGAGGAAAACAAAGTCATCATTATTATGTGGAAACACTTTTAAAAGTGCACCATTCTTCATGCAGCAGGTAATATTGACACTGTCCAAAATTCCTCATGAAAATCCATGAGACTTACTTAAAAAGACCCAAAGCTATATATAAACACTGTTTGCTTTCTAAACTGTTACAATCTTATCAGCACACCTCCAGACGCCCATCAAGTCATTCTGTGATTTCCTTCCTTTTTTTTTTTTTTAAGAGGGAGAGGGAGGGAGGGAGAGGGGAAAAGAGGGAAAGAAACAGCAGTGTGGTTGCCTCTTGCACGCCCCCAGTTGGGGACCCAGCCTGCAACCCAGGCATATGCCCCAACTGGGAATCAGACCATCACTCAACATTTCGACATTTCTTAACAATAAATACTGGCCAGGTAGCTTAGTTCATTAGAGCATCATCCCCAATACACCAAGGGTATGGATTCGATCCCCAGTGAGGGCACATACAAGAATCAACAAATAATACATAAATAAGTGGAACAACAAACAGATGTTTTTCTCTCTCTAAAATAAATATTTAAAAATTAGAAAAAAAAACATTGATAGCATAAGAATGATTTCAGAACAATGAAATATAAAAAAGTCTCTTCTGGCACAAGCCCAGCCTTTACCAGTAGAACAAGAAGAAAGCAAACTGAACACTGACCAAAAAATAACAACCAAGAGAGCCTTGGATGGGCTTAAGCATGGCCATAAAGCACAGTCAAGAGCTACTATGTAAAATAAATTACATAAGGAAGTGATTTTACTGGGTGTATTAAAGGAAGCCAATGTAAATGATCAGTGTATACATATCACATTTCCATAGCATATCATTTGTAATAGATTGTTTGCTTGAAATGTGAACTTCTTTTTTAAAATGGGTAATATGTTAGATTAAAATACATTTTTTCTATAGGGACACATTTAAAATTTTTCATTGGCATAATATTGGGATAAACATTAAATCTGAACCAAGTCAGATTACAGTATTTCATGTGGAGTTTAAGAGATTGCTCGTCTACCTTTACAATCTTTACTATGTGCAACTACTGAGAAGTACTTGAATCATGGATATGCAATCTGTTAAATGTGGTTTCTATACCCTGCAGCCCAAATTATATTAAGGTATTCAAATGAACTTATGATCATATTTGACTTAGTTGATGTGATGCAGAGATTTGTAATTGTTAGAATAGCTGAAAATAAAAATCAAGTGTGATGCAATTATCCATTAGTTGGATACACTTGTAACTTAAGAAAATTTCTCAGTTTTCACCCTATTTACAGAAAAGGGTTTCTAAGTGTGTAAAAAATTATCCTTAGATTTTTATTACACATTGCCGTTTTGATGTATTGGTTACTTCCTAGCTGGCTAGCTCGAAGGATGTCCGTTTCTTTCTCTTTCTCTTATTTTTTCCTATTATAGAGCGTCCCAATCGCATTGCCCCACAAGTGCATCCCAGGAACTGCATTGCAGGGGAAATCTCCGTAACAAGGTCAGTCTGGTCCTCAGGACAGGCGGGCCCTGTCTGATGGGAACCAAGGCATCTCACCAGTTTCTAAATTTGGCTCCATAGCAATGGTGTCATGGCAACATTCCAATGTATATCTTTTTTACTTTGACTTGCTAACTGCAAATAAGGGGAGATTGGATTACCACATTCAATATGAAATAGAGAGCACAACTGGGGAGCAGTGTTGTACAGGTGTTACTGCAGATAGAAAATTTCAGCACGGAGGCAATAATGTTCGAGGATTACAAATCTTTTTACTTTATCTTAGGCAGAGCATTTTGTGGTAACACAATACCTATCAAAATAGGTATCAAGTGATCAAAATACCTATCAAAATAGGTATCAAATGATAGGTACCCTCAAAATACCTATCAAGTCACACTAATCCTTGCACAGTGCAAGCCTTTATGTTATTCATAATAGACAGATGTACTGACTGGGAAAAAAGTCTGCATTTGATTTATTTCTTCACATGAATTTTATTTAAATATTAGCATTATGTACCCCTACAGGTTTTAAAAAAACTTAAGATAAAAAAAAAAACAACTTCCGATGTAAAGTATATTGAAGTTGTTCTCTACTCTAAAATGAGGTGGTAGATTTGAACACTCCCTGTGTTCTTTCTTTTAACCTGTCAAAATTACATTTACTGCTAGGACAACCTAAAGTACCTATTTAAACTTAACCTCTTGAGGCTCTTAGATATGAGCAGTATGCCCATATGAATGCGCAGAGATTATAATGTCTGCTATAGATTGCAGATTATACAGTAATAATCATTTTTCTGTAACTTTGCAATCAAAGAACATGATATACAATGATGGCAAACAGCATTCTTTTCCAAGCCCCTTAACAGTTTACTAACACAACATAGTATAGGAAACTCAGGTGCAGATGAATTTCTTTTTTCTAATTCCATTGTGCTTTACATTGTAAAATATAATCTAATTCTTTAGAACACAGAGCTCTGCCAATGCGTCTGCTGTAACTCCAAGCATAAACTGACTTAGGAGTGTCAAATACTGTAGCCAGCTGATATTAGCAGCTTAGATTAGCACTTAAACAAACAAGATTTATACAGACCTCCTTTGTAACAGATAGTTCCAAGAAACTAGAAAAATATGAAGATGAAAGAGTACTTTGCTCTCCTTCCATGTGTGCAAATAGAAAAGATGAGCTTTAGAGAAACACATGGATACCACCTGCAAAACAACTGTATGATCATAAACATAATAGGCTTGGTTTGCATGACCCTTCTCGCCCCTTTGAAGTTAATAGGAGCTTTGTAAACTGAGGGTGTGTGTAGGGATAAACATTAAGTCAGATAAAGCTGGATTCTCCTCTTCCCTTACAATGTGTGCATATATTCTTAGCCAGTGCACATTTCTTTGAATTACCACATTAGATCCACTAACATAATTATGATTTCTGATATATGTGCATTATTTAGTAAGTATCTGTTTAAATGTGGCTTATGACAGTGTGCCTATATGCTAAAGAGCCTTTACACAGATTATGTCAGGCCCCTTTGTTTTCTTCTCTCTCCACTGTCTCTTCCTCAATAACATGAGACCTGATTTTTCGGACTCAGAATCCAGGCTGGGGCATTTATTCTTAGAAATAAACTCCAAATATATCTGATTGACTTTTGCAGACACAAAATTTGACTCATGTTGACCTTTCCAACTTCACCTCCAGCACTACCCCATGCACACACACCTCTATCTCCAAACACCACTGCTAGCTGTGGGCAGGAAATGCTTGGGCCTACTTCAGAGCACTGAACACTCGGGTTTCAGCTCACCTTCCCAGCCTCGATTCATCACGGGGTAAGCCCCACAAATCTTAAGGCGCCAAGTGAAGTGTGGTAAACACAGAAGCAGTGAAAAGTAGGTACCAAGAAAGATGAAGTCCCATGCCTGTCGTTACTTGGGCACTAAATACTTGTCACCTTGGGCAAACCTGTTTTGCCCCCACCGCTAAAGCGGATCTTTAGCCCATGGCTCTGTCTGAAGCAGGGCAGGTTAGAGTGGGTCTTCCAGATCCAGGTGTGCGACTTGGCCACGGTGTGACCAGCAACAATCTGTTTAACTGCTCTGTGTCTCAACTGTCTCATCTGACAAAAAGAAGGTAATAGTCCTCACTGCGGAGACTGGGTACATGAAGGTATACACATCGTGCTTAAAAGAGTACCTGGCACACAGTGAACACTATGCAAGTTTTAGTTATTATTGTCCATTAAGGGTGGAACGTCGCTAGGCTCGTTTCATGTCTAATGATTTCATGAGCCTGGGGTTCAAGTTCCAGGTCATTTCTCATCTTCTTCATGAAGCCATTCTCAACTATTCCAATCTACACTGATCTCTGAATTAAAAAAAGAAAAATATATATATATATATAATGTAACATTCCTTTAAGTTATAGCCATATAATATTGTAATTGTTAACATTATAATAGTAGTGGTGTTAATAATTAAGGACTTATTTCCTTGCTCTTCCTCTATGACATCCTTATTGTTGGGAGCCCCTTTGGAAGCTGAGAAATGGAAGTATTGGGAGATTCAATGACTCCCCAAGGTCACCCAGCCAAAAGGTAGTAGACGGGGGCATGGTGCCTACCTAGTAGGATTCCTGACCCTGTACCTTTGGCTGCTACTTTAGGTCTTCACTTTTCTACAGTTTAACTGTCCCGGCATGGTTTCCCCCTCTTCTTTCAAGCTTCTCAGCAGGCTGTCTGAAAGCAGAGATCATGGATCTTTCTCTCCATACATATTTTTTCCATGCAAACTTTATCCTATGTCAATAAATACTTAAATATGTGTCTATATTTATCTTGACATTATAATTATGTAAGCAATTGATACAGTTCTTAAAATAAAATGACTCTAAGCCTTGGCTTAAAAATGGGTTGGTCTGTCAAACCATTTTTTCCCCAGTGGGGAAAAAATGAATGAATGCAATCATGAATGCAATTACCATTCATGAATGCAATCTTGATACCCTTTTAAAGGAGGTACTTGGAGCACTACGCATAGACAACGTCTGTACAAACTGGAGAGAGAACAGGGTCTCCCACAAGTTTGTAACGTGTCTGCTGCTATAGCTGTGCACTTTCNTCTTAAAATAAAATGACTCTAAGCCTTGGCTTAAAAATGGGTTGGTCTGTCAAACCATTTTTTCCCCAGTTACCATTCATGAATGCAATCTTGATACCCTTTTAAAGGAGGTACTTGGAGCACTACGCATAGACAACGTCTGTACAAACTGGAGAGAGAACAGGGTCTCCCACAAGTTTGTAACGTGTCTGCTGCTATAGCTGTGCACTTTCCTCCCCCTGGGCTGGCAATGGTGCATAATGGAAAGGAGGGTGAATTTAGTTTACGGACAACAATGTGTTCATCTGTCTCTTTAGGGATGACACACTACCAGCACATGGTGGGTAACAGGGATGGTATCACAAACCAATCTTTTCACAGCTAGGCCAATCAAATACAATCATTCTGAATTCTTTTTAACTGCACTGTTGGCATTGATACTCTGAAACTGCTCCTGTAGCTTATAAAATCTTGTGGTCTCAAAACAGCACATACAAAATAGATGTTGATCAAGTCTTACATCTATAAAGCTATTGAGTTATCTAATACTAACTTATGTCCCAAAATCCTGACATGAAATATCTCATTTAATCATTACATCAACCCATTCACTTTCCCCTTTTACTTTCAAGGCTTAAAGATGTTAGATAATTAGCCCAAGGTCACAAACACGATAAATTGGGGAACTAAGATTTGAACCTACACATAGTGGACTCCATAGCTGACATGTTGCCTTGTAAAGTTCTAGCTACTTTAAGATCTTTACTTCGATGCTAAACAATTAATTCTTGGATGTTAGTAATTCTAGTTTTTGTTGTTGTTGTTTTAGGTACAGTGAAAAACTCCTTTTCTTCAATTTTGCATGCAGAGTCCCATTGTTGGGTCAAACATATCTGGTCTGGTAGAAACCCAGCCACTCCCTACTAATTGATTCACTGGAGTAGTAGCTATTTTATAAGGATGATCTTAGGTCATTCACAATTTAGCAGCCAATTACTTTTAAACAAGCTTCCAGAGGCCATATCCAAAGCTGAATACAATTTCATTGCAAGTAGTGTTACAGCAAAGTCCTGTGGATTAATTTTTATTATTTAAATAAGAGATGATCATAAAATTAGCACCCTTCTAATATAGTTCTCATCTTGATTATTGCTATTTAACTAGTGAAATTTTTTCTTCAGGCTGAGTGAACACTATAATTATTATTGCTTTGCATTGTAAAGGTTGCATCTTAATTGAAAAATCAACACTTTTTTGCCTTTCAGTGAATACATCAGCTTCAAAATCAACAAAAACATTGAAGATGCAGGCAATTTTGCTAGACCCACAAATTAGGGCGTCCTTGATCAACCAGAATTCATAACCCGTAATCTTAAGCATAAGCTGTGAACTGATTCCATAACAAGGCCTGTACTTCAAATACCAAATATTTCCAGCCCAACTTTCCGTTCGAGTCCTTACTGTCAAAAACGGCAGCTACTTCAAACAAATAACAATCTTGAGTGTCTTCTGACAGTATCACTGCAGGTATGCACCAAACTGATCAGCACAGTCAACAGTAAAAGGACAAATTACTCTCATAACTATTTTACAGTATGTGTAGACAGAGCCTGTAAGTTGATAGCAGCATATGCAATATCTGAGCATGACAAAAACAAAAACAACACAGAAAGTTAAGCTGATCAAAATGAATGCATTTATGATACATCATATGAATTATATACCCTTTATATTTCATATATATTTGTGAAAAGGTAGAATAAAAGCTTATATGTAATGCTTTCTATGTGCTAGGCATATATATTTTATATAAACATATACAAGTTGCCCTAATACTTAAATTACCCTAGAGCAGTGATTTTCTACCTTTTTCATCTCATGGCACACACATAAACTAACCACTAAAATTCTGCGGCACAGCAAAAAAATATATTTTTTGCCAATCCCACAAAAAAGTTATGATTTTGATTGATTTCCAAAAAAATAAATAATAGTAATTAGCCACCATTTTTGCCCCAAAGTGACTTTCTTAGAAAATCAGGTGCCTATACTTATATATAAGGATTTCTGATACCAAGAATTAATCAATCAGACACAATCTTATTATGCAACATAACCAATAAGATGCACCTCTATTATATGAGATATATATATATATATATATATGAATGACTCACAATAAGACCTTAATAATGAATGGCTATTGTTGTGTTGGCTGCTGTCATTTTGTTTATTTGACAATCTAAAGGAAAAGAGGTCAGTGCTCCTGACTAAATCGTCAGGTATTGCACGTTTCAAAAATTCTTGTGGCACCCAGTTGAAAATCACCGTTGTAGAGGTATGTAACATTATCACTCCCTTCTTAAGCAGGAGGAAACTGAGGCACAATGAGCTTAACTTGCTTGTACAAGGGCACGCACCTAGTAAACAGCAGACATTTGAAGTCAACAGTACTAAGTCTAATACTTGGCTCTTATGCAATGCACTGTGTTCAGTCCCCTGAAAGAATCACATCATGTTTATATTATATGGCTTCCGTTTCTGCAGCATTAATACTATAAAATAGCATGAATAGATATTTAAAAAGTAGACAAAAGGCCAAAAGCAATGTTCAATTAATTTCAGTATAATACGGGCAAATCTTTCTGGCCAAATTATACAATGGCCGAAGATAAAGTGCCCAAAATCAAAATTTAAAAGTCATCTTTGGAGAGCATTATAAGCTTTTTAAGCCAACATTCAGGATTCCTGACGCTGAAAGCTCATCTATACACACTTCTGCGATCAAAGCATGAGGACGAAAATTTTCAGAGTTACAGGGCTCGTGGAGGGCTGTCTACCCCACCTTTGCTCTCCATGTGTTGTTTTGTGCAACACGTTATAAATTAGAACTCTATAAACAGTAAGGAACATGTCTGAAGCTTTCCATTTTCCATAATTTATTATATGACACACATACACAAACTAACGTATGTGTACAGGCATGTGACAAAAATACTTAAATGTATCTTACTCACTTGTATAACCTCACCATTTCAATGAATGACTCATTAGCACGTTTTGCTTGGATGCAAAGAGAAAATGTAACAAGCAGGTCTTGGTTCTACCATTTACTACCTGTGAGACTTTGGGAACCGCTATAAACCCGTGTGAGCCTCGTCCGCCCTGCCTGCATCCCAGGGCCTCTGTGAGAAGCAAAGGACATGTGAGATGTGAAAGTGAACTGTGAATTCTAAGTTGCTAAATGAGCATAAGGGATCAGTATGACCACGAATACTGTTTTTACCTTCCAGCTAGCATAATGCCTGACACATTATGAATGTTTGTTAGTTACGCTTATTTTCATTATGGGAAAAAAATCCACTGTAGAAATGCAACCAAAAGAGCAAGCTGCATTTTGTCGAAATAAAGATGCAAAATCTTCAGATTCTACATCTATTTTTCTTGTAATTATAAAATTAATATGAAAATAAGAATTTATTTCTGATATCATAATGACAGCATTTATGCCTATTTCATTAGGTTTACAATTATCGACATTTTACATTAGGGGCTTAGGAGGCATTTTTAATATTATTCCTGACAAAAAAGGTTTCAAGTAGAGAAAAGTCTGCTGACAATTAGAATTTTACAAGAATGTTAAGAAATCACTGTTTTAAATAAAATACAGATGAAGCCATCTGTCTACGTGTATCTGCTTATGTGGACATCACACACACAAATTCATAACAGTTCCCTGCAAATGTATATTAGAGGGTTGGGTCTAAATGTTCCATAAGCACATTATCCAAACCTTCAGAAACTGCCATTTAAAAGCCAGGGGCCTAAATTTCCACTTTGATCAATGGAACAGCTTTATCACAAGATGGGATAACTGAAATTTATTGATTAGCTGATAACCTTCTAATGCACCAGCCTTTAATCTGCAATAAAACAGAGAACGGCAGGCGAGCTTTCAGAAAGGAAAACAGGGTTTGATTATCCTAGAAGAAAACGAGAATGTGGAGAGGCTCCGGGAGGCAAACACACCCAGAAAACCAGAGCAAGGACATCCAGTTACTTGGCTTTTCCTGCAGACCCGTGAGCTGGGACAACTGTGTCACCTGACATTCTAGCCCCAGTGCCAAGGACTAGAGTCAAATCAAATCAACATAATAAGGGTGTTGTGTGGAGGAGGATGAAGAAAAACAACCTCAAACAGCAGTAAAAGTTCATTTCACAGCATGACTGCCATTTCAAAGGAAAAGCTCATGCCATTAAAGGTTCACTTCAACATTATCCATACATTTTGATAGGACTGAGTTTAACCAAGTCCAGTAGCCTTGAGAGCATTTGACAGACCTTTTTATGACAGCTCTGGGGCTGGAAGAAAACCTAAGAGCATCTCAGGTTTAAAGACTAAAGGTCGGCACCAAAAAGTTCAGGCGAAAAGTAGGCAACGTGGGGCATACATTTCTGTATCGTCAAAATTCATCCAGAATTTTATACTGATTTATAAAACTAGATCATACTTAATGTGGAAAACTGAAATAATGGCAAGCTAAGAATTACGTTGAGATATGCTAAAATTGGTAAAGTAGCTGAACAAAAGCCTGGCATAAAGATGTATCAAACTGCCTGGCAGATGTGGTTCAGTGGATGGAGCGCTGGCCTGGGAAAGTCACAGGTTCAATTCCTGGTCAGAGTACAGCCTGGGTGGCAGACCAGGTCCCCAGCTCGGGGGCTGTAGAGAGCCGAGTGATGTTTCAGGTCACACACACATCAATGTTTATCTCTCTCTCTCCCTCCCTTCCCCTCTCTCTAAAAAATAAATCTCTTAAAAAGAGTAAAAAAGAAGAAAAAAGATACATCAAACTCATTTCATTCCTTCAACCAACCAATACATATTTGTGCTAGTGAGGGAGCAGAGTTTAAAGGTACTTTAACAAGAAAATGATTGAAAATATATTTCTTATTCCAGTATTACAGAGATTTTGATAAATAAAAGGTCACTAGTAAGTGAAAGTATCTATGTTCACATAATTCTTATCTTCCCCAACATACAAATAAGATCGTACAACCTTTCTTTTAAAATCAGAGACAGCCCTATAACCTTTATGAATTTCCTTTCTTCATCTTTAAAACGAGAGTGTTGATATCATTCATCTACAATGTCTCTTCAGTCGGCAGCTTTGGGATTTCCATGAAGACGTACTACTCCCTGAGGAATTCCATGAATGCTGCTGCTCTGAGGAGCAGGGAGGACTTGACTAATACCTCAGCCACCACTACAACCTTCACCACCCAAACAGATCCTCTCCCATGGGGAGGGACACAGGCCATGCCTGAAACATTTCTGAGGTCAAAAACTGCACATAAACAACCTGAAACTATACAGTGTTGTCATAAATCTCTCAAATTCCAGGCAAGTAAGATAAAAATCTTTGAGGCAGGGAAATCAAGTAACGCAGCTTAGATGAGAATTGGCACAGTTCCCTAATACCGAGTTCTCCCATTTTGCATTTCTCCAACTGTTAGCTCAAACGAGTTCTTTTTTCAGACAAACCCCTAGTTACCCCATTGCTTCACGACCTTGATTTCTCTCTGTATAAAATGAGAACAATACCAAGTTATCTCAGGGTATCTGTGCTAAATAGAGATTACTGAGAAATATACTGTGAATCTCAAGTAATATTTATTAGAGAGCCCTGATCTGATAACTGATACTTAGCTCTAATGTTACATAAATGCAAACAGCTGTCTATTACCCCTCAAAGAAACATGAACATGGGAAAATAAAAGCAGATATGTGCATTAAATTTCAAACAACTTAAGCTGCCTGTGTACGATTATGTTTTTTAAAGATTCTAAAAACCCAATAAGCTACTCATTCAATATTCACTGAATACCATCTGAATTATACAAGCACGAGTAGGACATGACGCATCCTCTACAAACCAATTGAAATTGTACTAAAATCAAGATGTATATAAAGCACTTACAGGCACACAGAAATAATTAATTCTGAATAAAGTCATCAAAGAGTAATGATGTCCAATCTGAATCTTAAAGAATGAGTATCATCTTAAAAGGTAGAGTAGGTCAGTATTCTGTATATGTAATTATCATTAGAGCACACAATCTTTGAAAAGCCAGAAGACATTCTTCCCACTCGCCCATCACCAGAATCCAGGCAGAGGCTGCGGGCTGTGAACAGACACTGACTGACAGCCAGGCACTGGCATGGCCAGGGGCTGCACCTCGGAGCACCCTGTTGTTTCGCGGAAATTAACATAAAATGTTTAAAAAGCACATGTTCTCCCGCATGTAATAGATCAGCATCCGAATACACAATGATTATGCAGACGCTCTGCTCCCTGTACAATTTCACATCCCTTGACATGGGATGCATAAGACTACAGTTGCTCACAGTGAAGACTGTAAGTTTCATGAGAACGGAAGTATTTTTCTAACTTGCCCATCACAGCACCACCAGTGCCCGGAGACAGCATGGCACATAAGAGGCTCAAAATATATTTGCTGGGAAATGAGAGTCTTATAAACCTACTTATTTAGCACCCTCAAAAATATCTAATATACATAACTGCAGAAATAGGTATTAATAAATAGGCAAAATTAAAATCTCAAGTAACAAGAATTGTTACAGTTAAGATTTATTTTTCCTATTTTTAATCATAAAAATGAAGATAATGGATATGGCTCACTTTGGTAAGAAAAGAAGCATTTTAGTTTTGTACAACAAAATAGGAATGTAAGATTTCCTTACAATAAGACATAAACAAAGGAAGAATCAAAAGTCAAGCCTCTTTGTGGGCGATCTAGAAAGATCACTTCTAACGGGACAGAAAGCCAGAAACTAGCAGTAACTGTGAAACAAACCTCTGAATGGTTTAACAAAGTGGAAGTTATAGCAAAATGAACTTCTTTACTAAGGCTTAGATCTAAATAACATTCAGATGGGACTGAATACAAAATGATTACACCAACTTACTTTTAATGTTTAATCAGATGTTGTATAAACAGGACTTTTATCCCTGATAAATTATCAGTAACTAATTTCTTGAGTTAAAATAGCCATCAGCTAAATGGCAAATGCAAGTAGTAATTGTTGAGGTATGGAATTCATTCAATTTTAAAAAACCACATCAAACCAACCATTTTCACTTGAGGGAGACACAGTACACACTCTCATCAGGAGAAAATTTAGTAACAGACAGAAACAAATATGTATGGTGCATGTCAAGTACATTTTTAATGTTATAAAAGGAAAAAGTGGGGAAAAGGATGAGATAAAAACTTGTAAAAACACTAACCATACCATTATGAATAAAGAATCAGTTTGGTTCAGATATTTTCTTCTTTACATCTCATTTCATGAAATTTGCATACTCTGTAAAATGGTGGCCCCCAAAGGTACTTATTTTCATGACTGCTTTGGCTTTATTTGCAAAAACTAACAAATGTTGTGTCTGCTTTTTTTATTCATCACTGTACATAAGTGTATGTGCATATATTAAAACACTAGAACAAAGAATATTTGGTTCTGCAAATAATTTTCCACCTCCATTCCTTACGTAATTTTCCAACAAATACCGTTTGGCTATTAGACTGAATCCAGTTACTGCATAACAACATACTTATTTAATACTGAGTAAAGTTCAACCAAAGTGGCACAGATCACTTTCCTCAAAATAATTTGTTACTAATTATAGGCAGGGTGAGTGGAAAGTATTTGTTGACATACTTCCTTTGAGCATGTTTCTGAAGTCAATTTGTAGAATAATTTGTTTTGCTAAAGGGAAAATTAAAGAGGGTAAGTAAAATAGGAAAGAAAAAGCTAAAAACTTAGGTTGAAATATATATATATATATATATACATATAATTTTAGCTTTCAGCTATAAATGAAACAACTAACTCCATTTTTGCTTTGTGTGGGGTTTTTTTGGTTTTTTTGGGGGGGGGTGGTTTTTAATCTCAACATTAACATTTGCACTATCTGCCTGAGAAAGAATGAACTAGGAAAACTGAAATTTTGACAGGATCTACCAGAGCACATGTCATTAAAATGATGTCATTTTCTAGCTATAAGTAAGCATATTAGAATTTATAATAATTTCTATTTCCCCATTATGTTTCTTCTAAAGTCCAGCTTTCACTATGAGCAAGTATTCACCATATTCAGAGGTTATCTTCCTTTTTCCCCCCGTGTGTAAAAAGTATCATGGGAAATCATAACGTGTCCTGGACCAGAGAGACTACTTCCTTGTCAGAAGTAAATAGAGGTTAACTGACATGCCCAAGGTGCACAAGTTTGACTTCGTTTCTTCTATTGAACTTGATGGATTCTGGGAGGTGATCTAAAACAAAATTTCTTGCAAGATGTAGTTCCCCCCCCCCCCACACTGGGCTTCTATTTTGATTTGAAAAAGATGTTGCTTGTGAAACAATCAAGCACTACATTGGGATGTTTGTTTTGCTGAAAAGGTGGCCTCTGGGCTCAGTGACAGGTCTGGGCAGATGTGTGCCACCCACGGGACAGCAAACTCTCTGAGGACCAGACTCCCCTACTGGATGCACCTGGAACGGGGTGGGGCCCCCAGGGCTTGATTCTAACCAGCATTGGAAGACTCCCAATTTACTAGGGGTCCTTCTAAACTCGAACTGATTGTAGTTGGACAGATATCAACAGTCTGCAGTGAATTTCTCACAGCATCAGGTAAGAGAAGGCATGTAGGAAAATAGTCTTTGGAACTGGACAGTACAAGTAACTCTTGCAAAGTTGACAAAAATTAAGAAACTATTTCTACATAAACTTCATTTTTAATCCCCAGGTATATTTAAATAACAGTGACAATATATTACGTACAGAAAAATTTCAGAAAGTCTACCTATTGCATAGGAATTGTACATGTTGAGAACAACAGCATCTTAACTGCAAAGGAAAAGAGACACCGCCATCTTTATTCTACAAATGAGTAAAGGAGCAGGCGATACACAATATTTAACCTGGGCTCCACAGAAGGCCATCACCAGAATCGTCTAACATCTCCCCGGATACTCCGGGGCCCTATGCCCCGCCCAGAAAGTGAAACTGTCACAGGACTGGGAGCGGCATGAAGCTGCACGGAGCAAGCTTCCCATATGCTCCTACTCACACTCAAGTGTGAGCACAACTATGGGACACATGTACCACGACACAGCTGATGACTTTCAGGAAAACAACTAAACCTTATCAAAAATGCTTCTCTACCTGAATAGGGTAACAGACAAAATCTGAAAAGTGATCCGCCAAGAAGTAGTAGTAGAGTACAAAATTTAACATGTGTGTCTGGGGTGGCTAAAAAAGTAAGCAAGTATCTGTGTCTACAGAATAGGACCGTGTGGCATAGGGAATGATCTTACTTGTGGGGTTTTTTTCTGACTCTGTGAATATATTGCTTTAAACTGTAAAAAAGCAAAAAGCAAAAGACAAAAACCAAAGCAACAAACAAACCATAAACAACAATAAAGAAGACGTACAAAAGGACAGAAGCTTAGAAGCTGACTGCTGATTAAATGATCTCAGACATACTATCTCAGATGAGGAAGGCAGGAGACAATCCATCCTTGAATGGGTGAGCCTGTCTGCACCGACATGTTTAAATATTTCTCAAAAAAATTTTTTATAAAAAAGGAAACAAACCACAGTAACAAATTCCTGTTTTCAAATCCCAGAAATGAAATCCCTCTTTGAATGTGTACTCACCTTCTGGTATAAACAATCAGAGAAATAAAAGACAAAGTCTTTCAGGCCAGTCATATTCAACCAGGCAAGAAAAGAAAGGTTTCAAAACTAGCATTGAAAAGTAAACTTTTATAAAGTGTTCATATGTGTAGAAAGGAACAGAGTGCAGAAAGGTAGTTTAGTAGAAAGGCAGAAAATTAAGAAACACAAACCATAAATGGAACTTTCCTCTCTGGGGCAAGTCACGTTAATATAAAAGAAATTATTTAGTCAGGGTCTGCGTAGAATTGATTTCAGCTTTTTAAGGAGCAGATTTGTAACAGTAACCTATTTTTCCCACCTCCCTGTTAAAAAAAAAGACCCAAAGTACTATACTGTAAAAAACTGCCTAAGAAAATGAAGCATAGCAATGATTTTTATTTATTTGAATGAAGGATCACCATGTATTAGTGGCTTTAAACAGTTGAGTCCTGCACATCGATTTGTCTTGATTATTTTCAGATGGGTCACTAGGAATGTATTACAAATTTCAGTGAAATACAGAAATTTGCAAAGTTTTGAATATTTGATTCCATAAATATACCAGAGTCAAGGTTATTATTTCTTCAGTGGCATTATTCTCCTTCCCTTGAATTCCAGAACCCTGGCTATAGCCCTGGGATTGTCCTGGGAGGTTGCACCCAGCAAAAGTGAACATGACGGTTATGTGAGCCACTGAAAACACCCAGAGGAACTAATAGAAACAAAGGGAAACAAACTAGTTAGAAAAATAATAACTAACTTTGTAATGAAGGAATGAGAGGTGGTAGATTTAAAAAGAGTAGTGATATAACTAGATTTAAACTATATCACTTAAAATATAAGCTTATGGGTGTATTCAATTTCAAACACAAGATTTAGAAAAACTCAGTTTGTATATAAAAAAATTCAGTTTGTATATAAATGCATATCTACTTTGGAAAAAATAAGGCTCAACCTATGTCCTAAATTCTTTTAAAATTGTCTTTTCTGAAGAGAGAACATTCTAACTCCTCTGGAATAAAGCATATTTTAAAGCAATTCTTTTTTTCCAAGCAGAGTGTCTGCTATCTGAAAAGATTTGTTTATAAGAAAAAAAACTGTTGGAGCCACGTAATTGTTTCTCTTAGCCTTCATCCATATACTACAGTGAGCTTGCTTGTTTTCATGTGTTTTTAGGTGTCTGTATGTGCTGTTAAAGCCAGCAGCTTCCAAAGGTTAGCAAGCTACAGCATGCATCCTTGGATTCTAGATTTCTAACTGATATATTTTTAAACTTAAAAAAATGCTTGGGGATGTTTTTAGAGAGTACCCAACTGACATTTCACAATTTCTGAATGCTCAATTCTCTCCTCTTCTACTTATATTTATCTATGTTACACTCCAATGTATGTTCTATAATCTAGCCTTAAGCAGAATTTGGCAGTTCATTCTCCTAAACCTACATTTACCAAAGGGCTACAGCAATAAAAGCAAAAATTGAAGCATTTTATTTGATTGAAATATGTAAGAAAATCTAATTATTCACATTTGAAAAGATAGCCCCATAGAATTTACAGATGGGCCGCACAGGGGGGAATGGAGTTTCTATTCCTGGATATAGGGTTCCTCTGCCCCACTAAGCATTCAGGACAGGCAAGAATCAAATATTTGTATAGAGCATTTATAACATGATACAAGCTTTCAGTTCCAATATTTGATAACCTTCTCCATCCAAAAATCCTCCTTATAATCTTGCCGTATATCTTATTCCTCTTTTTGAACCACTTCCTCCCTCTTTTCCATCCGGAATGATAGCTGGTCACCACCACCTGAACAATAGTTCTTTATGTCAGTGAAAACTTGAAATAAAGCACCCCTCCACTTTCTTTTTATTATACTACTTTAGGTTTCTTTTACCTTTGTTTATAAGTTTCCTTAAGATTTAGGCACTTGAGTCATAAGTCCCAGAGCTGTATTTGTTGAGCTGTAAATATTCACTAACTGAAGTAAAATAAAATCTCAGCATTCTGAAAATGTTTGGTTAAACATTCATGGTTTCAGCATATTTTCCCAGAATGAAACTCTATATTGCTTTAAGGTAAATATGTTCATATGTTTCTACCTTAAGAAGGGAATTAGGACTTGGAAAATACCTGGTAGGAAATAAGCACTAAGAAGCTGATTGTGATTATGATGCAATTTTTGTTACTGTGCTTCTAGAACATGCAAGACATACTGAATATGACATGTTCCTAATCCTCAAGAAGTTCACAGTCTTATCAAAGAAAGATCGATATCTAAAATATTATAATACAATAAACACAGGAGACAAGATGTTATAGGGTCTAACTTTGCAGGATGATAAGAGGTCAAGAAAGATTTGAAGGAGATGAAGGAGCACAGAACAAAAGTAAACGCTGCTAAAGCAGAACGAACATGTACAGAGGCCAAGAGACATGGAAGAGTTCGTTCTGTTTGCAGAACTGAAAGGTTAGAAGGGCTCGTACTCAGACAATGAGGAGACACAGAGTGTGGGGATGGCAGAAGTTAAAACTGAAACAGTAGTCCGGGCTTAAGTTATAGAACACTGTTCTGTAGAGCTCAAGAATGAGGACTTTGTCCCGAAAGAAGTTTCAAGAGAAAATTAACAAGGTCAGATGCTGGGTCTTAATGCATCCATGGAGAGGGGACTGGAGGAGGGAAAATTGAAGGCAGGGCATCTACTGAAAGACTGATTCACAAATTCCATCAAGGCAGAATGCGGGTGTGAGCTCAGGCAGTGAACGGAGACGAGTGAGGCCATGAAACCAAGATAATGTTGAAACTTAGACAACTTGGTAAGCAATTTAAGGGTAAGGATAAATAACGGGAAGGACCGAGGCTAAATGGAAGGTTTTCAGTTTGGATGGTGACACCATCAACTCAGAAAGCCAACGGAAGTAAAAGCAATGTTGGTCAGGAAAAGTAATGATTTCAAGACTGGCCTTGCTGAGTGAACTGTCTGTGGGGCAGCACCCTGAAGACCAGGGTTGCTGTGCAAATGCTGATTCACGCTGACCTCGGCTGAGGGCTGAGGTGCTGCATTTTTCTTATCACACAAGACCTCACTAGTAGATCAGGGATGGCATCCAGTGCACAGGGCAGAGTGGAGATCTGGCTAGAGGTCACAAAGTAGGAGACATAGCTATACAGAGCCGCGCTGGCCACTGCAGTAGCCAGTTGCCACATGTGTCTATATAAAGCCACATGATTAAACAATTTGTTAAATGTTTTACTTATTTATTTTTAGAGAGAAGGGAATACAAGGAGAGAAATTATCAATGTGTGGTTGCCTCTTGGGTACTGCCTGCTGGGACATGGCCAGCAACCCAGGCACGTGCCCTGACTGGGAATCAAACCAGTGACCTTTTGGTTAGCCGGCCATGGCTCAATCCACTGAGCCACACCAACCAGGACTGATTAAACAAATTAAAAATTTCATTTCTTCAGTCCCATTTGCCACATTTCATAGGTTCAATGACCAATGTGATTAGTGGCTACTGTATCAAATGGTAGGGATACACATTTTTCCATCATCATAGAAAGTTCTATGAGATTGTGCAGACACAACACATGTAAAATAGGAAGAAAGTTTTGGGGACAGAACCCTGGGAAATAGAAGGTAAAGAAGATGGGTGGAGGAGAGGGAAGAATCAAAGGAGTAAAAAGAGAAAGGAAAAAAAATCACACCACTGTGACCAACAGAAAAGAATTCAAAGGGACGCAATAGTGAAACATAAGAACAAAATTAAACCGAGGTTAATCAGCCCTGGGAAGATAGCTCAGTAGGTTGGAGTGTCATCCTGATGCACCAAAGTTGTGGGTTCAATCCCCGATCAGAACACATGCAGGGGATCAAACAATGAATGCATAAATAAGTGGAACAACAAATTGATGTTTCTCCCTCTCCCTCTGAAGTCAATAATAAAAAAATAAATAACTAAAAAGAGGTCAGTTAAGAAAAGGATTAAAAAATAAATTACCTTAAGGTAGTAATTCTACCTTGGCAGTTGGTAAAGTGCTGGAATCATTACCAATTTCTTCAGATGCAAAATGACTCAGTGGGATGATTTCTCCCACACAGATGACAGGTTTAGCTTTTTAGAAAGAAATCAGAACCCCACAGGAAAGGAAATGTTGGAAATGTGACCATTCTCTTCCCACACTTTAATGAAGGGGAGGCCTTGCCTAGCCGTCATCCTTAGCTATCATCTTTCTGGGAGTTTCTAAGAGCCTCTAAATAGGCCTAAATCATTGCTGTGTAGGTTTCTTGAAACTGAATATTTAATAATTATATTCAGAAATCAAGCAATGCTATTCTCTTCTCGTATCAAAAACCAGGCTGACAGAACAGCGGTTCCCAGGGGCTGGGGGCCGGGGGAGAGTGAGGAGTTGTTTGTTTTTTTTTTTTTTTTTAGTAAGTACAGAGTTTCGGTGTGGAATCATTAGAAAGCTCTAGAGATGGGTACTGTTGATGTTTGCATAACACCGGGAGTGCCACTGAAATGCACACTTCCAAGTAGTTAAAATGACAACTTTTCTGTTACGTATATTTTACCACAATAGCAAAAACAGTTTTTTTTAGTGAGGCAGAACTAATGCATTTAACACGGGAGAGAATCTGGAAGAAACTCTTACAACTCTGGACACCTGGGAAATTGAAGATGCCAAACACAGAGGCATAGAAGCAACGCTTACAAACGCCTGTTCCTTGAAGTAACACAGGTATTTGTATTAGATCCATGATATTAGGTGTGAAAATATGGGTTTGATAAGTTGTAAGGTATTAAGCCTACTTTGCTGCTGTTGATACTGCCTGCTGTGAAAATGTCAAATGAAACAAGTTAGAGCTTTAAACGGTGCTAACAGCGCAACAGTGTATTAGGTCAGTTTCAAAATCCAGGCAGTATTTATACCCTTTTCTTTACTGTTTGCACCTCAGGTCAATAGCTGCAGTTAGCTCCCAGAAAGGCAAAGCATAAATATCAGAAGTAAACCCCAAGGCAACCGTGTGTGCACAGGCCAAACGCTCACTCTGCAATTACAGGAGGGAGAGTACCCAGGAATCACCCTCAGTCTCTGCCAGCCAGGCCCTGCAGCAAGACTCAAGAGGAGAAACACTNAAAGAAGGAATAAAGAAAGAGGAAAGCCTAGGAAAAGCCAAAGGTGGCTTCCATTTCTGTTACGGCAACCAGGTACAGAAAATAACGCTAAAAATTAAATAAAAGTGGGTAAAAGTTCATGACTGCAATAAATACATACATACATATAACAGGCCAATGAATGTTTGGCCTAGAATTTTCAGAAGTTACACAAAATAATCATCTCATACAAAAGTTACACATAATAATCATCTCATACAGATTCTGACTACTGACTGCCTCCCATCAGCATCCAGACTTTTCCTTGTGAACATATTGGAAAACTGGAAGTAACCACTTGCACATTCTCTGATCTCCCCCTGCTTCTTCTCCAAGGGCGATGATCAAACCCAGGGAAGGGGACAGTCTTTTAATTGACTCAGTTTTCCCAAGCTCCTGTTCGGAGCTCTGCTCAGATCACACAGAGATTCTGCTGATGTCACAAAGAGACAAATAAATAAAGCCATCTCATGACTGTAAGCTAAAAAGGCATCAGCATAATGCAAGAACCGGCATTGCAAGTGGAAACAGACAAAAGAGAAAGAAGGAAAGAAGGAATAAAGAAAGAGGAAAATTTACGAGATGAGGTCAAACTCTACTTACAACTTTCAGCCTGATAGTCTGGCACAAACTGCTCATCATTGTCAGGTACCTGAGCTGAAGGAAAAAAAAAAGTTAAAATGTAAACGGAAAACTGCCAAGACATACGGAATATCAAAGTGAGATCTTTTTTGTCAAATCTTTTTAGGCTGAGATCAAACCTATTATTATCTGCCAGTGAGCTCCTATTTAAAATGGCATTGACAGCGATACTTGGGAGGGGACATAGAAGTGATCATTGATGTCAACTAGAAAACATGTATGTCAGAAATAAATGGTGGCAGTCCCTCTGAATTTCACCTGACACATAGAAGAGACACATGCCAAATAAAAGAAGCTATAGAATTTTTATTAGCTGCAGTGTTTCTTTTTGCAAGTAAAATGTATATTTTTGGAGTAAAAGATATTCCAGTTCACCCACCGCAAGTCCTTAAGCAGCCCGTTCAAAGTAACCACGTCAATTCTTTTCAAGTAATATGCAGTTATCACACACAGCCCTCTAATTTATAGAAATGTCTGATTTTGTATGTTCCATCTACTGCAAATTAGACTACTGTAATTAAAAATGTCTTCCCTGAATCTAGCCTAAAAATAAGCAATGAAGTTTTGGAAATCATTGTCATTGGTACAGTATACAATGTTTAAAAATTCATTGACCATGATCAGAACAATACAAATAAACTCCATTTGTTCCTGAGGATTATTTAGCATTAACAAAAGGAAATCACCATTTCATCAGTTCTAATACCAAACAACTTCCCTATTTTTAGCAAGGGAATAAATTACTTAATAGCAAAGACTACGCATTCGGCGGCAATCAAACTGAGTAAACTTTTTCACTTCTACAATATTTTCATCATGGCTGAAATTAGACATTAAAATAACTGGTTCCAAAATGACAGAATGTTACAAAAACAAGCTTTCCCATGCATACAAATGTGCACACTCACATACAGACTACATGAAATAGAAGTTAGGTTACTTTCCTAATTAATTTTAGCTGTGATATGATTAGTTGGTATTACTTTACTAATATTATCAAATACTAAAAAGTTTTATCCAGTTAAGTCATATTCAAACAAGTGTCTAATTTTAATTTTAATTTTTTAAAAAGAGTCTATTCAGTACAGGGGAATGCTTATTAAAATAATCAGTCTTTGCTGAAAATGTTTTGGGTTGGTACTTCAATGAGCTAAGAAAAAGTCTACATTAAAAATTCTGTATTTAAAAATTCTAATGAAAGACATTATAACATACATATAATTAAAGGTTCTTTTATCAGCTTATTTAACACATTCCAAAAAACATAATTTGGCTAAATAAAATTCATGTTACATTATTAAGAACAAAACCAATGATAATCTTGACTATTATCAAAATATATGCAATCTGACATCCATTTTCTAACAACTTTTTTCTGTACACCAATATTTAAGCTTATTAAAGACAAACCCCATTCTCTGCCACAAAAAGAAACCAAACTAATTAAAAACTTTTTCCAAATTATAACTGATGCCGATCTCTCCAGTTTATATTTGAAGTGTTTTCTCTTTGTATTCTACTCGTATCTGACACCTGACTAAAGTCACACAAGCTTCAAATCATTACTTGCTAGCTATGTAAACTGTATCACATTATTTAACCTCTCTGAACTCCATTTATTTCTCAGTTTAATAGTGATAATAGAGATTTTTTGTGAGGATTAAAGAGTCTAAATAAAGTGTCAGACAATGTCAGATGCCCACTTTTTTTCCATTTCACATACACACACACACACACACACACACGCACACCAAAAAAACTCTACTTCAATCATTACAGTGCAAGTTTAATGTCTTTACTTCTAATGAATTATATTGGACATGGAAAATATAATAGGTAAGATTTGTATGTTAGCATTCTCTTAGGGTATAAACATTGTTCTTGCGTTGTAGTAAGTTAGAGTTTTCTCCCAGACTCCTAAATTATAACTGGAGGAGTACCCTTTAAAATAAGTCTTTGCACCAAAAATTACAAAAATGTTTTTAATATCTATTTAATAAATAACAGCAGGTAGACAGAACCAACTCCTACATATTTTTTCCATTACATCCACATGTTTTGGTTTTCCTTCTAAATTAATGGCTACACAGAACATAACTATTGAGATGCAAAAATTATCAGCCATGGCAATTATTATGCTTTTAAAAAGCCAACATTTACAAGAACCTAATAAAATGTAATATCTCTTTACAGGAATAGTTAAAAATAGCTGCTGAATAACAAAAGTGTATCTGTAACTAGATATGCTAGTATGAATGTCCTTTCTTTTTTCCTTACTATGAGACAAAGTTGCAACTCCACGACTTGTATCACTTCAAGAAAGGCGTACAATTCTCTGATGGCTGCATAGTCTGTGTTGGGACATGTATGCAAAGAAAAACTTTAGGAGCAGAAGAAACTAGAAGGTTCTACCTCACAAATAGACAGAAAATAGCTGCATACTAGCAATTCGTAAAAAGAATGAAAATTGCTATTTCTGTTCTAACTCTTTAACATACTGAATAAATACTTCACACTTATGCTTGAACATATTACAAAATTTTAACAAAAAACATATGACTCACATTTTTCACAGAAGCTAATCTTCCGAAACTGAATAGACCAAATGAAGCAGCATGTTGCTTACACAGACAAAGACTTAAGTCCACCTCTAATTTCAAGTTAAAAGTAAAAGGAAAGCAGCTAACAAGTTGGATCTGGACAAGGAAAAAATGACAGAGTATTGCCACACTCATAGCATACATTTCCGTTTTTCCCCTCAATTCACAGGAATTTGGTGAAGCAGCAAACTATAGCTGCCTAAAAATTTGTGACAACTCATACCAACCCCAAAGAGGAAAATTAACAATAAAGGCCAACTGAAAAAAAATTTTTCCCGACAACTATCTATTATAAACTATGCTTGGAATAATGTACCTTTGAAGAATGAAAATGCTTCCCCACACTCGGTAATTAAAGAGGAAGGGGAAGAGTAAGAAAGAAGGGGGGAGGTATATACCAAAAGGCCAATAAAAGGCTTTCAAGAAGATTAAGCATGCAGATTTTATCGGTAATAGCTGGAGCAGCTCTACCAGATCATTGCACATTAATAGACAAGTTGCCATCAAGTCTCAGGACTTCAGCTTTACAAGGAGAGTCTCTGTACTCTCAGCTGCTTGCTTTACCAAGATTATTATCCAAAGTTCGTCTCTGTCTCTCTTTTTACTACATAGCGACCCATATCATGATAGAGAAACTGAAGAAAATAGTAATCATGACCCAGATGTCACGGAATCACTAATTCTCGCGTCATAATTTGAATATACTGTCTTAACACTCCCTGAGAAGAGGGGTGGGCAATTTTTAAATAGTTTGCCTTGGAATAAAATAATAATCGTTACTTAAGAAAAGTTGAGCATTTAAATAGGTTGGCTGCAGGCAAGGAAAAATATACTTTTTTTTTTTAAACACAGAAGGAGCCTGTTGGGTTTTCTCTTAAAGTGAGGGGGGAGGGGGGAAATTACCGATGAAACAAATGTCAAGTATAAAAGGGGTTAATATTTAATTAAAACCAGTTCTATCCACTGTAACAATGACCTAGAGCCAAACCAGGCGGAAGATGTATGAGTCATTCTTTCTGCCCGTGAATGAGACAGCTGATCTCCTCAGCAATTCCTCTAGACAAGCAGGCAGAGCCGGGTTCCGCCTCCATTCACAAAAGCACAGTCCAGCGTGAGCCATGTGGCCCAACCACAATCTTTCCATGTCACACCCTTCGAGAGCTAAAGCAAGTCAACTTGAACTTGCACTATAAACACAATGTTATTGCTCTATCTCAAATAGAGTTCAGATCCCTTAAGGTACACATTTAAAGAGATGACCAGCTTACAAAAGAAATCCACCTATTTATTACATTTAACCTATCCTACCTCGTAGGGTAACTTGTCACAGAAACTTAAATGTACAAAACTAAAAAGGAAGGAAAGAGGCAAAGAAAAAAAGATGAAAGGATGGGAGGAAAGAGAAAAACCATTAAAAATGCCTTATTTTTCTTGCCTGTTATTTCAAATTTCTCTATCCAAAGATGATAACAGGTCGCGCCTGACTTTTTAGCTTTTCCCTTTGAACAAAGGGTTAAAAACAGCTTTCTCTGAAGTTGTTTCAATTTTAAGTAAAAGTAAAAGAACAAGAAAATCAATCTTGGAACAGTAGTATTCTGTTCAATGCTAAAATGAAGCTTCAGGCCATGGAAGAATATAATCATGAGCTCTCTAAGCCTGCTTTTATACCACCTCCGATTTTAACACTAGAATGCTTGTACCAATATATAAGTGTTAATTAATGCATAATTATAAACATATTTAAACATTAAAGGGGGCTCTTGTCCAATGACAGACACATCTGTTATACTCGAAAAAGACATTCTATGTATGTTTGAAAAGAAAGCAAACAATTTTAGTTGTCTTTAGTCTCAAACTAGCTTCAATTCCTAACTCTAAACTGACCTGTGGTGACTTTAAAACTTAAGGGTACATGAGAGCTGGTGTTTCTAGTCAAATATTTTCTCTAGTGCTACTGAGGCCTGATGATGATTTTAATTACAAATTTATACACAGGTCAAATGGAATAAAGTTATATTATAAATTCCAAGAAATTATACAGTGTCAGTAAGTGAATTAGGAAAGCTTAGCATTAATTCATAAACATTTATTACGGCCCTCTGGAAAAGCTATATTATGCTACAGCAAATCCAAATTCTATTCTTATAAAAAACAATTTCTATTTTGCAAGGAGAGCCTAAATGAAAAGTATTTATATACCTCCAATGAACATTTAGAAATGTAACACATTACTCTACCTGCTCTACTTTAATAAAGTACAAGGATTCTTTCACATTTTAGAGTATTTCCTGGTATAACGCAAAGGATAGTAGCCCCCACTAAAAAGAAAAAAAGACTCTTGCTCAATTCTAAGAAATAGTATATGCTTCTGTAATTTAATGCTTAAATTCTCAATTCCATTTTTGTGCCAACCACTTAAAATAATGTCATCTTTAAAGCTTTTATTTCTTACTGTACCACATGAAAACAAAACAAAAAATAAAACATTCAAGAGTACATCCAATTTATGTTTTTTAAAAAAGTTACAGTATGATTTTTGAAAACCAAAAATGACTACATTCTGACTGCTGAATATTGTTGTATGACCATATGTATAACCTGTTATTCAAGACACTTCATTATAAATGACTTTGAATATGAACAGTTATCAGTCACTGAGGTGAAGTGAATCTCTCTTTTAAAAGTAGATATATCTCTATGTTTAAGTCAACTTGATTACCATTTAAAGGTCACACAAAACAAAAGAAAAATACTGTCTTATTTGCATGAGGTGAGGACCTTTGGTGTAGAAAGGTTGTTCTTGGAGATAAAGCTTTGACTCAAGTGTGGTGGCACCATGAAACTCGACTCACAACACCACTGAAAATCATTTTATCCTGATGGCATCAGATCACTGTTGACATTTTTCCTTAATATTACTGATAAGGGGAATCTCTTATTACTGATAAGAACATCTAGATCAACAGCAAAAAATAACATTCAAAAGTTGTTATGTATTTTCATTACATACACATGAAACTTCATATTTCTCTTTCAGTTGTATGGGTAGGTAAGCTTTAATAACAAACTTCAGAAAAATGCAATCCTTTTAAAACTCAGTTTTACATTCTTCTCTTCCTGTCCCTCCCACCCCCACACAAGGGTCCATTTTAACTATAAAGTTCTTGGGCACCATTTGCAGAATAACCAGTTAAAACAGGTTAGGTTGTTAAGAATAAGACATCGCTAGGATGTTGATAGAATTGATATTTGAACTCATTATTTCATGGGATCAAATAATTGAAATTGCCTGTTAGTAGCAATCAAATTCAAAATACAAGGAATCAATAAAGAATTGTACAGTTACATTTACAATATGAAGTAGATAGAGAAATATTTGAAATAGGCATACTCTCTATATTTTATCTACTACTGTGTCACTGAAAACATTACCTAATCAATACATTTATTTCAGAATAAAATGTGATTATTTTAAACTGTGGTATATATGTTAAAAATATTTAAACTGCAGTGTTAGTACTTGGAAAGTGATACTAATGTAAAGTTACGGTCTTCACACACATATTTTTGATCTCTGGAAATAAACTTTTTGAGAGAATGAAATTCTATTTTTAGAGATAACTTTAGTGGATTGAAAAACTAGTTCCAACCCCACCCATCCTGCCTTATCCCAATTTCTCTTAGAAATAAAACAAATTTCTAACTCAATAATAATTTACCTATGACTAACCCATATGTTGCACTTTGGGTCTAATTTGTAAAATTCTTATAGGAAAACGAACATGCTAGGATATATATCTCCCAAGTATGTAGGGACTTTGATAATTTTTAACATGATTTTCACATGACACATGATAACTGACTGGACTCCCGGGTCCAGGAAGATTTTTGACCTGTTTAATTTCCCAGTGGGGTTCTAACTTAGGGGAGAAACTTGGCTAATTGCCAATGATCTTTTTCAAAAGGGTCAAGATGCTTTAAAATTCCACGGTCAGTTTCTTGGCTACAAAGCATTATGAAAAGAAATATGTAAACTGTTCATATCAGCCCATTTGGCAGTATTTTAATTTCTGGGTGCCCAGAGGGACATAAATGGACAAATCCAACTACAAATAAACTAGTGTAACTTTAAGATCTCTTCATAGTTACTATCATTCAAGATGTTAATGAGTTAAAATGCTAAAGCAAATATAATTATGTGTAATTCCTAAAAATAAAAACAAATATACAGCCTACTGACAGTAATTTTTTTTAAATTTTAAAAACCTCGCCTCACTATTAGATAGAATAAATAATGTAAACAACTTTGAAAAATGTAAAAATTATTCTGAAATGAAATGGTATCTAGAACTTGGTATTCCATACATCAGTCCAACTATTGATTTCTGAACTTCTTAACCTTATAATTTTTTTCCTAAGTCAAAGTCCATGTTCCTCCAAATATATGTCATCTTCTATGTTTATTTTATAAAAAGCAAATCTTTAGATTTGATTTACAGGTATGTGAATAACTATGACTAAGAGAATAAGCAGTGCACTTTGAAAAGATAAACTCAGATAAATTATTCAAATTACTTATCTGAGTGACAAAGAAACAAAAGAAGTTGAAAGTAAAAAACTGTACTGCAATCGATTATAAAATGTTAAGAGTCTGTCACAGATTCCACATTTTAAAATTCCAGGAACAGAGTTGCTATGCACATTCAAAATTTGCCAGCAAGTGCACTGATTTGGAATCAATTAGACTTAAGCATCTTAAACAACAAACCAATCTTCCAGAACAATTAAACTGTATATTTTAAGTTATTTTGGATAAGCAAATAAATTCCCTCATATGTGTAATGGTCTCACAACCTTCAACTTTGCAAACTAACAGAAAAAAGTTAATGAAAGAAACTCTGTGCAATTTTTTTTCTTGAAAAAGTTACATTGAAATATATGGCTTGTGTTGCAATAATAAGTAATCTACTGCAATAAGTTTCATTACCAGAGACAAGCAAAATGACCTTTAAATATAACTGAAATTTTTATTAATACTTACCTTTCATTAACATACAAACACAATCACCCTTTTGGAAGGGCTACTAAGAAAGCCAATTTACTTAAAAGATTTGAAAAAAGATTGCAAAAGCTCTTTGGAGAACTAGAATATCAGCAAAACAAAGAAACTTATTTTACATGCTAACAGCAACTTGATCAACTGCAAGCAAGACCACTGATAAAACACAGCAGCCAGCCCCAAATTGCAACAGCAACACTTGGCTTCCATTTAAAGAGAACCTCTCTCTTCTCTTAACCGTCTTAAAAATGTTTTCCAAAAACTGCATGTTTCCCATATAACGTAAAGGCAGAAAAAAAGACAATTATACTTAATGCTTAAGTATCTATTATTTTCTTTGTTTTCCACCAAACATATCATAAGATAAAATCAATATTTCACATTTATTAGGACAAATCCAAAAGAAAAATTCAAATTGTGAACACCAACAAAAGTCCCCCAACATTAGATATTTCTCAAGTTGTAGAAAGATCTATGGAAGCAGTATTTCATTGTTCCTATAAAGTTTACACAATAAAAGGTGCAATGAATTGCAACACAAATTTTTATTAAAAAAACAGTCAAAAATAAAAGGAATGGCTTTAAATGTCTCCTTGCTATGTTAACTGAATCCTAATAAAAGTAACATCATAGCAAAAGTCAATTTCAACAAACATCACATAACAGTAACAAATAGAAAACAGTTAAAAATTCCTCAAAGCCCCCAAATATTTATTTCAAAGCCATAGACTTCCTAAGTAATGGATACACACCTATCGTTCTGTGTTGTGAGCAAGGTGGAAAGAAGACACTTGCACTTAAATCTTGAAGCATCCCGTCCCGATGAACCCAGAGAAACTAATTTCTGCCATCAGAAGTCCTCCACCAGAACACCAAATAATGATATGCGCTGCTCTGAAGGAAACAGCTAGCCGAGTTCTGGCTCTAGGAGGTCTCTCGAGGTACAATAATATAAACCTGATCAATTGCAATTAAAATCTGAACAGAGGCTTAGAACTTGAAGTCTTGGTGCATTAGTTCTTGCCAAAAGCAGATGTGATTGTGAGCTGGAAGCAATTTCTCCTGGTAATTTGTGATGACACTGGGTAGTGCAGCCCCAGATTCCCCAAAGACAAACTCATCAGAGGCTCTAATGTATGCATGACACATGAGGTGGCTCTTTTAGAGCTCAATTAATTGGGCTGAACATTAAGACAGCAAGTTCAGGACTTTTCCTCCCCCTTCTAGGGTTGCTTTTCCCCACCTTTTAAAGCTTTTTTTTTCCTTTTTTGCCTTACCTTCTGCAAGCCACGTTTCCTGTAATTGACTTAGATCTTGAAAGAGTTCTAAAAAACAAGTCAAAGACATAAAGAAAACATTTACAAACCTTTAGGTTCTATTAAGTGGAAATGTTTGTCATAAGATTTGTCATATATCAATTTTGTTTGGGGAGGCGCTCAATATCAAAAAGAATCCACAACATATATTTCAACAATCTTGCTCATTTTGATGGGTATTAAGCAATACTTCTTTAAGAAATTCTTTCAGTAAACTAAATAATAAAATCATGTCTCTTTTCCCCTTTTTTTAAACAAACAGCTTAAAAATAAAGGTGGGGACACCAAATAACACACACGCTCTAGTATTAAAAAAATGTTTAGGTAAAGGTAGGTTCACAGAAACCTTTCTTAAGTAAATTTAACTCTTGTACACTAGTAGGAAAAAGATTAGAAAGACTGAAAAATACCTTATTTATATCTTCTGAATGTTATATAAAAGATATAACAACAAATGGTATAATTCTCAAAGTAATATACATTTCCAGGTTCAATGCCACAAATATTAAAAGAACAACTTTTAAATACAAGTTTTTAGAAGAAAATTTCTACATTAATAGGTTTATAAAAATCAAAGATAGATAATTCCCTGGCACCTGTTTATTATCAGATCCAAATATGTGTATTCTGTCATAGTGGAGAGGAAGAGAGATGTTCTATAATTATGAGGATTTGAGGAGGTTTCTGAACTTAATATACCTCATCTAAATGGCCAACTGAACTTTGGCCATTAATGGCAATTCAATCTAAGTATCTTAAGATTAAAGTATCTTTGGCAATTAAATCTAAGTATCTTAAGTTTATTATTAATGCTTCAATATGGCTGGAATAATTTATAGTGAATTGACTTCCTACCAACAGTTCATAAAAAGAATCTGTAACCTTATTTTCCAAATAATAATATTAAAATTATTAATTAGGCCTTAATTAGTATTCAGTGAACAGTTTAAGACCTATAAAACAATATATGGCCTCACCATGGAGTCATCAAAATCATTCATGAAAAGTTTGATAACTGTATATGGTTTTTGTGTAAAGGGGATGGGAAATTAAATAACCATTTACATTGTTTTAGCAGTATACATAGTTGCTTAATTTGTCCCAGTGTGTTGGATATTTTAAAATTATTACCTTAGAGTATGGGATTAGCTATATGCCATATGGACAAGGGTATTAAACATAAAAGAAGGATGTCACTGTTAACTTTTTACTTCCTTCTTTCATTAGTTTGTGACAGGGCCATAAAATATCCTCCAGTGCAAACTGTCACATTATGTTAATTGTTCCAAGTAAAAGTCTTAGTTCAATACAGTAATGTGAATGTTTATTATTTTTAAGCTCAGATTGAAGTGCTCCTGTTCTTTAATGAGAGTGGGGAATATAGATAAAGAGGGGGGATTCAGCCCAAAATCAAACCTCACCTTCTGAATCATGAGCCAGATCTCTGTTAATGAATTTTCTTTTCCTGACATTTGTTGGTCTCTCGTTACAATTTCTCCCACGCTGATTCTACAAAGGGAAAGATAAAATCCTTTAAAAGAATGTAAACCTCAAAAGTCGCACACACAAAAATACATGCATACATACATCTACAGGATCCTCTCTCTAAATAGAGAAATTAAAGTCCATAGTATCGATTCTAATATTCACTTTCTGCATTCATTTCACAGTGAAAGCTTATGCTGAGAATTCAACAGCCAGGAAGTGTTGCTTCCCAGCGCCGATCCTAGCATACTATTTATTACTCATATATTCACGCTATCTCAGCATCAAAACAACATTAAGCAATTACACTTAAAGTCGATTTTAGGCTGGATCAAAGCTAGATTAAAATACAATGAATTTTATTCTGATACTCCCCACTGGAAAAAATAAAAAAGCAGAGAGAAAAGTGGTAAAATGAAACATATAAGAGAAAATGAAGGGGAAAAAGAAACAAAAACACCCCATGTAAACACAAAGTGTCAGCATTTGTCTCAACTTCATTCTTTTCAATGTGGCAGACAAACCCAGCCAAAAACTTTGAGTGCAGCAGCTGCTGCTGCCCTCCATCTCCTCTTCCACTCATCTCGGGCCCTTCAATCAGAAAAGGGGGTCTTAAAAACAAAACTGTGCCTTATCCAAATCACTGAAAGGTAAGCTCATTTTGAAGACTGGGCTTGTAGAAGCAGAGTCGCCCTACAGTGGCAACAAAGCAGATAAAGTATCTGCAATCCCAACCCCCTTACCTCCTCCCTTATCCACCCGCCCCCCCCTACCCCCAGTCAAGTTTATAAACAGCAACTCTCGAACTGATCACTCACATTGGTGACCATGTAAGGCACTTGCTGGTCATAAAATCCATCCATTCTGCTGCTCTTCAGAAATCTCAGCTCAGTATTTTATATTTTCAGCATTTAGCTGGAGATTTCCTCGGGATCTGGACTTCTATCAACCTAGAGGGGAACAAGATGGCTTTTAGGCTAAAAAAAAAAAAAAAATCATGAATGAAGCTCTTTAATTTGCATAGCTAATTACCCACCGACTGTCCCATTCACAAAAATAACCCTCCCTACACCGCCTCCTTCACCTGGATCCAAAGAAAACCCAGAGAGTTCACAATTTACATATTTTCGGCTGTAGCAAAAACCCTAACTAGAGGCTATGCATTTATTTACACTCTCGATGTTTCCCTGCGAGGTCGGTGTATCCCGGGAGCTCTGATTCGCAAACGTGTGCAAAACTAGCAATGGCGATCAACGAGACTTGCTTTGCACCTAACGGGACTAGAGACGGAGACACCTCTTTCATAAGGATAGTTTTTGCAACCCACAACCATGCAATTATCTGGAGAGACATAAAAAGTTGTTGGAAAGACCCACCTGAAGGCCACGCTAGGCGAACTGCTGCAAAAAAATTCCCTCCAAATTTAATAAAAACATTAATTATTGCCCAGCACGTCCCCCTTGGAAGCCGAAAGCGCCTCTGACAGAGCTCAATTCGGTGGTTTTTCCTCTACTTCTCCTCCAGGGGCCTCCAATCCAAACTGATGGATCGCTGCCTCCCATTGGCTCCGCGTCTCTTTCACAAGATCAGATTTCGGGCTGTCAATCAGGCAGCTTGCTGCCCCTTCTGCAGGATCTCCCGCGCCCCTCTTCCCAGGCTGGTGCTCGGCGGGTTGGCGCAGGGTCCAAAGCTTGGAAATGCCACGGAGGAAACTGACTGCCTTCCTAGTCCTCTGCCTATTGTTAAGGTGCCCGGGGACACCGAATCCATCCATGTGTACCGAGTCGCCAGTTGTCCTTATTGGTGTCTTTGGTCCATTCTTGGGCTGATTTCCTACAGTACTTTTGTTCGGTACAGGTATATACTGTGAAGGGCGATCTACTAAGCCCGTGCCTCCTCACGCCCCTGCCTCCTCCCCTCCCCCAGGAACGCCAACCTCCCCCCACCCTCACCTCCCACTTTTAACCTGATGAGGAGCCCACCTAACCCTAGCTTCGCTCCCATTAAGTTTTTGGCCCACATTCTTTTGCCGTTTTTTTTTAACACACGCCAACCATCATTATGGTTTATCGAAACAGTTTTTAATGGCCTTCCTCAAGTAATACAAGATCCAAATCATTCATGGGACAGTAAAATAAAGAATCCGTGGGAAAGCGCCGGGCAGAGGCGGGGGGTGGGGGGTGGGATTGCATGTTAGGAAGGATTGTGTTGGGAGGGAGAACTGGGAGGACTACGTGCGATCTAGGTAAAGAAAAGTATAAAAATCAAATTTCCCCGAGGTGTGCACTGGGATAAGGTACTCCCAGCCCTCCGTGGAGGTGGGGCGGAGCAGGGAGGGAATGAGGTGGCTCAGATATCCTAAGGACCCGCACATTTCCTGAGCTTTTGTTATGTATACACGGAGATGGAGGGTGTCACTTACTGTACTTTATGCTTTCACTTCCTCTTCTGCTTTTACTCGGCCACTGCCCGGAGTTGGGGGGCGAGCGGTGAGGGGTCTCGCGTTTCAAGGACAATGACTGGGACGTTAAAAAGTGAGGGCTGCAACTCTGAAACCACTTGCCTTCACCCTCCTGTGGGGCTTGCAACTGTAGAACTTAAGCCGCAGCCCATCAGGGCACGGGAGGCCGCGGGGCTGGGACCAGGAACTCAATAGTGCTGAAATTCACTTACGATCCCAGTAACGACCAGAGCTACAGACCGAAATACGTTTCCGGCAGCTGTTCTGCCCATTGGGAAACATGCTTCAGTTCTCGATTTCTATTTGAAACTTTCCTTCCTGAAATGGAAGGGTTTGGAGACACATTAAAATGGAGTATGAGCAAGACTCCACAGGAACCAGAAGATCTATGTAAAAAAAAAAAACTTTACACAAATTTTAGAAAAACTTACTACTAGAGAAACGCCCAATAATTACGGAGAACAAGAGCATACACCGTGCATTCCCTGAAACTAGTAAATCAGAGTAGCCGGTTCTAATGAGCACTTTGAGCGGGAACTGCACTTTAACCTCTGCCAGGGAGGGCTTCCGGGCGCAGCCGGGGCCTCGAGGCTTGGGTAGTGAGGCTTTCGGGTACTTTCTGAGGGTGCAGCCAGGCGGAGAGCCAATAGCCAGGGTGTCCCGCCGCCCAGCACTCCGGGGATAACTCAGCCTCTGTAATCTGAGCAACAGTTTCCAAAGACCTTCTCCGGGCCGGAGCCTGACAGGTATCCAGGGTAACCGGGAAGAGGCGGAGCTTCAGCTTAGCTGCCCTCTCCCACTCTGCCCCCCCATTTCCCCACCCAGGTTCTTGTCCGCAGCCAATAACAAACTGTATTTTCCCAACCCATTGTTGTTTATTGCTGACCCTGCAGCGCTCCGCTAGGAGATTGGCGGCTTTGGGGAAAGGGGCGGAGCCTCTTCCGCCGTTGCAGCCACCTTCCAGCTCCATTCACAAAATTCCGGCCTCTCTTGGTCACGTGTTTGGGGGCGTGGTGGGGCAGGGGAAATGACAAAAAGGGCCCAAGTTTCCCAAACTACAAAACTTTTTTCTGCCTTGCAGCCTTCTCTATGTTCTGTCCCAGAATATGAGAAGATGAGAAAAAGGAGCTTTAGGTCTGGGAGCAACAATTTGTGGGGCGGGGGCGGGGGGGTTAGAAATTAAAGAAAGGCTCTCAGGGGGATAATTCCAGGGTGCCCTGAAAATTGTAACTTTTGCTTCATGCTTCAGTCACTGCTTTTGGAAATGCAAACAGTTCCGTTCTAGATGAATTTCTATTTTTTCCACTTAACATTCTGTAATTTTCATTTCTACCTTTGGTTCACCCCACAGGTCCTTGTTAACTTTTCAAAGTTTTTTTTAGGAATAGTGCAGTTTCGCGGCGGACGGTTTTTGTTAACTTTGCAAAGTTTCTTTTAGCAATAGTGCAGGTTCGCTGGCTGACAGTTTTAGTTTTCATTTCCCAAATCCACACTCACACAGAGCACTCCTCCCCACCAGCGGTGGGCGGGCCAAACAGCAGAGGCCCTCTACTCCTCCGATTTTAGTGCCTATTACAGAGGCTCCACATTCTCCTTTGGATCCTTTAAGTTTAAATGAACTCAGCCTTTAACCATTTGATCTTAACAGTTAACAGACAATGATGTTATCTGAGTAAGCAGACAGTCAACCTCTACAGCGCAGTTGTGTTAAAATAGCATTAAATTTTGAGATAAAGGTACCCCTCTAGCAAGGGATCTCTTGGATCAAGTCCCTCCCTCTCCCTCGCGTTCTGTCTGTTCTCTATCCTTTTTGTGGTCTGATGCTTAATGAGACCATGGCTGGTAGTTTGGTTGCTGTTTTATCTTCTGTGCTTGCACTGAGAGAAAACAGTAGACGTAGTGGCTGAAGACATTGAATGGGCTGAAAATTATTTTTTTAGAAAATGTTGACATTGTGAAAAATGTCTACAGAGGAGGCCGTTTTATCTATACAGAGGGATGACAAAAGTTTCACAAAGTTTCCACTCCTATTGAAAATGAGTCTTTAAAAAATCAGCTTAGTAAATGCCAGTGCTTCTTGAATGGAAAATTTCATTTTGGCAGTGTTTCAGGCATAGAGTGGCAGAGCAGAGGCCAAGAGGCTTTGACATTTATTTACTTGTATTTTGAAATCCCACTTGGGCTTTGAAATAAGAGCTCTTGAGAGAAGCCACCCTCCTCCTCAAAAAAAAAAAAATCCATTTCTGAGTTTGGAAAGTTTTTAAATTGCAGTAAAGCTATTTAAATCTTTATAGTCCCTTTGCTGTTATTTAATAAAGTAAGATAATGTTCATTAGTGGCTTTTTTTGCAGTTAATTTATTATAGCATTATATTGAAAATGCATGCTATTAAATAAAGCATATTTCTAAAAGCAGCAAAAAAGGAAAAAAACTAAAAATAGCATTGCTTGTTTTAAATGGTTAATATGATTAAAATTTAATAGAATTTCTTCAAATTGGATTAATTATTCAGTAAAATAGTAACTTTCATAATCTGTTTTTTTAATTATATAAAGCAAAATGTTTATGGCCTAGTTGGCATTGAACTACATCAAATAGATAAGGGAAAGGTAGACTATTAAATGGCCAATGAGCAAAGCAAATGACAAGTGAATATATTTCCAGAGGAAAACTTAGAGTCCGGCCAGAATGGTAAAAAATAATTCATGGTTTTAATGGGTTCCCTGAAGAAAAGTGATGCAGGGATTTGAGAGGAAGGTAGAGCTTAGGACCAAGGTCCTGGTAACAAGGAAACTGGCACCGTGTGGGTGTCCGCTTCTAATCTCAACCATCGTCAGCTGGGGAACATCCACACACTCCCCAAGTAGAGGAATGCAAACAGGTCATAACAAAATTCTGAACTGCACTAGAAGTTAAGACAATATGTATTACAAAAATAAAGAACATTTTAATCCTATCAAGTTGGAAAAACATGTTTCAATGCCCAGCACTTACATACCTGTTATTCTGCTGGTTAGTTAGATTGGTACTTTCTGCAACCTTTTCAAGTAAGTTTACAATATCTAACAGACCCTACAATGTATAATATCTAAAATTAGACCCAATAATCCTGATTTGGGAAATCCATCCTATAAAAATGAAAGCAATGTGCATCAGGACATTAATTAGGTAAGTACTATTTATAGAGAAAAAATTTTGAAAACAACTACAATGCTCACCGATAAAGAAATGGTTTTAACAATATCTGATGGATTATACTTTGGAATTTAATTATGGTAATGCAGCCATTAGAAAGTAGGCTGCCAATAGTTTGCAAACTTGAGATTACATAGGAAACTCTTTGTTAAAAATTCAGGTTGCTGGATAGATCCATTGAGCTAGGACCCAGAAAGCACATCGCATGGAAATTCTGTTACAGGGAATTTTGTTATAGTCAATCTCTGACTCTTTTTTGAGAAAACTTGGGTTGGAATTCTACCGGAAGTCTGAAGGGAGGCCTGCAAGTTTTCCTAGTGCAACCATGTTCTGTGGGACCCACATAATGTTGACCCTTATGAGGAATTTATAGTCAGCATTTAAAATATGGATTTCCAGTACTGCTTGTGAAATCAGACAACATGATGACACTGGGCCCAAATTCCCACAGGGCAACTGTCACCTGAAGCTGAGCACTGCCGCCTCTTGTGAAGGAGCATGGGCTCTCCATTTTGCTGTGGTCTACACTCTTCCCCAATCCCTGTTTTCCTTGTTTATGTTACCCACCTGACCCCTGCAAGCATTTGCTTGTGTCACCCTAACTGACACAGGATATAGAATGTTAAATGAAAAATGCAAGAGACAGAATAGAGTATCACAAGTCTTCTTGTTCAAAACAAAAAACAGTGAACATACCTGTACAGGTATATATATATATATATATATATATATATATATATATATATATATAAATGTTTCTCAACATTTCTTTTATTATGGCCCCTAAGGAGACCTTCTGTACACATTTTATTCATAAATACCCTCCTCCCAGGAAATTTTAATACCGCAGATATAATACACGTCTGTTTATGTCCTGTAATCCTTTGGAGGGCTACAAATCATTGTAATATCTAAATCCGTCCCTCTAAGAACCAATTTCCAGTACTTGGAGCAATCTTACCCACACTGAGGATGTATATTATATACCTATATATATATATTTCTTTTTATAAATACTATTTACCTACAAATATTAATTTTGTCATCAAAAATGGTACACACCCATTTTTAATTATTAATTAAATGTTCTTTTTGTAGATCTGATTGCAGATGTGAAGTAAAAGATAATTACATTTTTCTGGTATTGCTTGGAATGATGTGTTACAACATGCAGTTATCACAGTGATATTTTTTAATCCATTAAAAGGATAAACAAATTAGTAGTTTAAATTCAAGTTAGTTTAGTAAGAAGTGCAGGTATTTTCAAGGAACAAAACGTAAATCATTGACCTTCCTTTAGAAAGAGGACCTTGCATTTATTTTAGATATGAAGGCACATCATTGATAACTTTAAAATAAACAGTAAAACATCAGCAGAGTTTACCATTCTCTATCCTTGTAATTTTCTCGATTGTAGTAAGTAGGAGGTGTGGTTGCTGTTCCTTCCTTAAAAGTAAAAGACACATTAGTACCAAAGGCCAGAAAGGATTCCGAAAGTATATTTTAGAAATAAAATCTTATTCTGCTGAGACACAACTTGATTTAGAATGATCTAAATTACTAACAATAAAGTTAACCTTTTAAGTGTACCAGACACTGGGAAGAATATTATTTTCAAGCTGGCTTCCCAAAGTAGCTCCTCTGGAGGGGTGGGGATCTTCTTGGAAACTGTTTGCCCCAGTCTGAACCCTTAAGTAGAACTTGGGGAACTCCTTCTTGTAGGCTCTATTAAGCTGGCATATTTCCATAGCTCTAAATTCTGTCTCAGTGGTTATTGTCCTTCATTGGATAAACTCCTTAGAACCTTCATTAGCAATGTGCTCTTAGCCACTGTCTCATTGAAACTGTTCAAAGCTTGCCGTAGGGTGAGTGAATCAGTGAACTGATAGCATACCTCTAAACTGCCTTGCTCTACAAACTCGAACAAATTCTGATATTGACTGAGTAATGCTGTAGTCAATGACTGTTCAGAAAACAAAAATTTTACTGGACAACTGAGAAGGGCTGATTACCCAAGTACAAATGGCTTTAAGGTAAAAGTTTGCTTTTAAAATTGTCAAAAACAAAATTAAAAGCTGCATAGAACTAAGCATATTTCTCATATATGTAGATTTGTTTCTATTTTTGACACAGAAAAACATTCTTTATGATTTCTAAGGATGTGTTATTTATGTAACCAAGAGCAAAGTATTTAAAGTATATAATCCAGAATCATAGCTACTACCATTATATCTTTTTTTTAAAATGTATTAAATGAAGGGTTTGTAGTAGATGCCCTTGAAATTTCTTGTGAAATAAATTCCCCGATTTTCTTGTTGATAATCAATGGTTGTGTTAAACTCACTCATAGGGAAAAAAACCAAGAGTTTAATGGAAAGAGGATTTGGCATTATACAGTCATGGATTTGAATACTCACTCTAATACGGGCCCAATTACTTCATCTCTATGAAGCTCAGTTTCTACATCTGTATAATGGAAACGAAACCTATTTTTTCAAAGTTGCTTGCAGCAGAAATGTGCTAACACAGAGTTAGTACTCCATGAAAGTCAACTTTCCTGTCCCTTAGAGCTTTTCTCTGACATATGACAATAAATTTCTCTTAGTCAGTCTTTATTGGCCTTGTGCCATAAATTTGTCCCTGTGGCCTTCTGCATGACTTTTAGAACTGTCCTTAACACCTAGAAACAATCAGCTTGACTTCCTGATCATGATTAAAACAATTTCTATCATTCTGACTAGGTGAGAGTCAATTCCTGGTTGCCAGTACTTACAACTGCCCAGGCAGGGGACTGACACATAAGACTCCTCTTCCTGGTCACTGTGGTCAGCTGACTTGATGCCTGACAAAACCAGCCAACTTTTCTTGCAGATTGATATTTCCTTACTGAGTTCAGAAAGTCACCAGGGGAAAGTGGGCCAAATATATAGTGACAGAAGATTATTTGAATTTGGCCGGTGGGCACACAATGCAATATACAAATCATGTATAATAGAAACCTATATAATCTTATTGATCAATGTCACCCCAATAAATTTAATAAAAAATAAAATAGAGCCCTGGCTGGTGTAGCTCAGTGGATTGAGTGCGGGCCTGCGAACCACTGGGTTGCGGTTCGATTCCCAGTCAGGGCACATGCCTGGGTTGCAGGCCAGTTCCCAGCAGGGGACTCAAAACAGGCAACCGTACATTGATATTTCTCTCCTTCTCTCCCTCCCTTCCCCTCTAAAGATAAATAAATAAAATCTTAAAAAAATAAAATAGAAAAAAATACATAAAGCTAAAAAAAAGTCCAGCATAGTACTTGAAGGAGAGAGAAAATGGTGTTTGCTGAGAATGTCCAACAGATAAATTAGTCCCAAGAAAGTAAAACAGAGGTGGTCCAAAATGAAGCAGTTTCTGAAAAGGGGGCCAAAAAATGGCCTCACATCCATCACTTTCTTAAAACCTAGAGAATCTTCCCTGAATAAGGGTCACCAATGGTACTGAAGTCAGTTTCTTGGTATTTGAAGAACAATATGTCTTTGAACTTTGTAATAGTGATTTCATTTCCTTGTGATCTTTCTGAGTTCCCTTTTATATTTAAAATGTTCCTTTTGTCCTGAATTTCTTCTCAAGTTTAAAAATAACCATTTGACTACAGGCATTTCATGTAAGCACATCAAAGAAAGCTACAAATCTTTGCATCTGTATGACACATCCTAAATAAAACTCAGGTTTTCATTCTAGGCTCACTTTTATATTGTAAATTAAAATTGCTCTCTGTGTCTATTGTGTCAAATAATATCAGTGCTCAGCCTTGACTGATGTGGCTCAGTGGATTGGGCATCATCCCGCAAACTGGAAGGTCCCCAGGTGGACTCCTGGTCAGGGCACAGACCTGGGTTGGGGTCAGGTCCCCAGTTGGGGGCATGCAAGAAGCAACCAACTGATGTTTTTTTTTTCCTTCTCTTTCTCTTTCCATTTCCCTCTTTCTAAAAAATTAATAAGTAAAATCTTAGAAATAATAACAGTATCAATGCTCATTGGTTTGTTAAATATATTTGGGGTGAACATGTCCTCCCAGAAAATAAGTTATTTATAAACGAGCCTTACCTTTGTTAGGAAAGCCTTATATCTGACACAACTGACATCATCTGAGTCACTAAAGGAAGGTAGAACCCCATTGCTTCAGGCATGTGTATGGACGAGACCTAGAATAATCTTTCTATTTAGAGTTAAAACAAAGATATTCATATATATATATATATATATATATATATATATACACACACACACACATACCTACTGAAATCTACTCAGAATTCTTAAAAAAATAAGCATTATCAGTTAAAATTTAAAAAGGCCATGCCATTCATTATATATAGCTTGTTGTTTGAATCATCCATGGTGTAACAGGAGACATTACTGCTTAGATTCAGGGTAATTTAATCTTACAGCAGGAAGAGGCATCAATAGCCCATCTATTTTGTTATCAGTGCCTTAACTACACTTCTTATTTTGACCACATAGAGCCATACTTAATAAGAGCTTGTCAATTCTTAACTAAGCCTTCAATATCCTACCACTGATCGGCAATACTCTAGATCAATGTTTCTCAAACTATCTGCAGTGAAAAGCCTGATGGAATGGCTTAAAGCATTCCACAGTTTCTTATCTCACAGTTTCTGTCCATCAAGAACCTAGGAGCAACTTGGGTGTTTCTAGCTCAGGGTCTTTCTTGAGGTTTTAGTCAAGCTGTACACTAGAGCTACAGTCACCTGGTGCTGAGACATCTGCCTCCAAGCTCACTGATGTGGTGGTTGGCTCTCTCTGTTCCTTGTAACCATGGGTTACACTGCTCTGTTTTTTACAATACGTGTTTCTCCACAGGGCAACTGAAGGCACGGCTTCTTAGTGCACATAATCCAGAAGGAACAGAGCCCCGGAGGGAGGCCGCAGTGCTCCACGACTGAACCTTGGAAGTGGCAAGCCATCAATTCTGCTCTATGCTATTGGCCCCAAGGACCAATACAATATGATAGACAAAGGTGTGAATACTAGGAGGCTGAGATTATAAGGTCCTTCTTCGAGGTTAAATATAAGAACTTTTTTTAATGCCCTTCACAGATGGCACAAATTTGCCATTCTAATTTGTGCAAAATGGCTTCCATCATCCAAACTAAGGCTGCAGGAGAACAGGGACTGTATCAATGGTTATATTACCATCACCTAGATGAGTGATAACCATTGAAGAAGCTGGTAAACACACCCTGTTTTTGAAGCCGCTGAAACCAAAGTGCTATGAATTGAATGTTTGTGTCCCCTCAATTCATATGTGGAATCCCTATTCCCCAATGTAATTGTATTGAGAGGTGATGTCTTTGGGAGGTCATTAGGGTTAGAATTAGGGTCACAAGGGTGAGGCCCTCATGATGGGTTTAATGGCCTTATAAGAGGAAGAAAAAGAAAAAGGGGTGTCCCCTCACCAACCCCTCCTCTGTTTGTCTATCTCCTCCTTTTCACTCTCCATCACGCATGCCTTGTGAACACACAGGGAAAAGCCAAACCAGAAAGAGAGCTCTTACCAGGACACGACCACACCAGCACCCTGATCTTCAACTTCATCTTCAGAACAAATAAATTTCCATTGAATAAATCACCCAGCCTGTGGTAAGTCACCCAGTCTGTGGTATTTTACTGTGCCAGCCAAAGCAGACTAAGACACAGGGGAAATCCAGAACTTTAAGTTACGATACCATTTAGGGATTTAATGCTTCAGGGTTGGGATACGTTTAACAATGACTCAACTAAATCCCTTCCGCTGAAGTCTAAACTATTTTCTCATATTAAATTCTTTATTCATCATTCATCATCACGATGTATCAGGCACTATGTTGTACTAGGAATACACAGATAATGTAGTAACCCCCATGTAGTGAAAAGCAAAAACTACAAGGAGAGATATAAGCACAGAAAAACACCCCTTTACAGGTGTTTCACCTGTAAACACCCCCTTTACAGGGGGCTTCTGGGACCACCTCTAAACTCTCTCTCTCTAGCATGTTAATCAGTTTTACAGTGATCAAAAGTTTTAACTTGTTCAAAATTTGCTTGCTTGCATATATGCCCCTGGTTTTTGTTCAGTTCCTGACCCTCCTTCCTCTTCTGTTCCCAACTGTAAAACATAAGCTCTAGGAACGCAGAGTACATTCTGGTGGTCTTGTTCATTATTATATTTACAAGCCTGCCTAGAACCAAACTTGGCTCAAACTAAGCATTCACCAATTGTGCACTGAATGAACACTGTTACCTAGAGGTATGTCCAAGGCAAGATGGAATGTATTACTCTTTTCTATAAACCCTGGCTCAGACTATCCATCACGGGGCCGAAAGTCCCACTTTTTCCATTCATGCTTTCATTTAAGGTCTTGCCTTTCAACATTTTGATTATATTTTTGTTCCTCCACCGACTCCTCCTCTCCCAGCTTTTTAAAATGTGGAGGAACAACACGAGCCCAGTATTCTTGCATCTGTTCGGCGATCCTGCTTTTATCATTGACATTACCTAATTCAGTTTGGAACTAAGTGATGTCAATGAACGTTTTGCATGAATAAGGACTGCAAACGCATCTGTTCAAATTAAATGAAAATTAAAGAGACATTTTCAAGGACATTTGCTCTAAAAATTGATCTGCTTTGCAATTAGACTCATGTAGAATTGTTTTTCGGTAGTCATGGAAATTGCAGGGAGCCCACAAACCCAAGGTGAGTAACACAGATCATTTCCTCGGAATTTATAAAAACTCGGATGGGAACAAATTAGATTTTCTGTTCATTTTTAACTGTTTCTTTGTAAAATGTAGTTCTCTATGCTAAGCTATGCACTGGGTACATAATATGCTGCGTGGGTGCTCCGACTGGGTCTTTAGAACAACACTGCGACAGTAGTACCAGCATCAGGGAAGCTGATACTCATGAAAGTCAAAGCATTCACCTTCCTCCAGAGTCACAGTGGGGCAGACAACCACAGACCTCAGTGCCTTTGACTCCCCTGCCCCTCAGCAACCATGAATAACTGCTAGTTAATTGCTCAAGTCTGATTGTAAACACTTTCTATGTATAGTCTGAACAACTGTGGTTACACAATTAAAAAACAAAAACGAAAAACAGTTTCCCAAACTTGGTCTTGGGGGAAGGACATTATCTTGGAATACTAATAGATGCTTCTGGAAAAGAAATAAAAGTTGCCAGGGTAGGTTTGAAAGTTGAAGAAATGCTGAGTTGGATTGAACACAAATCAGTTTAAAACAAAACAGAAAGAATGAAGAGCAGTTATCAGAGCCTTTCATGTGCTAATATTCCCTGTTAATGAGATCATTTAAATATCCAAGGAGGTGGTTTAATGTTTCCTAGAGATGGGGACAGTGAGGGGATTAGCGAGAGTGAGGACACTAAACTTTCCAAAAATATTTGATTATCTAACATTTTTCCACCAGGTAAAGCATTGTAGTGGTAAAGCTCTATGGATTATAGGTTGTGAAATACTTTTGAAAATTATTAGAGCAAAATCAAGACAGCAATTTTGAGGCGGTTTACTGCTAGGGCTGTTAATTATACTAATTCAATATGACCATGTGGACATAAAAGATGCTCTTTTCTAAAAGAAAAAAAAAAAGGTTACAATAAGAACAGTAGAAAAGTGGGTGGTATCCCGTAATACTATCTGAAGTCATTGTTGGAGGCCCCGCCCTCTGCCACACCCACCTCCCGGAGTTGTAGTGCCCTAAGCCTGTCTACCAGGCTTCTATCTATAGCCTTGCTGTGCTTGCCCTGGGAAATCGGGGAGTCACTTCCCACTTAAAATACCAGGGAATGTCAATTCCACGTCAATTTGATAGTTCTTTTTTTTTTTAAGGTTTATTTATTTATTTTTAGAGAGAGGAGAGGGGAAGGAGAAAGAGACGGAGAGAAACATCAATGTGTGGTTGCCTCTCATGTGACCGCCCCCCTCCCCCGCCCCTCACCAGGGACCTCCCCTGCAACCCAGGCATGTGTCCTAACTGGAAATTGAACTGGGGACCTTTTGGTTCACAGCCCATGCTCAATCCACTGAGCGACACCTGGTCAGGGCAAGAACCCGCCTGGTTCTTGAGTAGCTTTTTAGTTATCTCAAAACAAATAAAACAACTAAGGGTCAACATAATGTTAATAGCTCTTTTATTTTCTGAGATAAGAATACAAAAAACGACAAAGGCAAGGTGGAGCGGGTGTGGTGTCAGGGTGTGTCATAGGAACACCACACGTAGGGACAGCCAGAGACCCCACAGGCTTGAGAATTTTTAAGACAAAAAGGGAAACTGAGGTATACATGACATTCTGAGCTAGAGGTGAGGCAAGGCACCTTGGGGCTTCAGAAGGCAACTGCAGGGAGGGAGTACACATTCAGTAATTACTGTTTTGTCTGACCTTGTAGACAGGTAAAATGTCATTTCTGGTGATAAACTCTTATCATGGGTCAGACTCCTAACTTAAATGCCTCTATCAGTAAATAGTTAAGTGAGGGAGAGAAATTCCTCCTGGGTTCACAGGGTCTCAAAATAAGGGTCTTTAGCTCAAAATAAACCACCTACCCCTGAGGCATAACTTGGGGTGGATGTTCGGAACCCCTGTGTATGTGTGCCATACACATGTGTCCCACTTTGTGGGACACCTACACTCATGTCTAAGTGTTCAGGCTGCTGTAACAAACTGCCATAAATCAGGCGGCTTAGAAACAACAGACATTTACTTCTCCCAGTTCTGAAAACTTTTCATACAAATATCACTTATTATGCTAAAACTCATACTCAGAATCGTAGAGGAAAGAGGTTTATACACACAATAAAATGTACCTGAGATCAATTTCTCAAAAGATAGGGCTGACATCAAATAAATTATTGCACCAGGCCTCATTTGATTTAATGAAGAGCCAGATTTTTCTTTTTGGAGGAGTGGGTGGTGGTGGTGGTACTGTCTGTATCACTGGTTCTAAAGAAGACACTAAAGGTAAATGACCACCACTAAGAATGCTGAAATTACATTTACATGCACATCAATCACGAATGTTTTCAGGAAAAGAAAGACAACATTTGGGGACAAAAATACAAGGGGAGGCCCATGTAAGCTTTGGGCCCTATAAAGTGCTAAGGCCCCTTTTATTCAAGTCTAGAGATGCTTCTCTGGGGTCATGAGTCTCCCGGACATGCAGATTATTAGATTATTTGAGCAGATTAGTATAGCTGAAAACAATTAAAGCCAGACAAACTCATGAGTTTGTTCAGTATGACTTTCTTGCCTGAAGAAATTCAGGTAGAAGAACCTGCTTCAGGAAGCGAACCTTAGCATATCCACGTCAGCACAGGTGGATTGTGGATTAAGTGTGGCCCGCAGGGAGGATCCAAGCGCGAATCCATTCCTGCCTCAGTTGTTTCTGGGTGACCCTGCAGGAATCTGTTGGCCAGCTGTCGCTTTCTCTCATCTGCCGGTGAATTGTCTTCCTCCCCCTCCTTGGTCCAGGATGACATGTGTACCTCGTTTTACCAAAGTGTCTCTGGAATTTTCATGCGTGGGTGAATTCCCCATGCTCGCCTATTAAAATTCAGTTTTCTCTTATTAATTTGCTGTATGTCATTGGAATTATTTGACCAGCCAGAGCTAAAGGCATAGGGGGAAATGTTCTAGGCCCCAACAGTTTATCACTCTCACTTATTCCCTTGTATTTGCCCATACTTTTGAGGATGACAGGGGGAGAAAAAATATTTATGACATATTTGTCTAGTCATATAAGGTTTTACTACAATTTAACTGCTTAGCTTATTTCTATGTGTTAAGAAAAGCAAATACATGATTTCTTTGGTGTTTAGTTGTAAAAATTGCATAGACACCTCATAAGACAGGCTATATCCTGCCCCCACCCCAACGGTATTATCTATGTTGTTAGTTATTTATACTATTATTTAAGAAGTGGCCATAAGCTTGCTTAATTGGCTAAATATTCTTGCACGCCAGTAAGTACAAAACATAGGCAAAAAGTTTTGCCAAGAGACTTATTCCATCTGACTTGACCTGTTTTCACCGAGTTACAGAAAACTGGCTTAAGATTCCTTATATTCTAGACTTAACATTAGTACACCATAACTTTGTGGAACTCAGTTAACGATGCCTCTGCTTCACTTTTCCTGACTATAAAACAAAATTACTACCTTACTCTTTCTTTCCTGCCGTCAAATCCTCAGGACAAATCTGAGTATTCCAAATTCAAGCAAATGCCTTTGTTTTAGTCTCATTAAAATATTGCAGACAATTCCTATTGATAAAGGCTATTGTGCAAAACGTTGTACAATTATGCACCCTGTAATTGTACAATTATTGAACTGATTTCCCACAGACATCCCAGATCTTTAAATTCAAAGGCATGTTGGCACTTTGATTTTCTTTTTGGGTCTGTGGTTAGCAGAGGACACATGTTTAACAGATGCCTGTAGAAAAGGCGCTTCTTTAAGAAAATCATAAATAAGGCAAACATACATCCCTTGTATTTAGTGAATTGCATATAATGTACAGACGAAAAGATGATACTTATTTCAAAGACACTGCCATTGAGTAAAGCACTCTCAGATTTCATACTTTGTAGCTGGCACCAATACGGGCAGCATATTCCTGTTGAATACTTTTAATATAAGAGAGTCTTTGTGAAGTTTCTTTGAAACAGCTTAAACAATTTGGAGGGTATCTTGGAGACAAAATAAGTTGTTCAAATATTGGTGTAAGTTTAATGTAGTCATATTGAGACTTACTACTTTATTGTGTAACTGAAATAGACTCTAAAGACAATTAAAAAGGGAAGTCATTATAGTGTCTCTACTAACTGACATCTAAACACATGAGCAGCACCAAAGATGTTGGCTCTTGGTATATTTGGCCAAAGCCCTGGGAAGTAAAATATTTGGAAATTTATTATTATAATAGAGAATTCAAGTTGGCTGAAGCCTTGGAGTCTTCTAATAGAGTCCTTTTAATTTATAGATGATACCACTGAGAATCAGAGAAGTTAAGCAATTTGACCAGGTGAACAGAGTGAAGGTCCGAAGTTGGGTCTCGGGTCAGGGTACTTGACAGGCAGTAGAGTGTTTTCCCATCACTATCATGAGTGGTAACCATTTCACTGGGCTGTCTTTTGAAATAACTAGGCTTTGTAGAGGCAAACCTCTGAAATGTGTAGTGATGTAGATGAATAAGGTGAAAGAATGTTGTATTTTTTAATTTAAGATTTTATCCCTTGGGCTCATTAAAGCAAATTTAGAAAATTTAATTTTTTTCTGTGCATTAAAAAATTCTAGGGAACTTTTGTCTACAACGATACATATAACACACTGTAACACTATTTTCACTATGTGAAAACATATATGTACATTTGATATATACAGTTTGAACTACACATTCAAAGTATGTTTATAGTAGAAGAGAATAATTCTAACTTAATTGGTCAAAATTATGTTTATGGTTCATTTTCAAAAGAATTTCTATTGCTCAATATTGGCTGACATTATAATTTTCAGTCCTAAACACATAAGACATGTCACATTATCTTTTTTTGTCATTAAATTCAATTGAATCTGACTCCATGCCACTTCTTGCTTGGCTGGTAAGAGAGCCATCTTCAGTCATTTGGACAACATTCATTTGCCTCTCGAGGATGACACAGAACTTTAGGAATTTTGCAAGATGGCTGGAAAGTGGAGAAAGCCTCTTTTCTTCAGCCAAGTATGACTCTGATGACATGCTCAATAAACCTAAGCCCAGGACAACAACAAACCACTCAGCAAGACCAGTAAGAGGGGCAGAGTCAGCGGAGGAGCGGGGTTGAGCTGGAAAGATCCTTCTGCCCAACCAACTCAGGAGCAGAAGCGGAGGCGGTTGTGGATCCTAGGTGTGGGGTGGTGATGGGCAGACCCAGTGAGGGCACAGGGCAGCTGGCTAACAGCGGTCAAACAATTGCGTGCAGATAAACCAAGCGAAGGAGTGAACAGTGAGACAGACAGCTTAGGCTAGGGCCCCAGTGAGGAGAATTAGAGCCTTAAAGCACCAACTGGAAAGACTTTCTTGGGGTGTAGGGGCTGGGAGAGGCTCCCAGGCTCACAGAGAGTTTGTTGGAGAGACCCACAGGGTCCGGGAGGGTGCACAAGCCCACATAACTGGGAACCAGCACCAGAAGGGCCCAGTTTGCTTGTGGGAAGCCACAGAGGGGACAGGAATCTGAGAGAGAGCAGAGCCAAGAAAAGCACAATTTTTTTTTCCCTCTCTGACCCCGCCGCCACATACAGCTTCACAACCCAGCGACCTGGGTCGCCTGGCCCTGGTGAACACCTAAGGCCCCACCCCTCATACATAACAGATGCGAACAAACAAAAATGTTATGACTCAAGAACAGCTCAAAGCCCCAGAGCCTATAATTCTACGTGACCAAGAAATAGTCAGCCTTTCAGATGCACAGTTCAAAATACTGGTGATCAGGATGCTCACAGAACTAGCAACAAATTAGATGAACATATGAAGGCTAAACTGATTAAAATGAAGGGAAATGCACAGGAAACCAATAGTGATGGAAAGGAAACTGGAACTCAAATCAAGGGAGTGGACCAGAAGGAAGAAAAAAATGACCAAACAGAAAAGAAGGAAGAAACAAGAATTCAAAACAATGAGGAGAGGCTTAGGAACTTCCAGGACATCTTTAAACATTCCAACATCTGAATTATAGGGGTACCAGAAGGGGAAGAGGAAAAGCCATGAACGGAAAACTTATTTGAACAAATAATAAAGGAGAACTTCCCCAGTCTGGCAAAGGAAATAGACTTCCAGGGAATCCAGGAAGCTCAGAGAGTGCCAAAGAAGTTGGACCCAAGAAGGAACACACCAAGGCACATCATCATTACATTAGCCAAGATGAAAATGAAAGAGAGAATTCTAGAAGTAGCAAGAGATAAGGGGACAGTCACCTACAAAGGAGTACCCATCAGACTGTTAGCTGATTTCTCAAAAGAGACTTTACAGGCATTAAGGGGCTGGAAAGAAGTATTCCAAGTCATGAAATCCAAAGACCTACAGCCAAGATTGCTCTATCCAGGAAAGCTTTCATTTAGAATGGAAGGACAGATAAAGTGCTTCCCAGATAAGGTCAAGTTCAAGGAGTTCATCATCACTTTTGAGAAATCAGCTGACAGTCTGATGGGTACTCCTTNCAGTTACTAACAACCACACCTAAAACAAAAGCAAACTAAGAGGACAGCTAGATCAGGAGTGGAACCATAGAAATGGAGATCACATGGAGGGTTAGCAACAGGGGAGTGGGAGGAGGAGAAGTGGGGAGAAGGTACAGAGAATAAGTAGCATATACGGTAGGTAGAAAATAGACAGGGGAGGAAGGCAGGAATACTATGGGAAATACAGAATCTAAAGAACTTGTGGCACATGGACATGAACGAAAGGGGGGAAATGGTGGGGAAGGGATATGCAGGGTGGAGGGGAGTGAAGGAGGGGAATGGGACAACTGTAATGGCATAATCAATAAAATATATTTTTTAAAAAACCTAAGCCCAATCTTCCTGAAGGTAGGTAGTGTCAGTCAAAGAAATCTTTGTCAAGTCTCTCTAGATCAGCCTTCCTAGAAGAGCCATGTACTCAACCATCCTCCCCAGGTTATTTCATACTCTGGGAGTCCCTGTTAAGCACAGGTCCAGCAGCCCTCCATCCCCTCCTTAGCTAAAACAATCATCTCTCTCTACTTTGAGGCTCTCTGCATCTTTCCCCTGCATCTTCCCACCCCACCCCGGCATCTTCTCCCATTCCTCTGCCTTTTTCTCCAGCCTCCAGCACAAACCCTCAGTAAACTGAGTCTTGAAAAACAAAAGCTTCTGAAGAAAGTGTATCTGCAGGTAACAAAAGGAACACAAATTTTGACTACTTTTTGAAATGAGGAAGGGAGTGAAATAGAGGTGGCAGAGTAAAAATAGCCCATGTTTTCCTAACCCTTCCATAGCAATGAAAACAAAACGTAAAGTAACATCTCAATAAATATCCTGACCCATGCTGTACCCTGAGACTGTCACATATATACTCTGTATTTTGATCATTATGAATATTGGTGTATAAAAGTAATGGCTAAGCACCATCCTTTATTACTAGAATATCCTACTTATTATCAGAGCGCAGCCGGGAACTGATGTGGTACCATTCCTCATTTTGTAGGATGTTTAATTAAGAAAGAGAGTGGGATATCCTGATTCTTACCATCACATATTTTCATAAAGTTAGTATTAATTACCATTCCAGCATTCTTTTATTAGAAAAATTAGAATACTTTTTTGAATAGGCATAAATAATTACAATAAAAGCCAATTTTTTAAAGCACCAACCAACATTGCCAAAGTTGACAACAGTCTCAGAGTACTTTGCACATAGCTCCTGTATGATATAGACTGAAACTGAGTTAAAATCAATCGATGAAACATTGAGTAATTATGTATAAATAAATAACTTATTTTCATCACAGAGTACTTCAAATTAGAACATTCTGTCCACCTTTCCGCCCCACCTTATAGAAACAGCAGAAAATCAAAATGTTTGGATGGGAATAAATGACTGTTTCTCCTTGAATGATAGCAATTTTGGGTGCCTATTTATCTACGGGATCTCTCTTAACTGTGTTCTAAACCATGGCAACTGCAGGCAAGTAACATACCTGATGGGTGACCCTCTTCAGAATTCCTGGAAAAAAGAGAGAGACCCAGTGGTTATTAAACTATATGTGACAAAGAAAAAACAAGGTCACAAAGTAGGTGAAGGACAGCCAATGCAAACATATAAAATAACTGAGAGTTGGAGATAATTCAGTATTGAATTATTAAATTTGATACAATAATACACTTTAACGAACTCTTCATCTTGTACTTTCAGACCCAGGCTCTCAGATGATGTTTGTATAATATTACTGGTTTCATATTTGTTTTCTAAGAAAGAAAGAAAAACAAAGAAATGGTTAAGCCCTCAATTCTCCTTTTTATTTGAGCTTTCTAAAACTGCTTCATCTTATATATAAGGAGTTTGTGAAGAATTTAAAGATCTGACCCTCCTAGTGTTATTAACAATAAATACAGCTAAATGCACAGTTATAGATCTTAAGTGTCACTGCAAGTAGTAAACTTTTTTTTAAAAGATTTTATTTATTTATCTTAGAGGGGAAGGGAAGGAGAGAGAGAGAGAGAGAGAGAGAGAAATAATCAATGTATGGCTGCCTCTCATGCGTCCCCTGCCGGGAACTGGGAACTGGCCTGCAACCCAGGCATGTGCCCTGACTGGGAATTGAACTGCAATTGAAGGCCCGCACTCAATCCACTGAGCTACACCAAGCCAGGGCAGTAGAAAACTTTTTGAAGTAAGATTGTATAATATAGCCTAACAAAGTGTTGTTACATAATATTTTGCATGAACTGTGGTAGTCACTGGCAAACACTGAGAGATGCAAAAATTGGTAAAATTAATAAATGTTGAATATTATGTTTAATGCCATTTTTACATAAAAGTCCATTGAAATGTGTAAAATAATCTGTACTGTACATACATAAATATGCACTGTGAATTTTTCTTTAAGGAAGAGTTTTTCAAACTAATTTTGGGCAATAGGCCTCAGAGTCAACCATTGTTAATGTTAAAAATTCAGATCTTATGCAATTTTTAATGAATTTTATCATTGAAGTTTAAAATTACATATTTGTATTCTTTTTTATACAAATAGAAAATAAAATCCAAATCCTTTAATATTTTTAAACATAGTTTTACTTATTTAAATTGCTAGCATGAATTAAATCATTGTAATTTCTCACACTAGAGGAACTATGTGTGATAAAGATAATTAGCATAGATTGGTCACATAAATATTTTATTAAATATGAACACAAAACTGTATATATATTTTTCTAGTTTTATTATAGAGATATAGAAACTAAAATTCTACACTGGTTAATTTATCTTTATTTCCTTACAAATTGCACTCGTTAAAAGAAAATATCTATTCCTACAACTATGTTGACATATATTTGTATTTGAAATATTAAATATAAGTATAAACATAATAAAAATAATTATAAAGACACATGTTGTAGGTAGATCATTAATATGTGCTTGTATTTCACTAACAGGGTTATTGAAGCAATAGAATAAATTAATATAAGCTTATACAGTATTCTTATCCAAAAGTGAGAAATAAATGTATAAATCATTTGGACAGATAAATAGTTCAACATACTTCTGGACATATGTCATCCTTAACAGTATGATTTGGGCAAGTCACTGTGGTTCTCAGACTTGTCAGCTGTAGTGCAAATGTTGGATGGGATGGTTTCTAAGACCCAAACACATTCAATGAAGTAAGAACACCTTTGCATTCTAACAGCAATTACAAGGGCCAAAAGAGAAATATTTCATAAGTTGAGTGTCTGTATAGACTTCTGCCGAGATGGAGGCATAGGTGGAAACACTGTGCCTTCTCCCACAACCAAGTTTGAATACAACAAAGATTTAGTAAACAAAGACACAGCCAAAGAACAGAAAATTGAACTATACAGAAGTCCTACAACAATGAACCCTTCAATGGGGACTGGTAAGAGGGGCGGAGCCAGCAGCAGAGCAGGGTCGGGCAGGAAAGATCCCCCCACCCAGGCACACAGGCAGCCAGGGTAGCAGCGGGGACCCAGTGAGGGTGTGGGACAGACTGACTGCGGTCACACATTTGCGCACAGATAAATCAGCCAAGGAGTGAGCAGTGAGACGGACCACGCAGGCCCCAGCAGGTGAACCCAGGGGCGGAGGGCTGACCAAGGTCACACATTCATGGGCAGTGGGATGGAACATGTGGGCCCCAGAAAAGGTGGCAGCTGCAGCGGTGGCGGTGGGAGGTGGTACATGGACCGCCATTGCTCCTCTTTGACCCCGCCCACACATACAGTGTCACAACCCAGCAACTGAGTTGTCCAGCCCTGGTGAACACCTAGGGCTCCGCTCCTGATACATAACAGGCACAAACAGTCCAAAATATGGCTCAAGAAGAACTCAAAGCCCCAGACCAATAACTCTAAGTGACCAGGAAATAGCGAACCTCTCAGATGCACAGTTTAAAATACTGGTGATCAGGATGCTCACAGAACTGGTTGATTATAGTCACAAATTAGAGGAACATATGAAGGCTAAACTGATTGAAATGAATGGAAATGCACAGGAAACCAATAGTGATGGAAAGAAAACTGGGACTCAAATCAATGGAATGGACTAGAAGAAAGAACGAAACATCCAACCAGAAAAGAATGAAGAAACAAGAATTCAAAAAAATAAGGAGAGGCTTAGGAACCTCCAGGACATCTTTAAACATTCCAACATCCGAATTATAGGGGTACCAGAAGGGGGAAAGAAACAGCCACGAGTGGAAAACTTATTTGAACAAATAATAAAGGAGAACTTCCCCAGTCTGGCAAAGGAAATAGACTTCCAGGAAATCCAGGAAGCTCAGAGAGTCCCAAAGAAGTTGGACCCAAGAAGGAACACACCAAGGCACATCATAATTACATTAGCCAAGACTAAAATGAAGGAGAGAATCCTAGAAGCAGCAAGGGATAAGGGGACAGTCACCTACAAAGGAGTACCCATCAGACTGTCAGCGGATTTCTCAAAAGAGACCTTACAGGCAAGAAGGGGCTGGAAAGAAGTATTCCAAGTCATGAAATCCAAAGACCTACAGCCAAGATTGCTTTATCCAGCAAAACTTTCATTTAGAATGGAAGGACAGATAAAGTGCTTCTCAGATAAGGTCAAGTTCAAGGAGTTCATCATCACCAAGCCCTTATTATATGAAATGCTAAAGGGACTTATATAAGAAAAAGAAGATGAAAAATATGAACAGTGAAAGGACAGCAAACTCACAGTTATTAACAACCACACCTAAAACAAAAGCAAACCAAGAGGACAGCTAGATCAGGAGTGGAACCATAGAAATGAAGAACACATGGAGGGTTAGCAACAGGGGAGTGGGAGGAGGAGAAGGGGGGAGAAGGTACAGAAAATAGCATAGACAGTAGGTAGAAAATAGATAGGGGGAGGGCAAGAATAGTAGGGGAAATATAGAATCTAAAGAACTCAAGACAGGTGGTCATAAACTAAAGGGGGACATGGTGGCGAAGGGGGTGTGCAGGGTTGAAGGGAATGAAGGGGAGAATAGAACAAGTGTAATGGTATAATCAATAAAATATATAATTTTAAAAAGTTGAGTGTAGAAAATCATTATTGCAACTTTCATGTTACTATCATTTATTACTGTAGGGGTTACTTGAGAATAATCATCCTGAGTCCAGAATTTATACCAAGCACCATAAGGGATGAAGAAGGCAAGATACTTGGTAAGAAATGAAAAAGTTAATAGAGGTCATAATCAAAAGGAAAAATCTGAGTGTTGCAAAAGTGTTACTATGGACTTTAAAAAAAAAAGGTAATCTCTTCCAGCTGGAGAGATTAGGAAAAGCTGTGGGAAGGAAGTGGCCTTCAAACTGGATCTTGGACCTGATTTCAACAGGAAGAAATGTAAAGCCATTTGTTGACTGAAGGAAGGACATTGAAACCAGGCAGAACCAGTAATTTGAAATGGTGAAGTTTACTCTTTCAGTTAAGTACTGTGTCAGGGACAAAATGGAGGAATATCTGAAAAGAGTTAGGGGCCTCTTTTTGAAGGTTTTGTTTTCTGTGTTCAGGAATCTAGAATTTATCACGTGGAGAAAACTAGTAGATTTCGAAGACAAGACTGTCTAATGAGGGCTTTAGAAAGATCTTAACTGGTATCGCTCAGGGAGGAAAGAGTTGAGGAACTCAAAGGGAAGCTGGAAGCAGTTTTGAGTGGGCCTGAGCTACTGTGGGTGGGAGAGGGTGTGGGCACTTTAGACACAAACCCCTGCCATGTGCTTTCATTTTCCTCCAGAGAGAGCATAATTATAAGATAAAATAATGGAGTTACTGAGGAATGACTTGGCTGCTGGATGCTAAGAAAGTAGTCTTAAAAATGAAATTTAAGTATTTAAGTAACATTTAAATTTTTTAATGTGCATAAAAATCACTTGGGGTGAAAAATACAGATATCTAGGCTTCAAGCCTATAGTTATTGAAACAATTGGTGCTGAGAGAGACCCAGAATTTGCATTTAGTAAGTGCTTCCAGTGATCATGATACAGGGGGTTTGCAAAGCATTCTTTGACACTGGCTGGGAAATATTTTTGAATTCGAATTAGCATAAGCTTTAGTTTAAGATAAGATTTAGGGTGAGCTTTAGTTTTCAGGACAGAGTTTGGGTTAGGTTATGATTAGGGTTAGAGTTGGAAAACAGCAAAAACAGAAGGAAATATTAATTGCCCACTTCCCATGTGGACACCTAGGCTAATGGCATGCATACAGTATCTTCTTTCACCTTCGATGTGAGCTCAAAATACAGGCATTAATATTATTCTTCTACTTACAGAAAACCAAGAATGATAGGGGTCCCACAGCACTTTGAAAGTCAAAGAGCCAGTTAGTGGTGTATTCAGAATGTGAATCAAAGGCTGTCTGATTTTAGAACTCATATTGGAGAAGTTCATGATATTAAAGACTTGCTTTTGTCTTTCTTCCTTCACTTTCTCTTTTCAAAACTTTCAACGAATTGGGACCAGTGCCACATTTAACAAGATTGTCTGATTAAATTTACGCCAGTAAAAAATTTCATTCCTAAGTAGAGAAAGACCAGCTGGAACATAATCAGTCATCACAGTGGGATGCCCTAGATATGAAGATGCCCATCCTACCAAGTATAATACATATGCACATAGCAGTAATTTTAAAATAAATATAGAAAACTTCTACAGCATGTGTTATTATAACAATTTAAGTAGAATCACAAGAACTTTAAAGTGGGACATTATCATTGCCTTGAACATTTTTCCCTGTCCTAAAACTGATGTCTCAAAATAAATTCATGATCTTAAAATCTAAGCATTAATTGGCTAAAGGAACAGTCTATAACAAAGCATGCTAAAGGTCATATTTATTCTTCTGAGCTACCTTTTGGCTCAAGCTACTATATTTTTTAGACTGAAGGACCAATAATTTATTTACACTTCCTATGATAATGGAAGCCTTGGTAGCTTGTTTCTTTAAGAAAAGGAAATGAGTTAAACATGTTATGGGTCATATTCAAAGTTCAATCTGCCTAGTACAGGCATTAATCTTCACCACTTTGAGAGGCAAACCTAAAGAGGGAACAATTAATAGTTTTTTTTCTCCTAAAAATTACAGAGAAATGAACAAAAACTATTTCTAGAGTTGGAGCAGCAATTAATATATCATCGGTTGTAATGTTCCAGTTTTAAACCCAACAACTGTTCATTATTATTTGTTTCTGAAGATGTTGGCTGAGCAAAAGGTGATGTAACATGTTGTCACTTTAAACTGATAAGTGTTTTTCTTTGCTTTTCTTATCTGTGACATTCCTGCACACAGTGACATTTCTCCCTTGCTCCTGAAAGTAAAGAGGATACTATTAGAAAAATTGCCTTTTAATTTCAGAGTCAATAAGTCAATTTATGAGGCTTTTATGCTTTTCTTAGGCTCCTTAGAGGTGGTTTTATTTAAAGTTTATTCAGAACTGACCACTTTCTATACACTACGCTAAACAAACTATATGCAGAGCACCAGTGGGTACAGATGTCTTTGCTTTTCTTTCCATTTGAATACATCTTGCTGTATATCTTATATCCTCAAATAACTTATCACCCCTTAAAGAATAAGAAAAAAATAAAAGCCTACTTGGTACCATTAGCAAAAAGTTTTGTATATGATAAAGAATATATACTTGAAAATACATCAAATGAGAGTTGCATAATTTTTTTAATTCCTTAAAAGAATCATTCATTGAAGGTGCTAGACATTTGGCTCTGAGGGAAGATACATCAGCTAATCCTTAAAGGTCTTCTTCCACACGTGTCCTTTGGTCTATACTTCAGTATAAACTTTTTGATTGCTTGATAAAGTGGAGAGAGCCAAGTTGCGGATTATAGAAGTGGAAGACTGAGAGAGTGCAAAAACTATTAACTTAGGATATGATTATAGAGGCACCAAAGGGATTCCATTGAAACTGGTTAAAACCAATGTATTGATAGTAAAAGTGGACATAAAATAAATGCATCTAAATCAATAATAATGTTATATTTAATCAAAAAAGTACTTTGAGAATATCCCACTCAGAATTAAAAATATAAACTACCAGTAATAAACCTTAAAAATGGACAGAACTTATATAAAAATCTATTGAAAATTAGTATCTTTTTATATAACTAGTTTGCATAAATGAAAAGATAACAGATGGGAATCCTCAATATTGCAAAGATGTCGATCCATTCCAAGTAAATCGATAAATTTAGCACAATTCCACCCAATATCCCAATTAGATTTTTCTTATAAGAATATGTCCAAACTTTTTTTCTTAAAAAGAGCATTTCAGGTGAAATTTAAAATGCATTTTATATTATACTCTGAGATATGAGCAAACAAATTAATAAGTAGATAATTGTAATGTAAGAGAAAACCTAGAAATACAACCTGACATATATAATAACTCAGAATATACTGAAGTAGTGTTTGAAGTAGAAGGAAATATAACCAAATATTTGGTATTGTTGGCTACTCATTTAGATAAACGTACATTAATAGTTCCCAGGCTCATGCCTTACATCAAAATAAATAAATTTAAAGAAGATATTAAATAAAAGTCAAATCAATATGGTAACTATTTTTCTATTAAGGAGATTCGACAAAAATAAAATGTGACAGTAATATTAATTGGTTGAAAATTTTGAACAAGGACTTTGGTGACATGTATCAAAAACTTTAAATCACACAGAGACCTGGATTTAATATTTAAGAAGCTATGCCAAGAAAAAATGATGTATCATACATATATGTATGTATAGAAATTTAGTGTATTTTCAATAGGGAAAATTAGAATTGACTAAATGATCCACAGTAGAGGGTTTATTTGATAATTGATAACACAACCATGCCATGGAATATTATACAATTATTTAGCATTATGATTGGAGTGTTTATTCAATGTGCCAACATTTTTATATGCATAGAAATACAAATTTAAAAAATTGTACATACATAGAAAGTTTAGTAGAGCTTATCTCTTGGTTTTAGGAATACTAATTTTTCCTTTTTAAAATTCTGCTTCTCTGAATTTTCTTAATTTCAAGAATATTACAAAATAAATAAATATACTCTTAAACTATATAAAAATGGAATAAAAAAGTGTCCATCATTTCCTTTGTCCTGGAAAATGAGACAGATGAAAGATTAAGAAAATAGATACCTTCTTGTAAAAGCTAAAATGCCATTGGTACCCCGATAGTGTTGCTACTCACACCAGTCCTGCACTGATGAAGTAGTCCTGCAGTTCACCAGTCCTGCAGTGATGAAACCCCAAGTTCTTGGTACCAGGACTTATTCATTGAGTTGGGAAGATCACTTAATATCTCAGGGTAATGCAGAGGAAGAGGAGCCCATTGGACTTGAAGAACCTTATAAAATTCTGTATCCACTGTGCCATGGGAACTGGATAATATCTTGGTACGGGACAAACTTAGAGGGAACATTTAAAAAGGCTGATAAAACCTTAATACACAATGTCCTCTCCGGTCTCTTCCAAATTTAACTTTTGCTTAATTATAATCCACCAAGCAAATGGGCAAGTGGTAGTCTGCTGATATTTATCATACTGCAGGCACTAACTTTTCTTTGACATGCCAATGGTCGGTTGCTTGGGTATGTCATGCCATGAGTTTCAAATTCTAGGTATCTTAACCATAAGGCAGAGATCATGCACAAAACTTCTGCAGTCAGTATATCTGGATTCAAATTCTGGCTTTGCCTCTTAATTGGTTGTGCAACTCTGAGTACCTGTTGAGTCAGTTGTCTCATTAGCAGACTGAGGATTGGATTCTATGTGAATTTTCCTGGCTTTCAATTCTAACTCAAATCTCCTTTGTAAACACTGTGTTCTCTAAACCTAGTACATTTGAAGGTGGATTTGATTAGTAGGCCACTACTTTACTGACCTCTTAGGACCTTCAGAATCAACTTGAAACTCCTTCATTTGGTATAAGAGATCCATTTTTGACCTGCCCTTGTCTTTCCTCCTCTACTTCTTCAACTTCCCAGGCTGCCTCCAGTTCTTTACATACCTCGATGCCTGTGTACATTATATCTCTCTGTCTAGAATTCCATCCTAATGGTGCTTCCTTTCTGAACACAGCTCTTCTCATACAGCACCCAGGATGACCATACCCGGGGAACATTCCCACACCTTCCCTTAGTCTCAACTGCATTCTCTGCCTCACTTCTTCCAGAGCACTATGTGTATTCCTCAATCATAGCACTTAGCTAATTAAGTAGTAGTTATGAACTTGTCTTTCTACACTAACCTACAAACTCTCTGAAGACGGGCACTGTGTCTAATCTTCTATGTTTCTAGCACAGTGCCTTTCCCCAAATAGGAGGTTATCAATAAGTTCCTTGTCTTTCTGTCGCCTCAGACCCAGCAGGGATGAACAAATTCACTCTTCAGTGTTAATTTCTCACAAGTCTTAAATGTTGCTCATTTACTGGTATTTGTATTTATTTTGGGTCCTCTACCTTTTATTAATGTATAAGACTAATCACCAAATTCATGTCACTTTATCACATTACCTTTTCAAGGCCATCTATCCCCTGTTCTACATATTTTATTACCCTGAAGACATGAACAACATGAAGGATTCTGAATTTTTGATCGTGAGCATTGTGTTTTCATGCAAGCCATTTTTCTTTATTGCTCTCTAGTGAGCTGAGTGTTAAAATACACAGAACCTATAGTGAACATGGTAGAAGGGGAGCCACGTGTAAGGGCTATGGGTGGCATGAATCCGATAAATTGTTCTGAATCTTTGAGAATTGGGTACATGATACTACCAAATTAAAAGCAAATATTGGTAGTGTTAACAATGTTTTGAGTTTCTATTGCCCAGTCATTTAGGCATTACAATGTCCAAAATGAAGACCTATAAATAATTCTCTAATTGCAGTTAAGACTAATTATTCTCTTTTTGGTGTTCACAGGAGATATGGAATAAATCAAAGGAACCAATAATTAAAACATAAAATAGGCCAATATTTTAATCCAGTAGCAGCCTGACTTTGGAAAGCCTGGGGGCCTCTTTTGTACAGTCCACCTTCTCCTCTAGCCACTAGCATTATAGCCAGTCTGTCCCAACACCTCCTCCTAATCTCAAAGCCTCACTGAGATAGTTTCTCAATATGTGGTCCAGACTATCTCACCTGAACAGTTGTATTAAAACTGCGTTGGCACTATTCCGGGTTCCTTGGCACCATCCCAAACCTACCAAACCATTTTCTGGACATCAAGGGTAGAAAATCTTCACTTGTCACCAACTCCTCAGGTGGTGCTTACAGCAGAGTCTGTAAGACTTGCTAGAGATGAGGGGAAGAAAATAATGTAGCCCAGGGCTACATCATGGTTACAAAGATGATCGTTAAAAATAACAACAGTTGCACAAACCAAATCACAAACTACAATTTTATTTGCTTTCAACATGAAGAAGTCACAAATATTTTATTATTAGATTGAAAAAGAAAGAAAGACTGACTCTTATAATAAAGATTTCTATTGCTCCCTCATCCTACTTGCTTTTTTTTTTCAGTCAATACTCGGTAGCATTTAACAAATTTTTACCTTAAAAATAATTATGACAAACTAGTTTCCTCCTTGGAATTACTTGCATTTCTTATGGGATGAATTTCTATTTCCAACTTTTGTTTCATTTTCTCACAACTGTTTATATTCTTTCAATGAATTAACAGCATACAATACTTCTATTTTTCCTTGTCTAAAGAGTCTCTCTCAACCTCACTTACTCCTCAAGCTATCACTTGTTTTCTCGTCTTCTCTGTACAGCAACTAAAAATTTTCCATCTGCCTATTCATTCATCACCTTGCCCTAATGCTCTACCAGAATGCTCTTACCAAGGTCACCAAGCAGCATGACCTCTGTGTTGCTAATACTAACAGTCCATTCCCAGTTCTTACTGTCTTTGACCCGTCAGCAGCATTTGACAGATGTGTTTAAACACGTTACCACACCTTTTTTCTCATGACTTCCAGGACACCACCCTCTTCCGGTTGTCCGATTTTCATACAGTCTTCTCCTACACTCTTTTTCATTCCACGCTCATTCTTAGGGATCCTCCTCAGCTCCCTGATCTGTAAATTTTGAGGTGCTTCTCAGTTTGGTTCTTAGATTGTTTCTCTTTTCTGTTGATATATAAGCTCCAGATAGGCTTATCCAATATTGAGGCTTTAAATACATAGGTTTTCTGAATATTTCCAAATTCTTTTTTGCACCTGGGCCGTCTCCCATGATTCCCTGACTCATACATTTGATTGATGACTTGGAGCTTCACTTGATGTCTGTCTATATGGCATATTCAATGAACAGGCCTCAAACTGAGCTCCTCATATTCTTCATCTGCAACCCTACTTGTCTCATAGCTTTTCCCCATTTCTGACCTAGACTGGGAATTGAATCAGCAACCCTTTGGTTTGCAGGCAGGCACTCAACCACTGAGCCACACCAGACAGGGCAGCCTTTCCCCATTTCTGTAATGGCAGATCCATCTTGCCATATGCTTTAGAAATGGTCTTGACTTTTCCCTTTCTTTCTCATACCTTATATCTATTCCATTAGCATATCCTCTTGGCTTTTTTCAAATGTTTCATATTCTGACCACTTCTTGTCACCTCCACTGTTTTTTTTCTTAGTTCAGACTTCCATCTTCTCATTTGCAGTAGAGCAATAGCCTCTTAACTGGTTGCTATGAACTGTTTATTTCTGCCCAAATTCGTATGTTTATTTTTTTTAATTTTTTTTATTTAACTTTTGTTCAAGTACATTTTCTTTCTTGTATTCCCAGCCCTGCCCCACCCAGTGCTGCCCACCCCCCTCCCATCTCCGCCCCCCATCTTAGTTATTGTCCATGTGTCCTTCATACTTATTCATGTGAGTCCCTCCCCTTTTACTCTGTGCTTCTCTCCCCTCTACCCTCTGGACCCTGTCAGCACGTTCTGTATTTCAGTGTCTTTGGTTACATTTTGCTTGCTTGTTTGTTTTGTTGTTTAGATTCCTATTAAAGGTGATATCATATGGTACCAAATTTGTATGTTTAAATCCTAATTCCCAGTGTGATGGTATCAGGAGGTGGGGTCTTCATGAGGTGCTTAGGTTATGAGGTGGGGAGCCCTCCTGAATGGAATTAATGCTCTTATAAAAGAGACCCCAAGAGTTCCCATGCCCCTTCAACCATGTGAGGATGTAGCAAGAAGAAAGCACTCCGCAACCTAAAACAAGTCCCCAGAACCTGACTATGCCGACAGCCTGACTTAGACTTCCAGCCTCCAGAACTGTGAGCAATACGTTTTTGCTATTTATAAGCTGGCTAGTAATCTATGCTATTTTGTCACAGCAGCCTGAAAGAACTAAGACTGTCTTCTTGCTTACGTCCTCATTCCCCTAAAACTATTCTTGTGTGGCAGCGAGAGTAATCCTTTTATAATAAAATGTAGATCATAACTTATCTCCCTAAAACTTTCCAATAGCCTTCCCTCTCACTTGGAGAGATGAAAATAATCATAATGACCTGTAAAATCTTAAGTGACGTCATATGAGCTTCACAGGAACCCACTGTTGCCCTGAATTCAGTAGCAAGGTCATTCTTGTTGCAGTGAGTGAGCTATGTAACATTTACCATGAATTTACAGCATCACACACAATTAGAAAGTATCTCAGGCATCACCCTGAGTTGGCTTTGTCAACAAAAGGACTCTCTTTACCAGTTACAATTTTATCAGCAGGTGGAAGGGAATCTCAATGATCCCAGATCTTGTTCATTAGTTAAGACAAGAATGTTGTAGAGGCTACAATGAACAGCATGATCAGAAGAGAAATATTATGAAAAAGTCAAAGTACAATACGAATTCTGATGGAAAACAAAGAAGCTTGTAAAGCTAAACATAAAAAAAAGAAAACAGGAGACAAACAAAACTACTGTAAAAGTTAAGCAGATTTAGCTTCACTGGAACTTGAAGGGAAAGCTACAAACAACCCATTCTTTAAAATGAAGTAAAAACTTGGTGTGATAGCATATGGGTAAAATATACCATAATTATAAAAGCAAGACGAGAGATGTGTCCCTTAACTGTGACCATACAACAACATGCACATCAGTCGTTTTGACGGAACGGTGGTAAGAAGTGAGAAAGTCTAAAGGACAAAGAGAGTATACAGATAACTCCGTTTTGATAAAATTAACTGCCTTTGTTCTACCGGATCTTTCACTTTCATTAGTCACTTCTTATCAAGGTTGGCTGTTAGGGGTACACTCCCTCAGACAAAGAGCAGTTAACTTTATAGGTACTTTATAACTACTCAACAATTGACTTCAACTCAGCAAACAATGACAGGATCTTCAAGAACAGCACTTACATTTTTCTGACCATTATGCAGGGGTGGACTAAGGTAGGTTAACAGTGGTTCATATAGTTGGAAAAATATATAATGCAAGAATATATAATAACATAAGAATAAACTGTGTTTCACATACTCACAACTGTAAACCTACTTTCTCCCACCCTGGTATTATACACAGATAAATGGATTGTTAAAAAGTGACTGAATACTATGTTTATTTAGAATATTTTTCATTTGGTTACCATTTCCCGCATTTAAGCTCATTCAATATACTTTCTTTTTAAATATCAAGATAAAATTTGAGTATTATAATTACTAATATAAGTTATGAAACACTAGGAAAGAATATTTAAAAAGAAGCACTTCTACCATATTATCAAAAGGTCCAGACCTTTAAATATTACTATTCTATAAAAAATTATAGTCTCAGTTAGATTACTAAGGCAAACATTCCCAATTGCTATGTAGTGCACAAATAGTAAGGTTTTTAATATTATATATTAATAGGAAGGAAACCATGGTTTTGATTAAATCTATTTAATACTAACTAATCATATCTGGAGTTCTCTTTACCTAACATTGTTTATTTGACATATAAAAACTAAATAGGAAGAAATGCATTTACATCTATGCTACACATTTGAAATTGATAGTTTAGATTTGGTATAAAAGGGATAAAATTTATAGTCCTGAGTGACAATTTTATGTAACAAGGCACGAGAATGTAAAATTCCATTCAAATTCCTTTCTTATCACTATTCATGAAAACGGCATTTCTCAGCTGGGAAAGCTAACAGTGATATTACATGGTGACATTATTTCAGGAGAGTTGTGTACGAGGCAGAATATTTAATTTTTTCACACATGAGTAAGGACTATGTAAAATTTAGCATTTAATTTGCATTCTATATGCAATATTTTAAAGGGCAACATTCAGGATTTTTTGAAATATTATAATAACCTAAATCAATTTAAAAACAAAAATTTAATATTTATATACCTCCTTTCTCCCAAGTGTTTCCAAATAGCTTTTCCAAAAACAAAATAGCAATCTTGTTATACTAAGATACAAATACTTATGATTGCTGCATTAGTAAAAAGGAAACTGGAGCATGAAATTGCATAAATGATTTTTCTAAGGCTACCCAAATAAAGAATAGAAGTAGAGAAATAATAATATAGCCACAGATTCAGTATTCCTCATTTTAATGCTTGACATTGTTCTTTTAAATATTAAAACTAGTGGAGCCGCCTAATAACATCATGTGCAAGGGACAAAGCTGTTAGCTGCACAGTTTTCACAACCATACAGAATTGCAGTCCCTGCAAGACCATGCAATTTGGTCACCTGTCTTTATGGACAAGAAACTTAAATTTAGAGGGACCTTGACTTGCCCAAGGCTATACAGTATATTAATAGCAAGACAAGACTCCAATTCTAGTATCCTTTATTCCTTGTATATTGCTGTGTCCACCATGATTAAAGTGGATGAATATAATCAGGTCCCCAAATATTCTGAATCTTTATGCAATTAGATTAATGATATAAAGAGTTTAGTTATAATGCATTTTGACTTTAATATGTTTTAAATATAACCTGTAGAGAAGGCATTGTTTTTATTTGCCTTTTGTACTTACGAGGTAAAAAAAATTTGATAATCTTTTCCCACTTATATCAGAAATAAAGATAACTCAGTATAAAGAATTTGCTACTCTTCATACCTGGTTCTCCATTTATTTATTCTTTTAACAAAATAGCCATCAATTCTTGTGTTCCTGCAGCTTAGCCACCTAAAGCAAGTATCAGCAAACATTTTATGTAAAGGGCTAGATAGTAAATGGTTTTTTTTTTGCATCTACTCAATTTTGATATAACTGAGTTTGTAGCACCCAAGAAACCACAGACAATAGGTGAATCAATGAAAGTGTCTGTGTTCCAATAAAACTTTATTTACAAGATCAGTCAATTGGTCCACAGTCCCTAGTTCATTGACCCTGAGCTAAGGCGCAGTGATTGCAGATGAAGGCCCAAGATAATGACATACTTACTGTGGCATTTCAGTCCGGAAATATTTCAGCTCTGTAACAAAGATCACCATCAAAGTGTGAGAGTTCTAGTTTTTCTAGGTGATATCTATAGACCTGCTGAGTTGGCATACCTTTTTAAAAATAAAACTTACCTTAACCTTTCTCAGACTTCTTTCTCACTCTTTCAAAAGAGTTATCTTAGTGTTATCATTGGCATCATTTTTTAGGGAAGAACACTAAAAATTAGAAAATGTATAGGGTTGAAAGAGATCATTATATGTTTCCTTAATAGATACACAAACATTTCCAAAGCTTTGACCCCTGTATTTGTTTGTCTTTGTTCATCTTTGCCTCTTGAGAATCCCAAAGAAATGCCAGTAAAAGATTTTAAAAAGTTATAAACTCACCAGGTGAGAGAACAGGAGGCAAGAACCTGATGGATCAGAATTCTTAGTCCACATTGGCAAACAGAAGTTAACAGAAGGACGGGAAGCAGAAGTGAAGGTAACTCACTTAGTTTAGTGGAAGGAGGCTCCGTGTGAGGTGCCTGCTGACGACAGTCCAAATTGCAAACTACAAAACTTGAGGGAGACTCAGCACTTGAAGTTAACAATGACATTAAGGTGGGAGGCATGGGAGTTAAGATAGGAATATTGGCAGGGGTATCCAACTGGTGGCCCCTGGGCCACATGTGGCCCAGGATGGCTATGAATGTGACCCAACACAAAATTACGAATTTACTTAAAGCCTTTTTTGCTCATCGGTTTTTGTTAGTGTTTGTGTATTTAATATGTGGCCCAAGACAATTCTTCCTCTTCCAGGGTGGCCCAGAGATGCCAAAAGGTTGGACACCCTTGTAAGTTTGCACATAAAATGTGTTCCCTCCTCCCAATCCCCAGATTTTCAACTCTACCACAGCCCTGCATTCCTTCAATGCCTCCATACCCAGTAGGACTGGAAGTTGATGCTAAAGAAACTGTATCTGAGAAGCCCAGGGCTTGGGGATACTCAGTCCATTGAAGAGCTGGAGAGAGGAATGGAACAGAATGCAAGAAGATCACGTTACAGTCAGCACAGTGAATTAGAGATCCTCTGATCTTCTCTCCTACCTAGCTCCCAGAACACCAGGCATAAAGCCTAAGGAGACTTCTCTTGGGAATCCAACAGTCTGGGAGATAAAACAGAAAACATGAAAACACTACATATTGATGTATGAGGGTCCCAATCAACCAGCTGAAGTACCCCAGCTTCTTTCTCCCTGTGTTTCTTTTCCAAACTACCCCGTGTTTAGGATGTGGCAGATGTGATCTGTGTACAGAACAACAGGAGGCTACATGGCTTTTCCATTCTCTTCCAATGCCGGATCCTCAGGAGGCTTTGCAATTTGCAGGGAGTGTAAGACAGTGATCAGGACTAGATACTGTATTTGAGAGTGGCCTATGAATACATGACTATCTCAGGAAGCTAGTAAACAGGGGAAAGAGCAGAAGAGAGGAGAAAGAGAAGCTGGGAACCCCAGGGCAGAAAAAAAAGAAGCTGTGTCAAACTGAAGAGAAGAGGAAAGAAAACAAATATCAGAATCACTGATTTTACATAGTATGTTACCTCAGTATTTAAATATGCATGTGAAATTCCGCATTGTATTCGGTGTATCTATTCCACCTTATTTCTCGCTGATACATAAATCTTTTTTATCTGAAATTCCTATTTGTGAAGTTATTCCTTGGTTTCAAAGTTATTCAGGCTCAAATGGCTCCCATCCCTCAGAGTGTTCCATTTATAATAGCCTACTAACTAGTAGATCTTTCCTGGGAATAAATTTACTACAGCTGTGGCTTTGAAATCTATGGTTGCCTTCCAACCTCCTGCATTTTTAACTGAGTTTATATATCAGACTCTTCAGAGAGAAATATGACTAAACAACCAGGAGAAGGTTGCATTACCTAATTCAATTGCACATTAGTGGCAGGATAAAGATGAACTCTAGGTCCCAAAAGCAAGGTAGACAATTTCCTGGAGACTCTTGTGTCTCCTGCTTCTCTATTTAGCTTTTACCTGAGACTGACTCTAGTCTGATAATGGTGACAGTTATTATGTTCATTTTTACAAAATGTAGATACCCTACTCATATTGTGACAACATTTCTATTATAAATTCAGTAGATGGAAGAGCACAAAGAGAATAAACACAACACTATCAATAGAAGATTAATTGTAAGGGAGCATTTTTAAATGGAGCGGTGAAGCCTCCAGGTGTATCAGGTCAATGTGTAAAAGAGATGAATTTAGCACAAGCAGGAAACACTATGAGCAACTAAGGTCGGAATGGGGTTCCTCCCACAGTCAGGTTCCATACTGGATGTCCTTGCATGTGGGCATGTCACCTTACTGAGGCAGGTGGAGGGAGGAGGAGGGGGCTGCTGGGGCTTGGGAATCCTTGGCTTAGTCCTGTAGCTCTGCTGAAGACTGGACCATTGACCAAACAATGTACCTGCCTGCCTCCCTGCCTGGGTTTTCTTACCTGGAAATTACCTACTTGGCACAATGGGCAATTATTTCCTTGAGAAATTTCTAGTATTATGCATGTGTGTCATAATATACCCAATACTAATATTTTTATATTCTTTGAACTGGGCAGTCTGTCTAAGGAGTTTACACTCTTCTGGATTCTTGTGGCAAACTTTTGTGACAAGGTAACCCATACAGTGCTCTTTCCCCTTAGCTATTAAAATGCACCTGTAAGATAAAACTGTATATATACATTAAGTGTTATTTATGTATTATTTATTTTATTTATATATACTATATCTTAATGTAAATATATTTTATAGAAAAATTGATATAAGCATATAAATATATATAATTATGTCTAATTTCTTTACTTACATTATGAGGTTTTGGAATATCAAAATAGGTTCTTGTAGGATTCTTTGAGTGGAGTTTCCTTCATGGCTGCTGTTAGCTTTGGCATTTGCTTCAGTAACCAACAATCAAGACAGAAAAAAATATATAGGAATTAAAGTAAGATGATAGTATTTCAATAACTCCAGCCCCTGACATCTGCATTTTTCCAACACTTAAGCATCCCATGTTTCAAATATCGATTGCGTATTCCTCAGAATAGCCAAGCATACCTCTCAGTTATTTGAGAAGTTACTAATTTTTTTTGTTTGCCCATGGTTTTGTATACCATTACTTGTAAACAGCTAACCATCTTCCCAACAATTGAGAGGAATATGCCAAGTAAAAAATGAAAATCCCCTACACTCTTCCTCTGACCCCAAACCTTAAAGACAATCACTGGTAACTAATGTCTACCGTACTTTCCATCTCCCACCAGTTTTCTTAGTTCTCTCATTAACTAGCATTGTGCCATATATTTTCAGTCTGATCATTTTATGTCACTGACATGATTGCAGATCACTTATCATTATTCCAGATAAATGGTTCTAGCTCATTTTATTTTTAAAAATTTATTTTTCTTATATTTTTCCATGACCATTCATCCCCCTTATACCCTCTCTCACCTCTACCCATCTCCCTTCCTTCCCATAATCACCACACTATTGTCCCTGTCCATGAATCATTTTTCTTTTCTGCTTGATCTTCTCACTCCCAATCCACCCCCCACCCCAAAGCTGTCAGCCTGCTCTCTATCTGAATCCGTCTCTAGTTTGTTACAATTACACAGTGGAATACTGCTTAGTTGTAAAAAAGAAGAAAATTTTACCCTTTGCAACAGCATGGATGGAATGGGAGAACATTATGCTAAGTGAAATAAGCCAGTCAGAGAATGACAAATACTATGTTTTTCACTCAAACGTGGAATCCAATGAAAAACTGACTTCATTATTATTCATAGCTTGCAGAATATTTAATTATTTATTGATAGACTTGTTTGTATATTTTTAATATTAATAAAGATACTTCTTTACATTTGTTTACTATTTTCATTATTTATGATATCCCTGATTATGTCCTGTTTCCAAAATGTCTTTTTTTCTTCATCATTCTTACTGGAAGATTGTATATTTCATTCACTTTTTTCAAACAACAAACTTATTTTTCTTGGTTGAACCTCTATTATTCCTTTGCTTTTTATTTCATTTTGTTTCTATTTAAATTTTATTTTATTTCATGTGCTCATATTTTTAGTATTTTGTCTATTCTTTAGTTTTCATCTGCTTTTTAAAAAAGATTGTATTTATTTATTTATTTTTAGGCAGAGGGGAAGGGAGGGAAAGAAAGATGGAGAGAAACATCAATGTGTGGTTGCTCCACACATCTGATGCTCTAGCCCCCGCAAAGGGGACCTGACCTGGCTGCAACCCAGACATGTGTCCTGATTGGGAATCGAACTGTCAACCCCTGATTTGCAGGCCAGTGCTCAATCCACTGAACCACACTAGCCAGGGCTCATCTATTTTTAAAATAAAGTTATTTCTGGACTTCCGCCAAGATGGAGGCATAGGTGGAAACACTGTGCCTTCTCCCACAACCAAGTTTGGATACAACAAAAGTTTTGGAGAACTAAGACACACCCAGAGACCAGAAAACCTAATTATACGGAAGTCCGACAGCTACGAACCGTTCAACGGGGATGGTAAGAGAGGCAGAGCCAGCAGCGGAGCAGGGTCGGGAAGGACAGACCTAGGAGCGCAGGCAGCCCGGACCTAGTCGGGGTGTGGGGCAGACTGACCAAGGTCGCACATTCGCGCGCAGTGAGACGGACCACACAGGCCCCAGGGGGCGAACACAGTGGTGGAGGGCTGACAGCGGTGGCACACTCGCGTGCAGTGGAGCGGGGCGAGTGGCCCTGGTGACGGTGGTGGCTGCGGTGCTGGTGGGGGTCTCGGAGGAGGGCGCCAGAGGGAAGCCATTGTCCCTCTTTGACCCCGCCCCCACATACAACGTCACAACCCAGCAACTGAGTTGCCCTGCTCTGGTGAAAACCTAGGGCTCTGATCCTGCTACTTAACAGGCACGAACAGCCCAAAAGATGGCGCAAGAACTCAAAGTCCCAGAGCCAATAACTCTAAGGGACCAACAGATTGCCAGCCTCTCAGAGGCCCAATTTAAAACACTATTTATCAGGATGCTCACAGAATTGGTAGAGTACAGTCACAAATTAGAGGAACTTAGTCACATATTAGAGGAACATATGAAGGCTAAACTAATTGAAATGAAGGGAGATGTCCAGGAAACCAATAGCGATGGAAAGGAAAATGGGACTCAAATCAAGGGAGTGGACCAGAAGGAAGAACGAAACATCCAACCAGAAAATAGTAAAGAAACAAGAATTCAAAAAAATGAGGAGAGGCTTAGGAACCTCCAGGACATCTTTAAACGTTCCAACATCCGGATTATAGGGGTACCAGAAGGGGGAAAGAAACAGCCACGAGTGGAAAACGTATTTGAACAAATAATAAAGGAGAACTTCCCCAGTCTGGCAAAGGAAATAGACTTCCAGGAAATCCAGGAAGCTCAGAGAGTGCCAAAGAAGTTGGACCCAAGAAGGAACACACCAAGGCACATCATAATTACATTAGCCAAGACCAAAATGAAGGAGAGAATCCTAGAAGCAGCAAGGGATAAGGGGACAGTCACCTACAAAGGAGTACCCATCAGACTGTCAGCGGATTTCTCAAAAGAGACCTTACAGGCAAGAAGGGGCTGGAAAGAAGTATTCCAAGTCATGAAATCCAAAGACCTACAGCCAAGATTGCTTTATCCAGCAAAACTTTCATTTAGAATGGAAGGACAGATAAAGTGCTTCTCAGATAAGGTCAAGTTCAAGGAGTTCATCATCACCAAGCCCTTATTATATGAAATGCTAAAGGGACTTATATAAGAAAAAGAAGATGAAAAATATGAACAGTGAAAGGACAGCAAACACACAGTTATTAACAACCACACCTAAAACAAAAGCAAACCAAGAGGACAGCTAGATCAGGAGTGGAACCATAGAAATGAAGAACACATGGAGGGTTAGAAACAGGGGGGTGGGAGGAGGAGAAGGGGGGAGAAGGCACAGAAAATAGCATAGATGGTAGGTAGAAAATAGCGGGGAGGGCGAGAATAGCGGGGGAAATATACAATCTAAAGAAGTTGAGACACGTGGTTATAAACTAAGGGGGGAGAAGGGTGGGGGAGGGAGTGTGCGGGTGGAGGGGAATGAAGGGGGGAATGAACAACTGTAATGGTATATTCAATAAACTATATTTAAAAAAATAAAATAAAATAAAGTTATTTCTAGTAGTTTTTTTAAAGATTTTATTTATTTATCTTTAGAGTGGAGAGGAAATTTGAGAAAGGGAGAGAAATATCAATGTATGGTTGCCTCTCATGAGTCCCCTGCTGGGAACTGGTCTGCAACCCAGGAATGTGCCCTGACTAGGAACTGAACCGTGATCCTCTAGTTCTCAGGCCCGCGTTCAATCCACTGAGCTACACCAGCCAGGGCTCTAGTAGGTTTTATCATATAGGTTGTTTAATTTTTATCATTAGATCTGTCATTTTATGGTTTCTGAGTTTTGTGTTTCTCAGAGGAAACTATTTCACACACCCAAGATAATAAAGTTTTATCACATATTTTCTTCTAGTACTTTTGTCATTTATCTGTTGTTGCTACTCATGTTTTTAGTTTACTTGGCATTTACTTTTGTTATGATATGTGTTATTTTTTTCCCACATGATAGTTAATTGTCCCAACAAGGGGTAGTAAATGTTTTAATGTTTCACATTCTCTTTTGGAAAGCATGTATCAGCTTTGACTAGTGTGGCACAGTGGGTTGAGCATCATGGGATCAATTTCTGGTCAGACACATGCTTAGGTTGTGGGCCAGGTCCCAGGTTTGGGGCATGCAAGAGGCAACCTATCAATGTTTTTCTCTCCCTCTTTTTCTCCCTCCCTTCCCCTCTGTTAAAACTAAATTAATAAAATTTTTAAAATAAAAGAAAACAATATATTAAATGCCCATCTGTATTTGGACTTATTTCTGGATTCTTTATCCTATTCTACCTAGCTAGTTCTTGGTTTGTTTTGTTGTCTTGTTTTAAGTATAGTAGCTTTATAAATTTTAAGTTATTAATAAAAGTCCACTCTAATTATTCTTGTCATTTTGCTACAATATTCTTAGTTTTATTCAAATACTTATTTTTCTTCATGACTTTTACTTCTCTTAAGATTTAGTAATATGTGCATGTATTACAAAATTTACAAAAGGAAATAAAGAGAAAAGTGAGTCTCTCTGTATACATTCTTCTTACTTCCTTTCACCTCTCATAGGAAACAACTCCTTTTCCCAGAGACATTCTATGCCATGACAAGACATAAATGTATTTTCTTTTTATTCTCATCGAATAATCACATTTGTGATATGCTTTGCCTTTTTAAATTTATTATCTGGGTATTCTGTCAATATCAGACATATTCATGATGGACTTCAGAAATAAGGCAAATTTTCAACAAAGTTTATATCGTTAAAAACACAAACATGTGACCAACTGCCACTTTCAAATGCTATTTTTAGCAAGTTAAGTCTATGGAAGTCATGTTGATCATGTCATATGGTCAACTTTTCAGTTCAGTCAAATAAAGGGTTAAGTCAACTTGTGGATAATGTTCTTTAAAGGATGAAATATGCCAGCTTTCATGTCATCACATTGAACTGAGATAATGCTAATTTTAAATACATATTTGTTTCATAAATTTGGACAAAGTACTTATTTCCTCTCTGCTTCAGTTTCTTCATCTTTACAGGCAGTTTTGAATGAAATAACAGATCACTTTTAGCTATTTGAAAAGTCTACTATTTCATTACATTCTCAAAGTAATTACTTCTTGTTAACTCAAACACAAAAGACAATGTATTGAAAAGATGATGTAATATATATATTCATTTTCCCAGAAGAGGTGAATACCTGATATTTAAAAAGCTTTGTGATTGTGGAAGCTTCAAGTGACCTCAGGCACAACCAGCCATGTGCTGCTTAGGAAATATTGGCATTAACATAATTCAACTCTGCAAATGTCCCTTTTCCATGTCTTTGGGTTCAAAATTCTATGTTCTGAACTGACTTGGTTTGAATCTCCAGCTACCTCTCAAACAGGAGCTGGGAAGTAGCAAGATACATATAGCTCTGATTGCCAAAGTACTTAACTGTGAATTAAAATGTTTCTGAAAAGACCCCATTGTCCTGACCTTGGCAGCTATAGCAAAAGGTGTTTTTTCATCCAACATGAAGGGTATGCTCTTCAGTATATTAAGCATATTCTTGCTGTTGTATTACATCAGGGAAGAAATTACTGGACACTATTATTAAGTAAATATCTCAATTTGACAAAGGGAATTTGGTAAATACTAATTTACAGTGCTTTATTTCTATCTACACAAAATTCTTGGATTTTCTTCTGAGTTTACCTCTTTCTTGTTTTGGTGTGGGATAACTGCCAAAGATAAATTTCACTTCTTAAAACGATATTGCAATCTAACAGAAAATGGAATAAGTAGTATTGTTTTCACTAAAAAGTCAAAGAATATAATTTCTAAGATAAGACACTTATGTTTGTTATTACACAGCTACCAGTATTTAATGGAAATGGCAGTTGGATTGAAAATCAAGGCATGTTACTTTACTTATGTATGAATGAGGACTAATAATTTTGACCTATGAAAAAAGAGACTGTGAGGATTAAGTAACCTATTTAGAGAAATTTAGGAATAAAAATGTTAAAAATCTGACATTGTAAAAATTTATTTATGGTGCAGCTTTTCCTTCATAGTTTTACCAGATGACTTGTAGGCTGTCAGCTCCCTATGAACACACATTAAATGCTTATCACTTGCTATTCACTAGAAATTGTGGCAAATGACCAATGCCTCTGTGTTTGATAGAAGGGCAGTGTTCTGGGGCCTGAGGAACGAAGAGAAATGGAATTACAGCACAAACTACACTTAAAATGAGGCTTAAAACTATAAATGTGAAAGTGAACTGGCTTAGAATCTGAACAGCAATGCACACAGAGAAGACAATTGGGGAATGTGGGTGTCTTAACCAGGCTGGCCCAGAAAATGGGAACTTGGAGGAAGGCTCGCCGGGCCCTCAAACTCTACCAACCCGGGTAACCATCTCCCTCTTGTCCTTGAGCCAGTCTGCCACTCTCCTCTGATCTTTCAAACCATGTAGATTCTACAATAGTCCAAGGAATATTTCTCTCCCATGGCCTTGAATCTTTAAATCATATTCAGTTGATACTTGACATACTTGTCGACAGCCTAAATGGATTTTTTAATAGTGTAGCTTAGATAAATCTTTCTTCTGTTGTAGGGAAGCCAAAAATGTTTTTATGGCTAACTCCAGCTTAATAGGCAGCCAGAGTTTTTAAAAACTGCAGCCATTTAATTTTTAATATGGATTGGTTCCTTTCAGTAATTAAAAACAAACATTTTGTAAAACTGCCAACATGTTAATCAAAATAATATAGGGTTATGTGCGCCAGGCACTTAAGCATGTTTTAAACCTTTCTGAGACAGAATCATGAAGTAAAATTAAAACATACTGAAACAATGTTCTTTACTGCTTATGTCTGGTATAGACTAAAGGTCATATATAATATGGCTAGGGCCATATCAAATTTCAATAGACTCTAAAAGTTAACTTGGGAGTACATATCTAAATGTGTGTGTATATCACTATAATAACATGTAGCCCCAAGAAATATTGTAAAAGATATATGCATCACTTTGGTTATATAGGCCTCAAAGTTTTTGCCACTGGTCAAATTTCATCAATGGCAATTGAAATATCTGCTGTTTGTTTTTTTGGTGGTTTTTTTTTTTTTTCATTAGCAACAATGCTCACATGCTATTCTTGAATCAAGAAAATGTAGCTAGACATATTGGGCCACAGAGAGATAGAAAGTCTTTGTTTTATTCAGAAAGCAAATAGAAGAGCCCCAAAGACAGTTTTCTTTCCTTCTTTCTTTTTTTTTTTTTTTTGTGCCTAGAGGCCTATGTTGTTAGTAGGGCCCCAGACATAGGATTACCCTAGACATAAGTATAATCATTTCAAAGGCTTGAAATGGTCATGCTTTACACAGTTCTATGCAGTGTGCTAGTGTTTCAAACAATTCTATTATTTTTGTACAGCCAGAGGTATTCCAGAATTTTTTTGCCATCTTTGCCATTATGTCAGTAAAACAGAAATCAAAGACAAGTTATTTTATATTTGTTTTTAATAAAAAATCAACATGTTAACATTTTAATCTTAATATTAAATATTATGTGTCTTTCTCTTTTACTAATATTTTATAACTTTCCAACATCAACTCCTAATTCATGTATATAACCTATTATGTAATCCTGCTGGCTCCTTTGGGTTAATCAGAACCTTAGATCAATAGAATATTATGCATGATCAGACATTGTACAGAACCACTGAAGATTCCAAACAGCCACAGCAATCTTGAGAAAGAAAAAAAAGCAGGAGGCATCGCATTTTCTGATTCAAAGTATATTCAAAGATTTACTAATCAAAGTAGGGTAGTCTTGTCATAAAAACACCTAGGTAAGATAGATCGATAGAAGAGAATACAGAGCCCGTATATAAGTTCACGCATATATGATCAACCACATTTCCACAAAAGAACCAAGAGTATGCAATGTGTAAAGGACAGTCTCTTCAATAAACAGGGTTGGAAAATCTGCATAGGCACACTGAAAGGAATAAAACTGGACCCTTATCTTACTCCATACACAAAGTTTACTCAGAGTGTTTGATTAAAGTATTAAATGTAAGACTAAAATTATAAAATTCCTAGAAGAAAATCACAGGTAAGCTCCTTGATATTGGTCTTGACAGTGATTTTTTTTAATGCAACAGCTAAACCCAAGGCAACCAAAAGCAGAACAAAGAAGTGGGATTATATCAAATTAAAAACCTTCTGCACAGCTAAAGAAACCATCAAGAAAATGAAAAGGCAACCTTTGAAAAATAAGAATGTATTTGCAAACCACATATCTGATAAGTGATTGATATCTTAAATATACAAGAATCTCATAGAAGTCAATGGCAAAAAACCAAATAACTCAATTACAAAAATGGGCAAAGGACCTGAATAGGTATTTTTCCAAAGAGGACATACAAACGACCAAAAGCTACATGAAAAGGTGGTCTACATCACTAAGCATCAGGGAAAAGCAAATCAAGACCACATGAGATATCACCTCACAACTGTCATAATGGCTATTATCAATAAATTAATAAACGAGTGTTGGAGAGGATGCAGAGAACCACGGTACACTTCTAGTGGGAATGTAAGCTGATGCAGCCACTGAGGAAAACAGGATGGAACTTCCTCAAGAAAATAAAAATAGAGCTAACTTATGACCCAGCAATTCCACTTCTGGGTATATAACCAAAGGAATTTCAAACACGATCTTAAAGAGACGTTTGTTGTTTTCCCATGATTATTTCAGCCAAGATATGAAAACAATCCAAGTGTCTTTTGACATGAATTAATGAAGAAAATATGAGATATTATTCAGCCTTTAGAAAAGAAGAAAAGCCTACTGTTAGTAACAACATGGATGAAACTGAGGTTCTTATGCGAAGTAAAATAAGCCAGACAAAGACAATGCTGCATGGTATTACTTATACGTGGAATCTAAAAAAAAAAATCAGCTTATAGAAAGAGAGTAGAATGATAATTGCCAGGGGGTGGGGTGTAGGGACATAGGGAGAGCCTGGTAAAAAGGTGTTAAGATGAATTAGACATAAGGGTGTAATGCATAACATGGTGACTATAGTTGATAATACTTTATTGTAGAACTGAAATTTGCTAAGAACTTAGGACTTCTCCCAAATTAAAAAAAAGTTAACTATGTGACGTGATGGATTGTTCATTAATTTGATGGTGGGAATCCTTTCACAATGCATATGAATATGAAATCACCATGCTATACAGTAAATATACAACAATTTTATCTGTCAAATAAACCTCCATAAAGCTGAAAAAATGAATCAGACATGTTATGACTATGTGAATCTCATTCTTTCAAAGGTTGAACTGGGAATGTGATAAACTTCTTAATTCTGAACGTAATTTTCCTCAGTAAGTTAAACTAGTTTAATATTATTAAATTATGGTCATTAATAAAATGAACTCAGTAAAACTAGTTTAACAAAGTGAACTTAAAAGGACATTCCCTCTGCTCAAAGACAATGCAGCATCATTCATTTTTAGAGAAGGACTAGGTTCCAAGTGCTAATAGTTTGGCCCACACAACACTTAGAAGTTTAAAGCACTTTGAAATGTGAAAGCATCTGTGGAGATGGAGATGGTCTGAAACTTGAACTACAATATAGATCTGTCTGCTTCCTCCTGATTGTTAGTTTTTGCATGTATTTTTGCAATACTATGAAGGTGAAGATCACCAGACTCTCATTTTCTTTATGTTGATGGAGCCACTGAAAGCCCCCAACTACCACAAAGTCAGGAAATGCAAAGTGTGGTCACTTTCCACAGCCTATTATGAAACAGAATTGCTTAGTATTCTTGCGTTATGTGAGGTTTCAGTTATTGATCTGGAGCATAGATCATCAACAGTGAGTGTGGCCCCTTTTTCCCCCTTTATTCGCTATAAAGAATCAACCTGATATTATAGTCAACCACAAACTTCTCTGCGCCCCTAAAGATTAGTGTACATGCATTATGAAAAGCAACAATTAACTTTTTTTATTATTGTGTATTATTAATGTGTAGTTTATTTTTGTGATGAGAGTCTAAAATTACTTTTGAAAAAAATAGTTTCCTATAGTTCTTTGTTTGGCAAATAAAGGCATAAAATTAAGAAATGCTTTAGCTGAAATGCATACAATGTACTGAATTTTGGCTTTCAGAGTGTAAGGCTAAGATGTTGTACATTTTGCCAGTTAATTCAACTCTCCAAGCAAAAATGTACAGGCTAAGACAAGTTTACATTTAAAATAAATGTTCTTGACATCATCAACTAAATATATTTTGAACATATTCTTTAAACTTTGGTGTTTTCTTAAGGAATGGCTCTGAATTTTCTCTTCAAATGCTCTGTCTCATTTAGAGCCATACATCAAGGTTGTTAAGAGACAATTTGAAAATTGTTTTTTTTTAATTTTTCACATTTATCTTTATTCTTTTTTAATGTATTTTATTGATCATGCCATTACAGTTGTCCCATTCCCCCCTTCACTCCCCTCCACTCTGCACACCCCTCCCCCACCATCCCCCCCTTTCGTTCATGTCCATGTGCCACAAGTTCTTTAGATTCTGTATTTCACATAGTATTCTTGCCTTCCCCCTGTCTATTTTCTACCTACTGTCTATGCTACTTATTCTCTGTACCTTCTCCCCACTTCTCCTCCTCCAACTCCCCTGTGGCTAACCCTCCATGTGATCTTCATTTCTATGGTTCCACTCCTGATCTAGCTGTCCTCTTAGTTTGCTTTTGTTTTAGGTGTGGTTGTTAATAACTGTGAGTTTGCTGTCCTTTCAGTGTTCATATTTTTTATCTTCTTTTTCTTAGGTAAGTCCCTTTAACTTTTCATATAATAAGGGCTTGGTGATGATGAACTCCTTGAATTTGATCTTATCTGAGAAGCACTTTATCTGCCCTTCCATTCTAAATGAAAGCTTTGCTGGATAGAGTAATCTTGGCTGTAGGTCTTTGGATTTCATGACTTGGAACACTTCTTTCCAGCCCCTTCTTGCCTGTAAGGTCTCTTTTGAGAAATCTGCTGACAGTCTGATGGGAACTCCTTTGTAGGTGACTGTCCCCTTATCTCTTGCTGCTTCTAGAATTCTCTCTTTCATTTTCATCTTGGCTAATATGATTATGATGTGCCTTGGTGTGTTTTTCTTTGGGCCCAACTTCTTTGGGACTCTCTGAGCTTCCTGGATTTCCTGGAAGTCTATTTCCGTTGCCAGACTGGGGAAGTTCTCCTTTATTATTTGTTCAAATAAGTTTTCCACTTGTTGGTGTTCCTCTTCCCCTTCTGGTACCTCTATAATTCGGATGTTGGAATGTTTAAAGATGTCCTGGAAGTTCCTAAGCCTCTCCTCATTGTTTTGAATTCTTGTTTCTTCCTTCTTTTCTGTTTGGTCATTTTTTTCTTCCTTCTGGTCCACTCCCTTGATTTGAGTTCCAGTTTCCTTTCCATCACTATTGGTTTCCTGTGTATTTCCTTTCATTTCAATCAGTTTAGCCTTCATATGTTCCTCTAATTTGTGGCTAAAATCAACCAGTTCTGTGAGCATCCTGATCACCAGTATTTTGAACTGTACATCTGAAAGGTTGGCTATTTCTTGGTCACTTAGAATTATAGGCTCTGGGGCTTTGAGCTGTTCTTGAGTCATAATGTTTGGTCTGTTCACACCTGTTATGTGTGAGGGGTGGAGCCTTAGGTGTTCACCAGGGCTGGGCGACCCAGTTGCTGGGTTGTGATGTTGTATGTGGGGGCTGGGTCCAAGAGGGGAAAAAAATAGCACTTTGCTCCGCTCTGCTCTCTCTCAGATTCCTGTCCCCTCTGCGGCTTCCCACAAGCAAATTGGGCCCCTCTAGTGCTGGTTCCCAGGTGTGGGGGCCCGTGTACTCTCCAGGACCCTGTGGGTCTCTCCAACAAACTCTCTGTACGCCTGGGAGCCTCTCCTGGCCCCTAGACCCCGAGAAAGTCTTTCCAGTTGGTGCTTTCAGGCTCTAATTCTCGTCACTGGGTCCCTAGCCTGAGCGGTTTGTCTCACTGTTTGCTCCTTTGCTTGGTTTATCTGCTCGAGTTTGTGTGGCTGTAGTCAGCCAGCTGCCCTGTGCCCTCACTGGGTCTGCCCATCACCACCCCATGCCTGGGATCCACAACTGCCTCCGCCTCCGCTCCTGGGTGGGTTGGTGGGACCAGTCTTTCCAGCCCAACCCTGCTCCGCCGCAGACTCTGCCCCTCTTACCGGTCTGGCTGAGTGGTTTGTTGTTGTCAGACTTCTGTACAGTTCAATTTTCACCGTTTTGGCTGCGTTTTTGTTTCTAAAACTTAGCTGTCTTTAAATTTAGTTGTGGGAGGGGCACAGTGTTTCCACCTATGCCTCCACCTTGGCTGGAAGTTCTGAAAATTGTTAACAGTTTCTCTAAGGCCCCCAAAAGTGTGTAATATAAAAGACTGCAAGATTTAAATGTGTTCTTTAAAAACAACTTTTTATTGAACTTACTGGGGTTACTTGGTTAATAAAATTATACAGGTTTCAAGTGTATAATTCTATAACATATCATCTGTGTATTGCATTTTGTGTTCACCATCCAACACCATGCAATATCTAGTCTCAGTCCATCACCATTTATACCCCCCAAACCTTCTTCTACCCTTTTGCTCTGATAATTACCATACTGTGTCTGTAAGGGTTTTTTTTTTTTCTTAATTCTTTCACCTATTTCACTCAGCCTCCCAGCCCCCTCTGGTTCTTTGCTTTTGCATCATTCCCCACCTTTACAAATAATAAAACAAATAGAGGCCAAAACCCCAAACTAAAAATCCAAAACAATTAAAACATTTTCTATAATCACAATATAATGTAGTTGAGCATGTAGAATTTGAAACCAGATACACTTGAGTTAAAATCTCAGCTTTTAGTTACTACTTCAGACAAAACATTAGCTCTTCTAAGTTTCAATTTTGCATGTACTCATGAAGGGGACTCATGAGAGGCAACCACATGTTAATGTTTTTCCCCCTCTCTTTTCCCCTCCCTTCTCTTCTCTCTGAAAATAAATAAAATTTAAAAAAGAAAAAAATAATAAAATAATAAAATTTCCTGATTTCTCATAATATGTCTTTGTTGGTTTGAATTAGTATCCAAATTATATGGACAATTCTCTTTAAAAAACATTATTTGTTTTTAGTACTTACAAAGAGTGTATATAAAACATACATGAAAGATATAAAGCAAATAATGAAAATTTTAGGCAATGATTGTGTCAGACTTATAAGATTCTTGGAAAGATCCTATGACACAGTTTGCCTAGTAGAGCACCCATCAGGTGAGAAACTGGTTACTTGGCAAATGCTTGTTGGCTCTTATCAGACTTTACCTACTGTTACGGGTGGAATTATGTTCCCCCCAAAGTCATTACACTAAGTACTAATCCTCAGTACCTTAGAATGTTGACAGCATTTGGAGATAGGGCTGTTAGAATGGTGATTAAAATGAGGTTATGTGGGGTTATGGGTGCTAATGCAGTATGACCGATGTCCTTACAAAAAGAAGAGATTTGAATAGATGTGTGCACTCAGAGATGTAAGACTGAGAATGCAGCCATTCACCAGCAAAGGAGAGAGACCACAGGAGAAACCAACATGATGGTACCATGATGTGGGACTTGCTGCTTGCAGATCTCTGAGAAAATAAATGAGTTGTTTAAGCTTGCGATATTTTGTTAATGGCTGTCTTAGAAAACAAATGTATCTAATCAAGACAAATTTCTTCTCTTGTTTTGGAAAGAGCTCTTACTGCATTGAACAAAAGAGTTGAGCTTATGACCACAATGCACTTTCTCACAGCCATAGACGCTGGGGCCTTTGGGGCCTTTGGGGCCTTTGTTTAGGCCCCAAAGAGGGTCACTCTGGCCTTCTGTAGATATTTCTGCTGAAGAATGTGAGATAGTTCTCTAATTCTTTACTAGAGATTCTGATCTTAGAGCATCTTGTACTCAGGTGGTAAATACACCCCAGGCTAAGCCAAAGAGGAAATACAGTAGGTACCTGGTGAGAAGCAAAGGTGAGAACCAGCAAGGGAGGATCCCAGAGTTACACTTCAATTTAGCAACTCCAATTTCGTCAGCTTTTCTCCAAAAATTTTTCTTTTGAACCTGGGTGTAGTTACTTTTAGCTAAGCGAATCCTGAGTCTTCTTTTGATTTTTATCAGAAAATTAAACACATGATTCCATGAGGCAAAAAAAAAAAAAACCCTTATGCCAACACAACTGACGTGTTACAGGTTGAATTGTATGCCCCAACTCCTCTGCCGGGGGGAGAGAAGTATGTTGAAGTCTTAATTTCCAGTACCTCAGATTGAGGCTTTATTTGCAAATAGGAGTTTGCATATGTGATTATTTAAGATTAGGTCAGACTTAGTAGAGTGGGACCCTAACCCAATATGACCAACGTTCTTATAAAAAGATAGCCATCTGAAGACACAGGCACACAGGGAGGCTGTGAGAAGAGGCAGAGATGGGAGTGATGCATCTGTAAGTGGAGGAATGCCAAAAATAGCTGGCAAAGTACAGAAGCTAGGAAGAGGCAAGGAAAGACTCTGCTATGTGTTTTAGAAGGAGTATGATCCTGCTGATAACTGGATTTCAGACATCTCACCTCCAGGACTGCTCTTTTAAGCCACCCAGTTTGTGATAATTTGTTACAGAAACCTTAGGAAACAAATATAGCTTATGAGATAGGGCTTAAGATCAATGATGATGAATCTTTCCTTGAAATTCCCATGTTTTGAGCAATAGGAACCTCCTCTCATGTCCTCCCATCTTTATGTGCGGTCTTCATATATTTTAAAAGCATAATGCAATTGCTGTTTAACATATGTTCTATATCAACAGCTACGTGATAAAATTTTTGAAGTTAGGTATATGATTTTGAGCTCCCCACAACCCAGCACAGTGGATAAATTCATCTCCGTCACACTGCATTGTCATCATCACCAACATCAGTCAATAGCATTAATACAGTTACCATTTATTGATCACCCACTACCTTGCCAGGAGCTAAGAAAAGTACATTCCATATATTATCTCATTTAATATTCACAAGACCTATGCCAAATGGATATTAGCCTATTTAAAGAAGATAAAATGGCTGCTGAAAGAGATGAGTAAATTCTCAAAATTCACACAGCTGCTGGCAGAGGGGAACTGAACACACTTCTTTGTGTCTCCAAAGTTAGAGTCTTGATGATGATGGTGATGTAGGTGTTCCTTTGTAAAGCTTTACTAATTCTGTAGCTGTTACACACTGTAGAGTCTCACCAATGCTCTGAATCATCCCAAATGACCTTATGCTTTGTGTGTGTGTGTGTGAACTGTATCATTCTATTATTCTAGTAATTAGATGAGTAATACTGATATCTCTCTTTTCCTCTTTCTCCCCAACCCCTTTATACTATCTTTCCTTCTCTATCCCTCTCTCTCAATTTATCCAATCTCTTGGCTCTCACTGTGACTTAAAGTTAGATAAAAGGAAATTACTTCTTTTTTAATACTATATAAACTTAAAATTCCAAAAACAAATTTTCATGAACTAACTGATTTAGATGTTAGGTATTTTTATAACTTCCAGGACAAAATAAGGGATCCCTTAAAAACCACTGGGGTAACCTTGACTTTCTTTCACTTTCAACTATGAACTAAAGTGGCTCTGTCTTGTTTTTTCAGAAGATGCTCTTTTTACTTCCACCCTAAGTGAATGCCCACATCACATTATTAGAGTAGTACTATGCCCTATTGTTTTGTAGCATATGACTATTTTTTGAAAACTTGTTTGTATGGTTTCCTCTTTACTAACACTGGTGTTCTCCCTTATTCTGTAAATATCATGAGGGCATTACAGCTTCAACTTTCATATTCACTCTTGTATCCCTGTTACTAGCTCTGTGGCTGGTAGGTAAGTACTATTTTAAAAATTGAATAAATGGATGAATAAATGACCCTAGGAGTGCACTGTCCCTCACTTCCTTCAGCTTTCCCCTTCTTTGGGTCCTATAGGACCTGAGCAGTTAAAACCATAGTGACCAGCCCCAAGACCTCTAGATTTCAAGGTCTGTGTGAACTTGTATAAGAAAAATGACTATTTTCATCAGTGTCCAACTGAAATTTAGCATTTTCTTTAATTATGAATGTAGGCAACAGTAGTGGTAACACTACCTGTAACTTTGTCACCAGTAGAAATCAGAGACATTTTAAAACCACATTATACTTGTTGGTGGCATCACATATTATGATTTATACTCACTGCTGCTTTGATAGGTACTTTATATATTGCTAGATCCTGTTATTTAATGTGTTATAGAGTCATGTCATTGAATAACTATATTTTAATGTAATTGGTTATATTTATAAGCGTATATGCTTTATTTTTCAAAACATCATTCTGAAAACTTAGTCTTTAGTAGACTACCAAAAAGGCCCATGGCACGAAAAAGATTAAAAATCTCTGGTAGATTTATATTTTGTATTAAATTAGTATTATCTGCTAAGATCTGTCTGTCAAACCAATTTAAAGGGCAAAACAAAAATAAGAATTGGAATGAAAATTTTCTTAAAATCATAAAAATAGTGTGCAATGAGGTCTATACCAAAAAGCAATATTGATAAGGATATGAATTAAACTTATAACTTTATATATTACAAAATGATGGAAGGGTAACTATTTTTCAGTAAGGTATACCGTCATAATCCTGAAAACTGACTGTGCACTGAAAAGGAAAGTGCTATGGCCTCTCTCAAACAGCATCTGTAGTGTAGGTATTCTCCTTCCAGAGAACTGCATGACTTCCCATCCACTTGACACAGGCTTGCAAATTCTATGTGTGAAAATCATCTAATGATGATTAGATACGTTGATATGTTTAACAACATCTTTATTATTCATACATTTTTGTTAAAAATTTTTCTGGACAATATTGCCCCATGTGACAAAAAGATAATAAAAAAACAGTTTTTCTTTTATAAATCTAAAAACCAGCTGTAATTGTAACTGGATGTGGAGAACTACAAATATGATTTCTATCAGCATTTACTTTTAAGGGTATCTTTACTTCTAGAGAGAGATAACTAAAATGGTTTTATTTTTTAAAATTTCTGAGAAATTATTGCGGTTTCTTTCCTTGAGTTTCATTTTTTAAGTGTTGGTAAAATGTGCATTATAGTACCATTGCATTAAAAAGATCTCTCTTGTCCTGGGTGGTCAGTTGGTTTGAGCGTGGTCCCAATACACCGAGGTTGTGGGTTTGATCCCTGGTCAGGGCACATACAGGAATCAACCCAAGAATACAGATAATAAGTGGAACAACAAACTCATTTCTCTCTATCTCTCTCTCAAATCAATTTAAAAAGAAAAAGCTCTCTAGGCAGTGAGAAATCACCAGATTGGTTTGAAGATGAAGCATATTGATGAGCAAAAAGAAGTGCCAACGTTAATAACAAAAGTGATTGATGGATCCAGAAGTTACTAAGCTAATTTAAAAAATTGGCTTTAAAAACAGGGTTAATAAATAGTATTTACTTTAGAAAAGTCATACTTTGTTACTAAGCGATTTGCTTATTTGTTCTGATTTGTACATGAACATGACTCCAAAGTCCTCATTTCTTGTTCTCTACACTTACCTTTCTTGAATTTGTGCGGTGGAGTGAAGGGCTGGGGAGGGGTGATGATGAAATATTTTAAAAGGTCCCTTTGCTCTTACTTGAAAAGTTTACAGCACAGTGGATATAATCTCTTCTAACCATAATTAATATCCCCAAATAGATGTTATGATAACCTTTAGTCTGTCCACAGGGATTTTTTAAAAGTATACTTTATGGTAGGTCAAGCTTGAAATGAATATTTCCTTTAAAAAATAGGGTGACTATATTTAGAAATTAGGAAACTAAAGTGACACATTTTAAGTAACCATCTAGCTTATATGTATTCATCCATTTTGACAAACAACATGGGAACCACAGTATGGCATACGTATGGCGTCCACCAACATGGGTTACTGTCTGTGCACAGTCAGAAAGATGTCACTTTTTGAGAAGTTAGCAGTTAGCTCTTTTTCACAGTGTCTTATTGCCAAGTAGAAAAAGTCTTAATATTGAGTGCTACCCTATATTTAAAAAATGACTGACTTTTAACTTAATGGCTTTTTTTAGAAGATTTTTAGTTGGTCCTTCCATCTAAGAGAAAAGCCTATTTAAACAGTGCTGTTACAAAACAGAAAGAGATTAAATTGACCAACTTTTTAGACCTTGAATGTAAAATCGGTTAAAGTTTCTCTCCGTTTTATGGTCAGAAAGCCTTTTCTCTATCTCACCTAAGTAGAAATTTAACTTACTGTTCATTAACTTGTTAATCATTCTCTGTTTGAAGATATAGGGTAAATCCCAGCACAAATAGGACGGGAACTGTATCTTTTGTGTTTCTTTCTTCTCTAAAATGCTTCAAGGTAATACTTGGCACTTGCATGGCTTTTTAGCAAACGTAAGCTCTCCCTCATATACTTTTTTATTCAATCCTTACCAAAATGCAGGATTAAATATAGTGGTGTCCTAAAGCTAGCTTCTCTCAGTTTCTGTTAAATTTTCAAAAATAAGGTTAATAAAATAAAACATTAAGTTATATAAACTTATAATTACATAAATTATATTTGAAACAAAGTTCCTAAATACTCAAAACTTACCATTTTCTAATTACTTTACCACAAGTTTTATCAATCAGGGCTTTTTTCCTCTCCACTTAGTAGCTAAATTTACCAAGGAGAAAATGAAATCTTATAAAATGGAAGCAATAAATGACTTATTAACACTGTCCATTATTCTGTAAATGTCATGAAGGTCTGACATTGGCAGGGACTAGAATGAGCTCTCTAACTCATATCTACTCTCTCTTTTAATTCTTTGTCATGAACATAGTCAACACATGGAGGAAAGCCATTTTACTGAGTGAAAACCATTATCATAGGACATTTACAGGGGAAACCTAACACCTTGTCTCCATCCTCTCTCAGCTGATGACTTTGCTTTCTCTTCTACAAGGAAAATTGAAACTCTCAGAAAAGAATGTCCTCAAGCTTTCTCAACCACCTTTGATCTTTTTTTTGTATCTGCCCCTCATTAGGTGACTTATTACTGTCTGATAGTATGGATTATTGTTCTTTAAAACGCTTTCTTGTCTGGGATTCCAGGATATCACTGTGGACTAGCTTTCCTCATTGCCTATCTGACGGTTGCAACTCATTTACTTTTCTTCTCATTGCACTGGCATCTAAATGCTGGATTGTAAATGGGGGATCTGCCCACGGCTTCATAATCTGTCCATATGTCTATTTATTTGCCTTTCTGACAATCTATCAGGTTTATATGTCTGCATTCCAGAAAGCTTCCCAGAAAAAAGAAAAGTAAATTCTACATCTCTCTCTCACACATACATGATTGAAATTTCTGCTTAGAAGTTTAATAAGCATCTCAAATTTAATACATCTTAAGCTTAAAACTGAGCCTCTGCAGTACCTAATCCTACATTAGCTCTTCCTACAGTCTTTCCATTCCAGGCCCCCAAAGTGAACACCTATCTTTCACTCACACCCCAAACCCATCTAAAAGCATTTTCTTCAGTGACATCTTCAAAATAAATGCATAATTTAATTGCTTATTGACACCACCATTGTAGCCACCCTGGTCTAGAGCAACCATTCAGCTTCTACCTCAAATACAGTAATAGCCTAACTCCCTCTCTGCCTTTAGGCACTATAGTCTGTTATCAGCACTATGACCAGAATGATCCTATGAAAATTTGTCATACAGGTCACTTCTCTGCTCAGAGACTTTTGATGACAATTCATCTCACTTAGAATTAAAGCCAGTGTCTGCCCTGGGCCTGAAAAGGCTCAATCTGGTCGGCAGCTCCTCTCCTCACCCCCCCCCCCCAACCTCATAGGTCTGTGACCTCGTACCCTAATTCTTCCCCTTGTTTATTCTGTTATTCTTTCAACATACCTGTTATTTACCTGTTATTCTTTCCCAACTCTGGGTCTTTGTATTTGTTTTTCCCTCTGCCCAGAATTTTCCAAGTATGCTCACAGTAATGCTGTTACTTTGTTAAAGACTTAACTCAGAAGCAAACTGTCTCCCTTTGACCTTCCCTGGTCACCTTGCATAAAATTCAACACCCTCTTTCTCCTTCAGTATTTCATAACTTTTTTCTTTATTTTATTCCCTTTCTTCTTTGTATATCACTATAATGTATGGCCTAGTTAACCTATTCATCTTCTTTATAGTGCCTTCCTTTCTGAATGTAAGTTTCAGGAGAATAGGAATTTGTTTTTATCTGTTTTGTTCAACATCCTTTTTTAAAACTCAGAGAAATGTCTAATGCATAGCCATTGCTAACAAAAGATCTGTTGAATAAAAGGTTAAATGACAAGATAAACATGGAAATTAGAACAACGAATGGTCTCATTAGTCTTATATTGGTATAATGAAGAGAAATTGAACCAAGCTTCTCCAGATTATATGGAAGTGACAATAAGTACACACAAGGAAAACAGAAATTTTGTGGTTTATTTTAAGGTAATTTTAAATCACTTGAAGGAATTTGGGCAATAAGAGTTTTTAACTTTAGCCCTGGCTGGTGTAGCTCAGTGGATTGAGCACAGGCCTGCGACCCTGTGGATCGTGGTTCGATTCCCAGTCAGGGCACATGCCTGGGTTGCAGGTGGGTTCCCTGCAGGCCAACTCCCAGCAGGGGACGCATGAAAGGCAACCATACATTGATGTTTCTCTCCCTCTCTCCTTCCCCTCTAAAGATAAGTAAATAAATAAAATTTTTAAAAAAAGAGTTTTTAACTTTATTTGGCAGACCTGGGCTGGTCTCATTCTTTTTTCCCCCACCCTGCCTTCCAGACAATATATCCGTTCTATATTAAATAGTTTTAATTCTCTCATGCCTTTGGCTTGAAAAGAGTCATGTCCATTCCCTACCCCAGACCCCCACTTCTTGTTTAGTGTATCATGAGCTTTCAGCTTCAGTTATCTCTGCTATTTACTCTCTCTTTCTTACGTAAAAATCATAAGAGATAGAATCTTTAGCAAATATTTTTTATAATTTAGGTAACTCCTGGTCTACAAATTGGCTGTCTTTATTTCAGACACTGCTCTATGACACCATCTGGTAGATACAATGGCACTGTCTTAGAGTGCAAAATTGTTTCCTAAGAACTAACTCCTCTTCTTTCTTCTTCTTCCTCTTCTTCTTTCTCTTCTCCTTCTAAATGTTTAACATATGAAAGTTTTTAATTAAAGACAAAACAATATTACATTGACTTTTTAATCAAATCTTTATTTCCAGATTAATGTCCTTTGCAACTATTTAAGAATTAATAGCAACCAGTAGTAATTTGGATATACTTTTCCCCCCACAACATTTTACCTTTAGAAAATGACAGATATACTACAATCTCAATTTATGTACTTCATATAATAATTTTTGGTGAATTCACTTAGTTGAAAATATTTACCAGCACTTATGCAAAAAATTGGGCTATGCCAATGAAAAAAAATTCTAAGGACCCTTTAGTAAAGGTTTTCACCAAAACGTGATTACTTAGAATCATGGAAGAAATATGTCATCAAGACTGAAGTATTTAGTAAAAGGTAATGACATAAGAAATATCATCATATTTTTACTTATCTTAAAAATATCACAATCATTAAAACATATGCTAAAGTGGTCAGTAATTCAAAACATACTATTCAGCAATTTTTATCTCTGCACAATGTCCTAGGCACTATACTACGGTAGTGAACAGAATAGACAAGGTCTTTGCTTATATGATACTTAATGCTGGAGGGCAGATTGGGCAATAAACAAGTAAAGAAGACAATACCTGATTGCAATAAGTGCTAGGTAGAGAGTTAAAATAAGGTGCCAGGTATAATTTTAGATTGGGAAAGAAAGTCTCTCTGAGTTATTAAGCTGAAAAGCGAATGACAAAGTGATACCAGTCATGTGACTATAGGGGAACATAGTATTGTAGGTCAGTGTAGTAAACCTGGTACATTTGAGGATATTTAACGCTGGCATGACTGGAATCTAATGGTTGAGATCAGACATTTTAAAGTGAGGATTTTAGATTATGCTCTAGGTGGGATAGGAAATCACAGAAAGTTCTTACAAAAGAAGTAGCATGATCTCGTTTACATTCATACTGATCACACTGGTTGCATTTGTTGTAGGTAGACAACAGGGAAGATGGGCGACAAATCAGTAGATGACTGCAGTGTTGTGATCAGCAAACATCCAGGTGAGAAACGATGGGGTCCTAGACAAGGAAGGTGTCAGGAAAGGGTGGCAAAAGGGGGGAAATGGGATCGTTTTAGCAACTGAGTTGGTAGAAGTTGCCCATGGATTGGGTGTGCGTTATATAAGAAAGAAAGAAAATCCATGATAAACCTTAGAATTTGGTTTGAATAACTGGATGTATTGTAGTATTATTTACCAAATTAGAAAGGCTGAGGAATATAAAGTTTAATTGTATTTAAATATTATTGTCTCAGCCTCTTTACCCTTTTAAATTGTCCTAGTTTGCAATGACTGAAAACAATCTACATTTCTCTAACTCACTTGTCACCAGTACTGGTTTCAGTCTTGCTGGTGAGGGACTCTTGTGTGAGATGTGGAAGATGGACAAGAGGAGACATTATTTATTGGTGGGAGCTGTAGGCAGCCACACGGGCATTGGAGACGGCAAATAAAGAGTTTTCCCTAGTGGCTTCCAGATATTTTTCTAAGAGTCACTCACTTCAGTGTTCCAAGTAGCTGAGACTAGTAACAGCAGTTTCTGAGTTTCCTGCCTATCCTGATTTCATTCCTAGCTGGGGCTTCCTCAAACTTTCAAATAGCTGTATAATTCTCTGTTTTCCTGAATTGTCACCTTCTACATATAAATGCTTCGAGTGTAATATTTTCCTGAACAAACTGTGACTAACATAGGAAGAATAATCAAAAGTTCTGTTTCTGAATGAGAGAGGGACAGAGAGAGAGAGAAAGAGACAGAGAGAAGTGAAAGGAAGGTTATAGCTGGAGGCAATAATATTTAGATAATAAACATGGGACAGGACAGATTTTCTTTGCAGATGAAAGAAATGGCAGAAGAGAATCCTGTGGATTCAAACATTTTGAAGTCAAATAAAAGAGAAATCAGTAAAAAATACCAAGCAGGAGAGGTCAGTGAATTAGAGATAAATTCAAATGGGTATGGCATTATAAATGCAAAGGGGAAAAGTGTTTCAACTGGGAGGGAGGTTCAGATCTCCACGGGAAAGTATAGTGGGAGATAAGGTACCTTAAAAGGTGAAATTGCATTAGAAATGGACAACTATTTAGCTAGTTGTTTCAGATACTTAGGAGAGTTTGTGCTCGTGCGTTTAGGATCTTCCTGATCAAGTAGGGTGGGAAAAAAGGGTGGAAAAGAAACATGAGAGCTATTTGAGCTTTTGGAGTAAGTAAAAACTACAGGTGAGACAGGTCATTGCAAAATTAAGGTGAGGTAACAAAAGACTTGCCAGTGGAAGACATTTCATAGGCCTTGAGGGCATCGACGATTGCCATAAAAGAAATTATTTTTGGCAATTTTAAGTTGACCTGATTCACTTAATGGAATCAAAGAGTTAAGTCACTGAATTAAAATTTTGTTTGGAAAGAAATCATTTTACCTTTGTGCTTTTTTTTTATGATGAAAATTCCAAACTTATACCAAAGTAGAGAGTAATATGATAAATCTTCATGTTTCTAGTATCCACTTCAACAATGATCAACCTATGTCCCATCTCATGTCACCTACTTTCCCTTCAGCCCCCAGGTTATATTGAAGCAAATCTCAATTACTATATCTTTTAACCTGTACATATTTTAATGAGTATCTCTGAAAGAGAACTAAAAAAATATAACCAGGAAGTACTATATAACTAAAACAGTAACAACAGGAGAGATCCCCCCCAAAAAACCCCTGTATTTATCTTCTGGAGGGAAGGTCCCTTGTAGTCCAGATATCCCCTGCCAGGTGAGTGTTCTCAGAACCCACCTGTATCAGTGTACCAGCTGGTGTTGTTATGAGAGGCTGCTCTGGACTGCAGTGAAATTTTTTTGAAGACTTTTTCAACTCATTCGTCCATTTCATGCTGGGTGATTGACAAGAGTACTGGAGCTCTGGGTGTTCAGCAGTTTTGACCAAAAAAGTCATGACCCTTGTACCCTAATCTCCCTGTTCATCTGTTCTCACCTTGAAGAACTTTTGTTTCCCCTTATGAAAAAAGGAAACATTTTGCTGATGTGGAAGAGGTGAAAGGAAAAATGGCAGCAGCGGTAAAGGCATCAAAATTGATGAGTTCAAAACTTGTTTTGAGCAGTAGAAACAAATGTCTGAATAGGTTTATTGTATCAATTGGAGAGTACTTTGAAGGCGACTGAAGTTTAAACATGCAAGAATAAACATACAGTTTTTTAATCAATAAATTCCAGTTTTTGGGTACCCCCTTATATTTCCTTAATATTAGCCAATGTTTATACAGATATTAAAATTTCCTGCCCTGGCTGGTATAGCTCAGTGGATTGAGCATGGGCTGTGAACCAAAGCACTGATAGTTTGATTCCCAGTCAGGGCACATGCCTGGATTGCAGGCCAGGTCCCCAGTGTGGGACTCAATGAGAGGCAACCACACATTAATGTTTTTCTCCCTCTCTTTTCCCCTCCCTTCTCTTCTCTCTGAAAATAAATAAAATTTTAAAAAGAAAAAAATAACAAAATAATAAAATTTCCTGAGTTCTCATAATATGTCTTTGTTGGTTTGAATTAGTATCCAAATTATATGGACAATTCTCTTTAAAAAACATTATTTGTTTTTAGTACTTACAAAGAGTATATATAAAACATATATGAAAGATATAAAGCAAATAATGAAACACATATGAACCTCAATCCCAACTCAAGAACTAGAATTTACCAGTACTGGTGAATCTATCTGTTTTTCTCTTCTCTAGTCAAAGTCTGTGCCACGGTATCAAAAATTAGCACTATCCCAGGTTTATATTCACCATTCCCTGGCTTTCTTCACTTCTTTTTTAAAAAACAGTTCTACCACATATGTATATGTTCTTAAACAATATGGTGTTTAGTTTTACTTGTTTTTAAGCTTTAAAAAATATATACTGTAATTTGTTTTTTTTCCACTCAACATAATGTTTCTAAGTTTCACCCATATTGTTTCGTGTAGCTGAAGTGAATTTATTTTCTCTGTTGCATAATCTTTCACATAGTGAATATCAACATTTACTTATTTATTCTCCTGTTCATGGACATTTTCTTTCTTTCTAGTTTTCCCCAATGGGCAATTTTTATGAACAATATATCTTATAACACATATACACATGTACAGAAGTATCTACAGTGTGAACTAAGAAATGGAATTGCTAGGTCATGGGTTACTGTCATGTTCAACTTTGGAAAATAATGCCAAATTGTTTTCTAAAGTGATTATATCAATTAACATTCCCAACAACAGTTTATTACAATTTTACTTGTAGCACATCCTTACCAAAGACATGGAAAGTTTTGTATATCACAGAAGAGTACAGCCTAATACATAGTATTTCTCCAACAAGCTTTAGCCAATAGGTTTTATTTTGAATGCAAATTATAGTCCCTACTGGTATTGGCTGCCTAGGATATTTAATCTAAGGTATCTATAATTCAGAGAAAAAAAGAGGGAGAGGATGGGGGTGGGAGAGAGACAGATGAGGGAAAGAGAGAGAGAGATGATATGATAATGTAGAACAGGGCTTCCCAACTTCAGTACAGTTGACAATTTGAGATGGAAATTATTGTGGGCCACTGTTGTGTGCATTGTAGGATGTTTAGCAGAATCTTGGTCTCTATTACTTAATGCCAATAGCATCTTCCCATCCAGTTGTGACAGCTAAAAATGTCTTCAGTCATTGTTCTATATACCCTGAGGTAATAAGCCAAATTGGCCTTGGTCGATAACCACTGGTATAACGATATTTGCAAGAGATGCAAAAATGGCAGCAAAGTGAGCCAGATGTTGTCGAACACAATTTAGACCATATAAAATGTGCATCCAACTTATTGAAAGGTTATTCACAATTGATCTTTATATGCGAATTAGCTGCCATTTTAGTTAGGAAGACAGTCATGTATTTGGATTCCATGTAACCCAAATAAAGAAAATTACATAAAATGAAAAACAATCACAACTCTGTTGGTTTTATATGGCCAACTTGACGTTTGTCCTTCTAGGTTTCCATTGCTGACTGTCATTCCTGTGGACATCCACCACTGCCTGCAACTACTCTGACTCTTTTTAAAATGACATGAGTCTAGAGTAGTGACATCATGTAAAGAGAAAAATGTGGAGAATGAAGTCATCACAGGGAAGAGCTACGCTGACAAGTGGAATACACCACTTGAATTCTACCAAATGGAATTCAGCAATAATTGAAGTCAGTATTTTTCAGACACATAAGATAATGAATTTTCTTTTTTCCCTTTTTAAAAAAATATTTTATTTATTTATTTTTAGAGGGGAAGGGAAGGAGAGAGGAAGAGAAATATCAATGTATGGTTGCCTCTGGTGCATCCCCTGCCGGGAACCGGCCTGCAACCCAGGCATGTGCCCTGAGTGGGAATCGAACGGCGGTTGTTTGGTCCTCAGGCCTGTGCTCAATCCACTGAGCTACGCCAGTCAGGGCAAATTTTCTTTTCTTATTTAAATTGATTTGAGTTTCCTTCTCTCACAACAGTAATTATATTGAGCAATGCACAAAGTTATGACAAAAAAGCAGGAGAGAATTATTCCACTATCAACTATGTTTCTTAGTTCCATTTTTATATGGGCCTACCAAAAATAGGAGTTATGAAAAAAACTAAAGGTGATCCAGTAAAAACAAAAATGTTTTATGAGTTAGGAAGATGGATGTTATTAATACAATTTGTATAATGTCAAAATGGATAAAATATAAACCTGCTTAGATATAGTTGACTGCTTTTTATGAACAATTTTACTATATATATTTTAACAGAGACATCAATTATTGTGTCTTTCAGTCCATGGCCCCTCCCCTTGCAGAGGGGAACTATCTATGGCAGCTGCTGAAAAGCCTTCCCTGGGAGCCACATCTGATGCCACGTGACCTTGTCCCCAGGTACACAACCTATTTGACTAGGAATGGTGTCAAGGACACTCAAGATACACACCTAAAGATGTCTGCTACAAAATAATGAACTTTTCTAAACAGATCGCTCTTTCAAGGACTGGGGACATTACATCCTGATTAAATAAATGCATCTGTTGGAAATAGAAGTTGAAGCTTAAGTGTTTCACACAGGGATCAGTTAGGAAACTAGGATGGCTATATACATATTAAAATGATAAAGAAAGAACCCAAGAATGAGGAAGAAAAGATAAACTTAAGAGGGATGGCTTAAGGAAAGACTTACAGTCAGGAGAGAAACAGAAAAAGAGGCACTGCTTCCTAAATGCATACTTGATCCCTTATGATTTTCTAGTACTGGCTATTATTTCATTCCATTCGCATTTGTGCTGATTATCACTTTATTGCCTCTTAGCTCCATATTCACCCTTCAGTACTTGCTCTGCAATAATGGATTGAACGTTAAGCATTTCTCTGTTGTAGTGAATACACATTCAATTGTGTCAGTAGCCAGTGCAGGAAAGCCATTGAGGGAGGAAGATGACTTCTGATTCAGGGGTGCTGCCTTTTATTTTGTATTTTATTTTTTGCTCCTGCTGCACATTCCGCCAGTGGTTGGCATTACTGGGTCATCCACTGGCTCTCTGCCCCACTTATGCCCACAGAACATGTAGTCCTCGGTGACCTTGTAGCCCTCTGGTGACCATCTTGCATGGTTCTCTCTCCTGGGATACCCGCTGCTACACTCTGTGTGCTTGCCCACCAGCCTGTGCCATGGACAGTCGTTTCCCACAGCCGTTGCTGTGAACACCAAGCATTCCAGGACTTGCAGGAGTACTCTGATCTTCTGCACATCTGCCCCAGTGTGTCTGTGCACCTGGAAGTTCTGTTTTGGTGGGCCCTCTTTACATGGAGACCACAGGCTCCAATTCTCCAGTGAAAGCCCCATCGTATACATACTCTTTTAGGAATCTCAGCTAGCTGCCACCTTAGTTCCTGCTTACCTAGCTACCGTAGACTAGCTCAGGCCTAAGTAACCAGTGAAATGATCAGGGGGCTGCAACCACACCTGCAACAAGATCTAAAGCCCACCTTGGTATCCCTCCTTCTAACCTTGTCTTTCATTATATAATTTCCTTCAGCCTTGGGTAACCTGTAGAGTTCTCTTTACATCTTTATGATTGATCTCCTGTCATTATTTTAATAATTATTTATATGAAAGTTTTCCTGTTCAAATTGATGAGACTTTATCCTAATAAAACTCAGGTGGATGCAACCTATTTATGATAAATTCCATTTCTCTTGGACTAACTTGAAAACATGTCTGCTTCTTGTGATCACAAGAGCTGAATTCACAAACATCATGGACACACCAAGTGATTGTGCTCTCCTTTTGAGATGTAGATGCTTCTGCCCTTGCCCCTCAACTCCCACAACATTTCATGACACTGACCTCAAGGGTTAGCCCTGACTGCACCTGCCAAGGTGCAGAACACTTAGGACAGTTTTGATGAATACAAGGCTTGACATATTTGTCAATAGCACCAGGAATAGCTTTGCATACTATACTATTTAATAACCACAGGAGAAGGGCAAACCGATATAATTAAGGTTAAAGGTATGTGGAATAACTGACTCTGAGAAGCTCAACATGTCTTTATTTCTATTTTAACTCTGTTCGGGTTGCGAATCAATGTGCTAGAGCAAAGATATGTAAAAAGAGTAAATAACCTGAGTTTTCCCAAGTGGATGTTTAGTCATCCAGGTTAATTCATCCTTCAAGGAAGAATGTAATTTTCCTGATATACCCATATGCTCTGGGGTTGCAAGTCAATTCTTTTATTCAAGAAAAAATACCATTAAATATCCTCAATGATTGTTTAATGATTGATTTCAGTAAGATATGTATCACCAAATCTCTGCATTGAGTCTATCATTAATGTTGCTTCACTTTGGCAAAGAAAACTTTAAAAAATGGACAGTAAAAATGAAGCTCTTATAATATCTCAACTCATTCTCTATTTAAATGTGCTTAGTCATTAATTTTATCACTAACTGGCTACAAATTTGCTATATAATTTTTTGATAAGCACTGATATAAAAATATTGAATCAAATTAGAATGAAAGAAAATGGATATAATGCAATAGATTTCTGGATTTTTGATATAAGTATTTTTAAATGATGTCTATGCTAACAAGAGAGAATTAAAGTAGTCCAACAATCAATAATTATGCCGTAATACTGGAGAGAGCAAACTACAATGACTTTCAGTGTAGCTGACTCTTTAATTACAGATAAACCATCTTATAGAGAGCAAAAAAAGCAATTGCACTTAGAAAAGCTGATTAAACATTAGTGTGCAATCAATATGGTATTTGAAGATCATCAAAAATTAGAACCTAAGTACTAGCCACTTCAAAGAAAATCATGGCTAGGTCATGACCCTTTGAAAAGTGAGACTAAAAGGAGATATTAAAAATGTCTTTCTGAATTAGTTACTTTTTTATGGTTGAGAATTATAAGGTTAGATTATAAATAAAAAATTAAAAGTAATAAAAAAGCTTTTTAAATGCTTTAAGAAATATTCTTAAAAGAGCATTCACCTGAGATCAACATTTCTACTCTCTTCTTATTCTTTTTTTTTAACTTATTTAACTCTTGTTTAAATACAGTTTTCTTTCCTATATTCCCAGCCCTGCCCCGCCCCAGTGCTTCCCACCTCCCTCCCATCTCCGCCCCTCACCTTAGTTATTGTCCATGTGTCCTTTATACTTGTTCATGTGAGTAATAAAGACTTGAGTGTTTTCAGTGAGGAGTGGAGAGTCATATGGGTTACCATAGAAATTAGTTCTCCTGAATTGAGTACACAAATGTTGTTCAACTGTGTACTACATGAACATATAAAGTAATACATTTCTAATGCAAGTATTTTTACATCAGAGGAGAGCATTTTGTGAGCATTCTCCTTAAAAATATTGTTTATCTGTGTACCAGATGATCGCGGTTCGATTCCCAGTCAGGGCACATGCTTGGGTTGCAGGCCAGTTCCCAGCAGGGGACTCACGAGAAGCAACCGTACATTAATATTCCTCTCCTTTCTCCTTCCTTTCCCCTCTAAAGATAAATACATAAAATCTTTAAAAAATTATTTATAAGTAGAGTTGTATATTTAGAGTATGAATCAAAGGTGTTCAGAAATTTTGAGTTCAACAAGTTGAAATAAACAAGAATGTCTATAAGAAACCTCTCCAAAGAATAAGCATTACAGATTTTTACTAAAAAACACCTGAATACAAAAAGAAAAAAACAGTTGGAAGAAAATATTACAATCTAATTCAAGTCTAAATAAAACAGGACCTTGTGAACACAGTGAAAATACAGAGTCTAGCACAAATAATGCCCTTTTTTAATTACAAAATCATAAGCATGTAATTCTATAACATAACAATATCACACTCACACACACCATATGGCATTTTAGGTAAAATGTTCAAATTAAAGTAAAGATTATTACATCCTTATTATTACCCAACCAACCATACCCAAGCAGGCCTTACTTCTGCCAGACACTGTATGTACAGAAACATGAAGTTCTTGCACTTTGTTTTTATGTAATTGAATTTCTGAAGAATATAGCTCAAGAGTCAATAGGTGACATTTGGGATAAAGAGCTCAATTATTCCTCAGAGATGCTGAGCTAAATGTAAAATATTCTCTATATATGTCTAGCTGTTGTCCATTTCTGCTCTTTAAAGGACACTAAAAACTTTTATTTCACAGGACTATGAAAAGTATTGAGTATTGAGTATTGGTTAAGAGAACAGTTTACCTCAACTCCACATCTCGTTACCTGGGTGAACTACGGCTGTTTTATATCTCTGTACCTCAGTTACTGCTTGAAAAATGGCAAAATATTACCTATCTTGTAAGGCTATGTGGGAAACACATAAGTACATATAAAGTGCTCAGAATATAATTTAACTCATAAAAGCTATTCAATAATAATATTAGACTACAAGCTGAGTTATTAATATCCTTTCAGTAACATTCGTTTTTATTATACACACATGATATAGTTGTAATTGAAGATCACAATTATCAATTTAATCAGCCTACTTCTTCCAGGATAGTTTTATAGCAGTTCTTTATCATCATTCTACTTTATTGTTTAATAATAACAATGTTTCCTTACTGTGTAGGCTCTCAGAGGTAAGTTCTATCTTGATTCTAAAACTCTTTGCACTTGGCACCAGTTTAACTTATTTAGGCTCCTGTTCTCTGAACCCCACACTATAGCCCATCTGGTTCACTCGACATTGCCCATTCTCTTTTGCATGCGCCATGCCTTTGTTCCCCTGTCCCACCAGCTAAAACAGCTCTTTTCCTTCCTATTCTTTTAGAGACAATTCCAAAGCATTTCAGTGAGAAGACTTCATGCTAGAAATTACCTTCCTCTTCATTCTTTAATCAGAAATAGTTGAGTACCTAACCTTTGCCAGGCCTTGCCAAGTATAGCAGGGAATTTGCCACCATGATCCCTGATCTTGTTAACTTTACAGATTCATATAGGACATGGACAGTGAAATAAAGGAGCAGACCATAATGGTCTGCCTAGATTGTTCTTCCACAAGCTCTTTACAAGAACAGTTCTATCTCAGCATTCAGGTCTCAGTTCCAACATTACCTATGCTAAGATCCCTTTTTTTGACCACTCATCCTAAAAAAGCACCTGTCCTACCTATAGTCAGCATGTGTCATATTACCTGTTGAATATTTTTATACCATTTCCTATTATCTGAATGTACCATTTGCACAGATTGGGTTTACTTGTGAAGAGGAGAGTCTATTGCCCCTCGCCTGATGTTAATTATCCACTGGTGATAGTAACATGTTAGCACTAATAGTCCGACTAGCTCTAGCATGGGCCTGATGGCACACGTTCATCAGAATCGTTTCTGTACCCATGCCAAAGTAAATAATATGTATGGGGAAAAGCAGTAACCCAGGCCCAGGCCATCCAGTGCAAGACACCCTCCTGGCCACAGCCGCACGAATCAGAGTCAAATGTGTGTAAGGGAAAGGAAAGGTCTCTCTTTTGCTCTGCACAGTGGGGTGTGCACATGTGAAATCTGGAAATGTTGTAGACATTTTGCTGCAAGTAGTTTTAGCTCTTTGTTTCCAATACCTATGCCTTTTATTTCCTTTTCTTGCTCTAATGCAGTAAAAGTTTTCAGTAATATCTTGAGTATGCATGAGGAGAGTAGATGTTCTTGCCTTCTTCTTGATCTTAAGAAGGGAGATTCCAGTCTTACATCATTAAGTATGATGTTAGCTGTAGGCCATTTTATAGACTCTAGCAAAACAGAGGTAATTATGCTCTATTTCTAGTTTGTTAAAATTTTTTATCTTGGATCCATGTTGGGTGTTGTTAAATTATTTTCCAGGCCAATTGATATAATCATATGATTTCTTTTTTAACCTATTGATACAATGAATTATAATGACTGACATTCAAATATTAAACTAGTCTTTCATACCTGGAATAAAAACTTCTTGGTCATGGTAAATAATTCTTTTAATACATTCTTGGATTGGGCACACTCATATTTTTGAGGATTCTTGTACATAAATTCTTAAGAGATTGGTTTGTAAAATTTGGTAATGCTGGCATCATAAAATGAGTTGAGAGGTGGCCTCCCTCTTCTTTTTCCAAAATAGTGCAAAATTTGTAAAATTAGTGTTAATTCTTTAAATGTTTGGTCAGATTCTTCAGTGAAACCAGCTGGAGCTAGAGATTTTCATTTGGGGAGCTTAGGACTTTTCAGATGGTCTGTTTTACCTTGGTGTAGTTTAGGTATTACAGTTTGCAGTTTGTTTAAGACTTGGTCTGTTTCTTCTAAGTCGTCAAATTTACCAGCTTAAAGTTGTTTATCATGCTCACGCATTATTATTTTAATGGCTACAGGGCCTGTGGTGATGTCCCCTATTTCATTTCTAATATCTATGATGTGTGTCTTTCTGTTTTTGTTGTTGCCTGTCTTGTGAGAGGCTTGTTAATTTTACTGATTTCTTTTGAAGAACCAACTTTTGTTTAACGCTCTCCTGTTCTCCTTTTTTCCCTATCTTTTTTTTATTTTACTGATTTCTGTTCTTGATTACTTCCTTTCTTCTATTTTATTTGGGTTTGTTTACTTATTTATTTGTTTATTTTTAAGTTTTTAATGTGGGAAACTAGATGACTGATTGGAGATCTTTTCTTATTTCTAACGTAAGCATTCAGTGCTACACTTTTTTTCCTGACATGATTGGAGACGCCTCCCACATATTTGCTATATTGCCTTGTTTTTTTTTCATCCAGTTCCATGTATTTTAAAAGAATTATGTCTAGACCTTTCTCTTTTATGTATGAACTTTAGAATGTTGTTTAACTTCCATATGTGTAGAGATTTCCTGTTGCCATTCTGTTACTGATTTCTAGTTAAACTCCATTACAGACAGATAAATACTCTGTCTGATTTTGATTGTTTTAAATTCATTAAGGTTTGTTTTATGGCCTAGGATATGGCCCATGTCTATGACTTTTTCATGGATGATTGAAAAAATATGTATTACATTGTTGTTGTGTGGGGTGTTCTATATATGGAAATTTAATCTTCTTGGTCCATTCTGTTGTTCAATTCATCTATGTCCTTGCAGATTTTTTGTACAGTAATTCTATCAGTTGCTGAGAAGAAAGTGTGCAAGTTCTCAACTATAATAATGGATTGGTCCATTTCTCCTTTCCACTTTATTAGTTTTTCCTTCATGTATTTTGAGGCTCTGTTGTTTGGTGCCTATAAATTTAGGATCCTATGTCTTCATGGTAGATTAATATTTTTATCATTATACCCAATCCTTCTGTCTTGAGCAATTTCCTTTGCTGTGACCTCTATATTACTTAATATTTATATATACACTTCTTTCCTCATTAAAAAAATCACTATCTAGAGTATCAGATGATGTCATAATTTTTGTTTCAATAATTATATAATTATAAAGTTCATGGGGCAAGTGCAATACATTGTATATACCTTAGCCTTGGTTGAATTTTATAGGAAATGCAGGAGCTTACAACTATCTCTCTTCAAACTTCCTAGGATATAAGAACCTCAAGGGAGCTGTGCTGAATTTATCTGAGCTTAGACCAATTACAAACAAAGAAAAGCTCTAATACGCTGCCACTGCTGAATACCAAAATGTTTTTTTTAATGTTGTTTGTGATATAGGAAGAAAATTGATTTGAAGGTCAGAGTCTCTGACCAAGTGTCCCATAAGACAGCCCAATATTGGATGAAATGGCTTGGGGTTGAATAGAAACTCTTTTTGGTCTTTTGGATGAAAAAGCACAGTGTATAGTACTGCCTAGAACAGCTAATAATCCTCCAAGGTGTAACAGAATTAATTTATGGGGATATGGAGCTGTTATATTTAATTGAAAGTTGGAGCAAAATCAAGTATTCTTAGAACAAATGTTGTAAACTGAAACTATTGTTTTATGACTACATAGCCCTAATGTTAAAACGAAATTAAGAAGTGTTAGCTGTCTACACTCATGCCATCAAAATAAACACACATTCAGGAATGGTCAATGTCCTCAAATTAAATAAGTAAGAACTATGACTATATAAACTAGTATTAATATGGTCATACATTTTCATTCTCATATTGTAGGATGTATCTATTCCCCAGGACCCATGAAAAAAAGCAAGTTATGAGGAATGTTTACCGAGTAGAATTCAGATGGTTTATAATAATATAAGTAGATATTGTGTGGCCATTGATTGTGATGGTGAAGGTTTTAAAAAACAATTCTTCGATATGATAATATAAGATTTACTGTTGCATGTCCCGTCTTTCATGATGTTAAATATAATATATATTTTGTCCTATTTTTGTGAGTAGAATATAATACTGTAAAAGCTAATAAAACTGAAGATAAAATTGATATTGATGCAACTCAATAGCAACAAAAATAAATAACACAATTTAAAAATGGACAAAGGCCCTGAATAGGCATTTTTCCAAAGAAGATATGCTAATGACCATCAAGCATATGAGAAGAAAATCAGTATCTCTGATCATCAGAGAAATGCAAGTCAAAATCAAAATGAGATATCACCTCATAACTATTAGGAGAACCACTATCAATAGTAATAATATTAAAGTAATATAATATAAAAATAATATATTCCATCAAAGATGGAATTATAGTAATTGATTATTATTATTTTTCCTACAATTTCAGTGAAGGACTGTTCAATTGCCTGAATGATTTTGAGGTGTTTATCCCAACTTAGAATACCCAGTGCCATATTGGATAATGAATACTGACTATAACATATTCAAAAAAATATTTTTGGCAGAGTGCTTATTGAACATATGGGGATTTTCAAAATAGCTTTGAGGAAAATGAAGTATTAAGGAATGCCACAAATATTTTTACCAGCTACCCTACTACATATTTAATTATCTAGTTAGTTCTAAGGAGCACACGCAGACACAAATACTTAAAACTGAAGCTATATTTGTCTGTGGTCATCAACTAATATTTTCTTCAAAAATAATGCATTTCACAAAATGAAACTGTGACTTTTTTATTAATTTAAAGGATGTGATAGTTTTTGGTGTTTTCCTATAATTCTGTAAGATATTGTGTATTCTCTTCAGTTCTTTAATTGGTTCATTTCAAAGACCATAAAACTTAAAATTAGGGAAAATCACCCTAATTTTCTCAAGAATTAGCTTATACTAGTCTCTGGGAAAAATCCACCAACTCTAGATACTCATATTTGGTATTTATTTTGTGTTGGTGGCAATTCAGAAAAAAGGAGCAAAACTTAACCCAAGAAAGGTTAAACAAATATGTAGATGAGATAAGACACAAGACTGCTTTGGGCAACAATGCCATGAGTGTACTAATGCTCAGCTTTCATTCTTGTTTCATTAGACCCAGATGGTGAGGTTTCTCAACATGCCTAGTAGAAAGGCAAGAACAAGATGTTCACAAACTAACAGGCTTGCAGTGATGAAAATGTGACTGTTAATTGCAAAGTTTTACTTCCAGATGCTCAGGTAACTGAACACCTTTCAGACAGCCCATAAAGCTTCACAGAATAACTTCAAGAAAGTAAAGTAAGACGAGATAAAAATAAATATCTACTGAAGTTTGAGAAATACGAAGCCACCTTAAAAGAGTGAATATTAAAAAAATCTTGGTTACTGGAACATCTGGAAGATATGTAGAAGATACACTAGGAAATAGAACAAGTTTAGACTTATTTTATTAAAGACACAGTTTATGATAATTTATTTAACTTGACTAGCAAAATATATAATATCTTTCTTTTGCTAGGTTGTTAGTTTTGAATGTGAAAAATTAAAAAAATAATAATTTAATGTTTAATTTAATGTTTATACTTGTTTAAATGAGTAAAATGATTCTCAGCAAAAGGAACATAATTCTTATTTTTAAGTGCTTCTGTACTTTATCATCCTTTCAAAAAACTCCTCCAATGCCAAATATTGCTCTATCTTTACTTAAGGATAGTTTCAAATGTCTGTGGATACATATGTCCTATAAAAATCAGATTCTTCATATGTATAAATATTTCTGTCAGAACCATTGAAAAGTTTGGTTTCATCTGGAGTAGATTTCTGAATATGTTAAGCAATCAAATATGGGTGACTTTTGGAGCAGTGTAAGAGGATCAGAAACTGTCGTCTCCAAACACTGTTGCTCATATACCAGTATCTGTGAAACAGTTTTAAGTATCTACACCCAGGGTATGTGTGTTAATTTTGGTAATGAAGAATACACCTGTGCTTCTAGCATTGAAACCACACTGTAAAATATATTTAAAATATTTAGAAGACTGGTTTAGGTAGAGAGCCCCTAATGGGCATTTGGGGAAAAGAAAAGAATTCCCCTCCCCTCCTGTGGTTCTTTTCTGGTTGGCTAAAGGTAGATTGATGAAAGGAAATCAGATTTAATCTCATGCACACAAGAACCCCAATACCTGACAAGTTCAGAGACAGAAACCGGGATGGAGGTACACCAGATGTTATGAGCTGTGGATGAATAAAGTGCTTTGGGGCATCAAAAGCTTATTGCAGGATAAGAGCAGACATTTAGTAAACAGATGTTTGCCCAGCACTGTAGATAGGTCAAAAGAGGTTGTCTCTGATAATCTCTTACTCTATGGGCAAGGCTCCACCTGGAAGTTCTTCCAGGTAGTTAAAATAAGAGGGATAAAAATTTCTCTTGAGCCCAAAGTTAAAGTTGCCCTAAACTCAAAGTGTTCTGCATACCACTGGGACATATCTTAGGGTCTTAAGAACCACGCACTCTTAAATTATAGATTGATAGCTGAAAGATCTCAAATGCATGGCCAGCTTACATGTTGGGGTGTTTGCTGACATTTGGGGTAGTGTGGAAACTTGGAGACTGGGCTGGAAACATTTTGAAGGTAGAGGGAACTATTCCATGGCTCGGTGGTACTTAAGAAACAAAATTCTAGAGGGTTTGCTTCTCTGCCTCAAGACATATGTCCTATTTTAAACTTCTGAGGGTTTGAAGGTTAAAAAGCTAAGCTCGAAACCTACTGATGGTTGAAATTAATCCCCCCTGCAGTGTTTCAGGGCCAGGGAAGCAGAGATCTGCTGAGCTCTCAATCAAAACCCAGATGAAGGTGTGACTAACACTCAAACTTACCCAGACCCACCCTTTCTTTTTCCTTCAACACGCTTCCTGCCAGAATGGTCTTGGAAGGGAAATCTAATGTAATTCACGTCCTGTAGCTGCGTAGGTAAGCAATATTTTTCCTTTCTGTCTTCTTTTCAGATTGTCTGTTGTCCTGAGTTTCTGCAGTTTGATTATGATATGCTTAGGTTTTTTTTTTTTAATCTGGCTTCCTGGTTGTAATGAGATGTTTAATATTGATTTTCTTTTCCTTCTTTTGAAGGTGTTATATGCTATTCATTTTTAAAGGGACTTTAGAACTTCCTTCTTATCTGTATGCCTTTTTTGAACCTTAACAGTAAGTATATATGAGGTCTGTCCAGAAAGTATCCAGCCACACACTAGGAGAAATACACATTTATTGAAAAAGATACAAGATACAAAAAACATTGTACCTAGGAAAATGATGCCTCAAAGATCCCCTTAAAAGTTGGCATACTGGAACTTCACACAGTTCTCCTAGCATCTTTTCCACTGTTCAAAACACTCTGAAAAATCCTTTGTTGGAATTGCCATCAGCTACCCTGTTGTATTTTCCCGAATGTCATCGAAGGTTTAAAATCTCTTCCCTTTCAAAGCTGGTTTTAGTTTGGGGAAAAGCCAATGGTGCCAAACATGGGCCATCAGTTGCAGTATCGATCAAGTCATTAGCATCTGCAGCCTGATGTTCCTTCTGCTCTGGTGGCAGAAGCTGCGGAACAAATTTCGCCATGACATGTTTCATGTGAAGGTCCTGCGTCAGCATCTCAGGCACCAGTAGTATTTGTAATCCTCAGATCGGCTTCCAGTTCTCACACTGTCAGTGCAGATCTTTGCTGACTGCAGCCTGTACACATTCAACATTCTCAGGTGCCCCGTTTGTTGCAGGCTTTCCAGAACGTGGTTCTCTTTCAACAGACACTCGACTCATTACATCATCTCTGAAAGCCTTCTGACATCTGAATAGTGTCTGTGGAAGAATGATCAAGTTTAATGCAAAATCTGATGCAGATTCGTTGCTCTAATTGCTCAGTCATTTTGAATGTGATGGCCGCCCAGTACACATGCTCACTCAACAGCATCTACCTCCCCCACTAGCAAGGATAGTGAAGTCATCATTGTTCACACATGTGCATTTCAGTCCACTCTCCTTGGCTGCCAGGTCATATCAATGTCATGCAAACTGGTCTCATTATATTAACAATGGCTGGACTTTTCCCAGCCAGACCTCGCATGTATGTTTTTCGCTATATTTCAATTTTGTCTTTGATAGGTCCTTTTTATGTTAAGACTGAAGTCTTCAGCGCAGGAACTGTTATAGAGCCTTTTTCTCAATCTTTCTTCCGTTAAAATATAATTTCTTCCTTGTGCAATCTTCAGCAATTGAGATGCTGAAGTTTCTTACTTTTATGTCTTTCAGCTTGATATCTACAATTTTTTGTTTGTTTTGCTCTTTCAAAATTTCTTTGACTTTAGATTTAAAAATAATGATTTAGTCTTCATCTATTTACTCTATGATTTCACTCTAGTAAATTTTTCTTTGGCAATGATATTTTAACTTTCTTTTTCATGCATTGATTTTTCCTATATCCCATCTTTAAAAAAAAATTATAGTTGTAGTAGTTTCTCAAATCACTATGAAAGTGTCCTAAATTCTTTTATTTCTTGAATTATATCCCATTCTTTTAGCTTAATTTTTCTACTTTTACATCTTGGTCCTTCTATTTCTTGTTGCTAATTTTTCATAAACTAAAATTTTAATCATGTGTATATTTTTGCTTAAGCAATGAGTGAAAGATCTTGACTTTCAAAAATGTAATGTTGAGGAGTGATTAGGCAACCTGAGACAAGATCTCTCTGTACCATTTCTAAACTCTGTTTTTTTATAGGTTCTTTTAACTATCAAGTAACGATCCTCGACTAGAGAGACAGCAGCAACGATTCCAGGCTAGTGTAATACTCTCTGCAAAACACTAGCTTTGCTTCGGAAAACTTCAGCAAATGCCCCAGAAAATAATCTGCTTAACCTAATTTAAATTGCGTACCATAAGTTCATTTTTGAAAAATTACCAAGGAAATACATGTCAATTATAACATATTTTCATCTTAAATCAAACATACTTCTTAAACCTCTTACGCTTCTCTGATTTTAAACTACATGATAGTTTTTTTTTAAGTTTTGTTTTCTGAGATGTGAATCATTTTTTCCAGTGTGATTTAAAGGGAAAATTATGCTTTTTAAAATTGCTGTCACTCTTTCTCATTTAACTGAAGCCTTTAAAATTCTGCATTTGGAAACATTATGAAATCATAAGGAAGCTTTTCATTTTATTAGAATAAACGTCAAGTGATTACTCAGCTATCATGGGGAAACACAAATAAAAGGGTGATACCCTGTGAAATTCAAGGTGATGCTGTTTATTTACATCTAAATGAGTTCATTTTTGAACATATATGAAATATTAGTGCAAACATGGAATGAATGGTAATTGTAAGAAACAATTATTTTCAACTATAATTGGTTCATAAGCTTACATTTATTATAGGGTTTGGCTTAAGTCCTATGAATTTAAAAAGATTACATATAACTTGTTACCTCAAAGAAAAGCTATTTTACATGATCTAATCTACATAGTACAAAATTCATAAATTACCCAAAATTCAAAACACCAGTACAGTTATAATTGAAATTGTATTGCTGTAGCATAAGAGGACCAGCCTATTGGGAAGAGGAATATTTTCAGTACAAAAAGATCACTACCATCCAGTGAGAAGGAGAAGAAAGAACCTTGAAGATCAGCATGAATCTGGGACAATTGTGTAAGAAACTGAAGAGAAGACCTGTAACCTAGAGATGAAAAAAAAAAAAAAGCCTGTTTCAGAAAAGGATTAAAGCCCTAACAACAGAGAGAAAAATTGCAAAAGAAAAATTGTTGGAGGTGATCATAGAAATAAGCTCTCTTTTCTTGGAATGAATTTGGCTGAAATTTTGTTGCATCATTCAAAAAATACTTTGAATACATCACTGAAGTGGTTTTCAGAGAGTCAATCTATCTAAGAGCTCAAAGTTCTTCAGTTGCAAGCGGCAGAAGAAAGCCTTTTGTTATGTAATGTGCTATGCTTTATTTAGAACACTTTGCAGGCCTTGAAGTGTCTATTGTATATATAGAGAGATTTAAAAAGGTACACAGGAACACTCTGTGCGATCAAATAATGCTAATTCAGTTTCCACCTGTGTAACTCCCTGAGGTGCAGGGTAGTAGATGGAAATAGTAAGATTATAGGATACTCTTGACATGATAGATTTAACACACTGCTCTAGATTATTTTCAAGACATTTTTTACATCTGTGCTATAGAGCAATGTGTCATTTTGCTAGTTGTGATTGTAAGCAACTCACAGCACAATGCCGGTGGGTAGGAATAGTGAGTGAGATGACCGCTGAGCTTTCACATTTCATTGTGGCTTCATGTCCTGTCTCACATTATAGTACATAAAATTCTAGTGAAGTGCTATAGAACTGCGCTTCTTTATGAAAAATGACTCTGGAAAAAAATCCAGCTGCTAGTGGTAGAGAGTCATTAAAAATATTAACATTTTTATCCAGAAATGACACTTTGGATAAATTAAAAATGGATTGTCAAATTACATGGTGGCTTGGAAATTTGAAGTTGTCAATCCCACCATAAGTTATATGTGAAGACAAGAAAAAGTGATTTGTGAATCTGATTCAGCAAATGTTCTAAATAGTCCAAAATTTGTTCTTATTGTGAAAGATAAAACTTTAGTAAAATCTGAAAAAGCAATTAACTTGTAGTGTGAAACATGTAATGTTAGAAGAAAATGTGCTTTTGGAGACATTTATCTTAATAGCTGCATAAATAAACCGTAGTCCCATAATATAGATGCATTAAAACCTGAAGTGTTTTGGCATTTTTCAGTTACATGTAGTCTCTTGCATTTGAAAAAACAAAATACATGCTATATTCTGGAATTTGAGAAGTTTTCAGAAAACACTTTACCACAACATGACAGCTCTACAATAGTTCACTTAAAATTTGCAAGAAGTTTTCTTGATGTAGTAAAACTTAAAAATGACTAGATGGTGGGGGGAAGAGGGTATAAGGGGACTAAATGGTATTGGCAAAAATATAATAAAGATGAAATAAAAATGGTTAGAATCCAATAATTCAGGATTATAGCCTGGATTTTGGTACAAGGTAGATGTATAATTTTGTTCAGGTCATTCAATCTTTGGTGTTTGGATCCTTTTTCTTGTACCTTCGGGGTGCGATGGGTGGATTTATAAATCCAGGTGCGTCCTTTCTAACTCTAAGCTGCCGTACTTCCTCTGATGCTCTTTGTCCACAAGAAACGTCAACGTCCCAAAGAGTCTGCAGGTGATTATCAGTCACGTCAGCTGCTCCTCGCTTTACGTGTTGGCAGCACTACAACTATAAAGAGATTTTCTGCTGTGAGATGAGTGAGAGACTGGGATCCAGCTACTCTTTAAGCAGACTGACTTCTCTCTGCCACATGTCCTTGGTGTGAGTGGGATGTCACTGGCAAGCCAAACTTGATGACACAGAGGATTTAAACATTTGCCTAAAATACAGAAGTTAAATGACATTACTACTGTCTATGGCTCCTTCTATGTGTAAGTATCCATTGATCTGTTTATGCCACTTCAATACATTTTGGCATTCAAATCTTTTTTTAAAAAAATATTTATTTTTGAGAGAGGGGGAGGGAGGGAAGGAGAAAGAGAGAGAGAGAAAAACTTCAGTGTGTGGTTGCCTCTAGCATGCCCCCTATAGGGGACCTATAGGAGTCCTCAACCCAGGCATGTGCCCCAACTGGGAATCAAACAAGCAACTCTTTGGTTCACAGGACTGCACTTAGCAACATTCAAATATTTCTGTAGCTTTTCCTCCTTATCATTTTATCATTGAGAATAATGTTTGTGGCATTTTTATCTGTGAAGAAATCTAAGGGGGAAATGATGGGTTTGATTGTACAAATCATTTACTTTCTATATCTATACGTGACTTTCATTAGGGAGAAGTAAAGAGGAGCAAGTCATCCAAAGCTGGTATGAACCTCATACCTCCAACTAAAATCACGAGAGGTCAAGATGAAGTTCCACTGTAAATTTCATTTTAAATGGCAGAAATTTGTATCATACTCCTTGAAAACTGAAACATTTCATCACTGAAATAGGCTAGAGTTTTTAGTCAGGGTTCAGGGTCTATTGTGATCTGCCCCACTCTATGACCTTGACCTGCTCCACTGAGTGGACCTACCTGACTGTACTCTGCAGTCCGTGTGGTGGGTATGCATCTGAGCACCCATCACTTGTCAACAAAGTCTATCTCCTCACATCTTTGCAAATATGATAGACCAGTCTTTGAGGACAGATTTGCTCACTTTTTCTACTTTAGAAACTAGGAGTCACCAGACACATAGTAGGTGCTTAATACATTCATGTTGAATACAAGAGTGTAAGTCACATTCCCCAGATTCTAATTGTACTCTCTGGAATTTCTTTGCCAGAAGTTTTGCAACAGACCATGGTGGAACTTTGCCCAACAAATTAATTGCCAAAATTTAAAAGGAATTGATGTTGCCATTAGAGAAAATGATTTTAGCTAATATTTATTCCAGTTAATATTTAGAGTTCAATTCATGCCAGGGTCTGTCCTATTTTTACATATGTTAATTAATTTACTTCTTGCTCAAGCATATGTGAAATATATCATTATTATTCCCATTTTATAGATGAAGAAACTGAGGCACAGAGAGGCTGAGTAACAGCATCAAAGTCCTGCAATGGCAGAGCCAAGATGCAAAGCCAAGCAGTCTTGTTCTTAACTGTTATGTTCATCTTCCTAACTATTATGCTTCGGTTCCCTGAACAAAATTTTTAAAACTAATAAAGCTGATTTAATTAGTTAGGATGGGAACATATCTTTCAGAGCAATCTTCAATCAGCTATACTGGTAAAAATATTTCCTTCGGTGTTAATTTTTTAAAAATAATTAGCTCTATAAGATAAATGTAAAGGATTGCCTCCATTTAAAAAGATGACAGGTTTCAATTTTTTTTATCACTATCAACTTTGGTTAATAAATCTAAGGAAGTGTGCTACTCAGCACTCCAAGAGAGTTCTATTGTAGCTAAATGCATGGAACCAACCAGTAAACAACTCAAGGAAGCTTTGCAAATTCTCAGATGGCTGACCAGTTGTGAGTTTTGATTTTTATATCGCCTCGCTGCCCTCCCAGTTCTGTATGATGATGTGTGCATGTATGTGAACTGTCATAGTGTAGATTTCTATGGTCCTGGAATTGAAAATAAACTGCACATCCTTCACCCAGAGCTAGTGCCCACACAAGCAGGTTGCTGCGCTGCATTTCGGCAATGCGGATACATGTATTATGGAGCTAAGGCTGCCTTAAAAAATAAAAGTGAGGAGAAAAAGATAAAATAGACATATACTTGGCATCCAGTCCTTAACTGATGTAAAACAGATTTTGAATATTTGAATCAGTAAAACAGATTTTGAATTTGCTGTGTCCAGAAGTCATCACAGTACTGAGCAAATAATGAATCTGCGTTTGTGCTGTGCTTTTTGTCTGGAAAAGGAAAGAAGTGTTAATAGAGCTGGCAGACTTGAGAGAGACATTTCCTAAATTGTCAAAGGATTTCCTATGGCCTTGACTTCTTTTTGGTAAACTGATTATTGTAAACCAATATCTGAGGACCTGACTGGATCAATGGTAGTTTAAAGTTAAATTCTTTGTAGTTAGTGAGTTATATTTTCATTATGGTGATGGTATTTTTTTTGCAGCTCTGAAAAAAATATAATAATTTAAAGAATGTTTTCTATAATAATCAAATTTTATCAGGAAATGGAAATTTATATTACTAACAGAGAATGTTTTATACTGAATTTTTCATAGACACTGCATTTTATAGAGAGGCTGGGCTGCACAATTATCATCTGTGATGGAGTATTTTAATTTACCAATGATTGGTTGGTATTTAGAGTATATTCCAAAAATTTGAACTAGCATCTCTGCTACAAATGGCATTGGTAAGGCTAATATATGACTTTTTATTTATTTATTTTTTATTTTAAAATATTTTATTTATTTATCTTTAGAGAGGAAGGGAAGGAGAGAGGAAGAGAAACATCAATGTATGGTTGCTTCTGGTGCATCCCCTGCTGGGAGCTGGCCCCTGCCAGGAACTGGCCTGCAACCCAGGAATGTGCCCTGACTGGGAATCGAACCTCAAGAGTCTGGTTCTCAGGCCCGTGCTCAATCCACTGAGCTACACCAGCCAGGGCTCCACCCTAATATATGACTTTTTAAATTACTATACTTAAATATATTGTCTGATAATAGTGTTATTTAAATTACTGTACCTGACACAAAGAATTTGTTAAAAATAAGTTATTCATACAGTAGTGAAATTAAGGCATATCTGAGTATAATAAAATGATTTTCAGAAAGCCAGAATTACCAAAATAGGAACTACACGTCTCATGTCATATAAACCAACTGACACTTTGAGTGTCCTTTCTTATTCATCTGTCAGCATCTATTCACCCTGCTGATTTATCTCTCCCTCATGTTGTATGACTCTTAAAACAAAAGTCTGCTTTTTCTTTATCTCTCTGGCCGCTTCTAATTCTTCCCTAACCCACAAGTGATGATGTTCTTCTATGTCTATAGCCCAGACATCTCTCCTGAACTTTGTGGATATCTAACTCAACATCTCCATCTACATTCGAATGACTCATTTATCCATTCCCTCCTTCAAAACCAAAAACAGACCATAGTATCTATGCTTATTAGGCAAAATTCCTCATATTTGATGAGCATACCAATAGCCATTCCATTGCTTAAATCAGAAACGAAAAAGTCATACTTATTTATTTCTCTTTCCTCTTAAAATCAATCACCAATAATTCTATATTCTAACCAGTCAAATATTCTCACATGTCTTATTTAAAAAATTTTCCTCTGTGTTTTTCCCCTCATGCCAGGAACAGTGTAGAAAAATCCAGAGTAATAGTAAGAGTGTGACTTCCATACAATCCTATATTTGTATTGTACTTTCTATCTCTGTTAATCCTACTCACCACAAGATGCTGGATCTTCCAGGTTAGTCATTACAATTCTAGTCCTACCTCCATCCTACTGTTGATATCCACTCATCTGATCTTAGCACCCACACAACCTTCCTCACAGGCCTTCCCACAACCACTACAAGGTCACCTATTCTATCATCAGAAAGGTCCCGGTATTCTACCTGCTCTTGGAATATTCTCTCCCCCTTGCCCTAAGCGAAACCCAGATATCTAATGAAGTAATATTTTCCTTTTCTTAGCTTGAGGTTGTTTCATTTCTCACTCATCACCGTGTGTAGGTATACTAGTTAGAATTTCTCACTTTCCACTACTACTTACAATCCATTTACCTCAAGTCTTTTTTTTGAGATTCATTTCTTTGGAAAAATACCCTTATCCTTATCATTCAGACTGTCATCTAACAATTTTCTTTTAACCAAGTTCATTCACTGATGGCTAGAATTTATAGCTAATATTTTTCTTCCTAGTAGTGCCATTTTTCTTTATAATTTTAATATGTACAAATTCTTCCCTCTGGCTTTTTAGATTTCTACTGCTCTCCTTTTTAATGACATTTTTATCCATTCTATTGCTGCCTTTCCCTCTTATGATAATATATACACAAACCCTGTTACCACCAAAATCTCTTAAAATAGAGATTTAAAGCAACCCTCTGTAAGATAGACAATATTATTTTATAGCTTTTCACCATATTTATATGGAAATGCATATCCCACCTCACTGAGATCCCATCACTCCAATTCCCATCTCAATATCCATCTGTTTCCTAGACCAGCCTTGTTTCTATGGCCCATAATTAGCATTTCTTTTGCAAACATTTCCAATTGGTTGGTGGACTATCCCTCTCTTTTACTCACCTGGGAAAAGGTGAGTAAAGGTCATTCAGGTCTGGATGAGCCCGACTACCTCTCTTTTCTGTGTCTAAACTAAACTGCAGAGTAACAATGGAGAAAATCACCCACCTAAGCCAAGAGTTTTTGCTATACACTTTTGATTAATAAATTATTAATTTTATTTTTTAATTTTTACTTAGTGCAGCCCAGCAATCATATTATATTTCAAATAGGCTGACTTCTCCCCTATCTGAAATTGTTTCATACAATTTCCTTGAGATGAAAACGGATCAGCTTCTCTCCAAATTATTTCCTGTTTCAGTTGGACTGACAAAAGCTGACTGTATTTCCTGGCCTCTTCTGCAGTTAGATGTAGCCATGTTCCTGAGTTCTGGCTAATCAAATGTAGACAAAAGTTATTGACATCTGTCCCTAGCCCTAGCACCATAAAAAAAAGGTGCTAGCCCATAAAAAAAAACCTAGCCCATAAAAAAAATCTACACAGACAACCCTTCTCTTTCCTGGTCTGCTGGATAAATGGAGTAGGAAGACCCAGAAGATGGTGAAGCCACAGTTGGAAAGAATCTGAGTCATGATTGATTATAAGAAGAAAACTTTCTCCTCATGTCCCTTTTAATTCTATTCTCAATGGATTAGATCATGTCCACCCACAGTTAGTAAAGGTGGATCTTCCTTACTCAAGCTATTGATTCAAAAGCAGGAACATATGTCAGATGCACCAGACAAAATGTTTTACTCAATCCCTGGGTATTCCCTGGCCTAGCCAAATGACATTAATCATCACAGGGAGTAATGAGGGCCGCACCATGCTTTCTCTTTTTACTCTACTATAGAGTCTTATACTCTTACTATTTCCCAGTTTAATGATTTAGGTTATTATTGCTTCTTTGGTTACTATTTATAAATTTTATCATGGGTTTTATTATATCTGAAGAGACAACAGATAGTTTTTGTGAGAAATTTCTTTTTTTTCTTTTTCTACTTTTTTAGATAATGAGCCAGCCATTTATTTTATTTTTTAGTTTATTTTTATTGTATTTTCCCCATTACCATTTAACTCTCTTACACCTTCTTCCACTCCACTCACTCCCTGACCCCCTGCAATCACCACACTGTTGTCCATGTTCCTGAGAACTTTTTGCTTTTTGTTTGATCTCTCCAACCCTAACCGCCCCTCCACTAGCTGTCATCTGCTCTCTCTCTCTCTGAGTACAGACTCTATTTTGCTTGTTAGTTCAGTTTGTTCATTAAATTCCAAATATGAATTAAACCACATGGTATTTGCCTTTCTCTGACTGGCTTATTTCACTTAGCATAATGTTCTCCAGGTCCATCCATACTGTTGGAAAGGGTAAAAATTTCTTCTTTTTTAGGACTGAGTAGTATTCCATTGTGTAAATGTCCTATAGTTGTTTTATCCACTCATCTGCTGATGGATATTTGGGCTGCTTCCATATCTTGGTGATTGTAAACACCACTGTAATGCTCCACTCACATCTCAGTCCTCCTAAATGTCTATTGCCTCTCTCCTCCAGTCAAGGGCAACCCCTTGTAACCTCCAGTGACCTCCCAGTGCAAATACAAACACTTCTTTGACTGGCCTTTGTTGGCCTCGCAACATAATTTACCGAGATTGTCCATTGGCTTGTTCTTGAAAGCATATTCGCTCTGGGCTTACTCGAAACTAACTTCTTCTAATTCATTGGCAGCAATTTTGCTGACTGTCTCTTGGTTAAATTTTTCTCCTTTACTTCTGAAGTAAAGTTCTCTTCCAAGAAAAGTCTTGAGCCATTTTCTTTTTCTTCATCCTCATTTATTCTCTGGCTTGAATACCAATTATGTGCTGAAGATTTCCAAACTTATATCCATAGCATGGACTACTACTACGAGCCCCAGAAATGTCTCTCTGCTCATAGATATTTCACGTTTATCTGCAACTTAAATAGAATTTCACTTTTTCCTTCTCAAATCTCTATCTTGCATTCCTCGTGAATTGTGCATTTTAGTGAACATGAACAATAAATCATGTTTCTGCTCATCTATTTTTGTTAGATTTTAAATCATGTACAAAAGATATATACTTAATGTATGTGCAATTTAATGGATATTAATAAACACATATGTACCTGCTGAGCCTCAGAAATACATTAATATTAGCTTTCAAATCCTCCGTATTTCCCTCTCAGATGCACCTCCTTCCCAATTCCTCCATGTCATCACAATCCTGAATTTTTTAAAATCTTCCTTATGGTTATTGCATATATATAGGTAGCTGAATATGATTGTATAAATGTGATTGTGACAATCATTTATGATAGCATAAATGACTGAGATTGTATTTCTCTCAGTCTTTCTCTGTCTCCCTCTCTCTTACATATGTATATGTTGGGTTGGCCAGAAAGTTTTTTTTTTTTCTGTAAAATGGCTTTAGTAGTGCTTAGTTGTCTTTAACTTCATTTGAAACAACTTTGGTAGATTGTGTTGTGACAGTTATCACATCAGCAGGCATTAAGAAAACTTATCAAAATTGGGCAATTTTTGTGTAGCCATTTTAATATTGAAGATGGAAGAAAATACACAGCATTTTTTAGCATGTTAGGCTGTATTTCAAGAAAGGTAAAAACACAAGTGAAACACACACACACAAAATTTTGTGCAGTGTATGGAGAAGATTACACGAATGATCAGCTGTGTCACAAGTGCTTTGCAAAGTTTCGTGCTGGATGCACCAAAGACTTCTCTCCGGATGAAGGATGCTCCACAGTCAGGTAGACTGTTTGAAGCTGATGATAATAAAATCGACACATTAACTGAAAACAATCAACATTATACCATGTGGGAGACATGTGGGAGACCTTACATACTCAAAATATCCAAACCAATAATGTTATTGGTGAAAATGAAAAATGCATCTTTTATTTTGTGGAAAAACATACGAACTTTGTGACCGACTTTATATAAACACATATATGTATATATGCCCAAATAGATGCATTTGCACACATTCACAAATATTTGGGTGTGTGTATGTGTGTGTTTATCCTTAGGAGACAAGTCTCAGTGTGTGTCTCCACACAAAGTCTCCAAAGTTTTGAGATTGTTTTAATGTAAACAAAACCTATGTCATCCTCAGGAAATTTTTTTATAGTATACTAAGCATCATTTACATATGTAGTGGGTATTTGCACCTGAACACTAAGAAGCATGAAGTAGCATTTTATTATGATGTGAATGCAAGCTAAGGTTGACTGAGATTCCCAATTATGAGAAATTTGAATCTCTGTCACTCTATGGTAGAATCTCTGAGGTTTTCAAGGTGCTAAGAACACAGGAGAGTTTGCTTCTTAGGCCACGGTCAATCCCATTACACTGTTTCTCCTTGCAATACACAACCAAGCAGCACGTCTCTTCTCACTTCTGTCCTGCACTGAGCTCAGAGATAAATCTCACTCACGGCAGACACAGCCCTAGAGAAACACTGCTGCTCTTGCCAAGGGCTCAGGTTTAGGACCTAGGTTTCATGGGCATCATCCTTCACCTCCCCTCTGGCCTGCCGAGTACAAATGGCACCAAATAGCATTACTGAAAGAACCATACTAACCCCACAAAAACATCTTCCTTTTCTAGGCTTAGAGACTAAAAGTGCCACCTTTCAGGTCCACTACCTGTGCAAGTTCAGTAGTATCTATATACTTCTCTCTACTTCCTACACACACACACACACACACACACACACACATTCACATATACACATGCCCAGGTGGTGGAGAATTGCTGTCTCAGAGGCTAAACATCTCCTTAATGGATCCTCGAAACACAAAATTTTTGATCCCATAAAGAAAGAACAATAGAACAGCCTAAACCTTTCATTCCTTCAATCTCTTACTGTAATGAAATCAACATCTTAAGGAAGAATCCATGTAAATGATAGTCTCACCTGAATCCCTCTTGTTTTTTTTCCCTAATTATGTACCATAGGCTAATCCACTGTTGTGGCTCTCGGTGCCAATGTCCCATGGCAGTTATTTCTACAAGTGCTCAGACCTTGTCACCTGTACTTCTATGGTTCTAGCTGCTCTGGACACTGTTGGAATGAATGATATCATCCACTCCTTCACTGTGCACTCTGTTAAAAATTCTCCTTTTACCCTTGGAAAGTATAATGTCCTCTCCCCTTGTCTGCCTGCATCTTTTCTTTNATTTTTGATCCCATAAAGAAAGAACAATAGAACAGCCTAAACCTTTCATTCCTTCAATCTCTTACTGTAATGAAATCAACATCTTAAGGACGAATCTGTGTAAATGATAGTCTCACCTGAATCCCTCTTGTTTTTTTCCCTAATTATGTACCATAGGCCAATCCACTGTTGTGGCTCTCGGTGCCAATGTCCCATAGCAGTTATTTCTATAAGTGCTCAGACCTTGTCACCTGTACTTCTATGGTTCTAGCTGCTCTGGACACTGTTGGAATGAGTGATATCATCCACTCCTTCACTGTGCACTCTGTTAAAAATTCTCCTTTTACCCTTGGAAAGTATAATGTCCTCTCCCCTTGTCTGCCTGCATCTTTTCTTTGCTGTCTTCTATATTCTTCTCCTACTCAGAAAAAAAGGGATGGGAGGAAATAGTAGGGTCTGACTTGTCCTTTAGATGCAAGAAAGAAGCTTTCAGGTTGATTGTCACCCTAATGCTCCTTTCATACTTCTTGAACTACAATATCAAACAGCATCTCTGTTCTCCACCCACCTAAAATGGTATAAAACTTTACATCATAACTATTTCCTGCTCACTTTGCTGTGTCAATAGGTTCTAGCATGCCTCCTTATTTTGCCAAATCATGAAAAGATTGTAACTAGAAATTTATACTCATCAAGGAAAGCTTCCATTTTTATTATCTGGCTCTCTTCTCAGTATGAAAAACAAAACAGTGGCAGTATTTTCTGTTAACAATAGACTCAGCCCTTACCAAATCTGACCAAGTTCAGTTAGGGCACTCTTATCTTGCTTATGTAAGATCCATTGTTAGGTTTTTCATTTTTCTATGTTGGAGAAAAGATTGAGGAGGAAAAAAAGCAATGAATTTGGATCCTGGGGTTTTAGGAATTGTCTAAAATATTGAAAATTGTTTTTGCACGAGAATAATCGTCTGGGTGACTAAATTATCATTTGTTTCAGGTATTATTTCCTTCCACAGAATTTTTCTCTTATCTAAAATCTGCCTACTGGCAAGTGCTTAAAATTAACCTCAGTGATACTTTCCTATCAATAGTGTGTTTTAGCCTTCTGCTCAGAGAGACTCCAAGTCTTTTATTCTTTAGAAACATCTGAGTGAACCTGTTCAGTTTCTCCACAATCCTCTTAACACATAGATTCTTAAAAATGAGGATGAGTTTTAAAGTCAATTATCAGTGGTAATTTATTTTTCAGTCACAGAGCTGTGTATCACATTAAGCTGTCTTATATGAGGATGTCCTTGGCTAAAATACCTAGTTAGCAGTGCTTTACTGATGATAAGCAGTTCCTGTTTGTGTAAATTCAAAAGAGTAAACATGGAGAATTGTGTTGCTTGTCAGCAATTGACATTCTTAAAAATTCCATGTGAAATTTCTTCCAGGGCAAGTTGGGATGATAATCTCTACTTTCTAACTAAACTATGGGAAAATTACTCAGCTGTCTGAATGCACACTAAGCACAGACATTCCTGGATGACACCGTTCTGTTATTTCTTATTCTATTAGTCTTATTTTTTAGGTTTCTGATCTTCATTATCAAAGAAGTTCTCTCGATACCAGCCTTTGATCCATGTGCACTGAAATTCAGATAGAAAGCATACCACAAATCTAGCTCAAGAGTAGCGATGATATTTATATGTTTGAAAAGTTTTGCTGCTTTTGGCTAACCTTTTTAGCTTTCGAAATCCAATTTTTTAAAAAAATTACATATGAAATATGTTAATAATACATATTGTAGTTATAAAGAAATGATGATATTATATGCTTCTTTAATGTAGTGAGGCTATGATATTCAATGAACCTCTGAAGTAATATCTTTTCTTTGCTCTCTGCTACATGCAGAGAATGACTATCTCCACCTCACCTCTGCCCACTGTACTACTTTATCCCCTAATCTCAAAAGAGACATGACATAACATCATCTCTTTGCATAAGACAAAAATGTATCCTTTTGTTGTAGAGAGATTCAAAAAGTTAGCCACGCTCTATACGATTTTGTTTTTTATTATATAATAAATGCCATGACCTGTATTGGCAGCAGAGTCACATCTCTGTACTGCAGATGGAAAATGAGAGAATTGGAACTTGCTGGGCTAAACTGCTGAGATCACCATCATGCATTATTAATTAAAATAAATAAGAAATAAAAGAAAAATGACTTTTGCTCCTGCAGTTTGAAAGGTCTACAGTGCATTATCTAGTTATCAATTCAATTTCTTTCACCACATCATGCATCCAGACTTAAACTATGTTGGTGATGAAGTTCTCTCTATGACCTTGTCACTTTACGTTTTCATAAATCCCCCCACCTTATTATCTTTTTCATATTCACTAGAAACTCACTTACCTGAATCTTATGCTCACAGTCACAAGACTTGGAATAAAAAGTTGAAGCTGCTGTCATTAATGGCTTATTTCAAAACAACTGGAAATGCTAATATGAGTGAACCTGTCACTTGGAAAACTTAGACTGAGTTCTGCATTGTGGAAGGTGACCTTGGCAGAAATATTTAGGCTGTATTAAATATTTAGGCTCCATCTACTAGACTCCAAAGAAGACAACTGAAGTGGTCAATTGAGCAAAAAAAAAAAAAAAGCAGATTTTTGATGGAGGAGGAGGAGGAAGAATAAGAAAGGAAGGAAAGGAGGCAAACCAATTAGGTTTTAGTGAATTTACCAGTTATTAGGCTAAAATAAATAGTCTTTTAGGTAAAAACAAAAAGAAAATTTTAATCTCCTATATATTTTGGTGCTTTAAAAATATTTCTGAAAATTCACTGACATTCCTTTCTTTGAAAGGAGGAGCATAATTTCCTGTTCTTGTATGTCTGCTGGACTTGTGAACCATTTTAAACGTAAACAGAATGTGATGAAATCAAGGGTGGGCCATGAATAGGAGACCAGTTGCCTGGCTCTAGCTCTTTCCAGGGGAAGCTGATTGCCATAAAATGAGAATGCTCAAGGAGCCCTGTGCAAGGTTTACGCAGACGGCTGAGGCCTCCTGACAACAGCCAAAGCCAATAGGCTGACCAAATACACGAGCCACCTCAGAGTTAAATAGTTCTGCCCCAGCCCAGAATTCAGATGACATCAGGTTTGACCATCATCTAACTATGACATGACAAGAAACCTCCAGCTAGAACTGCTTATTCAAGCTACTCCTGTATTCCTGACCCGTAATAGAAACTGGAAGAGATAGAAAATATGTATTGAACTTTTAAGACAAAGTTTTAGGGTGATCAGGCACTTTACATCCATGCTTGCGTCAGTTTGGGGGGACTCAGTTTGCAAAAGCTGTAATTTGAGTGCATGTCTAGGAAACACTAAATCTTAGTATAAAAGGTGTCAAGAATCCCGGCTCAGAGTTGACTCTGTGGACAGAGTAATTGTTTATGTCATACCTGCCACACGTGATAGATAAAGAACAAAATCCTACAACTGTAATTTCTGTAGAACAGAGTTCAGTTTTTAAATTTTCTTTAATCTTATATAATTTTTGTTGATTTCTTTTGTCATTCTCTTCTAATATGTATATTTGTTAAGAGAAAGTAGGTTATAATGGTAATTATTAAGTATCTTAGAAATGGTTAGTGGAAACAAAAACTAAGAAAATGATGTCCTTTGCCTGAAATTGGAAAAATATTTTGTTTGGTGTAGACATTTATTTTGTCATCCTTTTATTTCCTCCTTGAACAATATTTATTTAATATTATTTATTGAGATTTTCAGTATTCAACTACGTAAAAAGTTTTTGAATAACTTAAAGCAGAGAGAGTAAAGAGAAGTTATATTAAATTTTAAAATTATTTGCCTTGTCTGTAGGTTGTGATATTAAAATTTTCAAGCTGTGCTCTTAGGATTTATCTGGTCTGACCCTCTCAGTTTATATACAGAAAAAACAAAGCCCAGTCAGATTGGGTAAATAGTGAGGGAAATAACACTACAACTCAAGTCTTTAGATACATGTTCTTTCCACTTTATTATTTTTCTGTTGAGATAAATTCTCATGAGCTGTCAAATTTACATTTGATACTAGAGTTACCATTTTATTCTCAAAGTCTTATAAGCTTTTCTTACATTCCATTGGACTAGGCCAAGGGAACATGAATTTTCCCTGTATTATAAAAAACACTATAGAGCTATAGAAGCAAATGTGGTTTATAAAGCCCAAAGGCTGACTTTGTGCCCTCCAACCCAACACCTGGGTCGCCAGTTCCCAGTCAATCATTAATACAGTTGAACTGTGCTCTGGTTCAGCAGCACCTATATGTATACTGGCTAGTTTGCCTCTACCCCTATTTCCTTGGATGTGTAATCGTTTCTAAACATTTGGAATAGGAGAATAATTAATTGTTCCATCCAGCTACTCAACAGCAAGATCGCTCACCTTCTTCACTTTGTTGCTGTGAGTTGCAACTGCCTTCTCCCTGCGGACACTGCTTCCCCTGGAGTCACCTCAAAGTGGCCTAGATTTGCTTCTTCACATATTGCAGATTCCTCCCCCAGACAGGGCAATAGGCCTCCTTCCTGGTCCTTACTCTGCTAGAATGTCCAGTTTTTAGTCCTGTCATGAGAGTATCCTATCTGGCATCCCTCTTTGGTGCAGTTGGTCATCTGGTTCTCTGGTTACTTTCTTTTTCTTTTTTTTATAATTCTAGTACCTGGTTCATGGCCACTCTCTCCACCACTACTCTTACCATAATTCTAAAGAATTTCAATATCCATTTAAATGATCCATTCAGTATCTTTGACTAAAGTTTTTAGACCTTTAGTGACTGTGTCCTCAGCCACTCATTCTCAAGGTCACTCTCTAGAACTCATCATTTCCAGTAACTGATGTCCTCCAAGTTTCATTTATAAACACTCTTGTCTTCCCAACAATCACATCCTATTTCTCCAATATACTTGGTGTAAAATTCCATCTCCAGCGATCTGTTTAACTCATGAGGTCTATAATCCATTGACTTAACACATTTTATTATCCCTCACCCATCCTCATATTTCTACTCTTCTCCTTGTCCTGTTTAAATTCCATGTTTAGTCATTAAACCACTCTCTGGTCTCTACCCATAGTGCCCTTGCCTTTCACTCAACTTTGCTCTACTTTTTTTGACAAAGCCTGTGTGAATCTTGTTTACATCCAACTTGTCTCTCTTTATACTCCTGCCCAGACAGGGCAGCTGAATATGTTGGAGAAAAATATACCACATCACTTTAAATATGATCACAAATGTCAAGTGAGCTTTTCATGATGCCCAGAATTCACATTGTATTTTCCTAATTTAGTCTATTTCCCATTTTCCTTAATGATTATTTCAAATCATCTTCTGTCTCCTCAAATCTTCAACACCTACTCCTTTATGTTCATTCTCAATCCATGACCTAGCATGCTATTTTTTTTAGAATACTGAAACAATCAGAAAAGAATTTCAAAAAGCACCAACAAATACACCTACCCACAAATGCCTGGGCCTGAGAACTGTGTCGCTATAACCTATTTATACTCTGAGCAATGACCAACCCTTCCTAATTAACCATGAGGCACTTCCAGAATCTTGCCCGCTGCTCCATATTCCTTTTTTCCTCTCTACTGAAATTTTCTCATACACATAATGTATTCTGTAGTTTTCCCAACTTTAAGACAGTTCTTTCAGGATCTCTCTCCTCTCCTCAGTTACTATATCAGATTTTTCCTGTTGCTGTAAAGAAAAACTTCTCCAAACTGGTTGTCCTCTTTAGATTTCTCTAATTTCTCTTTCTTTATTCTACATTGAACTCACCACTGTCAGGTTTTCACGCTTCCAACTCCACTGAAATTATTCTGGTCAATGTCACCAAAGACCTCTTTGTTGCTTCTATTCTTAGTTCCCATCTACAGCCTATCAATACCATTTGACAGAGTTAATGGGTCTCTCACCCTGAAAACACTGTCTTCACTTTGCTTCCAGGATCCCTGCCTGTCACAGTTTTTCTCCTCAGAAACAAGTGGCTCATGCTCAAGATTTTTTGCTGGTATCTTCTCTACTTGCCTCTCTCTACAACCGGAGTATTCCAGGGCTCAGTTTTTAGACTTCTTCTTTATTTGATCCACATTTTCTTTTCATAAAATCTCAACTTTAAAGATCATTTGAGTCTTGAGAAACTCTAAATGAACGTCTTCAGCTCAGACCTTAACCCTCAACTTTCAACTGGAATAAGTAACTGCCTACTTGACATTTTCACACGGGTATCTAATGGTTTAGAGGGCATCTTAAAGTTAACATGGTACAAAATGAACTTTTTATGTTCTACCTTCTAAAAGCTAATTTCTACACAACCTTTTCATCACTTAAAGGGAATTCCATCCTTCCAGTAGCTCATGTCAGAATTTTTGAATTATTTTTTTCTCTATTTCAATCTATCAGCAAATCCTTTTGGTTCTACCTTCAAAATATATCCAGAATATGACCATTTCTCACCAACACTCCCTCTTTCTCTTTTTAATTCTGGCCAAGCCTCCATCATTATTCATGTGAATTAATGATCAAATCTCCCCAAGTACCCCGCATCTGCCATGGGCCCCCTCACTCTATTCTTATCACAGCTGTTAAAGTGCTTCTTACAAAACAGAAATCACACCAGAGCAACCATCTACTCAGAGTTCCTCAGTGGCTCCCCATCTCATTCCATGCCCAAGCCAAGTTTTCCAGAAGCATCTGGACTCCTGTTAAAACCTCAGGCTTCATCTGTTACAAGCCATGCCCCTCCCCACTTCTCACTTTGTCTCAGCCACAGTGAACTCCTTTTTTATCCCTGAACAATCAGACATTTTCCCACATGAGGGCCTTTGTTCTGGCTATTTCCTCCCATGGCAGTGCTCTTCCTTTGGTAATCCAGATATCACTGTTTACCTCCATCAGATATCTGCTCAAACTTCACTTTCTCCATAAAGACTTTTGGCAACTTAATTTAAATTGCACTTTTTGTATACTCTCTGTAATCCCTCCCCTCTTTCTTTTCTCCAACAGCACCACTTAATATAGTATGTATTTATACAGTTTCTTTATGACCTGCATTCACTCACTAATAAAATAAAAGCCTGGTGAAAGTAGAAATTTTGCTTTGTCCACAGTTGTATTTCTAGCACCTAGCACCTGATGCAGAGTATAAATTAGTGATATTTGTATTAATTGTATTACACAAAGTTATAAATGAGTTAAATTAATATTGTAAAATGTTATATTTATTTTATAGTCATGAAGATATGTACAAAAAAGTGTGTTCCTTTATTCCAATGTTTAAAATTGGGTGGCTCATAGCACAGGGCACAGATGATAGGAGTGGTAGATAACAGGTTCTTATCACACTGCACACAAGGGGCAGGCCAGCATGAAAATGGTTAGTGGGAGGAACGTGAGGACAATTAGTGCAGAAAAGGAATGCATGCCCTTTGTGGGGCTTTATATTTGAAGCTTAGATTGAGTAAATTCAGGTACCCACATAAGTGGGAAGCAGCAAGGTATAGAAGACAATTTTATGAGCTACCCACATGTCCAGTATTTGAGACCAAGAAAAATGGACAATCTCATCAGCATTTATTAACAAAGAAGCAGAAGCCAGTATTAACCTTTTAAACTAGGTGCCAAGGACTAATAGTCACTGACGTGGGAATAGTTCTTCCCTATTTTTTCAAACATATTATCACATGTTGTCTTACTTGACCCTCATAACACAAGATAAAGGCAAATAATCCCTTCAATTTTTTAAAATATATTTCATTGATTATGCCATTATAGTTGTCTTATCCCCCCACCTTCATTCCCCTCTACCCTGCACACCCCTCGCCCACAATTCCCCCCTTTTGTTTATGTCCGTGTGTCACAAGTTCTTTAGATTCTATATTTCCCTTACTATTCTTGCCCTCCCCCTCGTCTATTTTATACCTACCGTCTATGCTACTTATTCTCTGTACCTTCTCCCCCCTTCTCCTCCTCCCACTCTCCTGTTGCTAACCCTCCATGTGATCTCCATTTCTATGGTTCTGCTCCTGATCTAGCTGTCCTCTTAGATTGCTTTTGTTTTAGGTGTGGTCATTAATAACTGTGAGTTTGCAGTCCTTTCATTGTTCATATTTTTATCTTCTTTTTCTTAGATAAGTCCCTTTAACATTTCATATAATAAGGGCTTGGTGATGATGAACTCCTTTAACTTGAGCTTATCTGATAAGCACTTTATCTGCCCTTCCATTCTAAATGAAAGCTTTGCTGGATAGAACAATCTTGGTTGTAGGTCTTTGGATTTCATGACTTGGAATACTTCCTTGCAGCCCCTTCTTGCCTGTAAGGTCTCTTTTGAGAAATCCACTGACAGTCTGATGGGCACTCCTTTGTAGGTGACTGTCCCCTTATCTCTTTTTGCTTCTAGAATTCTCTTCTTCATTTTAATCTTGGCTAGTGTAATTATGATGTGCCTTGGTGTGTTCCTTCCTGGGTCCACCTTCTTTGGGAATCTCTGAGCTTCCTGGATTTCCTGGAAGCCTGTTGCCTTTGCCAGACTGGGGAAGTTCTCCTTTGTTTGTTCAAATAAGTTTTCCACTTGTTGCTGTTCCTCTTTCCATTCTGGTACCCCTATAATTTGGATGTTGAGGTTCCTTATCCTCTCCTCAATTCTTGCTTCTTCATTCTTTTCTGTTTGGTTGTTTCTTTCTTCCTTTTGGTTCCCTCTCCTGATTTGAGTCCCAGTTTCCTTTCCATCACTGTTAGTTTCCTATGCATTTTCCTTCATTTCACTTAGTTTAACCTTCATTTATTCCTCTAATTTGTGACTAAAGTCACAGTTCTGTGAACAACTTGATCACCAGTATTTTGAACTATGCATCTCATAGGTTGGCTATCTCTTGGTCACTTAGAAGTATTGGCTCTGGGGCTTTGAGCTGTTCTACTTGAGACATAATGTTTCGGTCTGTTCACGCCTGTTATGTATGAGGGGCTGATTCTTAGGTGTTCATCAGGGTGGGGAGACATAGGTTGCTGGGTTGTGACGCTGTATGTGGGGGTGGGTGGGGTCAGAGAGGGGCAATTGCACTTGTTCCACTCTCTCTTGGATTTCAGTCCCTTCTGCTGCTTTCCGCAAGCAAACCTTGCCCCGCTGGTGCCGACTCCTGGGTATGTGGGCCCGTGCACCCTCCAGGACCCTGTGGGTCTCCCCAGCGGACTCTCTGCTAGCCTGGGAGCTTCTCCTGGCACCTTGATCCCTGAAAGTCTTCCCAGTTGGTGCTTTGAGGCTCTAATTCTCATCGCTGGGGCCCTAGCCTGAGTGGTCTGTCTCACTGCTCGCTCCTTGCTTGGTTTATCTGCACGTGAATGTGTGACTGTGGTCAGCCAGCAGCCTGAGCCCTCACTGGGTCCGCCCATTGCCACCCCATGCCTGGGATCCACCAACTGCCGCCTGCACCCCTGGGTGGGTCCATCGGATCTTTCCTGCCTGACCCCACTCCGCCACTGACTCCGCCCCTCTTATCAGTCTGGCTGAATGGTTCCTTGTTGTCGAACTTCCATACAGTTCAATTTTCTGTGTTTTGACTGCATTTTTGTTACTAAAACTTTGTTGTATTTAAACTTGGTTGTGCGAGGAGGCACAGTGTTTCCACCTTTGCCTCCATCTTGGCCAGAAGTCCCTTTGATTTTATAGACATGGAGTTTAGCATCGTTTGCCACGCTTAATATCACATGGCTTCAAATGAGCATAGTGTCTCCGCCAGTGTCTCAATTTCAAACATTTCCATTTGCATTATTCCAGGCAGCAAACTATCCAGGCAGTATGACTGGGCTGGATTTACCCAGAGATGGTCCTTCATCAACGTTGCACAAATTTGCTGTATGACCTTTGGGATGGGCTCTTCTGTTCCAAGGTACCAAGGGCTCTTTAGTGTGGATAACTTCTTCCAATGAGGCAGGGCTCCACAAATGTTTAAGATGGGGTATTATCGCTATATTAGTCATCTTCCATACATAACAATTTACCAAAAAAGTTAATGGCTTAGAACGGTAAGCATTTATTATTACTACAATTCTGTGTTTGTGGATTTGGGAGCTGCACCATCGAATGGTTCTGCCTTGGAGTCTTGTATAAGGTTATAGTCAAGAGGTCTGCAATGACCTAAAGATTTAATTGGGCCGGGCAATCTCTTTTTAAGGTTGTTCTCCCATATAGCTGGCAGATGTTGGTTCTTGGCAAGGAGCCTTATTTCCTGTTGTGGACCACTCTGCCTGGTTCTAGGAATTGTAACTATACCACCTGTGGCTCAGGAGGAGTCAGTGACCTCTGGAATTTGAGCTGCAGGAGACAAAGCTTGTCTCTGGTAGCAAATGGTGCCTCAGTTTCCTCCCTGCCCCCAAAGCATGGTTGGAAGTCCTTGACTAGTAAGACCCCCTCAGAGGAGGGTCAACCTAGGCCAGACATGACCACTTGGAAGGCCATCATGGAAGGACTCGGGGAAGCTGCGACAAAGAGGGAGCAATGGACTCTCACCCCCCCATCTCTGACAAAGCCCAAGTCCCCAGGTTCTCTGGGAGAAGTGCTTCCTGGCTCTAATCCTTTTAAGTCTGATTACCTGATGGGGAGGGGTACAGCTCCTTGCCTTGCCAGAGTGTGTCCTGGGGAAAAATCTGGCATCACAAAGATGTCCCGATAAACCTGTGAAATCTGCTCTGCTAAAAGTGCTTTCATTCATATGTTAAGGGTTCAAACAGGAAACTCTAAACCTCTCTTCCTGAAAGACTCTGACTCAGACTAAGCCTTCAGATTTCTTTGAAATGTTATCTACTGTTTGATCCTTGCCGCCCTGTATTCCTGTGTATTATAACCTAGTAAAAGCCCTTGGAGGAAGGTGCTCAACGCCTTTTTCCCCTGAGAAACTGGCCACTGCTCAAGGCCTTTTACTGGCTACCTCTCCTCCCCAAGCAGATCACATCATGTCTCAGTCATGTTTACTCTCATCTGTGGCACACAGCGGGACTTGCAAGCAAAGTCACCCCTGCAATTTCCTTGCCACATAAGTGCCCCATAGGGCTCCTTGAGCATCTGATGTAATAACAGCTGGCTTCCTCCTGCAGTTAGTGATCCAAGAGAGCAAGGTGGAATTCCCAGTATTATTTATAACCTAGCATAGATACCACCTTCCATCATTTCTGCAGTATCCTGTGGATAACACAACCAGCCCTACTCACTGAGGAAGGACACAACCCAAGCATGTGAAAACTGGGAGTTAAGGACGATAGGGGGCCATTTGGAAACCTAGCTACTACAGCTGCTTTGAAGAGAATCAGGTCTTGCATTCCTAGTAAAAGCATTGTATGCATATTTGAGAGGATGGATAGGAATACTGAGGTCTGGAAACATGTATATTTCTAATGTAGTAAAATAATTATTTTTATCTCAGCTACTTATTTAAAAAATAATTTCCAGTTCATACTTCCCTGCCTACATTCTAAATATACCTTAGCATTCAATTTTTCAGGAAGTTTGGCCAGATCAGTGTAAGAGCAAAACAGTGAAAAAACCATATCTCTCAACTCACCTAGTAATAAAACAACTACTACTGGCATTCTAAGAGTATTAATGGCTGCATAGTTCTCATTAATTTAACATTAAATACCCAGCAAGCATTCCCTTATCATACAGGTCCTGTTGCCGTAGCATTATCAATTCAACTGTTTTCTAATCCATTAAAATGGATTTTTGAGCAGAAATAATGGTGAAACCAAGTAACCTGTAGATACATAACATAATTTTAAGGTCAGAGACAGAAAAACACATGATCCAATTTAATCTGATTGATTATTCTCAATTTCATCATTTTCAGGGAGTTCATTTGGTTGTGACTTGTTAAGAAATAAGAACAAAATTAGTGAAACAATTGGCTCAAGACTGAACAATGAAAATAAGCAATCATACACAATCATAATTTTGACGTCTCATATAAAGTTGAAAATAACCTAGTCCATCATTTAACCCAATAATGCTCCCTTCAACATGAGTAACAGGTAACATCTAGACCAGCACCCAGCAAACTTTGTTTCTTTTTCAAGAGCCCAATAGTAAATATTTTGGATCTGAGGGGCAGATGCTCTTCCACAAGTACTTAAATTTGTTCTTGTAGTGTGAAAACAGCCACACACAATACTGAAATCAATGAGCATGTCTGTGTTCTAATATAACATTATATACAGGGACAGGAAGCTACCTGGATTATACCCATGGGCCATGGTTTTCCAACATCTGATTTAGACTATGGATTATACAATGGCAACAGGAGCTACCATGAACAAGACAGTAGTTTTCTTTGATTGCTACTGAGGCCATGTTTACACAGAGTGAAATGCATTACACATGCTCTTGGAAATACAACCACGTTAGACTTTGGTCAACTTCAGTCTGCTTCTAAACAATTGTGTGTATTGTACATGTCCAAAGGCACTGGAATCCAGCTTGTATTTTGTCTTTAATACCTTCTTTGTTTCGGGTCTCAATATTTCTCAAGGTAATTCATTAAATGACTGACTGTATTTAAATGGATTAATCACCACATTCTCTGTGTATATTATATTACTTTATTACATTTTATTAATTTTAACATTGTAGGTATTGGTCTCTTAGAAACTTTCAAGTAGAAGATACAGTGTTGTTATAATTACCATTCTATAAATTAGATCCCTAGAACTTACTGATCTTATAACCTGATGTTTGCTCCCTTTGACCAATAAGAGATAAAACTAGTTAAAATAGTGCCTTATTTTAGAGTCCTCATTTATTTTTGATTTAAATTTAGCTTGGCAAATAAGTTTGTCAGATGCTACCAGGACATTTTTGGAATACTAATGAGGTAAGACTCTTTCATCTGTAACACATGTAGCTGACAGATTACTTTCCAGGATGCATAGAAATAATTTCTACAGACCCAAAGAAAAGGACTCACCCTCAGATTGAGTATAATATTATAATGGTAATGACTATATAATTTATAGAAGAGGAAATCCACTCAGCCAGTAAACCTCCTTAGTGATGAGGGAATCCTGGTGACACCTATGTGGACATACATGGTTACTTTCATGTTTATCTTATTTCTCACATGAGAGATATATTTGTATAAGAACCTGATCCTAGAATTTGTGTTCTTAACAATGTTCTCAGTTATTTCTGTACTGATCACTCTGTTTTTGGTTTCATTTATTTTTTTCTGTGAATTTGTACTGCAGCCATCAAATTGCATTTAAAATTTTCTCTAACTATGGATATATAATTTCTAATTTTTCATTTATTTATTTTTCCTTCCAAAGTCCTGATTTTCCCTAATAAATACTTTGAAAGCATCAACCGTGCCCACGTGACTTCCAGTTTCTAATTACTAAGAGATGTAAGATATATTTCAGCTCTCTTTTGATAGCTTCAGCCTTCAGGATTGTTGAAACTCAATAAATATTTATTAAATTCAATAGAAATGTACAAAAGGAGGCAGTGGCAAGTGGGATTTGTATATACCACAGAGACAGAGAACGTTTTCCTATGAGCCATGTTACATTTGGCCTCTTGAAGATTCATCATCAATGAATATTTTACTAGGTTCTCTAATTAACGAGAATTCTTTACCTAGACTTCCACCAAGATGGAGGCATAGGTGGAAACACTGTGCCTTCTCCCACAACCAAGTTTGAATACAACAAAGGTTTGGAGAACAAAGACGCAGCCAAAGAACAGAAAATTGAACTATACAGAAGTCCGACAACAACGAACCGGTCAACCAGACTGGTAAGAGGGGCGGAGCCAGCAGCAGAGCAGGGACAGGCAAGAAAAACCCCCTGACCCCAGGCGCCCAGGCAGCTCCGCTTCAGGCTGACCCCGTGAGGGCCTTGGGCGGTGAGCTGACTGGGGCCACAAATTTGCGCACAGATAAACCAGCAAAGGAGTGAGCAGTGAGACGGAATGCACAGGCTGCAGCGGGTGAACCCAGAGGTGGGGTGACTGCGGTTGCACATTCGCGCACAGTGCACAGACCTCGCTGCCCGAGGTGGCGGTGGGAGGCAGCAGAGAGGGCCTGCCAATACTTTCCTTTGGCCCCGCCCCCACATACAGTGTCACAACCCAGTGACCTGGGTCGCCCCGCCCTGGTGAACACCTAAGGCTCCACCCCTCAAACATAACAGGTGTGAACAGGCCAAACATTGTGACTCAAGAACAGCTCAAAGCCCCAGAGTCTATAATTCTAAGTGACCAAGAAATAGCCAACCTTTCAGACGCACAGTTCAAAATACTGGTGATCAGGATGCTCACAGAACTGGTTAATTATGGTCACAAATTAGAGGAACATATGAAGGCTAAACTAATTGAAATGAAGGGAAATGCACAGGAAAGCAATAGTGATGGAAAAGAAACTGGGACTCAAATCAAGGGGTTGGACTAGAAGGAAGAAATGACCAAACAGAAAAGAATGACGAAACAAGAATTCAAAAAAATGAGGAGAGGCTTAGGAACCTCCAGAACATCTTTAAACATTCCAACATCTTAACTATAAGGGTACCAGAAGGGGAAGAGGAACAGCCATGAGTGGAAAACTTATTTGAACTAATAATAAAGGAGAACTTCCCCAGTCTGGCAAGGGAAATAGACTTCCAGGAAATCCAGGAAGCTCAGAGAGTCCCAAAGAAGTTGGACCCAAGAAGGAACACACCAAGCCACATCATAATTACATTAGCCAAGACTAAAATGAAGGAGAGAATCCTAGAAGCAGCAAGGGATAAGGGGACAGTCACCTACAAAGGAGTACCCATCAGACTGTCAGTGGATTTCTCAAAAGAGACCTTACAGGCAAGAAGGGGCTGGAAGGAAGTATTCCAAGTCATGAAATTCAAAGACCTACAACCAAGATTGCTCTATCCAGCAAAGCTTTCATTTAAATGGAAGGACAGATAAAGTGCTTCTCAGATAAGGTCAAGTTCAAGGAGTTCATCATCACCAAGCCCTTATTATATGAAATGTTAAAGGGACTTATCTAAGAAAAAGCAGATAAAAAATATGAACAGTGAAAGGACTGCAAACTCACGGTTATTAACAACCACACCTAAAACAAAAGCAAACTAAGAGGACAGCTAGATCAGGAGCGGAACTGTATAAATGGAGATCACATGGAGGGTTAGCAACAGGGAAGTGGGAGGAGGAGAAGAGGGGATAAGATATAGAAAATAAGTAGCATAGACAGTAGGTAAAAAATAGACAGGGGGAGGGCAAGAATAGTATGGGAAATATAGAATCTGAAGAACTTGAGACACGTGGTCATAAACTAAAGGGGGAGAAAGGGGGGGAGGGTGAAACTGGAAAGCATTATGCTGAGTGAAATAAACCAGGTGGTGAAAGACAATTACCATATGATCTCACTGTTAACAGGAATCTAAACAACAAAACAAACAAGCAAGCAAAATATGACCAAAGACACTCAAATATGGAACAGGCTGACAGACACCGGAGGGGAGAGGGGAGAGAATCACACGGGGAAAGTGCATGGACTCACACGAACAAGTATAAAGGACACATGGATAATAACTAAGGTGGGGGGCGGAAATGGGAGGCAGGTGGGGAGCACTGTGGCGGGCAGGGCTGGGAATATAAAACAGAAAACTGTACTTGAACAAAAATTAAAGAAAAAAAAGAATTCTTCACTTGTACCATCACTTAGGAGTCATGCTTTTCACTTGGGTTCTCCTCTTTCCCAAAGCTGAGATTGCTGTTTTGGCAAACTAATAGTAATATTCACAAAATCAAGTCCTGATCAGCATTTTAAAAGTCAAGTGAAATCTTAGTCTGGGCCCCTCGCCCTTAAAAAGTAGAAGTTGAGACGAGAACATGTACAGTGGTGTATTTGTACTTTAATCCCCTCAAGTAGTAGCTGGGGATTAAGAATAGTGAAACAGAGAAGAAGAAACCAACCCATGGGTGTGTTATTCTGGTCATTTCTATGGGCTTCAAGGGCTAGATCCCACTGGTACCACTATGAAAATTATGAGTCATGGGACTCAGAAAAGGAATGGAATAGTATCTTTTATACTTCCTCCCTGTCTCCAAATAGTCAAGTTTACTCCAGAAATGTGGTGACAACCTCACACTTTTAGTTTTATGCCTCTCAGAACGGTCAATGATGCTCTTGTCCAGTCTGAAGCAGAGGTGGTCGGCAAGCCCCAGGACAGAAAACGGGAGAAATACCTGGTGCAGCTGAGCAAAGACTATTGCCTGGATGTACGGCAATGAGGACACAGATAATATTTGGAGCACAAAAGTTGCCCCAACACAAGTAAAACCAAATATAATAGAACAAGAGGCGATGACATGGAATAGGATGGTTTTAAAACTATCAGAATATGTCGCACATACTGGGTTGGCCAAAAAGGCCATATGGTTTTTTTCCATAAAATTAAAGACATGTTTTTAATTTTCCCTAGTAACTTTATCGACCTGAATATTTTGAGTACGACTATCTCCCACATGGTATAACATTGATCGTTCTCAGTTAGTGCCTCAGTTTGCTCGCTGTCAGTCACCTGCAACTGTTCTACCCGACCACGGAGCCTTGTCCAGTGACAAATCTCCGGCACAAACCTTCACAAACCACTTTTGATGCATTTGATCAGTCCCAGCACCTTCTCCATACACTGCACAATTTTTTTTTACTTGTGCTTCAATGTGTTTTTTACGTTTCTTGAAATAACAAAGCATAACATGACAAAACGTGTATTTCCTTCCTTTGAAAATATTAATGACCAAATAATATTTCAAATATTAATGACCACATTTTAATATTTGAAATATTTTATAATTAATATTTTAAAATCTCAAAAATTAAACAGTTTTGAGGGTTTTTAAAAAAATACACACTGATATGACAGCTGTCACAATGCAATTTAACAAAATTGTTTTGAATGAAGTTAAAGACAACTAAGTGCCACTGGAGCCATCTTACAGATAAAAAATTAAATAAACTTTTTGGCCAACCCAGTAATAATGGCAAATGTTATTTCATGAAAATCATATGTCAGTTTACTTCATATGCATGTCTTTGTGTGCATGCATGTACGTATGTGCATATATATGTGTTATTGAGTCATAGAGTCAAATACATTTCTTGGCTCTTGTCCATGTTCAAGTTTAAAAGTCACTTGTATGTGCTCATCTCATCTTGCACATGTTGCTTTACTGGGATTTTTCTCTTTAGAACCCAGACTGTTTTTTTCCTCACTTTCTCTATAATCGTAATAAATTGAACTATTATAACCTCTAATAAACAGAACCATGCAAAGTAGTTCTTCAACAACATTCATTTTTCTTCCGTCACTTATAACTGAGTATTGGTGACTTGACTATCTTAATCAGGGACAAACTACCTTTTTTACTAGAGTGTCGTTTACCTAGGAAGTTCTGCCAGAGCTCTATATTGTACTTTGTGTATGTCTGAGTGAGTACCAGTGGCTACACCTTGGAATATACTTTCGTGAAAATCAACTGAAGTGTGGGAAATGAATTGAATTAGAGAATTAAACTTCTGGAGACTAAAACCCATTTAATGGTCAAGATAAAAACAAACAAAATAATATTTACATACCTATGTTGATTATTACATATCTTCTTCTTTAGTTTTTAAAGATCTTATTTATTTTTAGAGAGAAAGAAAAGGAGAGAAAAAGAGAGGGGGAGACACAGCAGTTGTCTTTCGAGCACCTGCAAAGCCCACAGCTGAAGCACGTGCTCTGACTGGAAATCAAACTGGTGACCCTTGGGTTTGCAGGTTGGTGCTCAACCCACTGAGCCACACCAGCCAGGGCTTATCTTCTTTTGATTTTGTCCCTTATTAAAGGATTTTGGTTACTGTTAGGATATTTACCAAGAGTCAAATGTTTGAGCCCAAAGGAAAAGCAAGGAGTGGGATCTTTCACCTATTATGGCATTGCTATTGAAAGAGTACATTGGGCATGTGAATTAACAGCTTGGACAAATTATTCAAAACTTTCTCTATTTTCTGGTTGATAAGGAGCAAAGCCTTTTTCAGCACCATGTTCTCCATGGCCTTCCTCAGGGAGCTACTGCCGAGGTCAGAAAAGTGTGTATGTAGCACAGAATGGAAGTTTCTCTTTCATGCTTAACGTGCTTGCTATTAGTGGTAATGCAGTCCCTGGCAAGTATGCTAAGAAGAGGTAATTTGGGATTTAAAGGTTTTCAATCTTTTAAAATAAAGATACACACACACACACACACATATATTTCAAGTATCACCTCATCTTTGGTTTAGAGTATTTGCTTTGCTTTGAGAACCCAGTTATTAGTAATATCTAAGTAGATAAACATTTAAACTATAATTTCAAACACTAGAGTTTAAATATTATATTGATTAAATTTTCTAGTTTACATTTCAACATTCATGTGTTATCAGTATGTCATTTTCTTACTTGGGCATCACAAGAGTTTCTAAGTGAAATAATGCTTTCTTATTTCCCATATTCTATTAGTTTTAACAGCATGAATGCTATTCAAGAGTAGAAGCTGCTTCTCTGAAAGGTGTGTTTCTATTCTTAAATGAAATAGACAACATTACTCAGAGATAGTAACTAGTTGTATTCCAACTTTGTATATGTGGCTTCATTATCTGGTGTAGCATTACACACCAACTCACCAGGGGAAAGGGCCAGAAGTTTTGATAACAATAAAATTCTCTCTTTGGGAGAAAATAATGATCATTTGAATGTATATAAATCCATAGATTGACAAATGATAGAAAACGAAAGAAGAAAATGAGGGTAGGGGAGAAAGAAAAAAATTGAAGTACTGTCTCTAACTAGGTCGATACCAAGGATCCCAAACCTCCATTTTTCAGGGGATTCCTGGTGTTGTTGCTGGCTTACAGGGGGGTTATATATTAGAGAGTGGTGCAAAGAACTTCAATCTTCTTTGCGGTCTTTCATGTTACTGAAACAAGCCAGACATTGCGTGAGACAAGAACATTTATTTTGCTACTTTAACTTAAGGTTCAGACTAAGTCAGACCAGTCTAGCTTGTTCTTTTTCCTGATTGTAGATCTAAAGACTGACTACACCTACATGATATCAAAGTGTGGAAGATTTAGGTCACAGGAAAATAGTACCTACAGTCTCTAAAACTGTGTGTGCACACCCTTGGTCACCTCACCCTAGGTGGCTCCTAACTCTACCTGGTACTGAGCATCTTCTCCAAGGCAGAGAAGCAGGTCTGTGCTTACCTTAACTACACTCTCCATTTGGGAGGGAATGTCCAGAAGACAGGAAATGCTATCCAAATTCATAAAATTAATAAAACAGCCAACATTTTTGTTGGATCTTATTATGTGCCAGATATTATCCTCAGTTTGTTATATTTAATATTTTGTTACAATGTAAAAATTACGATTCTCATGTTCTTTTATTTATTTATTTATTGTTTTATTGTTGTTCAATTACAGTTGTCCTCCCTTCTCCCTCAATTCTCATTTTATAGATTAGAAAAAAAGGGCACTAACAATTTAGAAGTTCGTTGTAAAACAACTAGTAAAATGGAGGATCTCAGATTCAAAAGGAAGTGTGAGGAGGTACCAAAGAAGTGAAATCCTTTATTTATTTTACTCTCCCCCTCTAAAGCCTTCCTTCCCTCTGGCCACATGCCCCATCATGTCGACTATAAAGCCTTCCCCCTTAGGCCATTGTAGGGACAATCAGAGAATTTGACATAAGGCAAGTCTTTCACTATTATCATTTACTTTTAACATTTGGGGCCTATTATTGTATTCTTTCCAATTACAGACTATCTCTAGATTTCCAAGGAGGGAAAGTCATGGTTTTCTTGAGAATGAAATATGCTGCATTATGCGTATTTACTGAGGTGTTTCTATAAATGTTCTGCTTCTGTGTGATACCAGTGTCAGAACACTGATGTGTTCTCCCAGGGTCATGCTCACCTAACCATCTGAAACGTTCTGCAGAGCTGTGCCAGAGTTGTGTCCTGTCGGTCTACCTCACTCAGGATGCGATTTTAAAGGGGAGAGATATTTTACAGAGTTTGTTTTTACATTTATTTCACTCTCCTGGTGAACTTGCTTTTCCAAACATTCTCAAAGGACAGGAGAAATTAACAGCAATGAACTCACTGGGAAAGAAACGAGCTCCTGATCACTTTGGCTTTGCTCACTCTGCAGTAATGCCCCCTTGGTTTTATTTTAAGAAATTTTGCTTAGGCAAGGATGCTGAATGCAGTAAGATGGTGTTCACTAAAATGAACTTATTGAATTTTGGTAAGCCTCTGGGAGAAAAAAGGAAAGAAAATTGCCTATAAAACGTGGAATTGTTATCTTTGGGAGAAGAACAGTAGGTGTGCAGCAGCCTCTAAGTGATAAACGTGTGCGTTTCTAACTTGTACACCTGCCAAGTCTCCCCAGCAGCTGCCTTCCTTACAGCCATCCCCATGCTAACAGAGCAAGTCCACAATTTTCTAAACAGCATGCATCATAACTAAAATTTCAAAAGGTTTTTATATCATCAGGTGGGTAGTTTCTGACAGTATATAGTACATTTTAGGGTGTAAAGTTTATGGAGATTTTTATTCCTTTTGTTTTGCATAAACACTATGGTTTCAAAAGAGAGGACGTTTCATTCTTTTCAAAGAATGAAAGAGGCAACCCTTTCTTTCAGGTAATAGAGTGTCGTTATTGCTTGGAGAGATGTAGGATAGGGAGACTGTCTTGACCTAACAGTCTTAAGGAAATTATTTTTGGTTCCTATTTTTGATGCACACAGTTGTGATGTACACAGTTTTGAGGACCCGATTCCTTATTTTCTTGTAGTGACAGGTTGGTGAAGATGGAAGGTAGAAAACACTCTGTGTTTTTTGTAGGGATTCTTCAAGGTGATGATTCTAGACTCACTCAGACCAGCTCTGGAGTTTGCTTATCCAATATAAACATTTTAAGATAGAATGTGGAAATATCCCTATTGATTGTAATCCTGGATCCTCTCCTATTTCTTTGCATATTTCACTTTTCCCCCAAGTTTGCCCTTTTGAAAAAGTGATGAAGACCAGCATACATTGCATGCACTTACTAGGACTCTTAGATAAGTGCTTACTTAGCATATTACCTGGTCCATATTGCTGAAGGAAGGCAGTCAGTCATCTCACTCATGTGAAAGGTGAAGACATTTTTTCTTGACTTAATTTTCAGTGTTTGAAAGTTAGGACTTGTATGGGTAGGCCTCACGAAAGGCCTGAGGAGGTATCAGGAAGGTTGTAATGCATTCTGTGGTCATCCTTAAAAGTGACTTGATAGGAGGTCTGGCCATGTAGTGTAGTGAGGTCTAATTCTTATCCTAGAAAGAAAGCTCTGGCCTGTTAAGAAGGAAATGAAGGAAATGAAGTAAATGGGTGTGTGTGTGTGTGTGTGGTGTTTGTAGTATTTGTATCTGGCATTTGGTTGGGGGAAAGTGAATACAAAAGTATGTGAAGATGTAGCAGACAGAAACACTAAAGCTCTAAGTCCTATTTCATAATCTATAGTTGAAAAAGATTCTGTCTCTTGTTCATTAATGTAGGGCGACACACTGGGATTAAATCGTATATGACTTACACAAAACAAAACATGGTTTTCTACTAGAAGAGCAAGTAAAAGTCTTCTTTTTTACTTTTAAAGTTGAACGATCTTTCAGATCCTGAAGTCACCTAAAAGACTAGAAGATTTATGGATTTCTAAAGCAGGAACAGCTAAGTTTAAATTTAGCATCTCCCATATTGCTACGGAGTGTAAGTCTCTTGCTTTGAACTGAGTGTTCAAGCACAGAGAAAGGGAGGTGGTTCTAATGCCTCTCTCAGATGACTCTTGTGAGAATCAAAGTGAATAATATATAAAATACCTAGGACAGTAGTTGGGGTATGACAGGTGTTTGCAATACATTGTGTTAGTCTTTTTCCCTTTGATAATGGAGCTATCATAGTTCACTAAGCAGAAGTCAGAGCTAGAATGTTGATGAACGTGAACAAGGAAAGATGGTTCACGTAAAAGAGTCATTGAACGAGATCATATTAGGAGATAGTGATTATTCAATCAAGCCAATTATTAACACACAAAGAAAAAACCAATTTATTAAACTCTTATTATGTGCTAGGTACTATGTTAACTTCTTAGATGCCTGATCACAAATCCCTCCTGATAAAGGTCCTCCAATATTAAAATTACCTACATTTGAAAAATGAGTGAACAAACAGAGCTTTAGTAATGGTGCTAAGTTCAGGAAGTCCTCTTTTAATGGCATCAATAGGTTCTTGGAAATGGTGACTTTAAGCAAAATGACAGAAAATGAAGTCAATTTTACTGTAAGCTAATTCATATAAACAACAGTGAAGGTCGTACAGCACAAAAAAAAAATCACCAAACTTTTCTTATTTTTTTCTTTAGAGAGAGGGGAAAAAGGGGAGAAAGAGAGGAAGAGAAACATCGATGTAAGAAAGAAACGTCAATCTCTACTGCCTTCCTTACATGCTCCAAACGGGGGGCAAACTGCCACCTAGGCACATGCCCCGACTTGGAATCAAGCTGGAGACCTTTCGATTTGCAGGATGACCTCCAAACACCTGAGCCACACCACACGGAGCATGTCAGCAAGCTTTTAAATAAAGACCACACAGTCTGTTCATTTTAAACACAGAAATAAATGTGAGCTATGTGTACATTAAAAAAAGGTGTATAAAAACAAGTAAGATCATTGTTTTCCAACTGGCTGAATCTAGTATAGGGTCACGGGTGGCTGAAGACTGTCCAGGCAGCTCAGGCCACATGCGGGACCCACCCTCATAGAATGCCCTTCCATTCCAAGGCCACTCACTCCCACACCTACTGAATCATACTGAGACCATGGAGTCACGCCAATTTATCTCGGCGCACATCTTTGGCATGTGGGAGGAAACCAGAGTCTCTGGAGAAAACCCACATAGACATGAGAATTTGCAAACTCCCCACAGGCAGTGTCCCTGGACCAGAGTCAATTTATTTCTCATCAATGTTATAAGGACAAAGTAAAGGATGTTGAATGAAAGGAGGTTATTCGAGGATCTGCTGTCTTGCTCTTGCTAATGTATAGAAGATTTAAAAAAGCAGATACGGCCCTGGCTGGTGTAGCTCAGTGGACTGAGCAGGGGCCTGTGGACTAAAGGATCGAGGTTCCATTCCCAGTCAGAGCACATGCCTGGGTTGCAGGCCAGTTCCTGTCAAGAGACGCACAAGAGGCAACCATACATTGATATTTCTTTCCCTCTCTCCTTCCCTTCTCCTCTAAAGATAAACAAATGAAATCTTTAAAAAAGTAGATACAAACCCATGTACATAAATAAGGAAACAAATTCTAGCTCATTAAAAATAAAACCAAACAAAAGAAGCCTTGATTATTTTCTAATCTAATCTAAAGCCAAAGAGAAACAGGAGAATTTTCCATATTTTGGTTTCAAGTAAATAAGACATTTAAATTACTTTCAAGGAGTTAGTACTCTTTTGAAGTGCGGTTTGTTTTTCATAATGACACCTGGCTAGTGGTATCTTAAACTTGTCTGCAGTACACATTTTTGAAAGAGTTGTAGAATTTCACAAACTTTTATTTCATGTGAGGCAGCAAAACAGAGTGGCCAGGGCATGTCACCAGCATTTTAATTCCAGAACTACTGTGATTCACCTTGGTAACTTTGGCAACTTAAAACTTTTGAGCCTCTCTTTTGTGGATTGTTAAAATGAGAGTGTGGTCTAGATTTTCTGTTAGATCTCTTTTCATTCCAAACACTGTCTCAAGTTCAAAAATAAAACTAACAGAAGACCGTTTGAAATGGCTTCTTTTCTGCATAAGGAAACCACTACCATAAAGCGGCAAAATGGTCTCCACTTCTGTGACGAATCTGCTGTGTCGTTTTCGCAACATGCTGGAGTGCACATGTAAAATTATTCATGGGACACTCTTATGAGACGTGTTCAGTTAAAATTGTAATATTCTTTCAAGGGCTGCAGGTTGGTTATGTGTACGTTGACCAAATACATGTAAATTTAAACTCTCTTACATTTAGATGCTACTGTTAAATCACATCAATAAAACCCTTTTCAAATTAATCTACATTGCATTTTGACATTCTGCTTTGTTTTGTCACATCAAGTATAGATATTTTCTATATGAAATGTATATAATAAGTATTATTTTGTCATTAGTAATAATGCATATAGAAAGTGTTATATAATCAATTCACATTGGCTATTTGATTTAGTCTTCCACCCTTGACAGAAGAAAGCTTACGCGTGGCATACCCATTTATAAGAAGACTTTTGTTTAAAATCAGAGGACAAGTAGACTGGTCTCTGATTTCGGTTATATGAGGGAAATATTAACAAATGAAACAAGCGTGATTTAGAGCTTTCTAACACTTAGCAGCATACTTAACTTTGAACTCTAAATTATTTATGGCATAAAAGGAGTCACTTGGCAAATAACAGGAAAAGCATAGGAATCAGATGCAGACTGTGGTGTTTGATAACTTTAACACTTGAGTTACCAAAATCCACACCTGGTGAATATTTATTTTGAATTACTTCCCAAAGGATAGTTACATTCCTAACGGAAAAAGGAAATCAGACCATTAGCAAATGACTAAAAAACTCCACAAGGAAAATGAAAATAATCTTTGTTTTGATGTTAAAACAAATTGCAGAAAGCTGCCAGGAATCTGAAAAAATATATATATATTTTAAGAACTGATGGATATTAGGTAAATAGTCTTATTTCAGTGTAAATTAATATGATGTGTTTGTAAAATGTAACCACCAGGGCAGCTAATAAACAAATACTGGAAAGTTGGAAATCTATGTGTGTATATAAATTGTTACATATGTAAGTAAATCAACATATAGGCATATGTATATATATATATATGTATATACACATATAACTTTGAGAAAACTACTGCCTCAAAAAAATTATACCAAACATTGTTTGTATTACAAACCAAGTTGGAGTTATAGAAAATTTGAACTCTTAAATTATCTCTTTCATTTAATGCACTTCAGTCTCCTTTATGATACACCAATAGTTATTCTTTAAGCATTTTCTTTCAGTATTTCTCAAGAGTTTCCCTTTTCTTTATTTAAACTGGTCTCTACTGAATTGCACTTCAGACACCAGGAGCTTAAATCCCAAAGATCTGGTCAGCCTCCTTTGGCACAGAAGGAAAGGCTTACAGACGATGCTTCCTTACGTGGAATTCAGTAGTGACCCCTTTCATTGACGTCTACTCTATCTGGTTGGTTTGTTATACAACTGACAGGTTTATTTCATTCAAAGGCTGAAGTCACAATACTTTTCTTTGGAATACCCCTTAAGGTTTCATTACGCATACTTTTAAAAAAATCTAGTATTCATTATTTATACATCTCAGTTCATGGCAAAGCCCCTTGCAATATAAATACCATATCACTTATTTCAGATTCCAAATGGCAGAGTCCGAAACAGTCACGACTAAAGCACAAGTGCAGCTTTTGCTTCTTTTCTCCTCATCACTGCACATTCATTCTGTTCCTCCTTTACCTTCTCTCCTTTTCCTTTTTCTCAGGAGTTTGGGATTGGGTCCCTGGAAACCTGGTGAGCTGTTTCTCAAAGACAGTATTTTGTAAAAAATATGTCTCTAATTATAAAAATCTAGTTATAAAAATATTCTTTGTAATCATGGATGGTGTTATCAATTTCTTGATCCTTAAGACAAGCTCAGTTTCAGTGGGAAACAAGCGTTTTGGTAAAATGCAACCATTTGTAGTTGGCCTTGACAAGGGAACCCTAAGAAGATGAGAAACACTGAAGGAAGTCAAGCTTTGCTGAATTGGCAGGCTGACCAAGTCCAGAGCAGTACCGGACTAAAGGTACTTGATGGGGCAAGCGTATGCATGTATTTTCCAAGAGAAGCTGCAGGTAAGTACACATATCAACTATGGAATGAAGGGGAGATGCTGAGAAGGACACCGGACCTGCAAAGATACCTCATATGGCTTTCTCATGACTTGTTTTCTGAGGTTCTTGTTTTCCCTCACTGGTCACAGGTAATAAAAATGGTACAACTGGTGTAAGTCTGGGAGATGACACAGAAATCTCAACCCCTTGGGATTTAAAGGTAAAGAGATGAGAGTATAAGAGGATGTTTTCAGAAGGATTCCTGGCAGGGAAAGAAATCTGACTCCTAAAATAAAATACCTTTGAGAGAATGTAGAGTTCAAGCTGGTGTTTAAGACATACGTCTGAGCAGTAATGAAGGGAAGTTGTGAGCAAAATGTTCACCTCGAGGAGGGAGCTGATCCCAAACACAGCAATGGTGTTATGTTTTTTGGAGAAAATGGCCAAGCATGGTGCATGAAGAAAGAGAAATATAACTTTAGAACCTATGTGTGGGGTGTGGTTACTTCTATAACACCCTCAAGAGTCTGAACCAGCATCAGCACCACCACCAGCTTGTTGGCAACTTTCAGTGATGTCACCTTGTGGCTGCAGCAACAATGGCACAACCTCATGTGTCAGGATTAATTTTGGTGCCAGGCGGGTGCCATACTGGAAATATCGGGGAGAACACTTTGTAAAGTGTATGATTTTCTAACCAATATCTTGTACACCTGACACCAATACAAAATATTCAGTGTAAACTGTAATCGACAAATTTTAAAAAAGCATTATATACTCCAAGAAACAAAGAAAAAAAGATTAATTTTGGTCTTTTTCTGCACCTTCCTCCCATGCCCCTTCTTCTCATACTACAGGGTCCTGGTGATTGATACCTGCATCAGAAGACATCAGTTGGTTTCTGTGCCAACAGGAAATGTGAAATCATGAGCAATCAATTGTAAAAATAAAGATGGGATTGTATTTGAATACTGAGTTGATGGAGCAGGTCAAAGATTAAACACAGACCCTGCCATAAGACTCTGATAATACACTGAGAGCTTGTGGTCCAGACGCCATCAGCAGAAGAAAAATAGGGAGTGAGTGACCATTGAAAGCATAGGCAATGAGGTAACAGAGAAGACATTTTATTTGCACACAAAACCAAAGGCTGAAGGAAAGCGTTATGGATGGGTTTTTACTTTCATTTAAAATCCGTGAGGAGAGGGCAGAGAATCATAGGGGAGGGACTCACAGGAATAAGTATAAAGGATACATGGACAATAATTAAGGTGGGGGGCGGAAATGGGAGGGAGATGGGGAGCACTGGGGGGGGCAGAGCAGGGAATATAAAACAGAAAACTGTACTTGAATAAGAATTAAATTAAAAAAAGAAAAAGGTTATAAAGTAAAAAAATAAAATAAAATCCATGTGAAGTTGGTAGAGAAAAGCTAGAAGTGAGTGAGCATATTCAAAATATATATGAGGTGTTTTACTCTTTTAAGTGAACTAAGGAGCTCTGTATTATTGGTAAAAATTGCTTCAAATCAGTTTTTAAGTAAATACACCTGTTTTTTTAATTGAAATAAAGGGAAAAAAGTATGATCTTCTCTACCTAAAATCAGATTGCATTACATTAGCCACCTTTTTCAGACCACTGCAGCCAGATGACACTATATCTGGCTATAGGGTTTCCTAACCAAGGTTACTAAAGCAAAACCCTTGAAGGAATCTGGCACCTGAACTTTGAAAATAGCAAATAATATCTCAATAAATGATATAAGTGTGCTCATGATTAGGCTTTTCATTGTTGTGTTTAGTTATTTCAATTTTAAATTTCAATTACCTACATGATTTGGGGTTTTGCATTTTATCCAAGACATGCATTAAAATTCTGAAAAACTTGCCAACTCCTGTCACCACCACTCCTCAATTATCCCCATTATCATCAGGCATTGTTTCTGCAGGAGAAGCAAAATAATTTTAATATTTGCTAATAAGACACAATTATGCAAATTGCCTCTAAAATAAAACAATGTTCTCCAAAACCAAATATTTTGGAAATAACTCTTCTATCATGCACATACTTTTTATTGGATAATCCAGATTTGATGATAATTCTTTTATTTTAAAAGTTTCATAGCATTTTTCTCTAATCTGAACTACTATGGAGTACACATGTTCTGGAGTATGTGGGTGTTCTATTTCTTGTTGACTGTGAGAATGTTGCCAAAGAACTTAAGGTACACAGGTACAACTCTAAAACATATATATTTAATGAGTAGTTCTGTAAGCTCTAAATATTTTTTATTTAAGCATTACTGGGACTAATTTAGAGAAATCAAAAATATGATAGAAAATAAGTAATACTTTTGTCCAGATAAAGATACCAGACAATGAAAATCATGTTCAGATATTTGAAATACATGTTCCCAAAACTTAGAAAAGGAATGTATAATTTAAAAATTAAAATGAAATACTACATTTAAATTTTCATATTTGAAAAAGTCAAAATTTAAAATAGCTCTAAAATGAAAGAGAAATCCCAGTAATTTAAAAGTATTTGCAAAATTCAGAGGTTATTATGCTTTTCAAAAAACATATGAACTAGAAACTGATGGAATGTTGAGTTCTAAGGAGTATTGTTATTGTCTTCTATTTTCAGATTTCATTGGCCCTTCTCTGCCTGGGACAGGGTGGTCTAGTTTAGGAGTGCTTATAAACCAGGAGGGAAATGAAAATCAACTTAAGATGAAAGACCTAATAATTCACAAATTTTACTTTTCTTAAATGTTAGTATTATGTGTTTGGAAACAAATATAAAAGTTATTTGAAACCTTAATTTGTGCATATATTAAGCAAGAAGACAGTTTGCCTAATGGTTACCGCTAGTCCTTTACATGAATAAAAGGGAACTTCTACTTTGCCTATGTGTTTTCTTACATTGTACACACACACACACACACACACACACACACATACACATGGTAACAATTCAATGAGCATTTTCCTACAAAATTTTAAATTCCCTTTTATAACATAGATTTTAAAAACTTGAAATTAATATAGACTACACATGAGTCTTCTAAACTTCAGTGAAGTTTGTTTTGCCAAATTGTGTATGATATGTGAATAAATGAGTCAGACAAAAATTGTGTTTTTCTCTAAAACATGTTTGAAAGATAGAATACACATACTGAGAAGAAGAAGAAAACATATCTACAATATAACATCTTTAAAAGAAATATCAGATATTTAAAACTACATATGTTAAGGTAACCTAAAACATCCAACTAATTCTTCATGGATGTGAAGAGCCCTCACAGCATGTAATTACTAGAGAGTACAGAAAAAGTTACAAATATGTATAAGCATTTTGAAAACACTTTTTAGCTCATCTGAAGACCTTTATAGACACTAATGGCTTTAGCTCATATTTTATCCTTTATTCCTTGCACCAAACCATTATAAGTCACACCTTGTTTAATGACCAGACACAATGAAACAAGCTTTGAATGAACACATTCTCCACTGAACAATGAGATATGAAAATCCACATATTTTCTAAGACTGCAAGGATATTATAGGGTTAAGAAAGTATGAGGACAGTGGCCTTGGAATTACTAGAAGAGCTCTGAGTTGTTCTGGAGCCTTCAAGGTCATTGTTATTTAGCACCTTTCTCTATGATGGCGGTTAAGGTCCACACATCACTACCACGTAGCTAACTTGATGCTGTGGTTTTGATAAGATATCATTGATGTGTATTTCTATTATTCTTGTCCTTTCTTCCCTCACTCAAAATAACTCATTTTAATACAGGAGAGTAAAGACATTATCACAAAAATCTTGAAGCCATTCACATTTATATGAAAAATTAATGATGTACCTTATTCAGTATTTAGTCATTTTGCAGTCTGTATTAGTATATTAATAGTATATTAGTAATATGTTTGCATTTTAGAAACTTTTCTGACATCATGTGGTAGGATCAATTGAAAGTAGAACAAACAGAGCAGATAGGTTATTACTGAAAAAGTGCAAATGAGAGATAAAAACCAAAAATTAGATAATAGCATTGGGAGTAGGGGAAGATAAACAAAAATATATGAAATATATTGAATAGAAGAGACTTGATGAACAAAAATATATGAAATAAATTGAATAGAAGAGACTTGGTAACTGATTATCTATAGAAGACTGGGTCATGCTTCCTTGGATGAAAAGCCAGTAACATACAGAAGAGCAGGTTGTCATGTGAGAATGTGGATATGTCTAGTTTTAGGCATGTTGAATTTGTGTTGCTAGTGGAGCATCCAAGCAGATGCCCATGGGCAGTTAGACACAGGTCTGCAGCTTAGAAATGAGATTCAGGCTATTGGTAAATATTCGAAGGGTGGATGGAACAGTGCTTTCCCTAAAGCATCTTCCAATTTTCTGATTGCTTAAACTTGGGAGCATGGGCAAATATTTCGTGACCTATTGCAAACCTGAAGTTTCACTTTAAAATTGGATGTACACACACACACACACACATGTTTTTTGTTGGGTTACACATGATTTTTTCCCCAACTCTTAGGCAAATGTGGGGCTCCAAGAAATACTCAGATTGTTACCTGCCCCACCTTTAGGAGGCCTACTTGCAGGGGTAGTGGAAAGTACTTTGTCGAGAGTTAAGCCTATGTTCAATCTCTACTATGTAGCTCTGTGACCATGAGATTATTCTCAGCTTCAATAATAAAAAAAAGCCCATTAACATATAATATAAGTAAAGCACCTATCACATTGACCTTGTATTCATTTCCTTTCAGTACATGGTAGCAAAAATTCAGAGTAAAAGTAAGAGTCAATGAAATTTGATAAAGCAAGTTAACTAGAATAAATGGAGAGCAGAGAATGAAAATAAAAATGCTGAACTTAATACTATAATATCAAAGTGATTACTTCTTTTATAAAAAGACTTTCTCATAAGTTTCCCAAGTATAGAATAGCCTCATGAAAGTTTTTAATTTAACTTTTAGGTACTATTGCTATTTTTAATGGCTTACAGAGATGGTATAACGGTATTATCAACTAGAATATTATAACCCATGTGAAGAAAATGGACTTTGTTTTATTCACTGATGTCCTGATCCCACAGGTATCAAATAACATGTACTAAATTTATGAATCAATAAGATTTTGTCTCATCAGTGTTTTGGTACACTTACTCTCAGTTGAAACAATCCACATTAACTACTATTTTTTACCAGAGAAATCGAGGCTGATAAGGCAGTAGTGAGTCTTATCATTATCAGATAAATAGTCCTTCTGACTACAGAATTGACTCTTTAGAGAGAGAAAAAGTTCCTAAATGAAAGATAGTAAGAAATTAGGAGCCCATGAGCTAAATAAAATTTACAGAAGTGTTTTTGCTTATTTGTTTGTTGGACAGCATTTTAAAATTAAAAGACTTTATATAAAAATCTTAGTTTAGCCCTGGCTTGTGTAGTTCAGTGGATTGAGCACAGGCCTGTGAACCAAAAGATCACCGGTTCGATTCTCCATCAGGGCACATGCTGGGTTTCAGACCAGTTCCCAGCAGGGACCAGTTCCCAGCAGGGGATGCATGAGAAGCAACAATACATTGATATTTCTCTCCCTCTCTCCTTTCCTTCTAAAGATAAATACATTAAATTAAAAAAAAAATCTTAGTTTGCCAGTTGTCTTGAAAACTGGAAGAAATGTCAATGTCAGTAACTTTCTCATTTAGCAACAATTTGTTTGCCCTGGGTGGTCACAGACCCCTATAAACCAGGTAGGCATGAGTGTGTTAGTTGTCACATAGTTCTCACCATCCTCTATGCCCACTTATAAGGTTTACCCAGTGGGCTTCTCTCCTAGTGTTACCCTTAGAAAAAACCAACATCTTGACCCAGCAATTCCATTGCTAGGATTATACCCTAAGAATCCTGAAACACTAATACAAAAGAACCTATGAGCCCAAATTTCATAGCAGCACAATTTATAATAGTCAAGTGCTGGAAACAACTTAGGTTCCCATCAGTAAATGAGTGGATCAAAAAACTGTGGTACATTTGCACAATGGAATACTACGTAGCTGAAAAAAAGGAGCTCCTATCCTTTGCAACAGCAAGGATGGGACTGGAAAGCATTATGCTAAGTGAAATAAGCAAGGCGATGAAAGCAAAAACCATATGATCTCACCTATAAGTGGAACCTAATCAACAAAACAAACAAGCAAACAAAATATAACCAGAGACACTGAAATAAAGAACCAACTGACAGCAACCAGAGGGGGAGGGATAATGAGGGAAAGAAGGGGATGGGTCTTCAAGGAAAAGGTATAAAGGACCCATGGACAAAGACAAAGAGGGGTGGGATTGAGGGTGGGGGAAATTGGTGGTGGGAAAATGGAGACAACTGTACTTGAACAACAATAAAAAATAAATAAATAACAAAACAAAAAGATAAAAAACGTATTGCTAAAAAATAATATTCAATGGTACCATAAGGAAGACTTTATTCAAGGCGGGGGCAACTGTGATAGGATATAGGGACCAATGCAGGGGAATTCTTCAGTGTGGAAGAGAGACTGGGCTCAACTTAAATACAGCTGAAGAGTAAGATGGTGGGGTCAGTGGGTGGAAAATTACAGAGAGAATGCTTGCTGAAGGCAGGTGGGGCTAATCAGACAGCACCTGGGAGGTGGTGGAAGAGGAGAAGTCTGATTAGATATTGAGGGTGATCAGATAGGCAGGGTGGGGGGTGCTGTAAATGGACTCAACAGGATTCTTGCTAATATTGAACCAGGAAGAGAGAAACATAGAAGACCACATATTGAGGCCCAGCTGAAAAAAACGTTCAGAGGAGCCTGAGTAGAGTTTAGTCAAAGAAAGAATCTTTATTGATAAACTATATTGAGCAGACCACTAAACTGATTGATAAATTCCTTCCATATGTGAAAGACAACAGAGTCTCTGGTAGCTACCTGAAACTCGGTTACAATAGCGAACAACAGAAAAAGAACTCAAGTTATAGACATGCTAAGTTTTCATCCGACTTGCAAGCTTCCTTGGACTGAAGAAATTGTGAGCTATAGATGAGAGGCCCAGAGAGTCTTTACACTCTAAAATATCTCCAAAGTACTTTGACTTTTCCTTCCAAACACCTAGTAAGTTAAACATAAACCAGCTTAAATTCATTAGCATTTGCCAAAGACACTCTTGTTCAAGAGCTTCAAATCGGGAGAGCAACCTGAAGGCCAACTCAGGGCTCTGACACAGCGGGTGGGCGGCTTCCTTGGCCGGCTCTGTTCAGCTATTGCTCCAGCTGCAGCTGGACTTGTGAAGTGAATGTGCAGAAAAATATGGACAGACGAACAAGACTAACTTAAAAGAAGTACTCAAAACCTCTCATGTACAGTCATCTTTAATTATTTTCTTATCCCTACAGACGAAACTAGAACACGTCTGGAGAAAGGGAAGCGAGCATTATTTTTCAGACTTCCAAATAACTAAAACCAGGATTAAATATATCACCTGAAAAAAAAAGGATTGCGATCTCTGTCTCCCATAAAATAGTTTTTTTATCACAAGAGATGCTTTTATTTCTTTTCATTTGTTTCCTTCTTCAAGTGGTATCAATCAAAATCTAATGAACTAGGAAATAACAGCTCTCTCTCCCTTTTCTCCCTCGCCCTGCTTCTTCTTGTCATCAATTTATCAACATCAGGGTCCAAAGTGAGAATATGTATACTGGATTCGAGCAAACTAATTGCATTTTAATGAAGATTAAGCAATTCAAGTGTGCTGAGGTTTAAGCAAGAGAACTTCTACTCTATTTTAAAAGGCATCAGAGTGTAACCACAGCTCTGAGTGCGGATATTCTGCCTTCCTATCTACCTAAATTAGTTTCCTATTGTTGCCATAACAAATTACTACTCATTTAGTGGCTTAAAACAGTAGAAATGTCTCATAGTGCCGTGGGTCAGAAGTCCAAAATGGGTTTTAGTGGGCTAAACCCAAAATCTCAGGTTCCTGCTGGGGGCAATTTCTTTCCTCACCTTTTGCAGCATCTAGAGGCCCCGCATCGTGTGGCTCGGGTGTCCCTTCAGCCATCTTCAAAGGCAGCGGTGCAGCATTTTCAAAACTCTTTTTGATTCTGACCAACCCTCCTGCCTCCCACTTCCACATTCAAGGATCCTTGAGGTTACATTGGGCCCACCTGGATAATCCAGCATATTCTCTTTATAGTGGTCTGCTCAGCATCCTTAATCTATCTGCAACCTTAGTTCCCTATTGCCATGTAACATAACATAGTCACGGGTACCAAAGGTTAGTGTGGACAGCTTTTGGGGGCCATCGTGCTACATTCCTCAGAGAGTAGAAGACAGCCGACTACCACCCCCTCACCGTTTGGACACAAAGACACTGCACTGGCCCAATGACAGCCTTGGGTTAAGTTTCAGATAACACCTCTGTGTCTCATTTTGTAATGAGTGAATTGGGGTGGTGTTGATAATTATGGACCTCAAGTGAATTCATTTATCTATAGAATTGTGTGTGAAACAGAGCAGGCACTATAGAAGCAGTGATTCCTACTTTTGTTCATAGATTAACATTGTTTATGACTGTGATGGGTAAGGTTTTGGTGGGTTTTCACAAACTCATTCACTGGGATGGAGTGGTCTTTCACAGGGCGGGAAAAGTAGGCTATACCTCTAATTCCATATTGTCCACTGGCCTCCTCTGCATCACTCATTGCTGGTGCTATAGCATCTGTGCTTACATGACAGGAAACCAGCTATGGAATGCCTCTCATTGTTACCCACACAGCTGTTTTTCCAGCTAGCCTGTCCCCTTCTTTCTTAAAGCCTGAGATCTATGAAGTCCACAGATTCTGCAGTGTTGACCCTGAGAAGGCAACTCTAGGGAAATATTTGCTGGCAGGCTGAGGTCTGCTGACTCTTCTGTTGGTGCTTGGCCAGAGGCAAGGAGCATAGGTGCCGGTGTGTGACAGCTATGGAGGTGTAATAGGCTGGTAGACACTAGCTCGACTCCCAGTGGCTCTCCTCTAGCACCTGCCAGACCTGGATGGTAGAGTAGGAACCAGGAGAGCTCTCTGGAGGCCCTGAGCCTCAGTGGCTGGGGGTGGGGAGGACAGTCAATGGTGCTTATTACAAGAGGCTTTCAGCCATGAGCACGAATCAACTCTTATAGGTCCTGAGGTTCTCTGAAGAGAGATGGGTCAGAATGGATGCCAGAGGTAATCCATTCAGTGTGCATTCAGGGTGGAATTTGAGTGTTGACAGTGAAATGTGGATAACATTGATTTGTGTTTGAGGTGTGGTGGGTGGAGTGGAGGGAGAAGCACAGAAAAGAATAGAATAAAAAAGTTAACGGGTTTCATTCTTTTTATGGCCAAGTAATATTCCATTATATATAAATGTACCACCACTTTTAAAGAAATCATTTGCAACAGCATGGATGGACCTAGAAGGTTTTATGCTCAGTGAAATAAATTAGTCAGGGAAAGACAAATGCCATATGACTTCACTAATATGTGAAATCTAAAGAGCAAAATAAATGAACAAGCCAAATGGAAACAGACTCATAGACACAGAGAGCAGACTTGCAGTTGCCAGAGAGGAGGGGGGATGGGGGACTGGGTGAAAGAGATGAACAGATTAAGAAGTCCAGATTGGCAGTTACAAAATAGTCACAGAGAGGTAAAGTATGGAACAGGGAATATAGCCAACAATGAACAGTGAACAGTGCTAGGTAGTTACTGAAAATATCACAAGAAACACTGCAGTGTATTTGATTATCTAACCACTCTGCTGTATAATCAATACTAAATTATGTGAAAAAAAACTAATTTAAAAAATTTTCAAAAAGAAGTTAATGAAATTTCAAGAGCTATGCCTTTGGACAACCAAGGGTTGAGGTGACAGGTTTCATTATATTACTTTGCTCCTTGAGTTGTCCATTATAAGCTTCTCTGGGGGTGTTAAAATGTTTGCTCAGATTTACCGTTTGTAGGAGGTTACTCTGGCACATCTGCAAATTTACATATAAATTTATGGGAGAATTAGGTTGGAAGAAGTGTGACACTGTGAAAATAACCTGGACATACACTGACACATTATTTTGAACCTGCAGCTGACAACTATTTTTCTAATAGATAAAGCAACCATTTGTCAACCATTTTTGCAGAACTAAGTAAGGTCTGCTATACCATGGATGTTTTGTCCTTTATTAAGATGTGTGTGTTTGCCAGACACGGCTCTGAATTCTTTAATTCTTTCAATACACATTCTGACTTTACAGTTGAGAAACTGAGGCACAGAGACCTTGAATAACTTGCCTGAAGTTTCACAGCAAGTAGGTGGCCAATGGAATAGTTGGACTCAGGTCTGGTCTCAGAGCCTTCATGCTCCAGCATCTCTACACACTGGTATTCACTAGGCAGGTGGACATGCATTAAGTTGGAACTTAACGATGGGGTCGTCTTCAATATTGTGACGACCCCTTTAACATTGAAACACAAGGTTAAAAGAACACTTGTGTAGTGGCTGTGTAGTGTTTAAATTTTCTACTCCTCTCAAATCTTTGAATTGCCAGAAAGAAACAGAAGTGTTCTTTGGGACTATTGGGTACCACCTGAACCTGCCGGATCTTGAAAATGGGCTACAGCAGGGAACCATGTAGACACACAACCCGAGCAGTCCCTTCTTAGCACAAATATATTTTCTAATATTTCACCAATACGCTACGAACTCCCTAAAATGTGAGTATTATTATTATTATTTTTTTAAAGATTTTATTTATTTATTTATCTTTAGAGGGGAAGGAGAGAGGGAGAGAAACATCAATGTATGGTTGCCTTTTGTGCATCCCCTGCTGGGAGTTAGCCTGCAAGGAACCGGCCTGCAACCCAGGCATGTGCCCTGACTGGGAATCGAACCGCGATCGTCTGGTTCGCAGGCCCGCGCTCAATCCACTGAGCTACGCCAGCCAGGGCAAAATGTGAGTATTATTAACAAACTTTTAATCAGTGATTTTTTTCTGGGATCAACTGACTTCAGGAATGGATGGTGGATGGAAGAATTGAGTAAGAGAGATGGAACTTTGTGTGCATTACTGACTCCTTTTGTAAGATGTTAGACTATTCTATTTTTTTACTGGGGAGTTTTACGACTCTATTTTGAATTTTAAAATGTATTATTTTATACATACATTTTGATACCTAATTTTTCTATATTTTGCATTGCCACATTTTACAGTTAGAATTCTCTATCACTTTAGTGTTCTGTGAGCTTTAGAGAGTTTATAAAGTCACTTACATTATTTAAAAATGACATAAATGCTCCCTGAAAATGTACCATGGCCAGATATTGTTTGAGGCTTTATATGTACAATACCTGGGACATGTAGATTTCCTCCTCTTCCAGATTGGGAAATTAATTCTTCCTTAATCCTAATTTTGGTGTTTGCTTTTATTGTTTCTCTTACCTTCTCTGATTATCTACATCCTTTACTTTTCCCCCGTTTCTCTTTTCTTTCTTTCTTTCTCTTCTCTTGCTCCTTTTTCTAATAATTTTAAGAACCACCACCACCCAAATGCCTGATTTGTAGATACTCTAACCTTTGTATGAAATGAGGCAATGAAGCATCAAGACTTGATTTCTATCCCCGCGCTTTCACCCACCTTCTCTTATTCAGGGGAATCCTTCGTTCTACCTCTGCCTGTGAAATTCTCACTACCTGAAAGGCCATTTGCAGATTGATCTTTTCTAGACGCGTTTACAAATCCCTCCCACCAAATCATCTTTGCTCGTTTCGATATGTACCACATTTTGCTTACCTTGGTTCTTACCTCACTCCATCATGTAATACGACCATTCATTCACTTAACTCTTCTAGTACAGAGAAAGACTTTTAGAGATAGGTCATTTTTAAAAAGTCTTTAATTGCTGGAGCCCCCTCGTAAAATATCTTTGTACCAAGTCAGTGCCCATGAGATATTTATTGAAGTCTGTTACACAAAGTAAAACTGGAAATCAGTTTCATCTAGAAAGATTTACGCAAGTACTCACACCACCCCTGCCCCAGTCCTTCAGTTCCCACTATTCTACCATCCGGTTTATTGTTTTCCTGGAATCTCTGAAATTGCTGGAATAATGTTCACAGCAGCAACGTGGGGCCAGAGCAGGACAAAGGAGACTGAGCAGGCCCTTCATCACACAGAAGGCAGTGCTCAAACACTCAGACTCCTAACTTTCCAACAGAAGACAGGTTGCTGGCCTGGTACTCTCAGTGGGTATGCACTGGAGGAGATTCCTTTCAACTCTCGAAGAGTTCACTTATGAGCAAAATTGGGCCACAGTGGCAGTAAGGGATGACACTGATCAGAGTGGTTAACATTTTTATTTCAGAAAACAGAAATATATATATATATATATATATATATATATGTATATATATGCATATATATGTGTGTGTATATATGGCACTTTCTGGGAAAATAAGATACCATAATGAAGTGAATACCATGGTTTTAAACACAACGAGGGTGTATAGAATCCTACCAATGTGAGTTTATCCAAACTTTATTTAAACAGAATGCAATTTAATTGGGAGATTTAAGGAGTGATTTCTGCCTTTCAAAATATAAAAGCTCTTTTGCAGGTTTCTGTTTGTTTTGTTTATTTATATTTTATATATTCAGCATATATTATGAGGGCTCAATCATTTTAAATATCAGGATAAAGGTAGGGTATTTGAATAGTTATTTGTGGTTATATGTGCCATGAAAAGTACATTTTTCTTTCTGTACCCAATAAATAGCAAAATATCAAACTAAGTTTTACACAAAAATCAATGGAGCCATTTAAAAGTTTTGTCTCATTCTAGTAGACTATAATCTGAGATTTAAGGCAGATTCTTTCTGGAAAACTGCAGTTGCTTCCCATCACCATAAAACTAGGTGAAAAAAAAGAATAAAATGCAGAACTCTATACATGCTTCTTAATTCCCATTGGATTTAAATTTCTCCCTAGTGTGTGGCTCCCTCTGCTGGGTCTGTTTGTGTGAGTGGGTAAAACAACTCTGGGACATTTACACAATGGAGTACTACTTATCTGTAAAAAAGGAGAAAATTTTACATGTTGCAACAGTATGGATGACCCTGGGGAACATCATGCTAAGTGAAACAAGCCAGTTAGAGAAAGACAAATACCACATGATTTCACTCATATGTAGAATCCAATAAACAAACTAACAAGGAAAATGGGGACAGACTCAGGCATGGAGAGCAGGATGACAAGTAAGTTGGGGGAGGGGGGTTAGGTGGTGGAGAGACTGAGCAAAAAAAAAAAAAGAGACTCATGGACATGGACAACATTGTGATGATTGCTGGGGGCGGGGAGTGTAAGGGGACCAAGTGGTAATGGCAAAAATGCAGTAAAAATTAAATAAAAAATAAATTTCTGCAACTTCCCTAAACATTTGAGCCATTTGCTTTATACTGGTTATATTCACATAACCAGTTTAAAAATTTAAAAAAATGTTAATTTTTTCTCTTTTTACCACATGTCTTCATCCTCCATAATAAGCTGACATCCACTTTTTGAATCAAATGCACATGGTTTATACATCTAAGTGGAAAAATACAACCTTTAAAATTCCTGATTCTACATAAATACATCATTCCTATTAGAAGCATAAACTCCAGGCTTATTTTGGAATAAATAATGAAGTGTATAACTAAGTGTACCAACTAAGTGTATAACAATGCTTAGCCAAGAACATATCTCTTTTCCTCTTTTGCTTTGACCTTTGTAAACTCAGTGATAATTTTTACTAAGAACTTCATCCACTTAAAACTTTATATCACTATGTCTACCATATTTAAAGAGATTGACTCAACTACCCAAACACTCACCCACACACACAAGAAAAAGCTCCATCTTGTAAAGCTAACATTCATTATCCCATATTTTAATATAACATAGAACTTTCAGTTTAGGAATTTTCTTAAAATAAATATTCTTCACTTGAAACTGGCATTGAAATGGGAAGAATATTTTCTCTGACTTCAAAACCATCAGGTAGGGTTTTATCAGCTACTTTCCAAATCCCAGGAGTAGTGTCCTTGAAGGGCAGGCACGTGAGTATCTCCAGAAAATAGTTGTCAGATGTAAAATTTGATTGCTATTTGAACATTCATTATTGATACCAGAGACTCCACTTGATTGAAAATGTAAATACTATTATTGATAATTACAGTTTTGGAGCTACATTGAAGTAAAGCTCTGTCCCATTATTTCAATTGTTGCAGCCATATGGGCCAGCTGTTTAATTTGCCTCATCTTAACTGTCTTTTCAACGGCCTTCCACCTCACAGATCATTAAGAATGATTCACAAACCGTGGCTGCCTTCAAACTATATTCTCTAAAAGGTACCCAAGAAGTAACTATCCAAATAGAAGCCAAATAGATGTAAAATAGAAGTAACTGCATGTTGTACTGAGCATAAAATCATTTGTGGCTTCAGAATATGCATCTGACAGAAAGCCTGCCTGACCATTGTAGACAATTTTGTCAGTTCATGTGAAAATATTTATTACTTGTAACCATAGATACACATAAAAAATGTGTGTATTACATAACATTATACCCGTAATTCATTTGTTACTCTTTTGAATCTTTTTTGGTCTCGATTACTGTTCTGCCAAATACCATTGAAACAAATTATACTAGGGAAAACAATTGTGGCACTACATTTATAATTGTAATAATAATTTTCCTGGGAATGCTAAATTATGTCTTAATTTTATTCAAAAGCTTTTATTTTCAAAGCAATTAAATTTATTGTTGATTGATATTTACCATTTAATGTTCCTGGAACACAATAGAATATGCTTTCTACATAATCTTCCCTTATAGCACATTTCTTGAAAGTAGCTATTTGATATAAAGCATTCAGTTGAGTTTTCAAAGCAAAGAACAAAAATTATAGCAATTTTACTTGAAATCCATAAATCCATGCACAGGATTGTGTTCAACAGAATCACTAAATACTATTTGTTATTCAAAGATGAATGAATCAATAAAAAACAGAACTGATAAATCATTAGTACTTTAATGCAGAGTGGAGGGAGAAACTAATAAATCATGCATTTCAAACACTCGTTTTCCTTGTGGCATGTTTGAAAACGCAAACCATGCGACGATGCGATGCAGGTCAATATGAATGGACAATACTAAATTGCTCAGGAAAGCATTTCCTTTTGTATCACAGAACAAATGAAACAGTAAGAAAATGACTATTCCACAGTTTCTTCAAACAGTCAGACAATCCAACCATGCCATGAGTATCTTAAACAATGATCAAGGCCATTATTTGCAAATAAACATTTGAAATGTCATAGGGATGGCAGTGGAGGAGGTGAGGGGGTCATGACTTGCTTCCATGAGCTCAGAATCATTACAAGTATCGATTTATATTAGAAAGGAGCTGATACAATCATTTATTTTCTTCAGTATACTGAATGATCCATTACCAATTACAGACACTTATATTTATAAAAGAGCAAAAAAATAAAAAAGAGCAAGAAATCAGCTTTTTATATCTAACCCTTGTTAAGTTAGTAATAGTGAACTTTGAGTGTGGGGTATGGCCTGTCTCTGAAAGGTGAGGATTTTAATTATAATTAATTGGTAATTCACTCTCTTCCAGAGCTTTAGTCATCAAAAGATTAATTGTAAGAGCCATAAATTTTCTCCCCAATTAATTATGCATTAAAACATTTCTCTCACGCATCTTTTTCTGAATCTTTGGTGGAAAACACAGTTTATTAGGCACATAGTTTAAAACATCTATTTGGTTACTGGGGTGATTATGAATAATCTCCTAGGTTTATACATGCAGAAAGGAATAAGGCTTGTCATATTACCACACTTCACTGCGAAGTAGCATGTTTTCACTTATTTCTGGAATTAAAAACAAAACTAAATAAAATAAAAACCACTTTCTATTTTTCAGCACAAGAAAATTTTATGCCTGATATTGTAAATTCCACTCAGAAGCACTAAGAAGTTAAAGAAAGATTATTTAGATAGAGCAAGGTATCATATACAACTATTTAATAAAATCTTTCAGTTAGAAGTTTCTCCTCAAGTCATAGGCCAAAGACGATTGATACACTGACTCAAAAAGGAAAAAGTAGAGTGATCTGCAGTTTCATGTAGCATTACTCATCAGTGCTTACTGATGGCTGACATCACACTGAGAATCATATTCCCCATGGTATCCTCTTTTATGTTTACAAGTTTTTTTAAAATCACAGTTAGGAAATGGACACTGCAGGAGGAATGGGTAGGAGACATAAAAATCTATGGGAATGCATGCAACAAAAATTTGTAATATCACTTCATGTAAACTTCTGCTTTCTTCATGCATAGATGTCTATAAAAACTGAGACAAATTTTCTAATAGATGAACTTTACATTAACTCAGTAACAGAAACTGTTAAGATGAATTTTAGACGAATTCCATGATTTTGCATGAGCAGGAGACTTGAAATGATTCAAAAATTTCCAGCATAAGTGTTCCATGGCCCAAATATGCTAATTAGATCTGAGAATGAAAACAATACGCGATTATTCCTTGCTTATGTTCCTTGTTCTTTTGACGAGGGAGCAGAACAACCCAGTTTTTGGAGGAGGGCCCATCAGCATCGGGGCTTGGTTCTTGTGTGTAATTTTTATCTAGAGGAAAAAAAAAAAGAGAAAGAGAGTAATCTCAGATATAATACCAATTCCTAAGAATTCCTGTTAGGAAGCTAAACAACAAAACAAACAAGCAAGCAAAATATAACCAAAGACACTGAAATAGAGAACAGGCTGACAGTGACCAGAGGGGAGAGGGGAGGGAATTTCAGGGGAAATAAGGGAGGGATTTAGAGGAACCTATATAAAGGATACATAGACAACAACTGAGAAGGGTGGAAATGGGAGGGAGGGGGGAGGATGGGGGGTGGGGGGGGAGGATGGGGGGTGGGATGGGAGTAATAGACAGAAAACTGTACTTGAAAAATAATTAAATAAAAAATTGGAAATAAATAAATAAATAAATAAATAAAAGAATTCCTGTTAGGTTAATAATAGCCCATAAACACCACAAGCATAAAAATGCAGTTTCTGAGTTCTATTATTTCAAAAATATTTTTAAGAGAGATAAAGATATGCATGTAAACCATATTCCAATGCTTGGTACTAACAAAACATAAAAATTAATTGAAATCACATTTTAAACATCCTGTTTGTTACCTCTAACTTCAATCGTAGTAATACTCCCAAACTCCTCTTTAGGTTACATAATTATCTCATACAAGGTATTGACCATTCGCTATGTATCATTTATTTACAACAGGAGCAGATGCAACATTAGAGTGTCCAGAATTCCAGCTACAACCAAACATCAGGATGAACTTGGCATCAAGATAAGCCTTATTTATCTTACTAATCAGATGTTTCTCTCTTTCAACAGGAATGGCCAAGCTTAATTTTCAAAACAACCATTAGAATTGAAAATTATAAGTTAATGTACATAAAAGGTCAGGAATGATGAACTACTTTTTCATTGGTTAATTAATTGGCAATAGAATAGAATCGAATACTGAAAAACCTGCTTACACACTTTGAGAGACTGTTCTAAAGCTACTCGTTTTGATTTCTTGGATATAAAAACTGCGAATCACCTTAAATGGGAAGCTTAAAGTAGATTATGCCTGCAATTTTCTCTAATTCAAGTCAAAATTAGAGAAGACATTTTGTGAATATACGCTATGCTCAAAGCTAATTGAAAGCAATTATCAAAGTGGCATTTTGTCTGTGACGTTAAGATACATTGTAAGATAATAAATGATTATCATTATGTAATAAAAAGGTCACATCTTGCCTTTGGGCTACTGATGCTAAGAGTTCCTCAAAAGCAATCTGAGACATTTTCTTTAGAGATCGGAAACTAATACAAGAACCATCCCTTATTAAATATCAGTTGTCACCTGCATAGCCCTGGCGTCAGAGATGAGTATTTCTTTCAAAAAGAAACACCACCTCATTAAAAGCTGCAAAAATATATCTCTTAAAGTGCATACCTGACATTTTCAAGTTAAAATGAATATCCTTCACTTGTCATTCACTAATAGTAATGAAACAAAAAAAAAAAGAATGTCACGTGGACAAGATCATTAAAATTGGCACTGGGGCTTTTGGGAAATAGAGATTTCCTTCACAGTCTAGAAAGACAGAAATATATGTCAAAAGCTGAAAAAATGAACAACTTTATTTAACTCTGTTGGAATCAGGTTATCCCAGGAAGATTATGTGTTCTTCTGTTAACTGTAAAAAATAAATTGTACCTGTGAAAGGCTACTAGGCTAACCTAGCCCCTAACTCTCCAGATATCTAATTTTATTTTATTTTTACCTGATGAACTGGGGAATTGATAGTTGTAGGGTTAAAACACCAGAATGCACCTATATATGTAGATTCAAAGAGATCTTTATCAGGTCTCTTAATAATTCAGCTTTAGATTACCCCCTCCTGCATCCTGTTGATGTTAACCTTCTCTGAATTTTAGCTTTATAAAGTATCTAGCACCACATCGCTCGTTCATTTATTCATTTCACAAAGTTGATTGAGCTCCTCCTATGCGTTAGACATTATTCCAGGAACTTTGAAAGAGAGACAATACACATCTTCTGTCCCCAAGATATCATAGTTAGGTAGGAAAGGCAAGCACATGCAATAATGATGCAAAGCCTGAATTGGGGGCTGAGCAGAAAGGCACTATTTTTTAAATGTTGAACACGAACATGAATCTTTTAAATACAAAGGTAGTATTTTAAAATAGGTACCTGGGGAAGAAGTTATCATATATTACTTATATAATAACATCAGCTTCAAGAAGAACATTTGTGGCTGAAGGAAGAAGGTATACATTTCTGAGTCCCAGGGGCTGGACTAAGTCCTTTAGCGGGTACAGTAGTACTAGCACACGCTGGAAAATACGATCACTATTACCGAGGGAAGAAATGTGTCATTGTAGTTACTTATATAAGGTTAGCATCAGTTTGTAACAAAGAACAGCCGAAATGCCACAAATTACTGTGGGGGAGATTTTGTTTGTTCTTTGTAATTTTTTAGGCATTTCAATTTCGTTTGATTATGGCTATCTTTATATTGGAAATCCTTTTTTTAAAAGAAATCACATGTTGTTATGCCTTTGAAAATAGCACAATATCTCATTCAGTGTCCCTGACACAATGGGACATTTAATCCATGTCACTGACGAACCGGGAGTTCTAGTTTTCAGTTTCTAAGCAGGATAATGGCCAGTCCTATTTTTAAAATTGTCTATAACATGCCCTCTTTGTTGTCAAATGAGTCCTGTGGTCAGAATGCACAACTCTTCCTTTAATCTAACATTATTTCTGTGAACAATTAAGTCTACACCTTTTTTTCCCTATCTGTGTTTATGGAAATGGGAAACAATTGCCTGTGTTTTCCTCTTAGTTGGGGGGAAAAACATGGAGGAAACCGGGATTCGTGAAATGTCTCTGATGTACCCAGGCTTTCTGCATATGGCATTTCATTGCAAAGTCACATGTCCCTATATCTGAGTAGAAGCAAAAATGACTCCATTATGGATGAGAATGATTCTAGTCCAGGTGAACTGTTGCTTGTCATAATCACAGAAAGTCCAGGTGTGGGCTTCAGAACACTGGGGACTTATATGTAGCTTCAGGTTCAGATTGCCCACTGGTGGGGCGAAACCTGGTTAAGGAACCTCACCAGGCCTGGAATAATTGTATATATCCAACGCTCATGTATTTCTATTTATTTATTTATTTATTTATTTATTTATTTATTTATTTATTTTGAGAACATGCTCTCTACTAGAAAAACAACAATGAGTAAGGAGCAGCTTCCCGAGAATTCAGAATACCTTGTTTTAGCAATCTGAGGACTGGAACCAACCATCAGCCTGTCTCTGAGTGCTTCCATCTTTCACGATTCAAGTAATTACTTATTGGTTGTTCCTCAGTGCACCAAATATTTAACCAAGAACCAGCTATGAGCAAGACGTTTTGCAACTTGATATTTGACTACTGAGTTCGGAAGGGAAGCTGAGGTTATAAATGGCAGAAAATTGTGGGCACACATGAGCAGCGGTGATGGGGCTCCTTGGAGCTGGAATGGCTGCATGAAGGTGGATAAATATTGTCAGTGACAGGATGGCGTCCCCATATAAAGACTCTTCATTTCCACGTGTCACTACTCCCTTGGAAAGCAGCACAGGCAGAAGAGAGGCACTTGGTCCCATGACACTTTCTAATTCCATCTCCCTGCTTCAAATTAAGATTTAGCACATTGAAAAATGGAACTACGAAAGCATTTGACTTCGGTTTCAGTTTTAAAATAAGTCAGTATGAAACAAAGATGCACACACATAGAGCAGATCCAGGATTACAACGCAGTTTTCCTGTTTCTATTAGGTGGCCAGAGGTGCACAGCGTGACAGTACCGCCTCATAGCTGTAATATTAAGAATAATAACATGAATAAAAAATTGACTCCTACTGGGTGCTGATCAATATGCTAAGTGTTGTACACATGATTCAAATATTACCTGTTTTATCCATTTATTTGAGAGGCCTTAACAAAAGTCTACTCCCAGAAAAGTATTATTATAAGAGTGTGGAATTTCATAAAAGAGATAGAAGAGAGGATTTATGTCTCATACCAGACAGTGAACAGTGTGTCTCTTCCCACTAGACATTTATGTGGTCTCCAAAGACCTTCTTTAAGCCAACTAAAGTCAGGAAAGAGGAGAGCCTTCACTGACTCGTGCTCCAGGTAGGTTTGGCCCAACTCATTGGCATTTTCTTTCCTAGATCCCTGTTTCCCACCACCTTTTATTATTAAGGGTAGTGTTTCTCTTCCTCAGGTTATCTGAACTCCCCACTGAATGTCCAGTACCTGGAGATCACGTCCACCTACTGAAGGACTTATCTGAGACAGAGAAGAAGCTATTCTCATTTCAAAGAGCTGTCCTACCTGCTTCCAAAAAATAATTTTTAATTATTTTATTTTTATATAATCTAATTTTATTCTCTCCACAACCCTCACAGGTAGGTGTCAACATTCCGATTTTACAATATAGGACAACAACTTACACAGATTCATAATCTGCACTACACAAGTCAGGTTCGTAACTGCAAAAAAAAAAATGAAAAAGCTTTCACAGCTGACTCAAACTCGCAAGCACTCCTTGTTTCCCACCTCTGTACCTTCATGTCCAATGTTGCCCGGGAGAACATTCTCTCCCTTTTCTGCCAATCAAACTTCGATCCCTGTCTGTCCCAGCTCAAATCACATATTATTCTGAAATTTCAAAGCACAGGCATAAAAAGAAGATTCTAAATGCCCTTTGAGAGGAAAAACAGGTCATTTACAGAAAAATGAAAACCAGCATGGCATCAGGCTTCTCAAATACATTAGTGCTAAAAGAATACAGAAAAACACCTTCAACCCCCAGAGGAAAAGTTAATTTTATCCTAGAATTCTATACTTAGTCAATGTATTGATTAAACTTAAGGCTACAATGAAGATGTTTTCAGTCATAAAAGGACCTAGAGAGTTTTTACCTTTTACATGCCCTTTAAAACATATTTGGAGGGTGTTCTCCAGCAAAACCAATGATTGAGCTAAGAGAGAGATTAAAAAGCATAGGATCACACTGACAACAGCAAAAGCTGGTGAGGATGCAAAGCAACACTCTCATACACTGCTGGCAGAAATGCAAAATGCTACACACAGTTGCTTTGAAGGACAAGTTTGGTCCAATGATGGTAACATGTGCGATGGTACAATGTGATGTGCCTTGTGCTACAGAAGTATTCTCAGGATGCAATGGGAGACAAAGCAATGCCACATAGATTGTGGTGGAAAGACAGGACATAATTAAACCTGAGCTTTGGCAACATCACTCTGGGTGCCATACCAGGGGCAGGAGATCAGCTGGAAGGTTAACACCATCCAGAGCTGTATCAAAATGGACTTCAGTTATGGGAGTGGCAGCTTTGACAGCTCTCAGGGGAGTACCACCCACAGGACATGATGCCAGCTGATTGGCTGTGTGGTATTGGAAAAGGGAAAAACTCTAGTATGATTTTTATGCTTTTAGCTTTGCTTGTTATGTACGGGGAGATAATTTATATAGAAAGATACATTTTTAACAGGGGTATGGGCTAGGAAATTGGTGAACTCAGCGTTGAGTGTGACAGGCTGAAGGAAATGTTCAGTGTCTTTTAGATACTTAGGCCTGGTGTTCAGAAGGGAGAAGAGTCTTGAAACAGATTCGGGTGTGACAAGCTTACAATGATACTCACTGAGAAGAGATTTCTGTAGGACATTGGGGCGAATCTCCAATGGAAGTTTAGACCGTGTAACTGAGGAACACGGACGTTAAAGGGGAAGCTGGGGAATGATGTCCCATGAAGGAACCTAAGCACAAGTAGCCAGAGAGGTAGGAGAAAATTCAGAAAGAGGCATCATCATATAAACATTGCTAATCAATCTTCAACGCGGCCTAGTCCTCTTCTATTAATGAGGGTGAAGCCATCCAATTGCATGTGTCGAGGCTAGGTGTGCCTCAATTCGTCACAGTGGTTTGCATGCAAGTGATTAAGTTACTGAATTGTTTACACCGTTTCTAAATCTAGACATCATCATACTTGAGAGTTGTGTATTGCAGGATGGTTAAGCAGTTGTTCATGTAATTCAGACGTTGCCAAGAATTTTCTGTAGAGGGGTACATGTAAATATTTAGGCTTTGTGAGCTAGAGGGTCTTTGTAGCTATTCAACTTTGCCACTGTGGCATAAAGTATCCATTGGCTATATGTAAATGAGTGGGTGTGGCTGAGTTCCAGTAAAACAATGTACGAAACTAAAATTCGAATTTCAACAATCTTATTTTGATATTTTCAACCATTCAAAATTTTTAAAAAGTCTTAGCTCTCTGGCTATACAAACCACACAGCTGTTTAGATTTGCCCCCGAAGCCATAACTTGCTGACCTCTGATATAATTACCGTCGAATACTGAAAGCCACATCTAGAATTATGAGGCATAGAGTGGAAGAAATGAATTTTACTTTCAAATTATAATGTAATGGGTCAATAGCTAAGAAATGGATGAAAGTGCAAGTAATTCCACGTGGTCTATTTTCGCTATCCTGAGTGCCGTATCCAGAACTCACTCCGTGACAACTCTCCATAAGAATACATGCTTCCTTTCCCAATTTTGACGATACATCAACTTATCAAATTTGACTTAAATGCATAATCTCTTTACTGCTTTGTACCATGGTGGGCTTAATAACATTGTAGTTCTTAGAAAGTACCTCAGCAGATGGCATTTTGCCTTTTAAATATTCTCCCTGTTACCTAGCCAATATTTTCTTCCTTGCTTCATCTCTTTAAGAGTTCATTATCACTGGATTTATTCAGCTACCTTAAAAATGAATGGGGTTTTCAGAGCAAAATAAATGCCATAAAATATCTGTGGGGAGAGTTTAATTTAGCAATTATCTGGAACATTAACAGTTACCTAGCCTGATCCTGGAATAAGATTGTCTCCTTCCGATAATGGAAACCATTTTGAATTCATGCGTATAGCTGAGCCATATGACAGTGGGAATAAAGAGCATGCTAAATTTTCCAGGTCCATAACTGCCAAAAAGCAAAGCAATGAAACATAACAATTTTCTAAAATTTCTGTGCCAGCTTCTTTATGATTCCAGCCATTATTTTCTGAAATGATAGTAATTTCCAAGTTTAATGTTATAGTCTTTGATCTAACATCAAATCCAGAGAAATCATTGAGAAGAATTTACAATAAATCTTTAAAATATGGGTTTGAGAGGTTTACTTGCTGATGAAATTCACGGGAATTTTAAATGTGTATGGTAATAAGAAAAAGTGAAACTTTTTCCTAAAGGTGATGAGCTATTTGGCCATGTTGGAGGGAAAATATTCATACCTAGGTATGAAATCTATTTAAAGATATAAATCTGGTTCTCCCTTCCAAAATACTTTATGGCTGTAAGTTGGTTGCCAGGAAAGGTCAACACTTAAAAAAACCCTTTTTATAATACCCGAGTCTCTACAGAGAAACTTAACCCACAGCTTTAACTTAGTAAATTATTTTTCCTTTTTGGAGGGCCTTTCTAACAAAACAAAAGCAAAAATAAGAATAAACATAAAAACAGAAAACAAAATAATACAAAAATTTTCCCTTGACTCTCATCAGAGAACATTCATAATATTAACTACTTGTGATTCTACTTTTCTTAATGAGTAATAGTTCATATGTTTTCCCCATGAGGTCTTTTTAGATATTGAAAGTTTAAAAATCATGAACTTGAGATATGAGACAAAGCTTTGACTGCCAGCATGGACACTAGCCAATGTGTCTCAGATTTTTGAGCCTGAGTCTCTGTTTACTAAAGGAAGATAACAATACACCTAATTTATAGGATTATTGCAAGCACATGCTGAGACTTTGCATGCCATATATGTGCTTAATAAATGTTACTTGCTATATTTAGGGTAATTATGTTTGGTCCAGCGGAGAACACATTTTGCTAACCCCTCTCCTATCTGAGACAACAAGGCTTTTAGGATTCCTTGGGTGACACTGGGAAATGGCATATTATGACCATCTGCCTTCTCTCTGAGGAGGCCAGAAGCACCTGGTAGCATTGCAGGACATGCCAGGTTCTACTTCTACCCAAAGGGAAGAGTAGGAAAAAAATCCATGTGGGACCTGTGCTAACCACAGAAAGAAAAATTTTTTGAACCCAGAGAGACTAATAATAAGCACATACTGACATATTCTGAAAAGAAACTTCTTTAATGAGTCAATTGCTAAACTCAGCTATACACTGGTTATTTGGAACACTATAGCACTGATCTTAGAGACATCCAATCAATGTTACACTATTTCATGGTAATCCAATAAACATTTTGACATGCTACCCATAAAAACTGCCATCACATGGTATATGGATAATTGACTTTCCTAACAATGTGCCCAGGGCATTGATCAGGGAATGTGATTTACTTGTGTTGTGTTGGAGTAGAGAGAACATAACCTAGATATTTTCCAGAGTCTCCTCCTCCATGGAATTGCTCCACCATTTATTCAATTGTTCAAGCCAGAAACCTGGATCATCCTTGGCACCTTCTCCTTACCTCCTATAAACAATCTACCAATTTTATCCCTCAGATATTTTCTGTAACTCTTGATTTCTTTGTCTTTTACTACCACCACTCTAAAGCCCGAACAGATTGATGAAAATAATAAACCTTCAATTTATTTTAATTTAAGACTGTTCTTGCCAGCAAGGAAAATTTAGTCCATTTTAACTATCCAGTTATTGACTGTGCATTATATTTATTCATTAATCATTCAGTGGGGATAACTTTAAAAATATATTAAATGGTAAAAATGATGAGTTCTAAAGAAAAGGCTCCTAACTGGCTATTACCTTTCCTTATAATTCATCCCCCACCCAGAATGATTTCATCACCATGCAAACCTGATCACATCACTGTCCCTGCTTAAAGTCTCTTTAGTTCCACGTGTCTCTTAAACTAAAGCTAAAAATCCTTCCTGTGAGCTTCCAGGCCCCGTAGCTCTGACTCCCTTGAATCACCTGCCTGAATGCACATCTCTTGTCCTCCTGGTCCATACCTGTCACATCATCTTTCATATCCTTATGCAACTATGCTCCTTAGCTCCCCATGCTATTCCCTTTGCATAGGACAGTCTTCCCTCCCTTTATGCTTAGTTATATACTCCTCATCCCTTAGTTCTTGGATCTATTTTGAGTTCTTTGGAGAGTCTTCTTAGACTTCCTTTGAGGTGGTCAAATTCCTTTCTTGCACCCTGTCATAGTACCATAGTACCATATAATCACAGCACCACAGTATCGCAGAACTTACATCATTACTGGAACCATGTATATGTATGACTCTGGGTAATGTACAACCTCACTGAGATCAGAGATCATGTCTTTTTGATTTCTTTCCATTTCCTTGTTCTATAACTAGGGCAAAATGTCAGCACATTCATTGATAAGAAATTCGATAAATATTTGTTGAAGAGATAAAGCGAATCTGACATTCTTAGCTTGGATTAAATAATTGTATTCTCTTCTTAACTTTTATTTGTTGATTTGAAAATAATGTCTAATGATATTTATTTTATTCACCCAATGGAACTGTCATGGGGATAAAAAATATAATATGTAAAATTCTTCAAAATGTTTGCCTCCTCAAATGAAACCAGTGAAACTATTTTCTAACTATTGAAGGAAATAAGAGCAGTACATTATTAAATTCTATTCAGTGTATTTTTATGTTGTGGACTGCTCTGCCTGGTTCTAGGAATTGTAACTCAACCTCTTGTGACTAAGGGCAAGCGACGACCTTTGGAATGGGAGCAGCAGGAGACAAAGCTTGCCTCTGGTAGCAAATGCTGCCTCAGTTTCCTCCCTGCCCCCAAAGCATGGTCAATGTCCATGGCAGGAATGACCCCTCAGAGAGGGACAACCTAGGTCAGACATGATCACTTGGGAGGCCATCATGGAAGGACTTGGGGGCTTTGACAAATGGGGAGCAATGGACTCTCACCCTCCGGCTTTGACAAAGCCCGAGTCCCCATGTACTCTGGGAGAAGTACTTCCTGGCTCCAACCCCTTAAGCCTGAATACCTGATGGGGAGGCAGTGCAGCTCCTTGCCTTGCTAGAGTGGTACCTGGGGTAAATCAGGCATAAGAAAGACTATGTAAAAATCCTGTGAAACCTGCTTTGTTTAGAATGCTCTCATTTAAATCATAAGGGTCCAAGCAAGAAGTTTGTTCCTCAAAGTTTTATGGCTTGTGAAGCTATCTGACCCTGACTGAGAATAAGCCCGCATAGTTCTTTGAATGCTATCTATTGTTTGATTCTTACCTGTATTCTTGTGCAAACAAACTCAATAAAAGCCGTTTGAGCAGGGGGCTCTTGGCCCTTCCCCTTCGAGAGATTGGCCACCCTTCTTCCCCAAGTAGATCATGTCTTGGTAGTGTTTAATTTCATCCACGGCACACAGGGGGACTTGTGAGGAAAGTTGCCCCCACATTTTTATTAAGAATTTTTTAATTCAAATTTTTGCTTTTGAAATGGGTAACTCACTCTGGGGGATACCTCTGTGAAAACAACAAAACCTATTCTCTGTGAGGGGTAAGAAGATTTACTCCTTAAGACTTTCAGCAATGTAGGTTTGTTGCTCTTTGAGGAGAAGCTTGGGATGTGTTAGGCACATTCTAATTTTAATATGCAAAATCTGATGAAGTGAAGAACTAGATAAAGTATGACTAGAAGGCAATTGTGGGAAGAAATTCAGTTACAGGCCTTGTGGTTCTACAGTTTGTATTTCCAGAAGAGAGACCTCAAACAGCTCCAGAAGGAAAGAAAGCAAATCTCCTGTTATCAGTCTGAGGGTGCCCACAGAATGGGAGACTACCCATTCTGGGAGAATATATTATATTTTGAACTAGATATAAAAATATTTTTAAAACATTGCTCCTCTTGAAAACTAATGACAAAATTTCATTCAGTGCATACAATTTTCCACTTTTAGAATGTAATGGTGCTGGGTCAAATCAATATAAAAACACAAAGTATTAGGTATTTGCTATGTTTTTCATTTCACTTTTTGTCTTTTTGTGGTTTTGGATATTACATTCAATTTGAGTTAGGAGTTTCTATCAAAGAACATGAAGATGAAAGTTTATAATTTAGTTGAAATGAAACAAACTTTTCTAAATAAAACTGGTGACTACATTAGCTTGATTTTCAAAATGAATAATAGAACAATTTAGGTTCATTTTATAGTATTTAAATAGAATGTGTTAAAGAGAAGAACTAAAAAAGGTAAGTCTAACTGTAAACATAAGGTGGTTGGATTAACTTTTTCAACATAATATGGTAAGAAAAATTGTTTAAAATATTTTTTTGTGCAAAATGCAATCAAATCTAATCAGTTTGGCATTAATTAAGCTCTAATAATGTACTTCACTATCTCTCCTAAGGAGTGTGATCCGTTTCCCCATCATCCAGGTCGATTTGTGCACATTATGGTGTCATCATAATTTTAAAACATACTGTGAAAATGACAGAGCTGCAAAATTAAAATAAATGATTAATGGTATTTTTTTCATGTTTTGTACTAATAGGTATTACTGAGCCTTTAAATTAATAGAGCTGTCAAGCTCACGGGTGTTACAGATCCAACAATGAACCAAAATGGAAATTATATATTCCACAGACACCTAAAGATGACACTTTGGAATATTTTAAATTTTAATTAGTAGGTGCCATTGTTTTGTTCCCTGTATCAACCGCAAATTAATTGGAAATTAGTCATGACCAATCCCTTTTTTAACAATCTGAAATGAAAAAGGTTGGTGCTTCATACCTTAACATTCTTGTTTGGGGGCCAGAAAGCATACATGCAGTAAATTGCATTGTCAATTACAAAAACAACAACTGTTGTGAAATTAGGAAAAATTATGCACAGGTAAACAAAACTAATTAATGCATAAGTAACAGGGGAACACACGAAATAATGCCCAACTAAACACTGAAGTGCCAGTCTTTGAAAAAAAAAATAAAGGCTTTAGAAATGCAAATTTATGCACAGCATTTACCAATAAAGTCTTAGGCAAAAAGATGTTTTTAGTTTGTTTTATTTAACTGCTTTTGGAGTCCCACTACCACTCATACCTTAAAAAAATATACCCATCAGAACAGCAATATGCTTATTCAAACATATGCCAAGATGGCAAAAGATTGTTAGTTAATTTTTTATTCTGCAAAATGTCAAGACTAGACTCATTAAATAACAAATGATGGTATTTCCTTCCTTAAGATTTATCTTTACTGGGGACTTCCACCAAGATGGAGGCGTAGGTGGAAACACTGTGCTTTCTCCCACAACCAAGTTTGAATACAACAAAGGTTTAGTAAACAAAGACTCAGCCAAAGAACAGAAAATTGAACTATATGGAAGTCCAACAACAACGAACCTTTCAACTGAGACTGGTAAGAGGGGCGGAGCCAGCAGGGGAGCCGGGTCAGGCAGGAAAGATCCCCTGACCCAGGCACTTAGGCAGCCAGGGTAGCAGTGTAGACCCAGTGAGGGTGTGGGGGCAGGGTGACTGCCGTCACACATTTGCGCACAGATAAACCAGCAGAGGAGTGAGCAGTGAGATGCACCACGCGGGCCCCAGCAGGCGAATCCAGTGAGTGCGCAAGGCGGCGGACCGGACTGTGGTCCCACTTTCATGAGCAGTGGGATGGACCGCATGGCCCTGGCAGCAGGAGGCGGCAGAGGGGACTACCATTGTTTTCCCTTGACCCTACCCCCACATACAGAGTCATAACCCAGTGACCTGGCTCATCCCACCCTGATGAACACCTAAGGCTACGCCCCTCAAACATAACAGGTTTGAACAGACCAAACATCATGACTCAAGAACAGCTCAAAGCCCCAGAGCCAATAACTCTAAGTGAAAAAGAAATAGTGAGCCTCTCAGATGCACAGTTAAAATACTAGTGATCAGGATGCTCACAGAACTGGTGGATTATAGTCACAAATTAGAGGAACACATGAAGGCTAAACTAATTGAAATGAAGGGAAATGCACAGGAAACCAATAGTGATGGAAAGGAAACTGGGACTCAAATCAAAGGGGTGGACCAGAAGGAAGAAAAAAATGACCAAACAGAAAAATATGAAGAAACAAGAATTCAAAAAAATGAGGAGAGGATTAAGAACCTCCAGGACATCTTTAAACATTCCAACATCCGAATTATAGGGTTACCAGAAGGGAGAAAGAAACAGCCACAAGTGGAAAACTTATTTGAACAAATAATAAGGAGAACTTCCCCAGTCTGGCAAAGGAAATAGACTTCCAGGAAATCCAGGAAGCTCAGAGAGTCCTAAAGAAGTTGGACCCAAGAAGGAACACACCAAGGCATATTGTCATTACATTAGCCAAGATTAAAATGAAGGAGAGAATCCTAGAAGCAGCAAGAGATAAGGGGGCAGTCACCTACAAAGGAGTTCCCATCAGACTGTCAGCTGATTTCTCAAAAGAGACTTTACAGGCATTAAGGGGCTGGAAAGAAGTATTCCAAGTCATGAAATCCAAAGACCTACAGCCAAGATTGCTCTATCCAGGAAAGCTTTCATTTAGAATGGAAGGACAGATAAAGTGCTTCCCAGATAAGGTCAAGTTCAAGGAGTTCATCATCACCAAGCCCTTATTATATGAAATGCTAAAGGGACTTATCTAAGAAAAAGAAGATAAAAAATATGAACAGTGAAGGGACAGCAAACTCACGGTTATTAACAACCACACCTAAACCAAAAGCAAACTAAGAGAACAGCTAGATCAGGAGCAGAACTACAGAAACAGAGATCACATGGAGGGTTAGCAACAGGGGAGTGGGAGGAAGAGAAGGGAGGAGAAGGTACAGAGAATAGCATAGATGGTAGGTAGAAAATAGAAAGGGGGAGGAAAAATAGAAAAATAAATAAATATGATTATATTAAAAATACTTATCTTTATTCTGTATTTAAATATTAGGCAAAATGCAATTTCTGTGCACATCTGGAAAATATTCATTATCTACACCTACCTCTTAAGCATTTTCCAACTGAGAAGTTTTGGGTTACTCTTTGTCTTGCATCACTAACAATACTAATATTCTTTTATCATATATATTTAATCTTTTAAAGTAAGCCATTACATCAGCTTAAGATTCTTTGAAATGTTTCAAAGTCAGCAAGTGTCAAGTTATAATGGTTGCGTAACTTTTAATGAGAAAATAATATTCTTATCAAATTTTCAAAACAAGACTAATTATTAGGAAATAAACCTGGTGCATTCAATATTATTTCATATTATTTAAAGTTAATTGATTTAATGAAAGGGTCTTGGGAGATTCAACAGTTAGGTAAACCTGCAGATAACTTCTATAGCACTACTATGAGCTTTGCATAGTAATTTTCCAAAGCTGCATAGTAATTTTCCTAAGCAGTTTTCCCCCTCCCTCCTTATGGAAATCCTATACAATACTGCTTTCAAGGAGTGAAAATATTTTAAATCTCAGACTATATTAAATTTCTGCAAAAGTGCTGAAAAAGTTGACAATTTTGTAAAAAGCTGGTATATAAAAGTTTTCATAAAATGGTTGAGATTCTATAGTAAAACGGTTATAAGGCTGTATAATTTCAAATCTGTTTTCAGTTCCCAGGTTTGTGATCAATTAATTTAGGTAATAGGTACAGGATTGCCCACCTAGTATAAAGATAAGCAAATTCTATCTGTTTTCCTACTTTTCGAATTCACCCCATTCTATCCATAAATTTTCCTATGTGCCATTTATATTTAGGCTTTGGTAGCTTTTTTTCAGGAAACATAATTCTATTCATAATTTTCCTTTAAAATTGTACAGTATCTTTAATAATCAAGAGAGAGATAAGCACATAAACTATGAAAGAAAGCAATCCATCCAATTCCACTGTAGTATCTAATATAATATTATGTAAGGTGTTCATTTCAATGGTATTCCCAAGTAGAAAGATTTTTATGGTATTCAACTGTATAAGTGGGCTGAAAGTGGAATCAAAACAGTCTCATCTCAGCACTCTTTGCTTCTCAATGCTCAGTGTCCTGTGCTGGGTTGGCTGTGGTTCCATCTGCTAGTTCAAGTGCCAAGGAGTCTCATTGGCCTGGCTGCTGGTTTTACGCCTGTGCTCCTTTATGCAATACTATGCATTAAAGACAACTTCAGAGTCATTGTATTTCCTTCTCTGATCTTTTTATCTGTAACAAGCTTAACAAGGAAAACAAGCTTAAGGAAGCCCTGGCGTGTTTGGGAGTAGGAAAACAAGTTAGGGACTGTTCCAGCCTCACAATTCTTTGCCTTATGACCTTGGACATTCATCTGAAGTCACCTCCACAGCCTAAAAGTCTCCCAAATGATCACATAACTTATTTGTAAAGTCTTAAGATTTCTTTACTTACAGACAAAGTGATCCCCAAACCAGACTCATGTGATCATCTGTATCATTACTGGTTTAACAAAACACCTAAAACTGAACTTTATCCTCATAGCTGAGTAAAAAAGCTACAATTTTTTGGTTAATTATTTTCACTAGAACAAACAAAAAGGTAAAAGCTGTCTCAAATGCTTAAAAGGAGGACACAGGAATAGAAAAATAAATGAATGAAGTTATCTCAAAATGAATACGATTTAAGATTTAAGTTCTGGGGCATTTCTTAGACTTATTTAGCTTTTGTAAGATATATGAAAATGGGGACTATACTGTGAAGTCTCAAAGTTGGTAGGTAACCAAGTTCTGGCTAACAATAATATGCCAACTGGATGGGGACAATTTATGCCAAACTCGGAAACATCTATAGACAATAAAATCTCAGGAGAGTGGTGACGATTTCAGTGCCAGTCAAAAAGAAGCACACACCATCCTGTCTCTCCACTGAAGGCAACTACAGACCCTGCACATGGAGCAGCTACAGCCGGACGCTGAAGGGCAACTGACCGCAGGCAGGTGGCGGAAGGAAACCAGAGCAAGAAGTGCCATTGAACCCGTGCTGAGCGCCCTGTTTTACCCCCTCTCATATTTCCCAGCCTGGACTTAATTAACGGCAGCCCCCAAACCTGGAACTGTATATATACCAAGTAAAGAGAGAGCGCTGTAAGAAAAGCCCCACCTTTCTATCTAAAGGGGCAGAAAATTATAGCACCATAGGTCAGAGAGAGTGGGAAAAAGATCTTGTCTTATTTATCCCCTAATTTCTCTCTTCCTAGTCTTCTGGAAATTCCATAGCAGTGGCAGGTGCCTACAACTACAGTGAAGAAAAGCCCTTTTCTCTGACCAGTGAGATAACGGTCCCAAAAGCAGGGGTAAATACCTGATACTTTTCCCTCCCATGTCCCTTATTAGACAGCCCTGGAGGCAGATGCTACATCGGGATTCACATGGTAGGGCAGGGAAAGTAAGGGCTTAGACTTCTAACCAGAAGAGCAGTCTGAGAACCCTGGGAGGCAAAAAGATAAGAATAAATAAAAATAAATAAATAAATAAAACAACAAAAAGCAAACAACTAAAACCCTCAGGGAGATCCTAGAGTAGAGGAAGGCATAAGAAGAAAGCTATAGCCCTGGCTGGTGTAGCTCAGTGGATTGAGTGCCACGGGGTCACTGCTTTGATTCCCAATCAGGGTACATGCCTGCATTGCAGGCCAGGTCCCCTGTGGGGACATGTGAGAGGCAGCCGCACATTGATGTTTCTTTCCATCTCTTTCTCTCTTCCTTCCCCTCTCTCTAAAAATAAATAAATATAATCTTTAAAAAAATAAAGTGTGTAATCTCCTAAGTACATCTCCAAGCCTGGCATGCATAGATTTGACTATCAGAAGCACACTGACAATTTAGAGAACTGAATCAAAGGGAAGCTCACCACTCAGGTTGCAGGCAGGACTATGGATCTTGCATACGTAGGATAAATCTGAGTAACATTGCAAAGACTTTGAAAGCTTAACTGACATTAGAATCACAACTCATAGGAAGGAGATCAGAATCTGTAATCTGAACCTAATTGGGTCAGTAACTGCTAAAACAATAACGACAAGTCAGTAGTCCCCACAAAAATTAAACAACACCCAGAGTTAACACGACATTTAACATATTCAGGATACAGGGCTTTTCTGGGGGTTCTGGCAAAGATGAAGGCATAGGTAGAAATGCTCTGCTTTCTTACACAACCAAAAGAAGGATAACAACAATAAACAACCAGAAGTGCCAGAAAATCAAAGTGCATGGAACTCCGACATCCAAGGAGTTAAAGAAACATCCATCCAGACTGGTAGGTGGGACAGAGATGGAAGACGGACAGCTGAGTAAAAAGGACTCCCAGCAAGGCAGTGGACCACGCAGGCAAGACAAGGCTGGCTGAATGGGAAACTGAAGAATCGAAGCTAGCTGTAAAATACTGTGGGTGTTGCAACAGCATGAGAAACTCCCAGTCTCATAGGAGAGTTAGTTGGAAGGTGGGGCTAAAGCAGAGCAAGCAGGCTGCATTGTTTTCTGTCTGATGCCTCCTCCACAGACAGCGCCACAATGCAGCAAAGAGGGTTGCCCCACCACGGTGAATACCTAAGTCTTTGGCCCCTTACAACTTAACAGGTCTGCCAAGACAAAGAAATATGGCCCAAATGAAAGAACAGAAACACTCCACAAAAAGAGTTAAGCAACAAGGGAATAGACAACCTGTTTGATGCAGAGTTCAAAATACTGGTAATCAGTATGCACACTGAATTGATTAAGCTCAGTCCCAAAATGAAGGAAGTCATGAAGGCTACTCACAATGAAATAAAGCAAAATATACAGGGAACCAACAGGGAAGGGAAGGAAACAAGGATTCAAATCAATGATTTGGAACAAAAGGAAGAAATAAACATTCAACTGGGACAGAATGAAGAAACAAGAATTCAAAAAGAGTAAAGAGAAGCTTAGGAAGCTCTGAGACAAATTTAAGGACTCTAACATCTGAATCATAGGTTCTCCTTTTGTGCCAGAAAGGAAAGAACAAGAACAAGAAATTGAAAACTTATTTGAATAAAAAAATGAAGGAAAACTTCCCCAATCTGGTAAAGGAAATAGACTTCCAAGAAGTTCAGCAAGCCCAGAGAGTCCCAAAGAAATTAGACCCAAGGAGGAACACACCAAGGCATATCATAATTAAGTTACCCAAGATTAAAGATAGAGAATCTTAAAAGCAGCAAGAGAAGAGGAGACAGTTACCTACAAAGGACTGCCTGTAAGACTATCAGCTGATTTATCAAAAGAAACCTTACAGGCATGAGAGGGTTAGAAAGAAGTATTCAAAATCATGAAAAGCAATGACCTACCACCTAGATTACTCTATCATTTAGAATGGAAGGACAAATAAAGTGCTTCCCAGATAAGGTCAAGTTAAAGGAGTTCATCATTACCAAGCCTTTATTATGTGAAATGCTAAAGGGATTTATCCAAGAAATAGAAGATCAAAAACTGTAAACAGTAAAATGACAACAAACTCACACCTATCAATGACTGCACCTAAAGAAAAAAAACACAAGAACTAAGCAAACAACTAGAACAAGAACAGAATCAGAGAAATAGAGATCGCATGGAGGGTATTCAGTGGGGAAGGTGAGGAAGAATGGGGAAAAGGGTACAAGGAATAAAAAGCATAATAGGTAGGCATAAAAATACATGGGGGCAAGTTAAGAATAGTATAGGAAACACAGAAGCCAAAGAACTTATATGTATAACCCATGGACAGGCACTAAGGTAGAGGGGAGAATGCTGGAGAGCTGTGGGTGCTGGGCAGAGGGGGAGTAAAGGGGAGAAAATTAATTGGTACAACAGTAATAGCATAATCAATAAAATATACTTAAAATATATATATTCAGGATACAATCCAAAATTTCTCAACATACACTGATCCAGGAAAATCTCAAAAACTCCTAGGGGGAAAAATAGCTGATGATGTAACTTCTGAGATGATACCCATGTTGAAATGATCAGACAAGGACTTTACAGTAGCTACTATAACCATGCCCCAAGAAGTAATGGCAAATGCTCTTGAAAAGAGAGAGAGAACCCATTGGCTGAGAAATAGAGGATGTTAAAAAAATGAAACCAATTGGAAATTTTATAACTGAATAGCACAGTGACTAAAACAAACAAAATGACTGGATGGGTGCAAGAACAGAATGCAGATGAGGGAGAAAAAAGTCAGTGGACTTTGAATATAGATAAAAATACTATCCAGTACAAACAACAGAAAAAAACAAAGAGGGAAAAAATTAACAGGAACTCAGAGACCTATGAGATAATACACAAAGCATCTAAAACATCAACAGAATTTTAGAAGGAAAGGAGAGTATGGTGCTTAAATAAATAGCTGAAAAAATGATGTCAGAAAACTTCACAGTTTGGCAAGACACAAACCACCTATATTCATGAAGATCAGAGGAACTAAGAATAAGCTCAAAGAAATCTATGCCCAGACTCATCAAAATCAAATGACTGAAAACTAAAAACAAAGAAAAAAATCAAAAGCAGTCTGAAAAAAATGATGCATTGCATATTGTGGAGAAATGCTTTAAATGCTTATGGATTTCTTATCAGACCATATTATATAAAAGACATTATGTGAGGTATGAAGGGGAGTAAGGAAGAATATTAAAATGCTTATAATTAATTCTAAATAGCTAGATGCATACACACATAGCTGAAATACAGAGCCATACATTGGGATGACATTAAGAAAACATTAACAGAGAGTTAGGAGTACAAAGGATCAGGCAAATATTTTGGAAAAATGAGGCATTAAAAGGCTTCATGAGGAAATCAATGCTAAGTTTGGCATTGAAGGAAGGAATTTTCTTTTCTTTTTAGTATATATGTATTTATAATCCCATCATCTTCCAGAAAGATTTTTTTGAAGCAACTTACAAAAATTACATATTTATCCCAACAGGATATAATTAAATCAGGCATTCTGAGTAAAGAAAAAAAATAAGTATAACAAAATAAAATACAGGTAAGATTAGACAAAAAAAATACAAACCATTTGTCCTAGACAATTGCTGGCAAAAAACTACAGATTTGCTGGTAGCTGGCTTTTAGGCCAGGAGAATGAGTCTATTTCTGAACCACTGAATGGAGAATGGGATATTTAGGGACAAAATGAAAAAAAGTATGAGTAGAAAGCTCCTGGAAAATGATCTCTATGTACCACAGCAGGCTGATACCAGCCTTGGAGGGATAATTTCACGTAATAACAAGGGTTCTGAGCTTCATTCTGTATGAAATGAGGAGGCATTGAATTCTGACATCAGTGAGTAAGATAATCACAGTCATATTATTCCATAGTAATTTAGGTAGTAATATGATGGATGATTTTGACTATACTGGGAACCAAAAAAAAAGTATTAAAAAGAAAAAAAATTGTCTTTTGGTCACTCATGTTTCTTTTTTGGAGAAGTGTCTATTCAGATCTTCTGATCATCAATAATCATCAGAGAAATTAAAATCAAAACCAAAAAGAGATTATCACCTCCTACCTACCAGAATTATTATCACCAATACATTACAAGCAGGTGTTGGTAAGGATGTGGAGAAAAGGAAATTCTTGTGCATATTGGTAGGAATGAAGACTGGTGCAGCCACTATAAAAAATAGAGTGGAGGTTCCTCAAAAAATTAAAAATGGAATTCCCTTATGACCTAGGCATTCCACTCCTGAAATATATCTGAAAAAACCCCAAATGATAATTTGAAAGAATATATGCTTCCTATGTTGGTTATGACATTATTTACATTAGCCACAATATGAAAACAACCCAAGTGTCCATCAATAGATTAATGGATAAAAAGCTGTGATACCTATAGGTGAGATCATACAGAATTTGTCTTCCACTGCCTGGCTTATTTCACTCAGCATAATACTCTCCAGATAATCCATGCTGTCTCAAATGGTAGGAGATCCTTCTTTCTTTCTGCTTCATAGAATTTCATTGTGTAAATGTATCATAATTTTGTGATCCATTCATTTAACAAACAAGCAAGCAAAATATAACCAGAGACATTGAAATAAAGAACAAACTGACAGTAACCAGAGGGGAGGTGGGAGCGGATAATGAGAAAAAAAGGGGGAAGGGTTTTCAGGAACATGTATAAAGGACATATGGGCAAAACCAAAGGGGGGTACGATCAAGGGGGGGTAAGTGGGCATGGCTGGGATGGGGGGCAGTAGTGAAGGGAAAATGAAGACAACTGTACTTGAACAATGATAAAAAATGTGGACAGAAAAAAAAGCTGTGGTATATATATAATGGAATACTACTTGGCCATTAAAAAGAATGAAATCTTACCTTTTGTGACAGCATGGATGTATCTAGAGGGTATCATGCTAAGTAAATAAGTCAGACAAAGACAAATGCCATATGATATAACTTATATGTAAAATCTATAAAACAAAACAAACAAATAAACAAACAGATACAGACTTACAAAGGCTGGATGAAAAAGGTAAAGTGATTAACCTGTATAAATTGGTAGTCACAAAATAGTCACAGAGATGTAAACTACAGCATAGGGAGTATAGTTAAATATCATAATTATAACTATATATATGGGGCCAGGTGGGCACTAGAAATATTGGGAGGACCACTCTGTAAAATATATGATTGCCTAACCACTATCCTGCACATCTGACAATAATACAGAATAATATTTAATGTAAACTCTAATTGAAAAGAAAAACCAAAAAATAGTTGCTCACCTGATAACACCTTGCTATAGGAATCAATCAAGATACCTTTTCATTTTTGACATGTCTATACCCTGAATAAATCATCTTTTTCTCCAAAAAAGAGAAATATATAAATAAGCCTAAAAATTGAATTATAAATAAGAGTTGTAACTGATGATTAATATTAGATACACTAAAGCCCTGAATAATAACTGAGTGAGGCAGCAAAAGCATCTTAATTAAGAGAAAAGGCATTAAAGCCCCCAGCTTCTCACTGAGCGGAGGTGGGCAAGTTGCTAGACTTACCTAGTTTCAGTTTTTATTTATTTATTTTTGAAATTTTATGATATGGGGATTATAATAACTTTACTGACCTCTTAGATTGGTTGTAAGGATAAAATAAATGTTGTACAGAACCTGGTGCATGATAAACACTCAATAAACATTAGGCATTGTTACCATAGTTTCCTCCAAGCATTTCCAGGACATACAAATGTCTTGAAAATTCAATCAGCTTTTATTTGGTTAAAACTAAATTTCTGGGACGGATAATATTTAAATTTATGTATTTTTTAAATTTTTCTGTCTTAATGGCCTTAAGATTAATTTGTACTTAGCAAATGATTGAAGATTAATACTTTAAATATCTAATTACTTTACATAGAACAATAAAATATATAAATAAAAATTTAATAGGTCCCAGAACACTATTCCTCTTTTAAAGGGGTTATATTTTAAAGTTGTGCTAGAAATCTTTGCACAAACAAACGTCAAAATGAGGTGGAATTCTAGATAATGACAGTGTCTTAGGGCGACAAGAAAAGGATCCAGTCTTCATAGGACAGGGTACAAGCAAGTAGCCAGGGTCTGGGTCCAGAAATGTTAGGACCAAGGAAGGAACCTGGTATTCAAATCACAAACAACATCTTATAAAATGGCCCAAACAGTGAAAATGGGTACAGCAGGAGGCAGACGCTCTACCAGACTGGAGGGATCAAGTATCCGCCCTTGAAATATCAAGTGTAAGGCAGCAAGTCAACCAAGGATTGGTTCATTGGCAGGTATATAACACTGAAAGCTAAGGGTTTTGGGAAGTATTACACCAAAAAAAGGTATAAAAAGGAAAGATACAGGTAAATGCTTTCAGAAGTTGCCTTGACTTTATCTAGAACTTTGATGCGTCTTCACATTTTACCTGTAGTTGTTTCACCATTTAGCTTGTGATCTGTTCATGACGTCCTCCCTGTTTTCTACCATATAAAAGTTTCAGTAATTCTCTTTCACTTGGAGTGATATTGCATTACAACCTCTTTGGCATTACTTCTCATAAGAGTATCACAGGTAGTAACTAATATATGACTATCAATATTTCAAAGTATCGACAGAATGCAGCCTATATAATATATAAAACAAAGACATCCAAGGTGGGGCAAAGTAGGTTTGCAGTTGTTTGTATGAGAAATAATACAATAATTTTAATAAATAATAACACAAGAATAAATTCTGCCTTTCATGTGCTCACAACTGTGAACCTACTTTTGCCATACTCTGTAACTGATAATGCAGAGGTAAGAGGCCCAAAGAAGTTAATCCCATCACACCAGGAAACATAAAGATCAAACATTTTAAGGTTGTGAAAGTATTTTTTTCTCTGATACATTCAAATTCTATGCTTTGAATGTATAATGAAAAAAGATAACTCAAAATAACTTTTACATGCATTTATATATAAAGGATAAGAGAATGAATTACTAGCCAACCTACATTATATTCAGTAAAAGAAGATTTAGTAGAAAGCATTTCTTAAAATTGGTATACTTCCTCAAAAACGTTTAAGAAACCCATGAGTGCAAAATGCATTTGGTAGTGGTGACCTCATGATGTATGAGGCACAGTACTTTCTGGGGTTATAAAGATAACCAAAATAATGGTGCCTGAGCTCAATGAGTTTATGTCTACTGAAAGCTAGACAGATATGTTGATAGGTCCTTTTTAAAAATTTATTCTTATTAAAGTATAGTTGACACACAATATTATATTAGTTTCAGGTGTATAACATAGTAATTTGACATTTCTATACTTTACAATGTGATCACCATGATAAGTCTAGAAACTATCTGGCACTATACAATGTTATTATAATATTATAAAGTACATGTCCTGTTTATTTATTTATTTATGAATCAATACATTACATCCTGTGACTTATTTATTTTGTAACAGGTTGTTTGTACTTCTTATTCACCTTTAACTTGTTAACCCCTCTGGCAGTTATCATTTTACTCTCTGTATCTGTGAGTATGTTTCTGTGTTTTGTTTGTCCATTTTTTTTTTGTTTTTTAGTTCTATATATAAGTGAAATCATGGGGTATATTCTGTAATGTCATGGGGTATTACTTATAGTACTTATAGTTGATTTTGCTACTTTTGTGTTTTAACCTTCATATCAGCTTTTCTAAGTCACTGATCTACTGCCTTTACTATATATTTTCGTTTATCAGTGAGATTTTTCTCTCATATGTTTTCTTATTTATGGTTATAGCCTTTTTTGTGATTTAAAAAAATGATCTTTTAACATTTATTTTAAAACTGAGAACTGTAGTTATTGCTTTTCTGAGAAACTATTTTTCCTTCAATTCTGACTAACTTTGCTGGGTCACATATTATAGATTGTAGTTTCTTTTCTTTTAGCTTTTTGAATATATCCTGCCTCTTCCTCCTGGCCAGAAAAGTTTCTGCTGAGAATCAGCTGATAGCCTTATAGGGATCCCCTTGTAGATGACTAGTCACTTTCCTCTGGATGCCTTCAAGTTTCTCTTTATTTTTAACTTTTGATAATTTAACTATAATGTGTTTTTTGTGGATATCTTTGGGTTCGTTTTATTTGGGACTTTGTGTTTCCTGGATCTGAAAGTCTGTTTCTACCTACAGTAATTTAGGAAAGTTTTTGGCCATTATTTCTTCAAATAAGTTTTCTGCACTTTTCTTTTTTCTCCTTCTGATGTCCATATAATGTTTGTATACTTGATGCCATCCCAAAGGCCCGTTACATTACATTAATCTTTTTAAATTATTTTTTCTTTTTGCTATTCTTTCTTCTGGGTCATTAATCTGTTCTGTATTACATAACCTGTTCTTGTTCCCCTCTAGCATATTTTTAATTATAGTTATTGTAATCTTCAGCTCTGATTAGACTTTTAAAAAATTCCAACTTTCTTATTGTTCTGTGCTCTCCTAACTTTGGTGATCTTACTTATGACCATTACTTTTTATTCTTTATCAGGAAATTAGTTATCTCTGCTTCATTAGGTTGTTAATTTTTTTCTTTTTCTTTCATTTGAAACATATGTCTCTAACTCCTCATTTTGTTTGACATCTTGTGTTTGTTTCTATGAATCAGATGAAAGAGCTACTTTTCTCTATCTTAAAGGAGCAGCCCTGTGTTGGAGCTACCATTGTATAGAGGTGTTAATGGTTTCTTTGGCCAGTTGGCTAGAGCTATAGTGGGTATATGCAGTTCTGGGTTAGCATCCTGGTGTAGGGGACCGGTTTGTTTTGGTCTGGCAAATGTGACACAGCTCTGTATGGAAAACCTACAGAAGCAAAGCGGTGGGCAGGAGCCAGACCTTCAAACTGAGTTTTCCCGTGGGAATCAGGCCTAGAAAATGCATACAGACTGTTATGGCTTGCTCTTGCTAAAACTCCACCACCCTGGTCTAAAACAATAAATGTGTATTGTCTATCTTCAAGGTAATATCCAAAGACTGTATAAACTTTCCCAAAGACAGAGCTAATCAGCCCATTGTCATTCTCCTCTTCATGTTATTTTCATTTCTTTGATTGTACCTAAAATGTAGACAATAACATTCTATGTAATAGATAATAAATCTTTCTCTGATGTAAGGCCCCAGGAAAATAATAAAAGCCTGTCTAGGCAAGGGTTGAGGTGCTCCCCTCTTGAGGGAGTAGCTGAGGCATCCATAGGCACTCTCCCCTTGAGAGAGTAGTCGTGCCATTCCCCTTTTCTCCACAGGATTGTTGTCATCTGTGTATTTATTCTCATCGTCAGCCACAACACGTGGACTCTGCTGGCTGGAGTTCACCACACCCTGGCAGTCCCTATTGCAGGTTGCCCCTTCAGAGTAAGGTTCTCTTGGTTACCACATTGCCTACTTTTCTCTATGTGGTCCCTCTCTTATTCATTCAGCAGAAGCTGTTCAATCAAATTTCAGTGGTTCTTTGGGGGAACTGTCTACATATAGGTGAATATTTGGTATTTTTGTTGGAGGTGAGTTCAGGGTCTTCCTACACCACCATGTGGAACCCCAGTAAGACAACAATTTCAATGTAATATACCATATTTTAGACTTCCAGCCAAGATGGAAGTGTAGGTGGAAACACTGTGGAAGGTGTAGGTGGAAACTCCTCGCACAACCAAGTTTAAAGACAACAAAGTTTTAGTAACAAAAATGCAACTAAAACACAGAAAATTGAACTGTACGGGAAGTCCGACAACAATGGACCATTCGGCCAGACAGATAAGAGGGGTGGAGCCAGCAGCTGGCGGGAACAGGGTTGTACAGAAAAAGGTGGCTGAATTGACCCAGGTGCACAGGTGGTGGTTGGCAGATCCCAGGGGTCGGGTGGCAACCGGCAGACCCAGTGAGGGTGCAAGGCGGCTGGCTGACTGCAATCACACATTCACACTCAGATAAATCAGGCAAAAAAAATGAGCAGTGAGACAAATTTTGCAAACCAGGGCCCCAGCACCAGGAATTAAAGCCTAAAAGCACCAATTGGAAAGACTTTTGGGGGTCAAGGTGCCAGGAGAGGCTCCCAGGTTCACAGAGAGTTTGTTGGAGGGACCTACAGGGTCCTAGAGGGTGCAAAAGCCCACACATCCAAGAACCAGTAACAGAAGGGCCAAATTTGCTTGTGGGAAGCAGCAGAGGGGACCAAAATCCAAGAGAGAGCATGGAACAAGCACCACTGTCCCTCTCTGACCCCGCCCCCCCACATATAGCGTCACAACCCAGTGACCTGGGTCGCCCCACCCTGATGAACACCTAAGAATCGGTCCCTCATACATAACAGGCATGGACAGACCAAAACATTATGTCTCAAGAAGAACAGCTCAAAGCCCCAGAGCCAATACTTCTAAGTGACCAAGAGACAGCCAACCTATCAGATGCACACTTCAAAATATTGGTGATCAGGATGCTCACAGAACTGGTTGATTTTAGTCACAAATTAGAGGAACAAATAAAGGTTAAACTAAGTGAAATGAAGGAAAATGCACAGGAAACCAATAGTGATGGAAAGGAAACTGGGAATCAAATCAATGGAGTGGACCAGAAAAAAGAATAAAATGACCAAACAGAAAAGAATGAAGAAACAAGAATTCAAAAAAATGAGGAGAGGATTAGGAACCTCCAGAACATCTTTAAACATTCCAACATCTTAACTATAGGGGTACCAGAAGGGGAAGAGGAACAGCCATGAGTGGAAAACTTATTTGAACTAATAATAAAGGAGAACATCCCCAATCTGGCAAAGGAAATAGACTTCCAGGAAATCCAGGAAGCTCAGAGAGTCCCAAAGAAGTTGGACCCAAGAAGGAACACACCAAGGCACATTGTCATTACATTAGCCAAGATGAAAATGAAGGAGAGAAAGAATCCTAGAAGCAGCAAGAGATAAGGGGACAGTCACCTACAAAGGAGATCCCATCAGACTATCAGCGCATTTTTCAAAAGAGACCTTACAGGCAAGAAGGGGCTGGAAAGAAGTATTCCAAATCATGAAATCCAAAGACCTACATCCAAGATTGCTCTATCCAGCAAAGCTTTCATTTAGAATGGAAGGACAGATAAAGTGCTTCTCAGATAAGATCAAATTCAAGGAGTTCATCATCACCAAGCCCTTATTATATGCAATGTTAAAGGGACTTATCTAAGAAAAAGAAGATAAAAAATATGAACAGTGAAAGGACAGCAAACTCACAGTTATTAACAACCACACCTAAACCAAAAGCAAACTAAGAGGACAGCTAGATCAGGAGCAGAACCATAGAAATGAAGATCACATGGAGGGTTAGCAACAGGGAAGTGGGAGGAGGAGAAGGGAGGAGAAGGTACAGAGAATAAGTAGCATAGATGGTAGGTAGAAAATAGGGGGGAGGGCAAGAATACTATGGGAAATATAGAATCTAAAGAACTTGTGACACATGGACATAAACTAAAGGAGGGGAAATGGTGGGGGATGGGGTGTGCAGGGTGGAGGGGAATGAAGGGGGGAAATGGGATAACTGTAATGGCATAATCAATAAAATACATTTAAAAATATATAGCATATTTTTCTGAGTATAATGTGCACCTACAGTTTTGGCCAAAACTTTCAGGAAAAATCATTTTAATTTTTAAAATTCAATTATGTATTTATGTACTTATATTTAGATACTTTTTGTATTATAAAGGAATTTTATCATTTATTTTTGAACATGTATGGTACAAGAAATTTTATGTAACCAATAATTACAAAGCACAAGAATGGATGCAAAGTATTTCAGGTACTACCCAAATATAATGTTCATCCTTATTTTTTCTCTCAAAAAATTCAGCAACATTATCCACAGCAGAATATGCTAATGAGTTTTTTGATAAAGCCATGAAGTACTGAGGCAGAACTTTCAGACTAGCGTAGGTCACGGATAGGGTGGAAGAGTGGACAAAATGATGATGTTTAGGTTATAAAGAAAGGGCAGCGTGAAGTGGGTCTTAATGGATGAGTTGTGTTACTCAACTAGACAAATAAGAAAGTTTATTTAGACAAGAAGAGAGTGCATGAAGAGATGAAAAGAAGGAAGAGAATATTGGTGAAACAGAAGCTCAATTTGATTTACATTTTTGTGAGATAAAAAAATTAAATTATTTTCAGGAAAAGAGTGTCATGGTGAGATTAGTATTTTATAGTGACAATTCTGACAAAAAGTAAAAGATGGATTTAAATAGAAAAAATGAAAATAGGGAAAGATTGATGTGGTTATTGCTAGAACTGAGAGTGAAATACAATAAAATGGCCAAATCTAGGATAGTGGTATTAGGGGTGGAAAAAAAGGAAAAGATTTCAGAAATATGTCATACCATTAGTGGGCCTAGTAGTTAATATGAAAGTATGGAGAAGTATAGGATGACTCTCTGGATGCGTAATAGTAACTACTTCAATTGGTAAAGGAAGGAGGAGGAACTTTGGCATGTTAGAAGAAGTCAGTATTGGGTGTAGTAGGGAGAAGGTGCAGGGAGGTAGACGGGCCTATTGTAGTCATTTCTGATGAGGTTTAGTATGGTCACTCCTCACTTAAAAAAACTTTGCTGGGCATCCATGACTTGCAGAACTGGTAATGGGAGGGCTTCGTGTGCAGATACAAAATCTGGCCTAGTCTATGTCCTATGGTATCTTACGGTCACACTCTCCTCCAAAAGCTGTCCCCCACCCCCCAATGACAGAAACACATTGACAACAGAGTCAGTATGTTTGATGTGCTCAGGAGGACGGACCAAGGGGGATGCGACAGAGAGGGGAACACAGGTTCCGGAGTCCAGCCTGAATTAAAGCTCTTCTTGAACTATTTCAATATAATGTCTCCTGTAATTAATCGTTTCTTTTGTTATGATACGCTTAGTAAGATGGCTAATAGTTATAGGGCCAAAATTCATTCTCCCTTAATTCAGTGGCTATTAAAAAACTGTCAACACAGTGATACTGACAGATTTCTGTTTACTATTTTAATGTGATATTATTTAAAAGGTCATAAAATTATATAACATATTTATTTGAAGAGTTAATTTTAAGCTCTTTAGTTTTCGCTTTTTCTGACATTTGAACTCAAGATTGGTGAAATTTGTAAGTCAATATTACATTGATTTTTTTCAATTACTTTAGTGTGGTAAAATAAGTAATATAAAATTTTCCATTTGAATTATATTTAGGTATACAGTTCAATGGCGTAAAGTATATTCACATTGCTGTACAAACATCATTGTCATCTATCTCCAAGACTTATATTACTTTGATTTAAAAAAAAAAACTATTAATTTTTGTAAAAATCAAAGACCTGATTATCACCTGATTTTCCTTTTTATATATCCACTTACAGAAAAACAGAATGTCTGCTGCACTCTAAAATTATATCTAGAGCAATTTCCGCATAAATTGAAGATCAGCTTATGGATATTTAAATTTGGCAAAGAATTTTAACATTCTACCAATTCTTATGTTCTATAAGAGAAACACTGTGTTATTGAATCAAAGCAAAGAACACGTTTTAGTTAAGCCATACCAATGCTATGACTACTAAACATTCCCTTCAGTTGAGTGAGATTTAAAGTTCAAAACTCCATGTGGCTCGAGAAAATGTGGAGCACGCCAGAATGTGAAATAACAATAATGAGCCATAGTCTAATACAGCTCTTGGCCCACTGTAGGCTGTAATAAATGTTTTATGTGAATAAAAGCATTTACAAGGAGAGAAAATTAAATGAGTTATGTAGAATGTATTATTAATTTGACAATTGTGTAGATCATGATAATTAATAGGCAAAATGGATGTCCAATTACTAACAAAAATAAAACAATGAATGTATCATTACAAGTACTGTGTGAAATAAGCTAAAATTATTCTAAAACATTACGTAGCTTTTAACAGGCATGGAGATTTAAAAGCTGGGGAGAAGCATGTGTGATGCACTGAAGGTCAGACCCTGAGGGGCAGTGTCACAAGGACGGACTGGGGACTTTTCAGGTTGAAATCCACGGGGGGAGGTAGCGGCAGACAATGCAGGCAGGGAGCCAGGCCGCTTGTGTTTCCATTTGGATTCTGCTGCTTATTATCTGTGTGGAATCAAGCAAACTATTTCGCCTTTGTCTGCCTCCATTCCTTCATCCACAAAATGAAGCCAATCATAAGTTTTTTGAGAATCAAATGTGTCAAAACAGGTCAAGTGTCTCCAGTGTACATGGCACACACTCAAAGGTTAATAAATGGTAGACATTATTATCGCCATTAATCCTCCATAATTTAAAACATAGCACAAAAACTAGATTCCTCATCCCCCTGAGAAGAGTCCAAAATAGTATAAAGCACTAGTGGAAGGTGTTTGTTTTCACTGGGTTTCATTTATTCACTTGTGCCCCTTTTATGAAAGATGAGAATAGAGCTGATGTCACCCCCACTATCATCCTGTACAGCAACACCATCAACATGAGCACTGCAACTACCATCACCACCAACACTGACAGCACCTCCACCAATCCATCACGAACCCATCATTGCCACCACCACCACCACAACTACCACCGTCACCACAACCCCAGGCTTCACCACTATTTCCACCAACACAATCATGACCCCTGGTTTCCCAACACCCTAACCCTAAACCATCACCACCACCACCACTATATATATATATATAAAATAGCAAGCACCCCCAGCAGTTCATCATGACTGCCACCACCACCCACAACAACAGCTACAACACTTTTAACCTCCACTTGAGTACAAATGTGAACTTAAAAAGTGCCATTGGGAAAACGAACAATAACAGACAAGATGTCGTAAGCATATATATGCTGGCAAAGGGAGGAAGAGGGCATATTTAAAAGGGTCTTTGGAACTGTGTACAGGGATAGCAAAAGGCATAACAAGTGGCCAGTCTAGAGTAATTTTTTACACATGTTTATTTTACACTGTTATTGCAGAATTAATGTATTTCACATACTTGGGGTTCGAGTAGCTAAAATAAATATACCAGAAATAAACAAAAAGTCATAGGTATGTGCTGTAGAAAAGGCTGGACTGATATCTTCTGGGGAAAACCACTGGAAAAGTGCAATTAAAGCTTTCCTCTTACATGTTAACTTGTGCTGTTTGGAATCTGTAGCTAAAGCTGTTTAAACTAGTGGTTAAGAGAATGGGCTTTAATCAGAGTCCGGGTTTAAGTTCCACATACACTGTATATATGACCTTGTTATTCTACCTTCCAAAGCCTCACTTTTCTTCACCTGAAAACTGGTGATAACCATTATTTAGAGTTTGTTTAAATATTTAAAAATACTGGTAAAATGTGCTATGTCAATTATAGCTCAATTTAAAAATGCATGTAATACCAGCACTTAGCACAATGCTGATAGTAATCTGATCTTAAGACCTCCCCTGTTACTTTCTAAACAGTTTCACACCCAATCTTAAGGTAAGAGAGAACATTGATTCATCTCCTTTCTCATTCCTTATCCCTTACCCCAAGGGAACTCATTAGCAAATTCTTTCTGTTTCAGTTCCAGAATTTAGCTCGCATCCATCCACTTCCCTGCCACTATCTTTGCCTAACTTCAGACTACTCTGATAGATCCTGTCTCCCAGCTGCTAGTCAGAGCAATCCATTCTCCACATCGCAGCCAAGGTGAACTTTAAACACGTCAATCAGGTGCTGCTCAAAGCCTTCAATTGCTTCCTATTACAGTTAACAATCAGATGATAACTCTTTACCATCATTTCTCTCCATGACCTGACCCCTGTGCATCTTTTACTTTACCTCTTGCCACTGTCCTCCTACTTCTAGAAGCTTTGGTCATACCATCCTCCTTACTGTTTTTTTTTTTTTTAGAACACACTGGCTTTGACTGTTCTTTGAAAGGGGCCTCTAGGTCCATCTCTCTAAAGTAGTATCCTCTATACTCTACCCAGGTCCTCTTCATTATTTTGCCTTGTGTTTTAATATATCTTGTGATCTGAAGTTATACTTATATGTCAATTTACATTTATTTAATCTACTATTATCAGAATAACATAATTACATTATTAATCATGGTATATTGGTTATTATTCCATTGTTTTATTATCAGTCATGATCACGTTCCTATTCTTAGTGCCAACAGCAGTGCCTAGCATATTTTTAAAATGTAATAAAATATTCACTATGCAAATGGAAATAGAAATTTTGAAGGGTATAAATGCCTGACCTGAATAGGGTCTCATTACAGAGAAAACTATAGGGGGAGTTTTTCTAGAGATGAAAGCTCACAGATCCCCAAATGGAGGCAAAAGAACAGATGGGAGACTTTGTCTGAGGGCCTCATATAGACTTTTCTCATAAGCTGTTCTGAAATAAGTCCAAGAGAGGTTGAGAGAAACTTTGTCAATGCTTCTTAGTTCCAGAGTATGTAACTGATCTGTGGTATGTGAAGGTTATTCTTCGGCTAACAGAAACACGTATTCCACAGCTAAATCACCATCAAGGGCATGCAATGCCTAAAACCTGAATGCAGTGGCTCCGTCTCATAAATAAGGGAAAAGTAGTGCATGGTGAGAGGTCCAAAACTTAGCTTATGCTTGTTTAGTTACAGAAGGATGTGGTTAGTTAGATACAGGAGTGTATAGCAACTAATAAGCAAAAACGAAAGTGACATTGAGTCTTAACTCCTCTACTCACTGTGCACGGAGTCTGCATCCAGGGTTCCCCATCGATCTGCATTGGCAGTGACTTGCTAGTCCTGGAAGAGAATGTTTCTTTTAAGTACAACACTGGAATACTTTACCTCACAGACTACACACACATGTAAGACATCAGATGATGGGACCAGGAAATGCAAATATAATAATAGCTGGGCTCTAAAGTAATCTATTTCAAAAGGGACTTCAACTCTTGTTTATTAGTGAATACCTTGATCGCAGGGCTGCTAGCAGCTTTCTGGTAAATGTGCTGATAGAAACAAAAACTCTAGCATCAAAAAAAAAATAAGTAGGGTATATGTTTAATGGAAAAATCAGAGTTCCTACAGCCAGAACAGACTCCTTGTTTTCATGCAAACCCACATTGCAAAGATGGAAAAAAAAGTTTGATGGCCCTTTAGTCCATGAAAGAATTTAAGTTATAATGCTTCAGCAGTGTTCTCACTGGGTAACTTGTCCAGCAGATACTTCAGTGCTTCAGTATCTTCATGCTATTATTTATCACTAAGCATGACCCAGATCAGAGGGGATGAAATTTGTGTGTTATTGTATCCATGGTCTCAATAAGAGAGTATCTAATCTCAGTGGACCTGATAAGTAATAGCTAACCAAAAATTTGTAAAATCTGCCCATTTTCAGTATTTTGAAATATATGAGTATTAATCATTAATAATTTGAGGCACAAATAAGACAAATGTCATGGTGCATCCTGCATACTTTTAATTAGTTTGTCGTTATGCCATGTTAATCCCCTTTTTCAGCTACAGAGAAAAGACTACCTGATGACCACAGAGGAGCACTGCGCCAGCCGCCGCCCTGCACTTTTTAGTCCCGTGTATATTTGCCCCATCTCCATGGCTCCTTCCAAGCCAACCACCTCCAGCAGCTGATCACTCAGATCTGAAAGAAAGCAGAAGCCTTGTAAGTTACAGGGAATAGGCACATGTGTACAATCTAATGACATCAGATGTGATGGAGCTGCGAAATGAAAGCTGCTTCACAAAGAAAGCTTCCCTGTCTTGGATACTGAAAGTAATGAAAAGATGGCCTATTTATGAAACTCTCAGTTTAACTAAACCATGAGGTGCTGTGGGAAAAGGTTTGCTGTCAGCTTATTCTAAAACAAAATGGGAAGAATGGATTTGGAGCCAAATAATGCCAAAAAATATACCAGTAGTTCTTAACATCAACAAACTTAATGTTATTCCACATGTATGTATGGCACATTTACACATCCCACATCAGACATTTGGCAGCAAATCCACATTTCAACACTATAAATAAAGTATGAGGATATGCTGTCAAATATGATTTTGTTAAATTACTCCAACAAAAAACCTGAGAGATAATGCAATTAAAGTTCTCACTTTAGAGATAAGAAGACTGAGTCTCTAAATCATTGAGTGACTTGTCCAGAGTCATAGGTAACTCTGTGCAGAAGTTCAAGAAATAATATTAATTTATTGAAAAAATTTTAAAGGTATATGCTGTGAAAATACTATTTGGGGGTAGACTAGATAATTAGCACAGTGAAATGAAATTTTTTTACTTAGTGATGAGAGAGGGAGAGAAAGAGGGAGAAACATTGATTTGTTGTTCCACTTATTTACTCATTCATGGTTTCTCCTTGTATGTGCCCTGACCTGGGATTGAACTTGCAACCTTGGTATATTGGGACAATGAATGTTCTAATCAACTGAGCTACCCAGCCAGGGCTCATTTTTTTAAAACAAAGAACAGCATAAAGAGGTGACAGTAATAGGCATTGTTTGTTGCGTGTTTACTGAGTGCCTGTCACAGGACTAATTATTTTTATATATCATCTCATTTGTTCCGCCTGAAACCATTTTAACACAGAGTATTCCCATTTATGGGCAGAGAAGCCTGAAAATTAGAGAAGTTAACTACTTTATTCGCATGCCCATACCTGAAGTGACAGAGCCAGAGTTCGAACCCAAACACTTTGCTGCATAACCACTCTGCTATGTTTGACAAATCAGCCATATCAAAATACAGACTTCAAAAACAATAGAAATGTTTCTTACACAGGAAAGGAGGTTGGGTAGGACTTTTTACTCAGCCAGAAATCAAAGGTTGCACTCCCGTGAGTAGAATCCTATAGAACTTGGCTGTGACACACGGACCATCGGCTTACCATTGAGCTCAGAGTGCTTGAACCTTTGATTTGGAGGAGAAATTCTAGGTGCACATATGTGGTCCTTTTATTTTAATGTTCTCGTGCATTTCACAATGTAAATAAGTAGTTAAATACTGTTTTAGTAGCAGAAAAAGCTAGAGGCTGTGTCATAGAGTGGACAGGTACGATAAGCATATGGAGTAACCATGTAATGATTACTTCATCTGGTCATAGCTGAAGTTCTACTTGAAGAAAAAAAAAAGCAAATCTGTTTCAGACGGACTCCATTTTGCATGGCAAATCTTTGTTCTCCACTAATAAATCCATCTTAGCATGAAGTTCAGAGATGCAGATGACACCTGATTTTCAGTGTAGTTCAAGTGTGTGGCAATAGCACTTTGAAATTCCAAGGTTTGTTAGGTTTATGGTCACTGGAAAATTTAATATAAACCCTTAAAATAGAAAGTGTGACCAGGTATTTTTTAAGTGAACCAATAAAACAATCTGTTTTTTAAACTTTAAGTTATAGCTGCAGCATGAGATTTTTCTAGTAAAAACAGCCTTCTAGCCACAAAATAAATGTTAACAAGTAATAATAAGTTAGAACATTCACCTTGCTGTTTTAAACTCTATATAGACTTATTTCTCATGAAACTTATTCTGTGTTCCTAGTTTAAATTTGTGTCACCAGGAACAGATGGACAGGAATGGAAACATATTCTTTCAGCTGTAGCCGGCACGAAAATTTGCTTGGCTCTATAGAGCCTGGGTGTTAATATACGCATTTCTTAGATATGTCAACCAGAAACCTGCACTGTGGCAAGCACTAAACCCCAGATGTGCGTCTGGTGATATTTATAAAACAACGGCTACAACAACAACATTGAAGTTCATATTTAGTATTATATTTTTGAGCTGCCTGATTCCTGAATACAGGGTCTGGCAGAAGTAATGCCTGCTTGAGTGTGGTTGGTAGGGTAATAATATGGATGTAATAATTTATAGTTTTAATTTGAACATTGTACCTAAAATGTCAGATGGTGTGCTTGAGTGTGATATTGTTGTGTTACAGAATTACATGCTTATGATTTTATAATAAGATATTTTGTAATAAAAAGGGCATTTGTGCTGGACCCTGTAGGTGAAATTTCATGCTAATTTTTGTAATGATCTGGTTGATGGGAACTATTCTACAAGAAATGAAAGACTTTTCACAACAAGTTCATCTGTGAGCCCTAACTTTTCAGTGAATCACGAGATTGCCTACACCTGCAACATATTGCTACGGTCACCACCCTCCTTCTAATTTTTTTTAATTTGACTCTCATTTCTATCCCAGAAAGTATGCCCCAATGCTCAATCTTACCATTCATAACCATTAATGAAGATATTTCTTACAGATTTAGAAGACCTAGGCTTTCAATCTTTCATGTTCTTGCTAATGCAAAGAATTGCAAAGAAGTGAAATATTTACTAACTCTGGTAAAGTTAAATAAACACCATATTCCTTTTAATTAGGTGTTCAGAAAAAAATGGAAAAGAAGCTGTAAATTTGTGCTGCATGACTCTCCTCCCATTGCACTTTCACTTTCTAAAATACAACGGTCTGCAATGTCTGTGTACAATTGATACCCATTACATGTTTGTTGTCTTTGAGATCAGGGTTTCTATCTATAACACTGAACTCGGTTTCTGTATGTGGTTACACCCAAAACATCAAGTGCTTTCTCACCTCACATTCTAGCTAAAATTTATTTTAAGTTCAGGACTGCTTGCAGTGTCATAAGCAACCAGATGATCCACCTAATTAGTTTGCCACCTGGCTCTTGATTTCAGAGTTGAGAGTTGGAGTAGCAAACTACAGCCCATGGACCCAGTCCCACCCAATGCCTGTTCCTGTATGGCCTGTGAGTTAAAAATGTTTTTTAAAGAGTAATATATTGTAACATCTGAAGATTATGTAAAATTCAAATTCCATGTTCGTAAATTAGTTTTTATTGGAATGCAGCCACACTAATTTTAGGTCTTGTCTATATCTGCTTTCACACTACAATAGCAGAGTAGTTGCCACAGAGACCATACGGTGCACAAAGCCTAAACTATTGACTATCTGGACCTTTAGAGAACAAAGTGCCCACTTCTGCTTCAGAGAAACATTAACACTTTCAGGCCAATGAGGTTTCACTTTAGTACAACTAAACTTTCCTCTATAACTGCTACCTGGCATCCCAGTGGCCTGAAAGAACAAATTCTCCAGTGTATTTTATCTCTGCATAGAATAGGTATTCTCAGCCATGGAGTCTCACCACACTCATGTCCTGTGAGGTTTTTCACAATCAGTTGTTATTAATGATGAAATACCCACATTTCCATAAACTTTATGACAAAAGAAAACTAGAGCAGCTTAACGTTCAACATTAAACTCAGTTGTTGCATCCTGGGTGGCTTTCTTGAGTGTGAGAAAAAGTAGAGTTATAGGTAGGAAGGCAGAAGTTGCATCCAGACCTGAATCTCCAGGTGAGAGTCGCTCCACTGTGTCAGTCACCTACCAAGTATCGAGAAATCCTACATCTTGGTGTTCTCAAGCGTTCATCTACCCGGTGAAGACACTGCTTTGCTTCAGGGAAAAACAGTATTTTTCTGGAAGAGTCAACATGTGTTTCCCATGGCTTCACGGGCGTAACAGAAGCAAGAGAATCTGCCAAATTTGGTATTTTCATATTTAAAATAAAAAAGAATGGTACTTCAGAAGGAAGAAACTTTATGAAATAACGCAAATTGGGTCATATTAGAGCAAGATTCTTAAGATTGGTTCAGTGACTCTGAATGCGGAAAAACACAACTTTATTTACACTAAGATGTAGTTGAAGCTAAGCACCTTTTTCAAGCACAAATTAAGGAAAGAAATCCTAGTTGTAGTACAGATTGACCTGTGGCTTTGTCCATGACAGATATGTCTATATCGTGGTAATTTTCAACCCTTTTTACCCCCTGGCACACACAACTAATCACTAAATTCTGCGGCACACCAAAAATAAATGTTTTGCAGCTCTATTTTTATAGGTATAATTTTTATGGATCTACTACTACTACTAGTAATAATAATAATAATAATAATAATTACCCACTCTTTTCATTTCAAAATGACTTAAAAAAAACCAGGTCCTTATACTTGTACAAAAGAATTTCAGTTACCAAGAATTAACCAACCAGACCCAACTTAATAATGTGATGTGACCAAGAAGATGCAGCTCTATTATATGACCTATATATTTATGGTTCAAGACAAGGTATTCACACCAGATGGCTATCATTGTGTTGGCTGTTCTCATTTCCTTATTTGACAGTCTAAGGGAACAGAGGTCAGTGTTCCTGACTTAATTGTCAGGACTTGCATGTTTCAAAAATTCTTGCGACACACCTGCTAAAAATTGCTGCCTTTTCACATTACAGTCATTGCAGTTCTTCAATAAGCTATTTATGCTATCATTTTTAAATTTTAATACTTATTGATCCTCTGTTAGATTTTTTTAAACTCTCACCCAAGGATATGCCCTTTGACTTTAGGGGGGGGAGGGAGAGAGAGAAAGAGGGAAACATTGATGTAAGAGAAACATGGGTCAGTGTCCTCTCACCTGCATCCTGACCAGGACTGAACGAGCAATCGAAGCGAGTGCCCTGACGGGGAATTGAACCCGCAATGTTTGAGTTTATGGGATAGTGCTCCAAACAACTCAGACACTCTGGCCAGGGATCTTCTGAGATTTTTTAAAGTTAATTTACTAATAAAGAAGCTCATACTTAACTGAATCAAAATTTTAACAGGATTTTAATATAATTGGCTTTTTAAAAGCCTGTATATATTTTTATGAATTTTAAAACATTCCTCTGAGAAGTCTGTAGATTTTGACAGACTTACAAAAAAGGACTATGGCACAAAAACCCTCCCTGAGAATTTAATTTACCTTTGACTTTGTAAATCTTTGGCTGAATGGTTTTCGTGCCTCATGACTTTGTTACCCAGGTCATCAGGGGGTATGAGTGCAAAAAAATCTGAAGGTCAGGGGTGAGGTACAGATTCAGTAGCATGGGAGCAGCACAGCTAATAAATAGGGAGCATTTATTCACAGCTTAATCTCATCATTTTTGACAGTTATGCCCTGTGTTATGTCTCATTATGTAATTGTTTCAGACTGCCATATGTGAGGGAACAGAAAAGGATGCATTACAAACACAGACTCAGTGTGGGTTGTAGCACTTCAGCATTTCATAGCGTATCGCGTGTCCTGAAGCGAGAGGAAAGGGGGCAGGGCAGGGCATGCTCCTTCGTGCCTGGTGTCTGGCCAAATCCCACAACACTGTGGGAAGCCATGTCCTGGGGTCCACTCTTTGACTCAGGAGGAACCTTTTGTAGTCACTATAAATTGCTAATTAATTCATCTAGCAAGTTTTTAGTTGGCCAGGGTGAGACAGAGCTAGCTATGGAGCTGTATCTTCTGAGTGTGGGTGGACTGTATATCTTCTGGCCATGTTTCATTACCTAGTACTTATTAGAAACTTGCTTAAGGATCCAGAGTAAACTTCTACAAACCCAGGTACATATGTGAGATTCACCTACTAAAGCAAATGCTTGGGGGACTCTTCTTTGATGTGTCCACTTACTGTCCACTGATTCTATGTTTTCTCACAAGCATAAATAGCTGTTTCCCTGGACCTCCATAACTTAGAAAATGCAAATTAGAAAAGGGGTGAGTGGAGAGAGCTAAAGCAAAATGTTATTACTATGGACTCTTTGTTTTACTGTATACATATGCAAACATTAAAGCAGACTTTTATCACCTTAGGGAGTATATTGTACAATTATAGGTATAGCAATAAAAATGGAAAGGGTATATAACTATAACTATAACTATAACTATAACTATAACTATATATATATATATAATATGTTGTTTATGGGCAGCTCGCTGTCCAGGGACTTATAGACATTTTTTCATTTAAGACTCATAACAATCATTTGAGGCTGGTATTAATCTCCTCCTTTTATTGATGAGAAAACTATGTTACTTATCCAAGTCTTCACACATAGTTGAAAGTCTGGTTTTCCAACTAGGTACACTTGACTCCAGATTCCACGCAACTGGAATCTGAAATGGTACCACTAATCATCCTATCACTAAATGGTTTCAGATGTCACCAAATTCAAATAGAGTACATAACCCTCACTTAACAATGACTGCTGTGGTCATATATGAATTACGCTCTGAAAAATCTCTATAAGAAGGATAAGAAAAGGAAAACAGTTTTTGGAAAAATTTCATCCCAAATGGTTAAAGTGGAAAACTATAAAGGTCAGAGTTTGGTACCTAAATGGATTAACTAAAGTTACTTGAACAATGTAACAGTGTAAAATATCCCATTTCCTGAAATCTAAAAGATAAGAGGTTTAAGTACATATACAGAATATGTATATAAAATGGAATCACGTGCCTGCTTTTAAAAATGACTTTTAAAGAATGGATTTGATCATCTCTTTTAAAGCCATCTGGTTTTTGAAAACAACCAGCTAGAGCTGACTATAACTATGTATTTTCATTCTAAAATTCCGAACTTCCCAAAACGAATCCACAAAAAGCAAAGACCAGAAATCACAGGCATATTGTCAACAACATCCCTTCTTGTGACCAAAGTTGTCCAGGGCCTTCAAATCATGTTGTTGTGGTGTACTTGGAAAGTGACCTTCACCCCAGGGGACACAGATCCAAGACCCTGTAGCATTTCATTCACAAGGCTCATAAAGAACCAGCTTAAAGACTGCCCACAGCAATCCACTGCTGAAACTGACAATGTGTGTTAAAGTAAATGTAAGCAGAGCGTTTATGAGCACAAGCTAGCAGTGAGTCTGATCACTGCTCCTTTTGGATTCTTGTGTCAGTTTGTTCTGGTTAAACTTCGTGGACGGACTCGAGGCTGTGGCTGGTTTTCTGTGCAAATGAGCTATTAGTGTTTGTAGGATGTTTTCACAGCACCAAACCTCTTCTGCCCTCTTCCATAAACTGAGCTACTTCATTTGTCTCCTCATATTAGCACTGTTCCTAAACAAAGCAATGCTCAGGAATGATGCCTGATGTCACCAAGTTCTGAACAATTTCTGAAGGAGTGTCCTGCTTCCTAACACGAATGCCTGCTGTGGGGGAGAAGTCACCAGGAAGACCACCCACTCTTCTTCTCCTAAGAATTAACAGTTTCAACAATTAAAACACCCAAATGAAAATCCAGTATATTAGAGGTCAGGGCCAGATTACTTCACTTATGACTATGTAGTCTTCACATTCACTTTCCAGAACCACTGTGAAAAGCAGTTTTTTTCTTGAAATATAATGGCACATTTTACCATCCCCTTATCTTAGTTTCAATGAAATGTGAAAAATATGTGAAAAAAAATAAACCATGGTAATGAATTTAAACTTACTTATATACTTAATGCTAAACATTAAGGACAACATAATGACAAAAAAATAGGAATTTACATGAAACATGTCCCTGCACAACAGATCTGGTTTTTACATCCAGTTTATTTCAGTAACAGATAAATACTGTGCTCCTAGCAAGAGATTGAGAGATTCTGTTGTACTGGGGCTTTGTGCTTTCTCAGATCTCTGGCACTCTGCTGTTCAGAAGTAAATCTTACTCTCCTGGCAGTAAGTATATCTTCAGAAAAGAGGTTACATGACTAAATGGAATTAAATTCCAGTAACTATCACTTAGAACTTTTGGGTATCAGTAAAATATAAAGTTGTGTACGGAAATATTGGTGTCCTGCCAGAGAACCCCGGAAAACCTGCTGAGTTTGAGGCTTTGCAAAAGAGGAATACTGCAGCTTCTGGTTAGAACAGCATGTATGTTTAAGGAGCTTGTCTGTAAGGAAGGACTGAGGATACCGCGGACAGAGAACAGGGCATGAGAAAAGAACCGAGATAGGACTGTTATGGTTTCACACACTATCATCACTGCCTCAAATGAGTGGCTCTTGAATCATCAATGCCTCTAGGAAAAAAAAAAAATTCAACTCAGAGAGAATTCTGCTTAATCTGTTTTTCACTTTTTTGCGGCTTATAAATACACTGTAGACAGATGGAAAATCATAGCTAATAGGCTACATGTTAACAAGTTAGTACAGCTGAGTAGACACCTGAATTCTTCTATTTTGTATATATACACTCTTCTTTCCTTTCTTCTCCAGTAAGATAATTTCATTTTATGACTTTATGGCTACAGAAAAAGAATTATATTACATTTTAGATTACTAAATTGAATTAATGTTGACATAAGTAGTTTTATTTGGATGGGATTTTAAATTAATCCCATTTGTAAATACTTATAAGAAATACAATATCCTTTGTCATGTCAGTTACAAAGATAGTGGACATATCCATTCAACACATGAAATCACTTAGAAGAGAGAACTAGCCGCCTACAGCAATATAGGAGAGTGTCAGTATCTATTCACCTCTGATGCTTATTAATCATGTCCTGACAAGTTTCCAAAGAGCTTGAATTTTTTAAAAATAAAGAATAAGCCCTTGTATATAGACATGTTGAGGGGATTCAGATAAATACAAAAGGTCTCTGTGAAAAAGTTTTCCTTTACATTTTAAAACGCATGTCATTTTATCTTTTTCTAAAAGGACTGCACTGATATTAGTCCAGCTTTTAGAAAATACAGAAACATTCATGAGTAATAGTAATGTGAAAAGTAGAAAGGGAACATTCAAAGTACCTTCGTCCCTAACAACTGTGGGGAACACAAGAGTTCAATGCAAACTTTCCGATTTCCAACACTGAGAAACTGAGGATTTTGTGTCTCTTTTTAAGAAGTTGATTTGGGGGTTGGGGAAGCCAAACCTCTTTTATATAGTACAAACTTTACTAATACAACTCATTCTTCTCCTATCTCTTCTTATAAGAAATATATCCTTGAAAAAACTAGTTTGTAATATTTATGCACTGATACTCCATACAAAGAAAAAATATTCTATTTAGTCGGATTCTTTTAAAACTTATTTGTTTAAAAGGGCTTCACTGTATTGGTCTTGTAGCCCTTCATACAACAGAACAAAAGCAGTTCTATGAAAGAAGTCTAAACTTGGACAAACCGTAAAAAAAAAAAAAGCAAAGTTCCTCTCTGTTTTTATCAAATTTGATTGCTGCAGCTGTTCCCAGTTTCTGTATTTTAAAAATAGCCTTATTCAGTGCCTTGTTGGCTAAAGGCCAGAGTGCCATTAGAACATGCTGTACGGAAAACCTCTATTCAGTTACAGATACAGAAATATATTTAAGATCAGTGGGGGTCATCTCCAGCAAACACTTGTAAAGGAAAATAGAATTTTAATGTGTTTGGACTGATCGCCACTTTTACCAGATAGCTTAAAGTTCCTGTGCAGAGCCTTCCTATTCATTTTTTCTTCATAGGTAAAAATGCAGAATGATGATCAATGTCATTGGAAAAATATTATTAGAAAGGTTTGTTTCCCCAATAGCAGTTATAAAACTAAGATAGTGCATTTCAAAGAATACCTGCTAGGGCTTTCTGTTTGGCAAGTTCAAGGGTACACATCCGTTCTGTGAAAAGGAAGTATTATTGAGCAAATGCTACCAGTGAAATCGCAACTTCTCTCTGTTACAGGCCATCTAACTAAGGTCATCGGGTGTGAAATAGAACAACAATCTGAAGAAAAATAAGTTGAGAAACTCATTTTGGTTCCTACTCACACTTCGAAATGTTCATCTCAGCCATACAGCCACTATTTGAGAAAGAAACTGGTAAATTCATACCTTTGGGCTTGAAGTGTGTGGGGATAGGTCAAGGAATTGAATTTCTCAGTACAGTCTTAGAGCTGAACTCCACATCAATTCTTTCCTTTTCCTCAACAAGTTTTTAAACTGAGCATTTGGGATTAAACAGATTTATAGAGAAATGTTAATTTGAGTTGCAAGTAAAAAAAATCTGTTTTTCATGGATCATCAGTAAAAAGAAGATTCTGAAGCCAGGGAATGAGGGTAGTTAGAAAGAATTAACAAGCAGGGCTCTCGGGGACACCTAGGTGAGAAGAGATGTTTATTTCATGGAAATTCACACCATTATCAAGAAATGAAGCATCACAGATTTTACTTTTCTTGAAAGCCAGCAAGTTAGCCTCCACAGTTTGGGGGAGGCTGGCAGAAAACCTGAATCTCTGGAGTCCGAGACCCAAGATTTCATTACCCACAGCATTTATGTAATTCTGCCAAACCTCAGTTTCCAGAGGGTAAAGCAAAGAGCATTTCTACCATGTAATCAAAGAGGGACAGAGCAAGTAGGTCAGCACTCTGCAGGCTTCTTGGGACAGGACTGGGCTCATTCTGATCCTCAGGACAAAAAATAAGACTCAGAGAGGTCTTCTTTCCATAAAGAATGGGGATGAAGAGATGATGCCCAGGTGTCCTAGGTAGAAGGTGTAGCAGAAAGAAAAGTTCAGTGGGGTTGAATTGGCAAGCAGAACAAGACGGCACTAGGACAGGACTGGTAGCAACACACTGTAAGGAAGCTGTTTACTACGCTATGAATACAATTAGTTTATGGGTTATTACTTCATGACTTCAGAAATAATAGTAGTGATGACAAAGTATATACTATACCAGACTCCTGAATAGCAATAGTACAAAACAAGATATTTGTTATTTGCCACATGCTTATTATAATCTCAGAAATTTAAACAAGTGTCAAAAGAAAAAGAATTTAAAAATATTAAAAGCATAGGTCTTGGATGTTAGGCTAGGTGCTGAGTACACAGTGGTACGCAAGACATAACCAGAGACTCAGTATAATCACTGAAAGAAGGAAGCACACACTCACTTCCGGTCAGAACCTGACGGGCATACATCTGGAGCCCCCCAAGGCAACTTGCCACCGCAGGGAGGAAGGAGCCACTCTGATTACTATTAATAATTTGTCTGAGCACTTGAACACAGTCATGGATTTTTCAGATACATAAGCAAATACATCCATTTTGTATCTTTTGAAGTCATTTTAAGTTTAAACATGGAAAATAAAAAATGTTCCATTTTTGTTTCGCCCACTGAATTGGGGTTCTTTCACTTGCAACTCAATGACACCCAAGTGACATGACTTCCAGTTCTTACTACTGGCGGATTCTTCATCCTCCTTGCACTTTGGGTGTGTCCCTCTTCTTCAGTGACACCTGGGATGGATTTGTGTTCCTCAATGAGCTAGAACTTCAGCATTCAGCTATCCAAAGTCTTAATTGTATTTCCAGTACTCTTCTAATGTCAGTTTTTACATGTTGTCCAAATAACTATCTTCTGTTCCTTAATCATGCTTGATTGGTCTACGTGCACCCCAATAAAATGAAGGCTTCTCCCTTCTTTCTTACGTAAACCCTGTTAGTCCTTTAAGGTTAGGTTTAATAACATCTCTTCTGTAATGCTTTCTCTTACATCACCAACCCACTGCTTCATTTCATAAAAATACTGCATCTTCCTGACCCTTTTGGCACTCAACCTACCCTGTGAGGCAACCACCACAGAATTTAAGATTCACATACGGTGGGCCCCAGGGTGCAAGGCTAAGCTCTTAAAAAATGACACATCACTTTGCACTTTGGCCGTCTCATTACCTAATGGACGCAATGAGAGCTCTTTCCTGCGGTGCATGCTCATTGTCAATATTTCAGTCCAGCCCTGATATTTCTCTATAGTAGAGGTCAAAGTAGCCCCCACTTTGACATAGTTATCACGCACTCCTGATTATTTGAGTCTGTTCCATCCCAGAACTTGACCAGAATTTTTATTTTCCTGGTATAAATTTGATCTCCATATGTATCTTGCTATATCATACATGTTGTTTTATAATACTACCAAACAACATTCATTTGTTCATTTGTTCACTTATTTCGTAAAACACAGTACATTAAGCATCAAACAGATGTGCAGTAAATCTATACAGTCGACCCTTCGCATCTGCAGGACACTGGTTCCAGGGCCCATTTTGGTACCACAGTGTGTGGATGCTCACATCCCTTATAGAAAGTGGCATAGTATTTGCATATAAAAGTGTAGGGAACCAGTCAGTTTTAAGTCTGGCAAATGTGGCTCAACTCTATGGAAAACCTACAGAAGCAAAGTGGTGGGCAGGAGCCAGATCCTCAGACTGGGTTTTCCCATGGGAATCAGGCCTAGAAAATGCATACAGACTGTTATGGCTTGCTCTCGCTAAAGATCCCTCACCCTGGTCTGAAACAGTAAATGTTTATTGCCTATCTTCAAGGTAATTTCCAAAGCCTGTGCGAATTTTCCCAAGGATGGAGCTGATCAGCCCACTGCCTTTCCCTTCTGCATTTGTTATTTTATTTCTTCAATTATATCTAAAATGCACACAATAATATTCTATGTAATAGATAATAAATCCTTCTTTGATGTAAAACCCAAGAAAAACAATAAAAGCCTGTCTAGGCAAGGGTCAGGGTGCTCTCCTCTTGAGAGAATGGTCGAGACACTCAGAGGCATTCTCCCCTTGAGAGAGTGGTTGCTGTGCTATCCCCTTTTCTCCATAGGATTACTGTAGCTTGTGCATTTGTTTTCGTCTTCAGTCACAACAGGCAGACTCTGCTGGCCAGAGTCTGCCACATAAAACCTAATGCAATATAAATGTTATGTATACAGTTATTATGCTATATTCTTTAGAAATCAAATTTTTGGCATTTTTAAAGTCTATCTTCGATCTGTAGTGGTTGAATTGGCAGGTGTGAAACCCTCGGCTGTGAAGGGCCAACTGCATATGCCTGGGGCTGTGGAAGGTGACTGAGATGGATGTGAGTAAAGTTCCAGTTCCCAACTTCAACAGCATCGGCATCCTTCAGAGAACTGACTTGTAAAAAGTGTAAGGGATAATTAGTGCTACGGTAGACACATATTTAAAACATATATTGCTGAAAGCGGAAAGTGTTTAATTCTCTGTATGATGGTTAGGAGTGATGGGCCTTGGAATGTGGGGGCAGTTAGGGAAAGTCTTTCTGTAACTGATGACGCTGAGGGCAAATTAGGAAATGAGGACTCAGTGATGAAAGGCCTTATAAACCTTGCTTAGGAGTTTGGATTTTCCCTGTGGTTGACTGGGGGTCAGTTAAGATTTCCAAGCTTCAGTAGAGAAGTGATTAGATTGCATTTTTAAAAAGAACATTGAGCAAGTCCTGTGGAAGATGGATTGTAAGGAAATAAGTTAAGAAGCAGAGTGATCGATTAGGGAAGTCCAGACGTAATCCTGATGAGAACTAACAGGGAGTTAAAGTAACACAGTGGCCCTGTGCATGAAAAGAAGAGTTGTTTATAAGAGGCAGAATTGACGTCTCATGACCTGGGAGGTGAGGAGTGTTAGGAGGCCCAATGATGCTTAGGGTCAGGCTTGTGAGAAAAGTCGATGGCAATGTCACCAACTGAGATAAGGAAAACGAGGGAGGAGCAAGTTGGAAGGTAGAGAACGTGGGGAGTTTTGTTTGGGATACCAGGGGTATGGGTACCTTCACACGGAGCTCTCTGCAAGTCCCTGTGGAGGACAGATTGGACAAATCTTTTCTTGAGATATGAATATTGCTTTCAAGTTAATGTATAAGCTTTAAGGGTAAGAAACATAAATTATGTTGCTTTAGAGTTTGCTTTTCTGTTTTGTTTTAGATTCCCAAATGCACAAGCTGGCACAGAACAGATAATCAATAAGTGTATGTTGAATTGGCAATAGTGTACTGTATTTAGTACGCTGATAGTCTTATAAAAGTGTCTCAGAAAGAAAGACTCACCTTTGAATTTGTTTTACAGTGAGTGTTAGCTGGGAAAAAATGGCTCATGACTTCAGAGAAAATTTCTTAAAGTGACAAACGTATGCCTTTTGACTAAAAGTAAACATTGGTGGATTATCTTTTATGTAATAGTTTTTAAGATATTTATCTGGCTCTATTTAGTTTTCCACATTTTTAATGATTTAATATACTCATAGTACTACTTAAGAATTATACTTAAGCCATTGTTAGTTTTTGAAACTTGCAACCCAAGGAGTTCTTTACTGATACAATCTTACCGATGGGGAAAAGAAGTCAGAGAAGATAAATTATGTGCCCACAGTTACACAGCGAATGTCTAGAGTTATGCTCACAATATCACAACTCCCTGCATCTCAAGGATACTGATGGGAAGATTCCTTAGATAATTGTCATTAAGTAATACTATGTAATCAAGGTAATTTTCAAAGGCAAATACTGTTGTTATTTAGTCATTTTGTTTGTTGGAAACTCCTTTGTCATTATTAAGTCTTCTCAATCTCATCATGATTTGGATATATTGGTGAAAGTGGACACCATTGTTTTGTTCCTGATCTTAGTGGCAAAGCTTTTAGTTTTTGCCCATTGAGTATGATGTTGACTATAGGTCTCTCATATACAGCCTTTATTATTTCAGACTATGCTCCCTCTATGCCCACTTCGCTGAGTGTTTTTACCATAAATGAGTGCTGTACCTTATCAAATGCTTTTTCTACATCTATTGATATAACCATATGATTTTTGTTTTTCTTATATTTATGTGGTATATTACGTTTATTGATTTGTGAATATTGTACCATCCTTGCATCCCTGGGATGAGTCCCACTTGGTCATGGTGTATGATCTTTTCAATGTATTACTGGGTGCAGTTTGCCAATATTTTGTTGAGGATTTTAGCGTCTGTGTTCATCAGTGATATTGGCCTATAGTTTTCTTTCTTTCTTGTGTTTTTATGTGGTTTTAGGATTAAGATGATGCTGGCCTCATAAAAAGAATGTGGGAGTCTTCCCTTTTCTTGGATTTTTTGAAATAGTTTGAGAAGCATACAGATTAGCTCTTCCTTAAATGTTTTGTAAAATTCTTCTGTGAAACCCTCTGTTCCAGGGCGTTTGGGTGCCTGGAGTTTTTTGATTACTACTTCAATTTCACTAGATGTTATTGATTTGTTCAGAGTTTCTGCTGCTTCTTATTTTAGTTTTGGAAGATTATATTTTTCTAGAAATTTGTCCATTTTACCTAGATTTTCAAATTATTTGGCATATAGTTGTTTGTAGTAATTTCTTATGAACCTTTGCATTTCTGTGGTATCACTTGTAATTTCTCCTCTTTCATTTGTGGTTTTACTTATTTGGTTCCTCTCTCTTTTTTTCTTGATGAGTGTGGATAAAGACTTGTCAATTTTGTTTATATTTTCAAAGAACCAACTCCTGGATTTATTGATCCTTTAACTTGTTCCCTTCATGGCAGCATGGCTGGAACTGGAGAGCATTATGCTAAGTGAAATAAGCCAGGTGGTGAAAGACAAATACCATATGATCTCACCTATAAGTGGAACCTAATCAATGAAACAAACAAGCAAGCAAAATAGAACTGGAGACATGGAAATAAAGAACAAATAGACAATGCAGCAATATTTTCACCAATATGTCCCCTAGAGCAAGAGATACAAAGGCAAGAATAAATAAATGGGAACTCATCAATATAAGAAGCATCTTCATGGCTAAAGAAAATATTAGCAAATAAAAAGGGAACCAACTGTATGGGAAAACATATTTGCCAGTGATACCTCACACAAGGATTTGATCTACAAAATATATAAAGAATTCACATGACTCCACGTTGGGAAGACAAACTATTCAATTGAAAAATGGGCAAAGGATCTGAATAAATACTTGTCCAAGGAGGACATACAGAGGGCCCAGATACATATGAAAGGATACTCAGTATCTCTACCCATCAGAGAGATTCAAATTAAAATCACAATGGGATACCATTTTACACTGGTCAGAATGGCCATCATAAAGAAATCGACATTCCCAGTCAGGGCATATGTCTGGGTTGCTGGCCATTTCTGGCAGGGACCATTTCCCAGCAGGGGATGCACGAGAAGCAACCATACATTGATGTTTCTCTTCCTCTCCTTCCCTTCCCCTCTAAAAACAAATAAATATTTTTTTAAAAAAAGAAATCAACAAACAATAGGTGCTGGTATGGTTGTGGAGAAAACAGGACCCTCGTTCACTGTTGGTGAGAATGCAGACTGGTGCACCCACTGTGGAAAATAGTATGGAATTTCCTCAAGAAACTAATAATGGAATTTCCTTTTGACCCAGCCATTTCACTGCTGGGTTTATACCCTAAGAATCCTGAAACACTAATTCAAAAGAACCTATGCACCCCAATGTTCATAGCAGCACAATTTACAATAGCCAAGTGCTGGAAGCAGCCTAGGTGCCCATTGGTAAATGAGTGGATCAATAAACTATGATACATTTACACAACGGAATACCACACAGCAAAAAGAAAGGAGTCCCTACCCTTTGTGACAACATGGATGGAACTGGAAAGTATTATGCTAAGTGAAATAAGCCAGGAGGTGAAAGACAAATACCATATGATCTCACCTATAAGTGGAACCTAATTAACAAAACAAGCTGGCAAGCAAAATATAGCAAAACATTGAAACTGACAACAAACTGACAGTAACCAAAGGGGAGGGGAGAGAGAAATAACATGAGAAAGAAGAGAAGGGGACATAAATGAACATGAATGAGGGACCCATGGATGCAGCCAAGGGAGCCTGGGATTGAGAATGGGAGGTGGGCATGGGTAGGACAGAGGAAAGTGGTGGTGGGAAAATGGACACAACTGTATTCAAACATCAATAAAAAAGGGGGGGATGAAACAAAAGGGAAAAAGAAGTGAAATAAAAAATATTTGTTTTTTTTAAAGAACAAACTGACAGAGATCAGAGGGGAGGTGGGAGGGGAATAATGGGTGAAAGAAGGAGAAGGGTCAAGTCGAGGAAGATGTATAAAGGAAACATGGACAAAGCCAACAGGGTGGGGGTGGGAAGGACTGAATGTAGGATGTAGTGGGTGGGTAGGGGAGGGAAGAGTAATTGGGAAAAAATAGGGAAAACTGTAATTGAACAACAACAAATATTAAAATAATAAATAAATATCAAAATAAATATTAAAAATAAAAAAATATTTTTTAAAGATATTGACAATTTTATTGTTTTTAATGACTGCGCTAAAGATCAAAATCAATTTGCCACATTCATTGATACATTTTAAATAACATAAATAAGTTAGAAGTCTGTGGCAATATAAAATAACTGCCTACTAAATGTTTTCTTTTCAAATGTCTTTGAAAGTCATTAAAATCTTATAGCATTTATAAAATTAAAAAATTGTCTCTTTCAATCAGAAATAGCCAGGTACTTATGTGTAATTATAAGATGCTAATTGTATCATCACATTGTTAGTTGTTAGAAGTGCTTTATGAATTTTGAATCCTATTAAATGATAATTTACTTTCCCAGATAAGTCACCAGGCAAGAGGCAGTTACTTATTCCACATGTTTTCCAGCATATGTTGCAAGTTTATTTTAATGCTGAAGAGGCACATTATGATCAAAGCAGAATTCTGCCCAATTTAAACTGTTCCAAGCTATTTTCATACATTCACTCATGTAATACTGTAAGATTTACATTAAAATGAACGCTCCTCTACAATTAAGTGATTCAGTCAACATTTAAAAAAAAAGGTGCAAATGTGTGCAACATGAAAAAAACCAACAGATGTGCGAATAATCCCTGCTTGGGGGCCAGTATCAAAAAGAACAGTAGCCGGAGTGGGGTGGGGGGGGGCTCTTATTTTTTTCTATATTTTCAAGTTTTTCTGTACCCATGTTAAAGAAAATGCACAAAACAATCACAAGATTTTCCCTTGTGATGATAATTGGATTAGCAAATAATAAATTGGAGTAAGAAGCAAATAATAGACTATAAAATCAACAACAGCACTTAGAGACAGATGTTCATTTAGATTTTGTTTTGTTCTTACAGTACTCTATTCTGTCAATGAATATATTCAAAGGGCAGCAAATTTTCACCCATATTTAGAGAACATTCATACGTACAAACCAGAATATTTAGCATGAAAGCCTTTGAAAAGAAGGTGGCCAGCTAGGGGACAAGAATGACAAGAGAAGCTTCTGATCCTAAAGGTCACTAAACCTGATTCAGGACAGGGCACATATTTCTCCAGGTGGTATATGCCCCATGACTCCGGGGTCACAGTTCACAGCTTAGTGAAGCAAATGGCATCGTTTCGCACTTTACAGAGCACCCCTGCACAGTCAGGTACACTGGGGCCCTAGGAGGTCTGTGGAAAATGTGAAGAGGGTTATAGAGATGAAACACACCGGATCAAAGTGCTTCATAAATCGTCACTTTTATTTCCATGAGGCACACTATTGGGACTCTGGTGGTGGGCAAGAGAAAAACTTGATAGGCCAAAAGACAATCAGAAATATTTAGATAATCTGAAACTTCTGGTCAAAGAACACAATAAAAGATATTTAAGTGTCAGTCCTATTTTCTCCTTCCCCAGAGAGCTGGATCCTCCTGTCATGCTAACTGAGCTTCCCAGTGCCATCTATTTGGGAATATATCAAATTGGAAATGACACTCACTGACTATATGGCTAGATAGGAGGAAAGTGAGTTAATGTAATCGTACTTAAAAATATTGCCCATTATATTTTTTCAACTCATTAACATTCAAAGAAGTCATTGATGTACATTAAGTCACATACTTTAAAATGAGGACAGCCTTGTGTTTACAACATGCTCTGCTACAGTATTTGCAATTTAAACACATGGACAGTTGTATACCGTCCATTCCATGTCTGATATGTGAATGCTTGTTCAGCTCTGATGTGACCATGAGCTTTAGCTGTTCTGACATATTGCATGTCTTCTACACAGTTTTACAAGTATTCTCGGTGCACTGAACCATTTAAATGTGTTCATGTGTGTGTCTACCTAGATAAATATGAGGGAGAAAATGATTAGCTCGAGGTCTCTGGTTAAGACACTGACCCTACTTCAATCTATTACATGAGACCAACTCCTTCCCCCCTCTTTAAGTGGAAAAATTAAAAGATGCTGAGAAATCATAGGGTTTATGCTTTGGTGAAGAGTTCATATGATCTAAATTATCTCATAAAAATCTTCTATGGCTCTATGCCCATGAGAACTAAAAGGTTCAAGTTCTCAGTCAACTGTCCAAAAAGAAGTTTTGAATGTTTGGGAACACTGTGAAATTGCCAAGAACCCTGTTGTAACAACAGGTCAACAATTCTACACACACAAAAAATGATATTAAATATAGGGGAATGGGTACTGGAGGGGAACACAAGTCCAGGTGAGTTTAATGGAGGAAAAGAAGGTGGTACTATGAGCATTTTCTGTTCTTTATCTCTCTTAGTTACTTTCATGAAATCCTTTAAAGTTGAAAATGTGATACTTTTTTATTTTTTATTATTATTTTTAGATTTTATTTATTTATCTTCAGAGAGGAAGGGAAGGAGAGAAGGAGAGAAATATCAATGTATGGTTGCCTCTCGTGAGTCTCCTGCTGGGAACTGGCCTGCAACCCAGGCGTGTGCCCTGACTGGGAATTGAACCACAATCGTGTGGCTCACAGGCCCGCGTTCAATCCACTGTGCTACACTAGCCAGGGCAGGAATGTGCTTTTATTTAGAGTAACTTCAAGCATTGAAAAAAGCTCTGTGTGTGTGTGTGTGTGTGTGTGTGTGTGTGTGTGTGTGTGGTGTACATGCCCACATCATTAGGTGCTCAACAAAAATATAGTTTTGTTCCCTGTTAATCACCTTTATTCTGCCCCCATCTTCCCATTACTCCAACCTATCAGTAAATCAGATCTCAGCTGATTTCTCCTCTAAAGATTGTATAAAATCCAGGAAAATTTGAACGCAGCCCCTCATTCTCAGCTACTGTTCCTCATGATCTATAATTTGCATTCTGATGCCGGGCACAGGTGGGAGTGAGGGAACCTGCTAAGACTTGTCCTGGGGCTGGCACCCAGCTCTCACAGCTGGGGATCTCACTTCCTCCTCAGGACTGTTCCGTGGAGACACTTATGGCTCTACACTGTTCCTGGGGCCCACCCGCAGTGACCCCCTCCCCTGCCTGGCCCTGAAGAACCTCTTCTTTCTCTGTCCTTACCCCTACAAACCCTTCTTTCTTTGAAACATGGGATATCATCCCTGCAGAGAGCAAAAGTGGCGAATTGTTGGCAGAGGGCTGAATCTGGTCCACAGAACTGTTTGTCTTATACCATACTATGCTGTGAAAATTTTAATTGTTGCTAACATTTTAATCTGTCAATTTTTGTTCTTTAAAAAAAACACTTTACTGGCACCAGAAATGAAGTACTCTGGGCAAAGACTCGGTTGAATTGGAAAGGACGTGAATTCTCCTGAAAACAAGGAGATTTGCAGGAAGGACAAGTTGTCTCAGTGTCGCCAGATCCTTCAATCATTCAAGGGTCTCAGAATTATAGGTCTCTGTGGAATCTACTAGTTTCTTGAAATGTTTGCAGAATGGGAGAAAATATTTGTAAATCATATTTTTGATAACAAGTTAGTATCTAAAATATAAGGAATGCCTACAAATCATTAGCAAAAACAAATGATTTAAAAATGGGCAAAGGCCTTCAATGGACATTTCTCCAAAGCAAATGCACAATGACCAACAGGGATACGGAAAGGTGTTCACCATCTCTAGTCACCAAGAAAATGCAAATCAAAATCACAATGAGGCACCACCTGACGCCTGTCAGAACAGCTCGTTTACTGTATGATATTCTCAGTGCAGTTTTATAGCAATTAAACATGCAGGTTTTATAATAGAAATCTGGGCCCAGATTGTTACTATTTAAGTTTTCAATTGTGTGACCTTGAAAAACATATTTATTCTTTGCAGGCGCCTGTCCCTTTGTCTGTAAAATAAAATACAAATGTCTAGTGATAGAACATATTTAACACACTCACCATAGTGCTTGGTGCAGGATAGGAATTCAATAGTTGCTGGTAATACCATAAACAATAAAATCATTTTGTTGAACTAGAAAACATTGTAAGAATGAGAAGTGGAATAATGACTACCAGCACTCTGGTTTCTTGAGCTGCGGTAGAAGTTCAGTATTAGAAGACCTAAAAACTCAAAAAGAACAAAGACTAGTCTAGGGTAAAGTATATTCTATTTAAACCTCATGTTTGAAGTAGGAGGCAGGAAGAACTAATGAGAGTTCAAGTTCTACTTCCAATAGCCCCATTCATTTTACTGGATGCTAGGGATTGCCAGATAGCTCTGATTTCTCCTTCTTTATACATATTCTCCTTCTCATTTTCCTCTTAGCTTTGCATTGATGTTTCTTCATGCCTGTATATACACCTACACTAGTATTTATTTACGGAACAAAAGAGATCCAAATTAAAATAGTTGCATTAATTTTAGGATATTTAAATAAACTGCCTTTTACTGGTTCCTTTCCTCATTTTTCTGTGTATTAGCTTCATGTCTTTAATTTGGGAACATAAGAGTACACACTAGGTAGCCGCTGTAGCTAGCTTTATTCTCTAACTATTCACTGAACACACTGCTAGCGTTTGTTCAGGCCTATCCTAGTACACTCCGAGACTTGTCAGAAACAAACAAAAGGACATTCACAGCCTCCTGGACATGGCTAGGTTTTATTCTTTCATTTACCCTCTTTGCTTCTTCATCCTTCCTTTTGGATTCTATTCTTTCCATTCAATCCTTAATTAGCTGGCTTCTTGGTAGCCTCTAATTCTACACAATGAATTGCTAAGTAACTGAAGTAATATTGATATAATGGCACACATTGTTTTTCTTTTCTTTGTGGGAGACCAGAATATAATTGTGGCTATATGCAGAGTGGGAAATAAGAAGGACATTGAGACTAAACCTGGGAAAGTTACTATTGATGAAAAAAAACTTTGAAAACCATCACCACTCATCAATTTTTAAAATGTAGCTCATGTTTAAACATTTATTTGTTTCAAATGAATAATGAAAGGCTGTTCTATCTCCCCCAAACCAAAATTAAGTATCACTGAAATTCCTTTTCATAGAGATGTATTTCAAAATTAGTATTTGGAAAGATACAGGCACTGCCTGCAACTATAAAAACAAGATCAAAACATTTTGATGCCCTTTCCCCACTTCAGTAGGACAGCCTCTACACAAAGCTATTCTCTAGAGTAATGATCTTGCCTCCCTCCCAAGGTTTTTTTTATCCCATATTCAGGAGGTCACACCTGGTCTTCAGCTGAACGGAGCTCCACTCCTATTAATTTAAAAGGGGCCTCAGAGGTTCACACCCTGAAAAACCTGCTCCTGAAGAGGTAAGCTCTACCAAAACCCCACTGGAGGAAAACAAGGAGAGTATAACTTTGTGAAAGATAATCTACTTATATGATCTCTCTTCTTCACGAATAAAACAATTTTAAAAAGCTTAGAACCGAAGTTAATAAAATATATTTTTCTTCAACATAGTTCAAGTTACCTCCATGCATTAGTAACAGGTTTTTTTTTTTTGAGGGGGGTCTGATATGGTTATTTTATCCTCATCATCATCATTTTGTTAAGCTATCTGGCACACACAAAAGGTTATTCACCCTGCGGCTATGTCATTTTTAGAAAAATGTTGAGCATTCATTGAAGAGAATGAAAGAAATCTGGTTGAAGATGCAGGTGCACTAATAAATGGGTGATCTTTGGATTACAGTATTTATGTGTACTGTGGCAAAGCTACACAGAAACCTAAATGTTATACATACAGAGTGGTACAACAAGAACATCTGTGTTGGGGGGATTGAACTGGCATGGCTAGCACCTCCAGTGCCAGGTGCAAAGGAAATTTCAATACAGTTTGAGTAATCTTGACTGCTAGCATCTGCCCGCATCGGATTATCTCCTGCGTTCCTAGTCCACCACTATCCATTAGAGTATTTATATGATACATCTGGCGGTGCATCGGCCAAGCAAGAAATAGCAATGCCTCCATTACTGGGGGCAAGTGCCTGATTCTCTTACACAATACAAAAGCAAATGGGAATTCTTTTCAGCCCCAAGGGCAGCCAGCCAATTCTGAGACCAATCAGCAGAGCACACCCCAGAAAGTTGGCTTTGTCCTTTCCATTTAGTTAGGCCCATATCCACGTGCATAACCTGGAGAGGGTTAGCGCTTCAGTTCAAAATTCTGTCTATACATTTCATTGCCAGGAAAATCACAGAGTTTTAAAAGTGCCACAAGAATCATAACAGTTTTAATGTGAACTGGCTTGACCCAAAGTCTCCACCTACATCTGAGTTTCAGAATCCCTCAGTGTGGTAGGAGAGGATGGTGGAGATCCTCCATCCACTAGTCTCCGTAACACAAAGCTGCACATAATCCGCACTGTTTTATACACCGATCATGTCCCTTTCTTCAAACTTCGTTTACCCACAACAAATGACAATGCCACCTGTTGCAGAGGAGCCAGAAGTTACCAGCTTCAACAGAGTACCATCTGAGAACCTACACAAACCAGCACCAGCCTTTTCCCTTTGCTTCTGCATCCCAGTACAATGGATCGGTGGGCTTTACAGCTTTACAAAGTAAGCCCTTCACCTCCTGCTTTATATCCTCACATCTTGATTTTTCAAGCCCTTTTCCTCTCCATTAGATCTTTGATATCCAAATTTTAATCTGCTCAGGATTCTCTTCTTAAAACAAAACCTCTATAGAGGCTCTGCTCTCTTACAATGAACACCTTTGCTATTGCTCTTCTCTGTGGACAAAACATCTTTACACGTATCTTACCTTGTTCCCCTCCTATCGATTTCTCAAACCATTCAACTCTGGCTTCTCTCCTTAACATTTCATTAAAATCCATCACATTAATTTCACAACTTGTGTCCTTCCATGCAGTCAACTTGATCATCCTAATAGATATTTCTCTGGCATTTGACATGTGTGACCACTGTTTCTTTCCTTAGCCACTGCTTTGTGACATTCGCTGTCTTTGCTTCCCCGATCTCTCTGGCCACTCAGTCCTGCTTTCCTTTCTCTTACCCTTTCCTCTAACAATTAAAAAGTGGAACTCAGCAAGGCTTGGTTCTGGGTCCTCTGTTCCACTGTACTCTTTCTTTAGAAATTCTTGCTCACCAACATAGCAACTGACTTACATACATTAACCACCAGACTTCTAAAATTCAGGCCCTAACAATAAGGCTTTTCACCCAATAGCACTTTAAAACAGACAATTCTGAAGTGAATTCATCAGTCCCATTTCCCCCCCAAACACCTACTCCTTCTGTAAAGTTACCAATCCTTCTAAATCTCTCTATCACCTGCCCAATTAATTAACCCAGATAACTTAAGTCATCTCAGACACCTGTCTTTATCCTTTCTCAAATCTATCAATTACCAAAACTTGCCAGTTTACTTTTAGAAATGAACTGTCATCGATAACTATGAACTTAAAAATAAGACAGCAATGATGTCCTTTCATCAGTCCCAAACCTTGTCCATCTTTTTCTTTATCCATAAGTAAAATTAATGATACATTTATTCTTCTAAATCTCTTGTCTTTTTCTATATATACTAATATGTAACAGTTCAATTTCAAATATATGGTTGGGTTTGCATATCAGTTTTTTTAAGGTAACATACTCTGAAATTTGGTTTATTCAGATAAAAACATATCTTAGAGAAATACTTCTGTATACAGTTAACCCTTGAATAAAGAAGGTTTAGACTGCACGGGCCTAACCTTTACACATGGATATTTTTTTCCCTGGACTGTTTTCCATCTGTGGCTGGGAGTCCACAGATAGGAAGGCTCACTGTAGCCATCGGTCTATGCCATTTTTGTATAGGGTACTTGAGCATTCATGGATTCTGGTATCCAAGCGAGGTCCTGGAACTAATCCTCTGTGGATACCAAAGGTAGTTAAGTTTTGGGGGAGTCAAAAGTTGTATGTGAATTTTTGACTGTGGTGGTTGGTGTCTCTAATCTCTGTGTTGTTCAAATGTCACCTCTACATAGATTTGTCTCATTTCCATGAATGCACAAAATATCATAGTATAAATACCCCACTGTTAAGACTGTTTTCTTTTTAATGTTAGGCTTTCTCTTCTTTTCTACAACAATGATGCGGTGAGTATCTTTATGCAAACATGCCTTAGAGGTTCGATTCCAGATCACTGCAATAAAGCAAGTAGCAATCTTTCTGTTGGTAGGGCGTCTTGTCATCAATTTATTTGAAAAAAGCAATAATGTTTTGAAAAGACTGCCAGGTTTTACCCCCAAGGAGTGTTGAGGGACAGTACTCCATAGCTTTTTCACATTTCTCTACGTCTGGCACGTAAGGCTTTGGCTGTCCTTGTTTTGTACTCTCATGTCAAGGATGCACAGTCAACAGTTTTGGAATAGAACATGTTTCCCTCCACAGCAAAAGGGAGGTGTATTTATTCTACAGTGTAATAATTACTCCCTATGCTCAAATCTCTTCTCCTACAATACAACCCATTGCATGGACGGATGTTGTCTGACCATGTTTTATAATGTCCTGCAGGAATTTGGGCTTGGGAATCCAGTATAAAAGGCTGCATTCCTGGCTACTGTTATTGTGTTGAGAAATAAAGTATAATTCATCCCTAGCCAAGATTATAGTGTCTTCCACCAGCATTCATGAAAGAATAGCAATAGCCATACAGTTTATATTCTCACTATAAGAACAAATGGAGAATGCAACCTTTCCCACATTATAGCCAATGATTGATAGTAGCAACTTCCTTTTTTATTTTTAATAAAATAGAAAAATGATGTCTTGTTGTTTTAGTTTGCATTTCCCTGATTATTAATTAGTACAGTGAGGTTGTGCATGTTTCTCTCTCTCTCTCACTCCATTTACTCCTTCCCAAGTACTCCACATACATTTTCACTTTTATCTCTGACACAACAGAAAATAGCTTCCTAGCTGGTTGCCCCACATCTACTCAGCCTCTCTCGAATGCAGGTCTGATCACATCATTTCCCTGTGTAAAAACATAAAGTGTTTCTGATTATCCCGAGGAGAAAACTCCTGACCTTTCACAGGGCCTCCCTAGCTCTGCCTGCTGTCCTTCTTTTCTTCATGTCCTATAGTAAACATAGCATTTCACTTTCCTGAATATGCCATACTCTTCTTCTGGGGATGCTAAGTCATTGACGAAATAAAATTCCATGTATCAGTTCAAACTCTTGTTTTAAAACAAATTCATTCTGAGCTTTGAAAACAACATTCATTAGTGTTTTGAAAATAACGTTTGAAAAACCCATGTGTTTGGTTGTGCATTACAACACAAATTACTGGGAGAGGATTAAGTGCATTAACTGCTTCTTTGTCTTCACCTAAACCTACTTCAAATCAGTAAAAGCTCAGGAAGTACGGTACTGAGTTGGGAGCGCACTTTGTCGGCTGTGACAGGCCTTAGAGTCACCCAGTGCAGTCTGGGCTCCCATGTGTCTCCCTCCCCCTCCCCACCCTTTGCTCCTCCTTGCACCCAACATTTAATAAGCACTATCTGTCTGCCAGGGTGCTGCTAGGAGTGTCCAAGTTCACGGTGACACGGAGGAGTTGATCTCCCCTCATCATGATGAGACAAAAAATATGAAAGCAAAGATTACAATTAGGGGCAGCATGTGAGTGATGTTTTGAAAATGTGAACATTTCCTTAGCGACTTGAGGAATAACGTGAGTTTTTTTGGTGCAGGGGGGGAAAAAAGAATATTGCAAGGTAGGGCAAACATAAACAATTCCTTAGGAAAGGAACCTGTAGTACAGCTCTGCAAGTGTGGCAAAGCAGCGCACGACAAACCTAGGAGAATATCAGTTTTTGAGCCACATTTTGCTCAGGGGTAAAGTGGGGATAATATATTAAAAGCACTTCAAAAAGTGCAGGGCTGCAAAGTAAGCTCAAATAGTAGTCATTCTCCCTCTTCCATCTCTTATATGCACATTTCCCTCCTCTCAAATTTTGTAACAGGTGATGCATGCAGGTGAGCACAGAATAAAAATGATGATCAAAGTAACAAATAATAATCGCTAATACTTTGATCTTTTAATAAGTACAGTTTGTGTACAGCTATTTTATATGTTTTATCTCATCTAATCCGCAATAGTCCTGTAAGGTGGGTACTAGTATTGTCTTTATTTTTTTATTTTTTATTTATTTTATTTATTTATTTATTTATCTTTAGAGGGGAAGGAAAGAGGGAGAGAAACATCAATGTATGGTTGCCTTTTGTGCATCCCCTGCTGGGAGTTAGCCTGCAAGGAACAGGCCTGCAACCCAGGCATGTGCCCTGACTGGGAATCGAACCACGATCGTCTGGTTCGCAGGCCCGTGCTCAATCCACTGAGCTACACCAGCCAGGGCTTATTGTCTTTATTTTAAAGATGAAGAAATTGAGACACAGTTAACTCGCTGGCCTAATTAATTAATGGTGAATCTAGGATTTGCAAGCAACCATTATGATTTTGGATTGTGAGCTCTTATCTGATAAGATTATGACAATGTTACTTCTCTGTGCACTGAAATTATATGTATAGGAAAACATATCAAAAGGCATGCACTTTATTCATAAAAGTCAAACATTTTCAAACATATTTGTTTGTACAATGTTAAGTTTGTTTTATTCTATATATGTCCTACTGTGTACATATGGCCTGTATACTATTTCTTTAAGCAGATTGAGTTGCAGATTCACTGGCAAATATTTACCAAGCTCTTACCATGTGTCAAGCCTTATGCTGGGGCTTTAGGGGGTTGAGCAAGTAGATCCCATTCTTACCTTCTTGGAGTTTACTGTCTAATGAGGATAACAGATTTTAAACAAAAACTAAGACACAAAATCGCAAATTATAATGAATAACTATGAAGGAAATGAAAAATATGCCATGATGAGAAAGAATAATGAGACATGATTTTGATTTTTTTTTTAGCTTTCAAATTTGGTCACAAGCTAGAAGTAAGGAATGTATTTCAAAACATAAAATGACATAGCAAAATATGGGCGAATATTTTTCAAATCTCAGTGATGGCCAAATGAGTGTTGTTTCTGACTGAACAAGGCCACACTAGTGTATCACCGCGTCCCGAGTAATAAATTTGGTTTAAAATATTATTACGGACCCAAGTTACAGTATAAAAATTGTTATGGCCCTTGAGGCAAGTTATGCTCCTGTCAACTCAAGTGAAGCTCCTCCATTCTCCTTCCCCCCACTTTCCTTTTCCTCTCTTCGTTGAGGTCTAGGTGGAAACAAGTCCATTGCATATAATCTCATGGTCGTCCCCGTACTCTTGCAATAAGTCCCTTTGTACATAAATGCCTCTCAAGCTATCCTAACTTGAGTGTTTAATATGTTTCCTATTAGGACTCTTATATATAAATTTCATTTGGCTTTGAAATCGAATACGTTTCATGTAGTAGGGGAGATTCATGTAAACACACATACACCCACCAGACATAGGTTTGTGTTGTTCATAAAACTGTAGTCTTTGAAAGGAATTTGGGCAAAAAGAATAATTATTTCCAATAGGAGGTATTCTAATATTGTGTTCAAAATAGAAAACAGGAAAATAAATGTCCTGGTTTATTTAGAGGAAGTAGAGAAAGAATTTGAAATGTTTCCCAAATAGATAATAAATGTGAACTGTAGCCTAACTCAGCCATGACACTTGAAGTTATATTTATAAGGTCATAGTTTTAAAAAGAGCCATAAATCTTAAGCAGGATTACTCTGTGTGGCTCAATGGTAAAACCATCTCACAAAAGTACTCAATGGTTAAATAAAAATATCATCCTAATAAAATAATAATAAAAACCACAATGGTATTTGCTAAACTTCATAGGTGAATTTGTTGGTGGTCTAGGATGTCTGCCAACAAAAGTTCTTTTTGTGCTGGGAACTGACCAAAGGCCGAATGGGAATGAAGACTGGTCTGCTTTGGAAGTGGCTCTTGCCCATTAAGAATAAGAGAGGACTGGAAGGAAGATAAGGGAAAGCTAATCATACTTTTGTACATTTATAGACTTTCTAGAGTCTAAAATATTATGTTAATGTTTGAAGAAGAAGCTAAACCACCACTCCTGGGACAAAGAATTCTTTTTACAGCTTTATCGAGATACAATTCATATGTCATATAGTTCACTCATTTAAAGTATAAATTCGGTGTTTTCAGTATATTCAAAGATATGTGCACCATCACCACAGTATGCTTCAGAACATTTTTATTCCCTATAAAAGATACCCTTATATCCTTTATATACTGTCCTCTAACTATTCCTCAGTCCTCTAACCCTCCAGTCCTTTTGTCACAGCAGTTACTAATCTGCTTCCCATACCTCTACACCAGCCTATTCTGGATATTTCACATGAGTGGGATTACATAATATGTAGTCTTTCTGACTTGTTTCTTTCACTTAGTAGAAAGGTTTTAAGGTTCATCCATGTTGTAGAATGTTATTAATATTTTATTTTTTATGGTTGAATAACATTCTATTATTTCCACATGTTATATTTTGTCTATATGTTCATCCATTTCTGGATACTTGCTTCACACCATTTGGCTGTTATAAATAATGTTGCTATAAACATGAATGTACAGCCTTCGTGTGGACATGTATTTTTTTTTGTCTTGGACATTTACCTAGGAGTGGAGTCGCTGGGTCATATGTAAACTCTCTGTTTAACCGTTTGAGAAACTGCCAGGCTGTTTTCCAAAGAGGCGGCACCATTTTATAGACCAACCAGAAGGTGTAAGAGTTACTGCTTCTCCACATTCTCACCAACACTTATTACTGCCTGACTTTTTGATTCTAGTTATCCTAGTGGCTGGGAAGTGGTATTTGTTTGTGGCTTTGACTCACATTTCCTTGAAGACTCATGATGTCAAGAACCTTTGCAGGTACTTATTGGCAGTTTGTATATTGTTTTCAGAGAACTATCTGTTCAGAACCTTTGTGCACTTTTGAATTGGGTTATTTCTTTTTGTTATTGAGATGTCCATCTTTATATATTGAAGCTAAAGTCCCTTATCAGATATATGATTCACAATTATTTTCCCTCATTTTTGTGTTATTTGTCACTTTCTTGAGTGTCCTCTGAAGTACAAATTTTAATTTTGATGGAGTCCATTTATGTATTTTTTTCTTTTGTGGCTCATGCTATTGATGTCATGTATGAGAATCCAGTACTGAATCAATAGTCAAGATTTACTCTTCTATTTTCTTCTAATAAATTTATAGTTTTAGAATTTACATTTAGGTCTTTGACTGAAGTTAATTTGGGGATATAGTATGAGGTAAGGCTGTAAATTCCTTCTTTTTAATTTTTTTTATGATTGTTCAAGTACAGTTTTCTGCCTTTCCACCCCCCACCACGGCTCCTCACCACCACCCCAGCCCTTCCCACCTCCTTCCCCCATTTCCACCCCCCCTTTGCTATTGTCCATGTGTCCCTTTATAATTGTTTCTGCAAACCCTTCACCTTTTTCCCCTATTATCCCCTCCCCTCTCCCTTCTGATCACTGTCAGTCTGTTCTCAATTTCAATGTCTTTGGCTATACTTTGCTTGCTTGTTCATATTGTTGATTATGTTCCTGTTAATGGTGAGATCACATGGTATTTGTCTTTCATCGCCTGGCTTATTTCGCTCAGCATATTGTCTATTTCTCTCTCCGTTTCTGTCAGTTTTTGCTTCAGGTATTTTGGTATTATACTGATAGGTGCATATTTATTTATAGTACTTATATCCTACTGATGGGCTGTCCTTTATCACTATAAGATATTCCTCTTTGTCTCTAGTAATATTGTTTGTTTGAAAGTCTATATTTTGTGTGTATTAGTTGATTCACTTCAGCTTTCTTGTGGCTGTTGTTTGTATGATGTATCTTTTCCCCGTCTTTTACTTTCACTCTAGCTTTATCTTTGAAACTAAAGTGTCCTGGAGACAGCAAATAGGTGGATATTACTTTGTTCTCTTCTGACAATCTTTGCATTTTGATTGGGTTGTTTAAGGTATTCACATTTAGTGCCATTTTTTTTTACATTTGGGTTTATGTCAACCATTTTACTTTATTTTCTATTTGTATCATATAATTTCTCAACCGCTTTGTTGCTTTTTTTTGCAAGTGGATATTTTTAGTGTAGCATTTTACTTACCTTAATAATTTTTTCACTACGATTGTTGAGCGATGTCAGTGTTTGCTCTAAGGCCTATTATACATACAAACCTTAATTTGTAAGACTCAGCCTCAGATTTACACTACCTTAGTTCTAGGCATATATAGAAATGTTACTCCTATAACTATACTCCTTTTTCTATCCTTTTGTGCTATTTTAATAATTACTGTAACTATTAATGTTTAAAACATTTAAACATTGAATTTATAATTATTATATTATATAGTTTTATGTCTTTGATAGAAGCTAAAAGAAAAAAGCAGAGATAATAAGCATAGCACTTGCTAAGTAATCTTCTTATTTATAATTTCTGGATCTCTTCATTTTTTCCTGTGGATCTATTTGGAATCAATTCCAAATAGCCAAAACACCATTGATTTCACTCACCTCTCTTGTACTACTATTGACAAATGTATCATATATCTATATGTGATAGGCCAAATAATACATTACATGCATAATATAAGATAGCTTTTTAAATCAGTAAAGAGAAAGAAAAATAAGTGTGTATCTCTGCTTATTTTATAGTTATATTTTATAGTTATATTGTTGTCTTTAACATTGCCTTTCCCATTTTCATGTGGATTCCAGTTACTATCTAGGGTCCTTTGCTTTCAGCCTGAAGATTTTCCTTAAGTATTTTGTTAAAAGTGGTTTTGTTAGCAACACACGTTCTTGGTTTTGTTTGGGAGCATGTTTATTTTACCTTCATTTATGCAACATAGTTTTGCTCAATGTAGAATTCTTATTTTTGAGCACTTTTAGTATATACCCCACTTCTTTCTGTCCTCCAGTTTCTGATGGGAAGTCATCTATTATTCTTACAAGTATACCTTTATAAATTAGAGTGTTTTTTCTTCTTGCAATATTTCACCTGGTCTTTCACTTTCAGCATCCTTAAAAAAGATTTTATTTATTTATTTTTTAGAAAGTTGGGGAGACAGAGAGAGAGAAACATCGACGTGAGAGAGAAAACATGGATTGGTTGCCTCTCGTATGCACACTGACGCATATTAATGCATCCTGATGCACACTGACATAGGACCAAATCCACAACCCAGGCAGGTGCCACAACTAGAGTCGAATCGATGACCTTTCAGTTTATGGGACAACAGTTCAACCATCTGAGCCACACTGGTCAGTGCAGCTTTAAACATTTTTATTGTGCTGTGTCTGATTGTGGATCTCTGTGTTTATTCTACCTGGAGTTTGTTGAGTTTCCTGGATGTATCAGTTAGTGTTTGTAATACATGTGGGGAGTTTTCAGTCATTATTTCTTAAGAGTTGCTTGCTCCTTTCTCTTTCTCCTTTTCCTCTAGGATTGTCATATGTATGTGTTGGTACACTTGGATAACTTCTGTGTTTCACTACGTTGTAGTTTTCTTTATTCATTTTCTCATTTCTCAGATTGTATAATCTTTCATCTTAAAGATTTATTTATATATGTTTAGAGGGTAAGGGAGGGAGAAATCAAGGGAGAGAAACATCAGTGTGTGGTTGCCTCTAGCACCCTCCCCACCGAGAACCTCAACTGCAACCCAGGCATGTGCCCTGACTAGGAATTGAACCGGTGACCCTTTGGTTTGCAGGCCAGTGCTCAATTCACTGAGCTACACCAGTCAGGGCAGATTGTATAATCTTTACCAATCTGTTTCAAGGCACTAATTCAGTTTGAATACATTGAATTTTTGCCTCATTTATTGTACTTTTCAATCCCAGCCTTTAAGCTTTTAAGATAATCTCTCTTAATTGATAGTGTTTTGATATTGTCTGCATGATGTAATATTGTCATTATAACCTCTTTTACTTCTTTACTCATTTTTTTTTACTTCTTTGAGTATAGTTATAATGGTTATTTTGAAGGTTTTGTCTGTTGAATGCCACATCTGGGTGCAATCACAAGCATTTTTTGCTGTCTGCCTCTCTCCATTGTGTATGGATCATACTTTCTTGTTTCCCTGTAGTTCTCATTTTTTATTTTTATTTTTTTATAAAAAACTCGAATTTTGGGGTAATGTTTTAGCAACTCTGGGTATTTCCCCATATCCTTGAGGCTTATTATTATTTGCTTAATGATGTTTTCTCAGTAAAGTCTGTTCTGCCAACATTGCCAAGCCCCTCTCCCATTCCCATCAGCGTGAATGCCCCGCTGCTGCTGCTCAGAGCGTGACGTGTTGGATATGCCCACGGTCACTCTGGGATGATGCGGATGTTTTTCAGGTCTCTTTCACTGGCTCTTTCCATTACCACACCCAGGTCCCCCACTTGCAGGTCTATTGTGCTCTTATTTCAATAACATTCTCCAATATAAATTGCTTGACAGAGTCATCCAGTGATTTTGTGATCATTTTAAAGGACAGTTCCTGAAATCTGTGTTTGGGATTTGTTCTGACCCCAGGAGGACACAAAATTTGCCTGTTTTTTTCTCCCCAGCAAAGTAGCCATTTTACAGTTCAAATGAAATCTCCAGTAAACCTAGCAATCTCCTCCCAATTGTCTTTTGTCATAACCACAGTTTTTGAGAACATACTTCAGTTTCAAATTCTCTACATTCACATGAAGTCAGTTCCTATGGCAAGAGATAGGAAGCTCTTCATTCTACAGCCTGACGTTTTCCATTGCAAAATCACTGAGCTACGGGTCTGGAACTCCGTGTGGGAGAAATAACACACCTCTCTCTGAGTAAATCTCCACTTCAGGAGCTGAGTCTTCAATTGATGGGGGAGGGTACAGCAGTTTTCGCAGATTTTCTCAAATATTTCTTAACTTATGCATTACGAGACCCATGTTTGCCTCCCTTAGATCAATTTCCAGATACTTACAATTTAAAACTATTTTTTACAAGGAAGTAGGTCCATAGAGTTCTGTGTGCTATCATGCTAAAGTGAAACTTTTTTTTTTCATTTTTTGCCTGGGAGTTGGGGGATGGATTTACACAATCCAGCCAATATGTATTACTTAAAAGTGTGTTCTCTATTTTATAGACTGGATGCAGTCAAGGCCACAGAACCAAACAATTATTATATATAGACATTAAAAAGAAGATAAACAGTAGATTATGATAAATTATTTTGAAGCAGTTTAATGCCATAAACCATCATGTCATCTAAAAATAGGAATTGAGAGAAATAAAGACAATAATAAAAATGAGTGGATTGAGTAAGAGTTTAATTTTTTGCATTTTTACAATACAAAGGCTTAAATTCATTCTCTAAAGTCAGCGAGGTTTATGAAAATGAAATATACTATTGTTATATAGAGGAATTTTATTTATGTTTTATTTTAGTAGAAGAATGTAGGTCATTGAATCTTATAATTAGTTTCTTTTAAGTGAATTACAAAAGTATTATTCTAATTCATACTTAATAGAATTTTTATTTATTTTCCCTCCTTATGAGTCATTAATTTTATATTTCCTAGACTAGTTACTAAGTTTCAGTTTGAAATATCTGAAAGTCAAATTACTAGTTGGCTATAGGGTTCCAAAGATTGAGAAAAATATCTAATCACATCATAAATAACCTAGCAGAATCCCAACAAGGTATAATAGAAATGAAATAAGAAAAATAAATCCATATGCACAGACAGAAACATATAAAAAATTATTACAAATGGTTGAATTTCAGAGAAAGATGCTATTATAAATATCTAACCCCTAGTCACTCATTTTTCCCCCAGAATCTTAGATTTAAAGCCAGATTCCTTCATCATTTCTGACCTGATAGGAAACACCATCTGGCATGTGCATGTTAAGAGGATTATATAGCAAAATAGATATTTTCTGTCTTTCTGACTTTAAGACTTTTCAAAGGCACGCACATTGTTTACATGTGAAATGTGAATTATAACCAAACTGATGAAAAGATTTTTTTTGGTATATATTTTATAAATTAATTTTACATTTTACTTTCTTAATTGGCATTCTGTAATTTCTTGTTTAAATTTTAGCCTCATGACTATTTATTGAGGAAAGATTTTAAATTAAGACTTCATGGAGCTGATGATAAAGAACACGTTTTTATGATTGTATACATCAAACTGAACTACATAGTTCACCAAATCTACGTTAGCCAAATTTTCTGGATAATTAGCAAATGTTTATCAAAAGGCAGCAAAAGTTGTTTTACTTATCCTACATGAGATGAATCATATGTGAAAAAATATAATATGACATTGAAACCAACATCTGTGATTACTTTTTCTCAGATGAGGAATTTCTGCTGCTTTTAATATTTATTTAGAATCATAAACTTTAAAGATCATAGCTAATAGGTCATAAGATTTTTGTTTCATTTTAAAGATATGAAAGCTGAGATCTAAAAGGCTATATAGCCTATCTATGCACCTACAGCTAGTAAGTGAGAAGTCCAGTGTTAGACTACAGCTTGCCAAAGTCTCAGTCCATTCTACCTGGACTTCTACCTGTGCTTCTGTCATAATCCTGATGAGTTTCTGTCCAGAAAAATTTCACTTTGGAGAGTCTGAGATCTACATACTTACCCTATCCTCATGCACACTGCACTGGACACTTGAACTATATTCATACTTTGGAAGGATGCTTTTCTTAAATTTTTTTCCAAACAATTAGAGTAGCTAAGTGTCTGAGTTTCAAAATATTCCCAAATGTGCAAGAGAATCTAAGAAGAGAAGTCTAAGAAGAAATTTAAGAGAAATCTAAGAAGAAATCACCATACAAAACTAGCCAATGCAAATAAAAAGAATAATCACAATAAATGTAACCAAAAAAAATTCAGAGGTCAATTACCAGGAAATAAGAATCAACTAACATTTCATTTTATATATGGAATAACTAAGGCTCATTCAGTTCTATCTTGATAAAATTACACAAGAAGGAAGGGAGGGAAAGATGGAAGCAGAGGAGAAAAAGAGTCGGTTATCTTGTTTATTAATATAATTTTTATGCTGAATGATATAAAAAAGAAAAATTCAAATATTAAAAGCATGAAATAAAGGTATATAGTTATATATGCACCCCCCATATATCAGTGTTACATGTACTCATCATTACATTAAAACAGAAAATAGGAAGAAAAATAATGACACTTAAAACTTGAAGTTCTGTTAAAGTTTGATCTACTCTCTTTCATCTCTTGCATACAAAGTCACATCTGTCTTCAGAATTCTGGATGACTGTGTGTGCCACTGGAAAATATGAAATAAGATAGTTTTTCAAAGGTCATTTGTTGTTGTTAGGATGTGTCTGCCAAGAATATGATCAATTAAGCATTTATTAAACCAGTGCTCATGCTGAACTGGCTACTATATAGAGTGGTTTAACCACTCTTATTCTTTAGGCTCAGAGAACACAATTTCAGCATCATAGACAATTTCTGGCTTTTAAGACAAAGGTTATAATGGCATTAGCTTCTGTGGTTCACTACTTTCAGTGATGACAAGATTCTTTGTAATTTATTTTTATTTTATTTTACAACTGATGCTGTTTGCCTTGTAGACCACAGAACAGAAATAGCTGCAACGCATGTTATTGATTATTTCCTTAATTTGAAGGAAACAGAGACTGACAACACTGAAGGACGAAGACTGAGTCATTGCTGAACAGTTTCACATAGAGGCCACTTTCCATTGCCACATGCTCTAAATTAGTGTGGAAAATGTACTCACTGGTATTTTGATACTGTAACCTACTGATATGGCCTGTCTCTTGTGATAGAGAGTTTTACCTAAAATTGTTTTTATAAGAACAAAGACTGTAATTAAAAAAGATACTACATATAGTATGAGTAATCTGAAAACACCTATATGGTTATGTTGATAGTACACACACACACACACAATATAATACCACACAGGGTGCATTATAATATAACAATGGCTAAGCAGACAATGCTACCCACAGAGAAAAGTGGCTTTGTCCATCACAGTGGATGTGACAAAATGTAAATGGCAGATAATTTTGCCTTTTGGGGCAATCAGAGAAATCATATGAAACAACAATCTCTGCCATTATATGCAATTAATTAAACATAAATTTGACCATATAAATTTCATTAAGAAAATGAGTAGGTGTTATGGAAATTATGTCATTGTACATAATCTGAGTATATGATGTCTGTCCTGAAGAAGATCAACCATTGTTAATATAATGAGAATGGTTTGTGTGACATGTATGTAAACTGGCAGCAAAGGAGAGTGGGCTGGAATGCACATGTGTGAACACTGATGACTTCACAGTGGGGTAGTAGATGCCCTTGAGTGAACATGTGCACTGTGTGGCTGTCACATTCAAAATGACCCAGTAGAGCAATGAATCTGCATCAGACTTTGTGTTAAGCTTGAACATTCTTCTGTAAAAACTATTCAGATGATTCAGAAGGTCACATTTACGGGCAACGGGTGATTAGCAGCTTCATTATGACAATGTGCCCACTCATACATCACAGAGTTTTTGGCAAAACATCAAATCACCAGGTGACTCAGCTCCCCTACAACCCCAGTTTGGTGCCCTGAGAATTCTGACTTTTCCCAAGACTAAAATCACCTTTGCAGGGGACAAGATTCCAGACCATTGATGAGATTCAGGAAAATACAACAGGGCAGCTGGTGATGATTGGGAGGACGGTGTGAGGTCCCAAGGTGCCTGCTTTGACAGGAACTGAGGCATCATTGTCCTATGTGCAGTGTTTCTTGTATCTCGTCATCTTCTTCAATACATGTCTCTTTTTCATAATACATAGCTGGATACTTTCTGGACAGACCTTGCATGTATGCATGTATATTCATGCGCACATATATGTTTAAATATAATAATGAAGATTTGAAAGGAACTTTAGAGATCATTTAGTCTGATCTCTACATTTTATAAAGGAAAAAATTAAGGTACATGTCTGTGAAAGTGTAATTTAAGCTAAACATTTCAAAAATCAGGGGCAGAACATATTGTTCATACCCCAAAATAAATTTAATTATCTTCTGTATAAAAATCAGCAGATTTAATTATTTTTATTAAAGATGATCTCAAATTTTAATCATTCTATATATTTTTACTTAGTTTATAACATTTTCATCATTTCTGAATATGAAATACACATATAATGATGCATATATAATTTATTTCTTTTATTCTGTAAAATTTGCATCATAATAAAATGTAAGAAAATTAAGCCACCAAGGAAGAGATTCTTTGGATTATTTTTAGAGAACACTGTTTATCAGTAACTACAAAACACATCCATTGTTATTTTACCTCAGTGACTGTCATTCATTCCTGAGAAGACTTTGTCTAAGTGAAAAGTTATTAAATAATTTTCAAGTATAACTGTATTGGAATAAATTATGGTGTATTTCACCCAAGCCAATAATTATCACTATTAGAAAGTAACATATGGATTGAATAAAAGTGTTTATGTATAATAAATAATTCTAAAGTAAATAAATATAGTATGCACGCAAAATACAATATAATGCAATTCCATTTTCATGGCCAAAGTATGTAACAACCTCATAGTGAGAGACAGTTGGTGGAAGAAATATGAAAGAGAGTTGGTTCATTCTTGCTGTATCATTTCCCCCATTATACATATATATTTTAAGTCATATGTACTCATGATTTTCCCATACTAAAATTAAAGTCACAGGTGTTGGGAATTTTTTGGTTTTGTATGTAACTCTGTCCTTACAAGTAAAAAATCTGGACAGACTGAAAAACCAACAACTTCTCTTGGAACCATAAGAAGGAAACCTGTGGCTTCCAAGATTGTAAAGACAGTCAGGTAAATATAGGGAGCCCAGGCTGACAGGGCAGAGGGTCAGTTCACAAGCAAAAGTTGCTGTGAGCACCATGACTGAGGTTAGGAAACTTGACCTGTATGTAACTGATGGATTGCTTAAGACTCAGTGTGTACAGCACTCTGATAGTTAAAAATCTAGGGGGATTCAATCATTGGCAGTCCCCACGATATTGTAAGATTTATCTCTAGGAGCTTGGCCAGATTTCCACAGTAAACATCTGAGAAAAATCCCCTCCGTCTTCTAGGAGGAGAAGGGGAAAAGGAAACACTTTTAAAGATGTTGTTTATTTATGTTTTGAGAGAGGGAAGGGGAGAGAGAAAGAGAGGGAAAGAAACATCAACATGCCGTTGCCTCTTGAGTGCCCCCAATGGGGAAGCTGGCCTGCAACCCAGGCATGTGTCTTAATTGAGAATGGAACTGGCGACCCTTGGTTTGCAGGTCTACATTCAATCCACTGAGCCACACCAATCAGGGCTAGATGCCATAGAAATTAAAAGGATAATAAAATAATATCATGGACAATTCTGTGCTCACACATTTGATAACACGGATAAAATAAAACAATTTCTGAAATCTACAACACTAAGAGAGAAGTTATACCAATTCTCTATGATTTCTTTCAAAGGATAGAAGCAAGTGATAGACTTTCTAACCCATTCTACAAGCCCAGGATTACTGTAATACCAAAGCTACACAAAGACATTAAAAGAAAACTACAAACCACTATCTCTCATAAACTTTAATGAAGAAATCCTCAAGAAAATATCAGCACGTTGAATCCAGACAATGTATGAAAAGAACCGTATACTATGACCAGGTAGGATTTATCTAACTTATGCAAGACCGGTTTAACATCTGAATATCAATTAATACATTCCATCACATCAACAGACAAAACAGATACAACACATAATCACATCCATAGATGAAGAAAAATTCAACACCTCTTCTTGTTAAAAATTTTCTGTAAACTAGGAATAGAAGACAATTTTCTGAACTTTATAAAGACTGTATACAAAGCTTAGAGCTAACGTCATATTGAATGCTGAGAAACCCCAATCTTTTCCACTAAAATGAAGTACAAGGCAAGGATGTCTCTTCTCACCACTCCTTGTGAACATCATACTGGAACTGCTTACTAATACAATAGGATGGGAAACGGAATGTACCAGTTATACAATAGCACAGGAAGACAAACTGTCTGTTTTCAGATGACACTAGTATATACTGAAAATATATAAAAGAATTGACAAAAAACTTTTGAAGCTAGTAAACAATTACAGAAAATTTGTGTACATAATGTTAACACAAAAGTCAGTTTTTCTCTTGTACATCAACAACAAACAAGTAGAATTAAAAAACCCTACCATTTATATTAGCATCCCCAAAATGAAGCAGGCATAAATATAGCAAAATTGTACATGGTCTATATGAGGAAAACTAAAAAACTTTGATGAAGGTTATCTACTAAACAAATAAAAAACTCAACTCTATAAATGAAGAGATATTTCATGCATAGGGAAATTTGATAGTGTCAAGGTATCAATTCATCTCAGTCTATAGATTTAAAACAATTTCAATCAAAATTACAACAAATATTTTTATGGATCTTGATGAACTAACTCTAAAGTATATGGAGAGGCAAAAGACTCATACTAGCCAACACAATATTGAAGGAGAAGAAGTAATTCCAAAGCCCAGCACTACCCAAATTCAGGACTTACTACAAATCAATAGTGTTCAAGACAGTGTGATATTAGTAAAAAGAAGAGACAGAAAATCAGTGAAACACAATTGAGAGACCAGAAGTAGACCTTTATAAACAGTCACTTGACTTTTGACAAAGGTGCAAAGGAAATACAATGGAGCAAAGACAGACTTTTGAACAAATGGTGCTGGAACAACAAGACATCCACATGTTAAAAAAATGAATCTAGACAAAGACTTTATACTCTTCAAAAACTAATCTCAAATGACTTATATACCCAAATGTAAAACTCAAAACTATAAATCTTCTGAAACATAAGATAGGAGAAAACCTAGATTACTTTGGGAAAGGTGATGCCTTTTTTATGTATGTATGTATGTATGTATGTATGTATGTTAAAAATACATACATACATACATACATACATAAAAAAGGCATCACCTTTCATGCACCTTTCATACATCACCTTTGTATGTATAGTCTTACCCAAGGACACTTTTATTTTTTAATTGCCTTTGGAGAGGAGAGAGAGAGAATGTGAGAAAAGAAACATTGACTGGTTGGCTCCTCGTGTGCACCCTGACCAGGGATTGAACCTGCAACCTGGATATTTGCCCTGACTGGAAATCCAACTTACCACCATTTGGTTTTGGGGAGGATGCTCCAACCAACTTAGCTACACTGGGTAGGACAGTGATACATTTTTAGACACAAAACTAAAGAAATGATCCATGAAAAAATAATTAATATGCAGGGCTTCATTAACATTAGAAATTGTTGTTCTGCAAAAAAAATGTGAACATAATTAGAAGACAACCACAGACTGGGAGAAAAAATATTGAANACTTTTATTTTTTAATTGCCTTTGGAGAGGAGAGAGAGAGAATGTGAGAAAAAAAACATTGACTGGTTGGCTCCTTGTGTGTACCCTGACCAGGGATTGAACCTGCAACCTGAATATTTGCCCTGACTGGAAATCCAACTTACCACCATTTGGTTTTGGGGAGGATGCTCCAACCAACTTAGCTACACTGGGTAGGACAGTGATACATTTTTAGACACAAAACTAAAGAAATGATCCATGAAAAAATAATTAATATGCAGGGCTTCATTAACATTAGAAATTGTTGTTCTGCAAAAAAAATGTGAACATAATTAGAAGACAACCACAGACTGGGAGAAAAAATATTGAAAAAGACACATCTGATAAAGGACTGTCATTTCAAATCTACAAATAACACTTAAATCTCAAAATAAAAAAATCATAAAAAACATTAAAAGTGGGCCAAATACATTAACTAAAAAAGATGCAGATAACAAATAAGCCTATGAAAAGATGTTTCACAATATATGTCCTCAGAATTGCAAAGCAAAGCAACAATGAACTACCACTACAACCCTACTAGAATGGCCCAAATCCAACACAGAAGACCCCAAATGCTGGTAAACATGTGGAACAAGTATTCTTCTACATTGTGGGGGGGACCGTAACATGGTACAGCCATGTTGGAACATAGTCTGGCAATTTCTTATAAAACTAAACATACTCTTCTCACATGGCCCAGCAATCACGGTCCTTGGTATTTATCTAAAGGAATTAAACACTTATGTCAACACAACAACCTATACAGGGATGCTTATAGCAGCTCTTTTCGTAATTGCCAAAACTTGGAAGCAAGCAAAATGCCCTTCAGTAAGTGAATGAATAAACACATGGTGGTACATCGAGATAATAGAACATTATTTAGTGATACAAAGAAATGAGCTACCAAGATTTGAAAAAAAACGTGGAGGAATCTTAAATGCATATTCCTAAGTGAAAGAAGCCAACCTGGAAAGGCTATGTACTCTATGGTTCCAACAGTATGACATTCTGGAACAACCAAAGCTATGGAGGCAGTAAAATAATTGGTGGTTGTCAGAGGTTGTAAGGGAGGGAGGGATGAATAGATGGAGCACAGGGTATTTTTAGAGCCATGAAGATACTTTGTCTGATACTACAATGGTGGACACACATCATTATACATTCATCAAAAGACATAGAATATACAATACCAGGATGAAACCTAATGCAAAGCATTGACTTTGGGTGATCATGACAGGTCAGTGTAGGTTTGTTATGTCACATGTACCAATCTGGTGGGAGATGTTAATGATGGGAGAGGTTTGCATGTGTGGGAGCAGAGAGAACTTGAGAAATCTGTGTATTGTCCTCTCACTTTGGTTGTCAACATAGAACTGCACTAGAAATGGTTTAAAAAAAATAAAGTAATAATAGACCAGGAGCTAGGACAAAACAAATGCTTCACACAAGACTGCTTCAAACAGGAGGATGAGACTGAAGAGCTCTATGAGATGCTTCCTCTTTAAGCTCTCATGTGGAAGATTTGTAGAATTCAAATTTATTTCATATGATTTATTTTATTAGAAAATGTGTTTTTCCATAAATTGGTGAATGTATTTTTGCTTAAAACAGCGATGTCAATATAATACTTCTTATGGTCTAGTCACTTAGTATAATTTTGGGGGAAAAATAAATGTTATCTGAAAAAAGGTACATATTTTCAAAAGCTGTTATGGCGAAAAGCCATTACATGAGAATCATTATGTGAGGTAATCTGTAAATTTAAAAGTCCTTCACAAATTAAGAAAAAGGATTGGAAGTTAATGACATCAGGATAAGATGGAGCAATAACTAAACTATTTCAAGCAAAAAATGAGTATAACCAGAGATAGTATAACATCAACAACTTTGCCACATTCTATTATAGCAGCACAAAGTATTTCAACATGTAAAGTCTCAGATAAAATTTGTGTGATCAGCAGATTACCCTCATCTTATCTCTTCTTTTCTTTTGTGTTTATTTTCCTTATTTTAGTTTCAATAAAGAACCAACCTCTTCTATTCAGTGCAGCTCTCACACATGCTGTTACATCTGTCTGGAGAATGACCCTCTCCATATTTCCTACCAAGTCCAACTAACCTCAGGCAGTCTTTCTTCTTCTTCTACCCAACGATATATGTGTCTAACACCCAGCTCTAATATAAATTTTATTGTTTTATAATTTTGTTTTTATTTTTGATTTTTGAGGGAGGAGAAGGGAGGGAGAAAGAGAGGGAGAGAAACATTGATGAGAGAGAAAAAACATCAATTGGCTGTCTTCCATGTGCATCCCAAATGGGACTGCACCTGGAAACCTGTCATGAACCAGCAAGATGACACCTAACCAACTGAACCACACTGGCCAGGGCTATTATACATTTCTTCATAGCGGTTAAATAATTACTATGTAATTATTTGTATCTTTATTATTACTGTAATCTTCCTTGTGGAAAAGTGCAGAGTCTCTGATATTAATTTTTAGTTGGTAAATTGGATAAAGCAAGAATCTACTTTTTAATGACTATTCAGGTAATGTTATACTTTTTTTGTATTCTACAAAACTACTCATATTAACATAATTTATTACATTGAAGAACTTATTACATCAGTAATTCCTGAAAGAACTTCAATAAAAAATAGTTGGGCATACTGTAAAATTAAATTTTAGGTGTCTATATGTTCATGTGTGTGTTATTGTACATATGCACATGTGTTTGCACACATATGTACAATGGAAGGTAATTTTTTTCTATCCAGGAAAAACACTGCTTACGAATAATTACTGCACTATATTCCCTCCTAATGCCTGAAGGTTCACCGTATGGTGATTGTGAATGAAGACAATCATGTCCCTAATTTTCAGAGAAGAAAATAAAAGTCTAGTTGATGTCCAATTTTGACATCTCTGAGAAAAACATGGTGTTGGCAGTACACCAACATATTATTCATATACCCCAAATTCATCAAGTCTATCTCACAGTGTTCAATTTAGCCTAAGCCCCACCCTATGGATTTGCTAGACGTTGATGAGTTTTACCAAAATTTCCTGTTAGGACTTCAGAGAATTGCTAGGGCTGCTTTCATAGCACACGAGTCTGGCAGTGCTTCTCTCCTGTAGACTGGATTCGTCTCCTGATCCTCCCCAGCAAGTTCAGGGCCACTTGTTCAGACTACTGTGCTCCCGCGTCCTTTTGCCTTTCCTTAAATTCCCCTCCCATATGACAAAATGGACGATTTAAGAGAAGAGAATTAAATGAAGAAAACCAACAGGTTAAAGTGGATATAATGTATCCCTTCTTATCCAATCCAACATGGGCCCTCTTTATTTTCGATTCTTTAATGCTTTGGTGTTTTAGGACCCGTATGTCTTCTGTAGAAAACGGACAACTCAACAGTCCTTCCCTTCAAAGTCCAGAGAAAATTTGAGAGAGAGAGAAAAAAAAGAAAAAACCCTCAACACTTTAATCCACATCAAGTATTCAGGGCTGACTCATTTTTACTTGAATTTGGGATGACTGACAGTGGGATTATGGATTTTCTTCAGGATAAAATTCCTATCCCCTTATCCAGGCTGTGGGCAGGAAGGCAAGAGAATCTTTAAAGCAGACCAAGTGCTTCTTCTCAAAATCTGTTTGATTCAATCTTACCCGACCTGGCATGCAGCACACATGGAGAACCTCCTCAAATGTCTAACTTGAAAAGCACAAGACTAACTTCTCTAAGGGCATAGTCCTCCTAAGGAAACACTCGAAACACATTACTAAATAGAAAACTTAATATTTACTGTAAATTATCTGATGAGTTCAAGGTGTATCTCAAAGCCAGGAAGAGGTACTTATAAGGCTAAAAAGTGTTCACTAAAGTGGCAACTCCCAGAATCATGGGTGTGAATGCTTTAAGGACAAATTCCAGGCTCCACCTTAGAAGCAAAAATGCTTTACAAGCCTCAAGATGTCAATTTCCAAACTCCAACGATTGCAAGAGCTAGACCACACCCAGAGGAACAGGAATGATCTGCTGGCCACTTAAAAATAGCATTTTGTGCTTGCTACACAAAGGCCACTCCAGCTTATTATTCATGCTTGATATTTCGCCTTTATGGCTGTAAAAAGGAAGAGTCATTTCTTGAGGTGTCCTGGCTAGATTTGGAAGACAGAGGGGAGCTCATGAAGGCCTGAAGACAATGCAAGTCTATGTATAAAAAGAGGCTTGCCTTAAGCTATGTGCAGGCAAAGAAAAACAAAAAGGGACATAGGAAGGAACTCATGGGGAAGTACTTTTTTTCAGACAATTCTCCACACTAGTCTAGTTAGCTAAAAACAAGCGGGACTATCTGAAGGGAATGAGTGAAAAGAAGTGTAAAAGTCTTTCTGTCTTTCTTTTTCTTTGTACTTCCTATATTAGGCAAGGGAGGATGCTCGTGTTTGCTATTTTGTAAAGCAAGAGTCAATGCCAATGCCCTTTCTTCTTTCTCATGAGTCTCAGAGATGTCTTTTTGATGTCCATTTGAGCCCCAGGCCTCATTTTTTTTACTACTCCGAGTGGCAAAATCAGTGAGATCAAGGCTCTTACTTGATCCTTTTGTTCTCCGAACTGTGAGAGGGGGTGATGAGAGAAAATCCTTTCTCATCAAAAGTCTGAACTGCTCAGTAATGACTACTTTCTTAGAGGTACTGTGACTATATTGTTGAGGTAGGTTATCAAGTAGGGATGCATGCATACCCATTGAAATGAATATTTTACAAACCTCTATAAATCACTTAAAGATGATGGTGATTATCTAAGACTATGAAATACAAGCTCTGGGAGGTGGGGGAGAGGGCAGGTAGTCCCAGATGAAAATTATCCAAACACCAAGAATCAGGAGCTAGAACAGAGAGAGGGAGTGAGGTACCTCCACAGGTAGATGGAGAGAGAAGTGTCCATTCCTTTCAGAGATCTCTGTACTCATACCCCGCAGAAGGGGAAAGAGAACTGAAAATAAAGCCTGTTTGTCCCCCGCCCCCCTCCCCCTGCCACGCACACACACATCATGATTTAACTCATTGAGCAAAGCGTGAGCAATGGCATTGTTAACTCTGAACCTTAGGTGAAAAGTGCACCTATTTTAGGTTCAACACAGGACACCCCAAGTGCCTGAAAACCATGGCATCTCCATGATACTCCTCTTCAGACAAGTAACAGATCAACTTTATCATAGGTCCCTGCCTCCTCGAGTGTCCTGTCTCTCCTTGGGATGAAACTGTCCAATGTAGAGAAAGAGTAGGGAGTCTTGGGAAATTCAACACACTACATAGATATCAAAGACAACAAGATCCTCTACTTCTTCTCACAAACACAGCTCACACCCTAGTCATCGCTGACTGGTGGATGAAGAACAATGTATTAACTACAGGTTTAAAAGAAAAGTGAATTTTAAATACTTTTCTCCAAAAGTAATTGTGATTTTTATGGTTCTTAAGCCACTTGACCTTATCTTAACAACACCTCCCCAGTAAAATACTCCACTTCTGAAAATGCAAACCACGCAATGCTATGTGAAATATCTATTATATATTTTTTCAGTGGCTTAAGTGCCCCGAGTGCCGAATAAATTGCTAGGAAAAAGTAATATTTTTAAGAACAGTTCCATATGAATAGATTGTTTATACAAACAGATTTGATCATCTGAATTCAAACCATAAAAATCAGTCCAAAGTATACTCATACTATATCATCCTATCCAATTGGATAAACTTTATTCAATTTATGCCTTTGAGAAGTTACTTCCTATTGACATTTTTCCATTGACAACAGTAAAATCCCAAAGGATTTAGAAAAGGTGATAAAGGGGGTGTATTACCAATCTTATATCATTGCAGCATTCATTTTAAAGCAAAGTAATCCTTTTCTGTTTCTGCCCCAACATTTCATAATTATGTCATTTTACAAGAATTGTGTAATTTACATAACCACCTAAATTGTCATAATTGCTAGAAAGTGCTGAAAAAGCATACGTTAGGCATTTCAGATTCATTTCTGCTCTCTGCTTTAAACTCATTTGAAATGCTTTTTGCATAAAAATTCTTTTGGTCAACAAAAAAGTAACTTTGGTTTGATTTTGAAGGAATCCTCTTTCCTCCCCCTGAAGTTGACTTCTCTTCTAGGAAGCTTTCCCCAGGTGGATGCTGGGGTTCTACCTGGGTAGTGGTGGACTACCAAGGTTGAAGACCCTCCACTGAAAAGAGAAGAGGAAACTGAGACCCACAGAGATCAACTGACTTGAGTTGATCTGAGTCACACAGGTCATCTCCACAAAGTCAAGGGTAGAACTTGCGTATTTTTGACTTGTGTATTTTGTTCACTGTCTCCTACCTTTATCTCTTGCATTTAGAAAAAGGAAACAGGAAAGAAAAAAGAATGGAATGGTCTCTCCACAGTTTTCTCAGCATGCCATTTCCATTATAATTATCTTAACCATCTGTTTTGCTTGGAACAGGCAAGAGAATTTGATATTAAGAAACTAAACTGTCATTCCGTACAACAGAGAAGGGCTTCAGAAATGGAGCCCTATTTCAGGATACAGAAGTCGACATCAGTTTTATCAGAGGCTTCATCAGCAACCGTGATGTGGAAGACCAATATCTGATCATTATTCTTTGGGAAAATCCTGGTTTATGTAATTTTATAAATAAAATTTTACAATTAAAAATTATTGCAGCACATTTTACAAGTGCTAAAACTGTATTTGGAAAATATGTGAACTAAAGAACAACTAGTTAAGTGTATTTGAAAATGCCAACTAATTTTCTTTACCTCTGCTTCAACTTCTCCTCCAATATAGCTAATCTACCCTTCTTACTTAAAAGACAATATATTAATTTAGCTTCCTGTAGCTAATTTGCCTGTAATGTGAAGCTATAAAAATCTGTGGCAATATAAATGATATGCATAAATAGCAGTGCTTATCTCTTGCATGTGAGACCCATATATGGCCACACATTGCATAGAGCACACACACAACATATAATATTGCTATTTCAGACTGAGTTTTGAACTGTAATAAAAAATGACCTTATTCACTTACTTGGTAATTTTTGTAAAAAATTACTGCAAAATGTGTATTTAATCCTGATTTAAAGATAGAATTTAAAGAGTGATGTACATATTTTGCAATTACAAATTTAAAATTATAAATATCATTTGAAAGAACTCATATTCTTCATATTCATCATTTAAATTGAATTATAACTGTTTAATTTTAAGCAGGCATCAGAAAAAGTAATTAATAATAGAAAAAGCAGCTTATCGCTTCCCAAATAAGCAGGGAAGGCTGAGAAATTTTCTTAGGAAAATGAGGAGATTATCCAATTTAATTTAAACAAAAAGAAATGATATATTATTATTTCTGGCAAAATTTGGGGAAAATATTAGCAAAGCTAAGAGGAAGCAGAAAGCCTTTCAATGGTAATTTCTTCTAAAACTTATCATGAGGATAAAAGAAAAAAATATATATATATATTCACAATTTATTATTAAGTCTCCTCTCTGCCTCCTGGCCTCTATTTTTTTCTTCTTTTTAAATCTTAATGTAATAGTTACTCAAAATTTTTCTTAAAATTTTAGCAGTGTGGCAGAAGACCAATAAATCAATGTAGAGTACTTACTAAAATTGTAATCAGTGTAGTGTATGAGTAATATCTTTCTGAAATTTTTTTGTCCATTTTTTTCTCATAAATAAGGTTAATTTTAAAGCCACAGGCAATATCCCAAGTATAACATTACATTTACCTAATGCTTTTCTACATTAATCAATCACACTAATCTGTTGAATATATAGAGTACTTATAAATATTTATACAGCATATGTGTATATATATATATATCCTATATAAAATATAAAAATAAAGTTGAAATGGACTCCATTGAAACAACCAACATCGTAATGAATAATATGCTCAATTTACTCATGCATTCCTTCTTTCTTCCTTGCCTCCCTACTTTCCTAAAATTTTTTTATTACTTTCTTGTTTATATATTGTCTTTTCACCCCCCTCAAGTGGATGGTTGTAAAAATGTTAGTAAATGAGGCAGTTATTCTTTAATGTAGTGTGTTCAATCCATTAATGTGTCTGTGTAGCCACCAAATGGCCACTAATGTGAGAATATATTTTCTTCAGTAACTGTAAATACTATGGATGTATATACTTCATTTTTCCTGATACTTGACAACTATTCAAGATAATTTTAATGCCATTTGAATTTTAATTCAGACATTTATGCAATTTATCCAAAATATTTTTAATAAAAATCAGAAACAAGTTTAATAGCAACAAAATTATTTCTATAGAGGAATCAAATAAGCAATTGTATGACATATGGAACAAGCCATTAAAATGCATCATTAATTTGGCAACAAATATTAAAAATTATCATTTATGTTCATCTATTTAAGAATAAATTTTTCTCTTTCATGTATATGTTTTCTTTGTAATCTTTGCAGTGTTCAGTGAATGTTATTCATTCGATATTTTTAACATAAAACACAGTTAAGAATTCGGTAGACCCTAGTACAGTTACACTTTTGCTATTTACATATGTCACTGAAACCTAACAGTTATTTTCATGTTAACACAGTGTGAACATATCTATTATTTTAGTTGTTATTCCCTCTACATACCACCATAACATAAATATCTCTCAGAAGTTGGTGAAAGAAATGTTTTTCTTAAAGCCATGAATTTCCTTTTATGAAGAATAAGAAGTAACAAAAACTGCTAGTTTTTGCATTGGTTTCCGCTAATTCCAGGGTTAAATTTTTGGTTCAACTACAATAACTTTTTGGAGTACATTTTATGATTTAATAATAATAAAATTCACTAATGCTTATAGCAAATAATCATCCTCAAACTAGTGCAGAACACAGCATGAAAATTTTTATCTTCTGTGGGGAGCAGGGAAGTGGAGGTGAACGTCTAGGCAGGGCAGTTTCAGACCATGTTCTCTGTGTTGGATGTCTGGGCTGTGGTGGGTCCTCCCCATTGCTTCCCAGCCCCATGTCCCTGGATTGGGCTGGCATGCAGGAACATTCTGGGCATCACTGTGGCAGGCCTGGAAGTTCCCGTGAGCCAGAAGACCTGCACCAAACCTACCAATATTTAAACTAGATTAGACCACTGTCACCACTTGCCAGACCCAATTGAGATACAAGAAGATAAGGATGGGATATTTACACCTGCAAATCTCCCAGATGTGTGGTTGTACCGAAGCACACAAAATCACTTAACTTCACAATGATACAACCCTGAGTTTTTTGGAATTAGATTTATCACATTATGGTAGAAGTTTACAGAATTTTTCCTCATTCTGAACTGTATCATTTTAACCTTTCACTTTGAGCTCTTTATTCTTACTTGAAAGATTTTGAATTGAATGGCATCTGTATCTTTTATTATAAAGCTTGAAAATCATATAAATAAGTATAGGCTATATTCAGAGATTATAATAACTTTAACAACTCTTAAACTATTAAACTTGTCAAAGATCTTGTAGGGGATGAAAAGGAGAAAATCTATATTAAGTCTACATAGTACATATTCAGTAAATGATAAATATATATTATTACTCAGAATAACATCAGAATTGTACAGATTTATAAAAAATTAAATACAAATAGGTGAGTTCAGTTAACCAAGTCAGGTGATTCCTAGTAAGAACATACATACAAGTAACAGTTGGGTACTTTCTGAAGAAAATATTAGTTGATATACTACATATTTTATGTATATATACATAGTAATTAATTTTAGATGTCTGTTGAAGTGTCATAGGAATACAGCTTATAAAATTTTGCATTCTTTGCCTAAGATCTTAGCATTTTTAATTTCTTATTTGAAACTTGTCAAAAAGAGATAGAGACATAAGGCAATGCTTATACGACAGTAAAGAGGGAATTTTGTAATGTCAGCAACGGAGCATCATCCAAGGCAGATGAATGCCCACTCCCAATGCCTAACTCCATAACTGCTTTTGCTATTTGTTTCCTCTCATTCATTTTGCATCCGTGTTAGGCTTGCATCTGTTTATGTACTTGTCTATTATTCATCTACAGGATAACTGCTCAGCAGTCGTTACTTCCTTTCATATCTTTTCTGCATCTTTTGTTTCCATGCGTTGTTTTGGCAATAAAACCAAGGAAAGGGTACAAAGCTTATTAAAAAAGTGCAGTTGGAACATCATGTTTTTATAGCTCCAGGAAGATTATTGCTGATTTCAAAAAGTTTTAAAAAATGTTAAAATGTATTTGGCAAAGTTTACAGCTCATAGGTAGGGTAAATTTGAAATTTTGATAAAGTGGAATTTAAAAAGTGTTTTGTAAAACACTCACTACTGATTGATCTGTACATGGCAGACTGCCTTGTGCAATTTTGTGTAGACTACACATTTTAATACTAAAATCTCAAGCAATGCAATCACAGTAATTCCTTACATTTATATAGCACTTCATAATTTTATTATGTGTTTACTCATTCGTTATGTCCTATGATCTTTCTAGGTAGATAATTAGCATCATCATTTTAAGAATTCGGGGAGAAAAAAGTAACTATGTAAATGATGTGCTAAGGTCAAAAGGTCAAGGAGTCCCTGAGCCTAGATTAGAATCAACATTAACCTGACCTCCATCCAGCCTGGTGTGGGGGCCAGAAGAATCCTCACAATACACAGCTGCCTCGGGCCTCCTGTGGGTTTAAAGCGTAAAATATAACTTGAGAAACTTGGATTATGTAAGCATAGCCCTATATGTGTTTTAAATTATTTTTATGTTTTCAAATCCAATAAGCCTCTGTTTGTAATGAAGACCCATTACCACAGGGCACAAAAATTCTGTCTTCTGTATCAGAGGGTTCATGAGTTCTCTGAAGCTGTTCCATTCACTCCAGAATGAAAACTTCGATGTTGTATAATTAATTTGGTTTCCTCCAAAGATATTATTTCTTAAGTATCTGATTCAACATGCTAAGTTGAGCCCAAAGTGTAATTCTTAGGTTATTTTCAGTCAAAAAAAGGAAGTAAACATACATGAAGCCAATTCTAAGAATCAAAAGCAAGATGACTGTATAAGCTTATATATTCAGAATATGCTTATACTTGTTTCTTTGAAAATCTTCATATATTTACATAAGATACTTTGTATATTTTTAAGAATAATTGCTACTTTCCTTATTTAAACACTTGTATATTTGTTGAAAGTCTTAATGACTATGAAAAATAAAAATCATTCAAAGGCCACTGTGATGTAATTCATTCAAATGTGAGGCCCATTAATCATGAAAAAATAAAATCCCTTAAGTTTTGGTAAGCACAATAAAGAAGCAATCAAAGTCATGGTAAAGTCCTTGTGTACTATTCAGTCTTGGTTGAGTTTAAAATGTTGAAAATGGCACACAGGACAGGGATTTGTATTTGAAGGATAAAAACTATTCCAGAAAAGCCTAAAGAACTTCTCAGATTTATAGCTGCACTAAGTCTTTCATCAAATGCCAAAAATTTCCATTCAAGCCTATTAAGGTTATAGGTTATAATTTCTAAAACAATGCTGAGTTGGGGTCATTGGTGATGAGACCATCCTTCCAGCTGGCCTGAATATTATGGGATTGAAGAGTGGTCATGATAGGGGATCATATGGGCTTGAAGTTTAAAGAGAAATCTATAGTGACATATGAATTTTGCCATATCACTATTCATAGAACCTCCAGGAATACAGTTTGGTTTTAAATATTGACACGTAGATGGAATTAAAAAGCAACTTGATCACATAACCTTACCGGCCACCATACCTAAGTTTTGTTTAAAACACTAATTTGAAGGAACAAGTGAAGATTGCACAACAGAGGTACATCTCTGTCCTACACCCTCCCTCACTAGTTACACACTGACAATGTATTACCCTTTAGAAAACGTCTTTGCTAAAGAGATTTTATTAATTCTCCTTGTGAGGTTATTTTGACATCCTCTATTCCACAGTTGTAAAAGAAAAACAAGGCCATCCTCCAAAACCTAGTTTCCATTTAAAAGAAATTTTCTTGGGTAACTTTGTAATACTTGTGAAAAATCAAAGAATTTTAACAAGCCATTTGTATTGTAGACAAAATAATCAAGAAGTGATAATATTTAGATAATTGCTGAATTATCCTAAAACATTGTCATTGGAGTGGGCAAGCTTTCACTGAGTGATAAATGGCAAAATGATTTTAATTTGGCCCATAACACCCAGGATTCTCCGAAGAAACCTACATTCGTGCTTCTTTATCATTATCGGAGCTGTCGCTGTGACATAAAACGACTCACAAGGAGAAATAATCTACCTCCCTTTTCCGATCTCCTCAACCAGAAATGTCAGAAAGTGCCCCTTACCTTTCGTTCCCTCCTCAAAGAAAGGTACTTGGTGAAAGGGCTTAGCTTCTGCCATTTGGATCTCCTGTGTACTCATAGCCATGCAAAGAGAGAAAGCACGCAGCGAGAAGAGGCTGCCTCTGTGCTCTGACATCTTGTTCTTCCTTGTTGTCTTTCAGCCACTGAGTAATTAACTCTTAATAAGCTAAGTGACATCTTCTGTAAATGGTTACAGTTCAGAAGAAGTAATATTTAATTCTATTAAAAACATTTTATAAGCCACAGACAGAGGTCTCTGAAAATTTTTATACCTGCTTCTTATTTTATCTGCAGAATCTGTGAGTTGGGCATTTCACAAACCTTTTTGGGAATGTCTCTAGATCTTTTTCAAGTAGCTATGGTCATAGATACGGAGTGAATGTCTATGTGACCTTTGCCCCCTTTCTGGCTCAGTCAGAAATGCCAACTAATGGTTAGAAGCTCAAGCACCATCAGCAAATGTGGTCCCAAGTGACTTAATTGCTCTGAATTAGACTTTAGTCTTTCAGAGCAGTAATTAAATGTATGGAACATTCTTCTTTTAACCTAACTTCATGGGCATCTAGTTCAAGTAAATACTCATTAGTATTATTAGAACTATAATATTAATAACTTCTAGAGATACTGGATATTATTATGAAAGTATAATATATAATTATGACAATATAACTATAAAACTATATAAAATATAATAAGAACAATTGGTGGCTTGATTTTCACTTAGTAGGTCAAACATACATTTTCTTCTAAGATTTTTATGATAGCATTTTTTTCAATGGTTATTCAAAATTCTATAAAGTTTATCAAAATTCTAAGTACTTTGACCATGTGAAGAGGATCTTACATAAATCCTAACGCAATAAAATTAAATATGCGGTTATGTTCTTAAATCCAACTCACACAGCTCATGAAAAATAATATAATATCCCACAGCACTTATGCATATCTTAAAATTGTTATTGAGATATAAACAGACTTTTAAGCAACTTAGACACTTAACAAGAAATAGTGAAAATTACAACACTTTTAAAATTTTCATTGAATTTGAAAATGCTTTGTTTTAACTAAGTTGCCTTTTACCTAAAGTTGCCCTTTACCCTTTAACTAAGTTGCCTTTTACTGAAAAGCAAAGCAGTAAAAATGATTTGTCTGAACTCCATAGAACATGTAAATAACTCATTAGAACATTTATGTGCATCTAAGAACAGAAAAGATGAGAATGTTATAGATGTAATACACAAGTTCAGGGAAAATATTATGAACAAAGAAACAGTTTACAAATATAAAATCACTTCAAATTAAAGATTAAATAACAAAGTATAAAGAAACTTCCTTGCAGTAAATTATTCTTAGAAATAATGAAAATAAAGTAACTAATTGGGAGAATAGAGCCAATTGCATTAGGTTACTGACCTGCAGCAATTTATATATTTCAGCACATCTATATAACAAGGCTAATGGGGAGCATATCAATATTTTTTGGTCTGTATTTATCAGACAGATGATGACCCTTACATGCAAAAACCTAAGCAGATTTCATCTGATGCCGTCAGCCCTGACAAGCCTGCGAGCTGACATAATTTCTGTTCACAGAAACCAGTCTGGTGCCTACCAGTCTTGATCTCATCCAGTGTAGGAAGGGTTCTCTTTGAATTACTGGAGCAGGGCACATGCTAGGGTGGATAAATCAGCCAAAGAGAAAGGCCTAAAAGGGCAAAGAAGCAGTAGGGCACCTGTCCTCACATTGTCCTGAAAGTGACCTCAAGAGTGACTTTCCTTGAGGAAAGAGGTAATTCTGTCTTTACTTTGGCTTAGTTTATATCACTCACAGTAAAGGTCACAAATCGTGACAGCTTTCTGTGCTTGGGAATCAGACTACTGTTTGTCTGAGAGGGAGCGGAGAGCCGTGAGGCCTGCTTCTTTTAGGAATCTAGGTCAGAATTCATCCAAGTTACTCTGCCCGGGCCTTTCAAAGCAACATCTTACATCGTGGAAATACTTTGAGCAAATCCTGTCGGTTGTTCATAAATTATATTACAACCTGAAGGCAGCAAAAGTTATTCTGTCCTTTTTTGACTCCAGGTTTTCATAAGGTAAGTCATAAAATTTAATTGGTGACCTCAGAGAAAGGTCATAGTTCTTAAAATTAACTATATCTTTTCTAACTTCCAAGTCAATAATAATAATAACTGAAGATGATAGTGCTTCCAAATTCAACAGAAGTGTCAGCAGCAGCACATATACAAGAACAACATCCAAATGTACAGGAGCTTATTTTTAAAAAGTATAAGAAGCTTTCTGGTGTCCCCAAGATGCTGCAAATAATTTGGACTTTATGCAAATTGGAAGCATATGCATGTTCCTTAATAGAGGTGACAGTATGGAGATTAGCGACTGAAAGATCATATGATGGTGGGAGAGAATTACATGGGTAGAATAATCTTTTATTGAAAAGAAACAGTTTTAGACATTCAGTATAAATAAATGAGAAGGGCCATAAGCATGAATGCTATTTTTAGATGATTTACCTTTTCTTAGGCAAAAAGAAAATGATAGAAAAAGAAAAAAAAAGTGGAAATAAAGGACTTAAGGAGAAATTTACTTATTGCTCTGAGCTTATATGAATAATATTGCCAAAATCATGCCCAGTGCCTATTAAAATGTGGGAAATAGAATTGGCACTTAAAGTATTGTGCAAATGTGACTCCCAAGCCTGGAAGCCTGTTGCTGGTGTGAATGGAACTGAACTTCTGGGTTCCTTGAGAGCCAAACAAATCAAAGGGGAATGAGCGATGAAAATGGGTGGTGAGAGACAAGCAGCACTGGGACATTTTGAAATTTCTACAAGCAGATGGATGCTAATATATTAGCTTTCAGTATCAACTACCTAACTCATATATTCTAATTTTTATCTTTAAAAACCAAGGTCATATGCTGTCACCACCGACATTTGGTCTACCTGAGACACTATTTGAAACAGGAACCAGGTTTTTAGACCCTGGTATGGCATTTCAGTTTCCAAAACAGATATATCAAAGAATGTCTTTTCAAAGCAAATATATCAAGGCATGTCCTTTGATTGGTATTTCAAAGCACACACTTTCCCAATACTTTATTCCAAGATAAAATAGTCAAGTTAGACTATTTCCTGACATGCCTTAGTCGATTGGTAAGACCTCCCTTCTTAACATTACCACTGTTGTCCCAATAAAGTTGAGATGACAATCACCTTTGACTGTAGCCTCTTCCTCAAATTAGTCCACAATATTGGCAGTCTTTCTTCAAAATGATCCTCACTTTGTCCTTTGTATTTTTATAGCCATTGCCATATTTGAAGCTAAGCGGAAATTCATGATAACCAAGTTCTGTCTGTCTTTGCTATTTGATGTTGTTCATATCTAACTTTATTTATTAAATGAAGGAGTAAAGACTACTTAATCTAATTTCTATTACAGATATTTTTCTTTTATACACAGAAGGTATTAGGAGAGAGTTTGTGTGTGTGTGAGTACGTGTGTGTGTGGAGGGGAGACTGATTCACTTTGCAGGTGCTTATTACCATAGTGACTTCTGGGAAAATAAGAAAGATTGGAGAAGATAGAACTTGACCCAGGGGTTGGGTTATAAAAAGAATGTTAAAAAGTTAAAGGAGAGAGGAGCAAAAAATGTATCCACTGTCATTTTTCTTGTTAACAATTTTCTCAAAATGCATTATTTTTATAATTTAGTCTAGTACAATTTCACTAAATATCAGCCACCGTTATCATTCCACAACTCTTATTACTTTTACTTTGTGTATCTCATTTCTCATGGAGAAAGAGACATAGATGGGGTAATTTTGAATGTAAAGAGGATAAAGTTTCTTGGAGACGTCATAGAGGAGTCTCCCCAAATTTGAAACTAATTTAGTTTTCAGATTTATTTACACTAGGGAAACACATGCACACACACAGACTCACACACCATGACAAACCAGCTAAGATTTGCCCCTCAGGAACTCTTTCTTTCTCTATAAAAAGCCAGTTTATAATCAGAATGTCATTTCTTACTTGCAGTGAGATATAATTGTCAAATAAATCTGTTTTCACTTCTTCATCATGAAGCACATTCTCCTCAAGAAGACATGTTAAATAGAGGGTAAAGTTATTAAAATTTTTGTTGGTAAACTTGTCTTTAGTTAAAATAGCTTGAGGCATTTGTTTAGTTTTGCCATGAAAACCAGTGTTTGAATGTTGGAAGCCACTTGGATAGGCCCCTGACCCCTTGGTCAGCATCTGCTTCTAGGATTTCCCATTTTCTTCCCTTATCTGGCTTACTCAACTCCATTTTTTTTTTAAAGATTTTATTTATTTGTCTTTAGAGGGGAAGGGAAGGAGAGAGGGAGAGAAATGTCAATGTATGGTTGCCTCTCCTGTGTCCCCGCTTGGAACTGGCCTGCAACCCAGGCATGTGCCCTGACTGGGAATCGAACCACAATTGTGTGGTTTGCAGGCCCGCGCTCAATCCACTTAGCTACACCAGCCAGGGCTCAACTCCGTTTTTTTAATTCTGGGGATCCTATGTCACACTGCCTGATTTTGTTTAATATTAGTATGTTATGAAAAATTAAATGTAAGTAAAAAGGCTACTATTTCTGGGGTGGTGGTTATTTGCCAGATGCTGTTCTAAGTGATTGCATTTAATCTTTCCAATAACTATGCTATGCATTTAAAAATTAATCCCATTTTACATGTGAGAAGAATGAGGACTAGACCTGTTAAGTACCTTGCCCAATACCACACAGCCGGTAAAGAGAGGGGCCAGAATTCAGAAGCTGGTAATCTAGCTTCTGAATCTGCAAGCCATATTCTTAACCAACATGACAAACTGCCTGTCAGATTGTGTTGAAATGCCTACATCTACCTTCGTGCTAAGAAAGGCATATGACTTACTGAAAACTGTACAACAAGGAGAGGGGAGGAAATTTCAGGGGAAATAGGGGAGGGATTTAGAGGAACCTATATAAAGGATACATGGACAACAACTGAGAAGGGTGGAAATGGGGGGGGGGCACGGGGGTGGGATGGGATGGGAGTAATAGACAGAAAACTGTACTTGAAAAATAATTAAAGACATTTTAAAAAAGAATATATTTGGTAGCTTCTGAAATCAAGTTCTATGTTCTATTAGTATGACTTTTTAAATGAGGAACTGAGAGTAGCACAGAGATCAGTCCCCAGAGTTGGGGGTCTGTTTCCTCCTCGGGGTCTCCAGCCGCCTGGCCTCCAGGCTATCAGCACTGGGTTTTCGAACATTCCCTGAGGGCCCTTATTACCACCTACTTTTAATAATTGATTATTAACCACTGATTAAGTTACAGCTTCCTATTTCTCTACCTTTAATGTTTTTATATCTGAAGTCTCTCTGGCAACCATTTTTTTCCTCCTGTGGGATTAGCATATTACATATTGTGATAAGAATGGAATTTTTAAAAACCATCAATAAAATCTTTTTCTGCTTGGAGCTGGAAATGTAAATGACTCTGCCTTCCATTGTTCTTGTCTCAGAAGTATGTGCCTACTCTGTGGATACAATCTGACTCCACCAGACTCATGACTCAACTTCCCTTACTCTCCTCTGCCTGCCTTTTCTTCCCTCCCCTCTTTTTTAACCTCTACAAGAGAAAAGATTCTCTTGGGTAAACTAGGCACCTTCTGAAGTAGACACTCCCATTAGGCAGAATCCATGTGTCAGGCTGTTTCCATGGCCCATTCATCTCTCAAATACAGTGTATACTCAGATATGTGCCTAATGCTTGTCCCATATCAATTAAGACCACCTTAATAGGATAACATGAAAAAATGATAGTTTATACTCAGAAAAGAAAGTGTGACTGCTAAACTCATGAGGATTATGGGTAAATAGTTCTTGAGTTAGGGACTATTGAGTATAACTATTAAACACTTCCCTAACAGTAAGCTGTTAAGACTCTATAACACACGGGTTTCATTTTCATTTATGCAAACTCATGAGAAAGAAGGTGGATGGAGAAGAAGGGAATAATAGAGGAAGAGGAGAAGGAGTAGAACAACCTCAATAACAACTGTATTCTATATATACAAAATCTGAAATATAGAGGGAATGACTAACTTTTCAGAGGCTTCGGAAGTAATAGGGCCAGAACCAAGATTTGAATGGAAGGCATGGTGCCTACCTAGGCTGTCAGGCTGAATTTCAGAACAGATCTCAGGTTCTTTTTAAGATCCTTCTTAACATTCTTTTTTTTAAATAAAGATTTTATTTATTTATTTACCTTTAGAGGGGAAGGGGAGAGGGAGAGAAACATCAATGTATGGTTGCCTTTTGTGCATCCCCTGCTGGGAGTTGGCCTGCAGGGAAGCGGCCTGCAACCCAGGCATGTGCCCTGACTGGGAATGGAACCGCAATCCTCTGGTTCACAGGCCTGTGCTCAATCCACTGAGCTACACCAGCCAGGGCCTTCTTAACATTCTTTTGCTTCTCCATATTCTCTCTCTCAGTACAATATATATTTCAACTATCATGATTTTAAGCTACTTATAGATAATTAAAAACGTTTTTAAATGTCAAAATTTGTTTATTTTCTGTTTTCCTGCCTTTCCCCAGGACAAATAGAGCGGTATCTTATCAAGTTTATCCAGAAATAAATAAAAAATTAAAAATAAAACCTAACAGACTGCTCCCCTCTTCATTAACTAAGACTTCATGAACAATTCTCCCTCCTCTGCACATTCAGAGATACTGATGATCTCCCTAGAGTGAATAATGGTCTTTAGTACCGAGGAGGATAAACGACATGGCTTTTCTTTCTACTTGGTAAGAAAGCCAATTAAACCGGGAGGATGTTCCACATTCAATTAATTATATTAACTTAACATAAAAAATTTGAGGTTTTTTAATGTAAAGAATGAGTTATGGCAGAAAAGAGGGTTATAGAAAAAATGTGAAGGTCACTGTGGTGAAGTCTAAGTGTAGTTGGTATCAACACTGCTAAATTAGCCTTCTCTTAAAACTGTTCCACTTTTCCTGGCCAAAAAACATTTGCAATCAAACAACTGAGAAAGTCTTATTGAAATATAGATGTAGGACTTTCAGTTAAGATAGAGGCATCGGTGAATATGCCTCGTCTCTGCCCACAACTACAGAAAAAAAATACAACTAGATCACAGAACAAATATCATGCAGAATTATCAGAAAATCAAGCTACGTGGAAGTGACAAGCTATGTGACAACCAAGGATTTAAAGAAGCCTCATTCACCCAGAAGGGTAGGAAGGGTGGAGATGTGGAGAGGCACTGAGAGGTGTGAAGATGCATGGAGACACAGAATGGGATGCAGAGGCACAGAGATGTGAACAAGACAGGAATGGGCAGTCCAACATCCATGTGTGGTAGATAAAAAATGGGAGGGATACTTTGAGAGCAAGAGATCCCAGTCCCAGTCCACATCTCCTGGTCCAGGTTTCCAGCACCAGGAAGATAAGTCCCCTTAAATTATGGCTGTAAAAACCAGTGGGGATTGGGGAAGTGGAAGAAACTGCAGGATTCTCAAGAGGGACCTCTTAAAAGGACTGCGATAGAATTAGGACTTGTGGCTTCCTCCTAGGCAAAAATCCAGAGGCCAGGGAGTGGCATTGTACTTTCTAGGAGTCTTCTGCACACACAGAAACAGGCGGTGACAGGGATTGCCCTGCCCTGGCAGTTACCTAAGGCTCTGCCTCATGTAAATTAATAGGTGTGCTTTTCTACAATAGACCACAGTACTAAGAAAGGGAGTCAAAGCAGCTCTACTTCACACAGAGAAACAAACACAGGGAGACTGCCAAAATGAGGAGACAAATAAATATGGCCCAAATGAAAAAACAACCAAGACTCTAGAAAAAGAACAAAATGAAATAGAAATAAACAACCTATCAGATATACAGTTCAAAACACTGATTTTCAGGATGGTCCAGGAACACATTGGGTACTTCAACAGCATAAAAAAGATCCAGGCAGAAATGAAGACTGCATTGAGTGAAACAAAGAAAAGTTATAGGAACTAACAGTGGAGCGGATGAAATTGAGAACCAAATTCATGATTTGGGACACAAGAAAGGAAAAAGCATTCAATCAGAAGAGAAGGAAGAATAAAGAATTAAAAAAAAATGAGGATAGACTTAGGACCCTCTGGGACATCTTTAAATGTACAAACATCTAAATCATAGGGGTGCCAGAAGGCAAAGTGGAAGAGCAACAAATTGAAAACTTACTAAAACAATAATAAAAGAAAACTTTCTGGGACTTCCAGCCAAGATGGTGGCATAGGTAGACACACTGTTCCTCCTTGCACAACCAAAATAAGTACAGTAACAATTTAGTAACAAAAACAATCAGTACCAACAGAAAATTGAACTGTATGGAAGTCCAAAGACCAAGGAGTTAAAGTAGACACATTCGTCCAGACTGGTAGGAGAGGCAGAGTTGGGCAGCTAGGCAGAGGGCTTGCGGCAAAGGGGTGGCTGATGAACCCTGGGTGGGCAAGGCAGCAGCTGGCCGACCCTGTGAGGCAGTGCACTGTGGAGGGGCGAGGCGCACAAAGTGGCTGACAGTCCCACATTTGCTTGCAGATAAACTATGCAAAACTGGGGAGTGAAGCAGACCACACAATCCAGGGCTCCAGTTCAGGAGAATAAAGCCTCTAAACACCAATTGAAAACACCTGTGGGGGTTGAGGTGCCAAAAGAGACTTCCAGCCTCACAGAAGAGTTGATTGGAGAGACCCACAGAGTCCTAGAACGTACACAAACCCACCCACACAGGAATCAGTACCAGAAGGGCCCAGTTTGCTTGGGGGAAGCAGTGGAAGGGATTGAAATCTGGCACAGAGCACAGCCATTGTTTCCTCTTGGAAACCTGCCCCACAAACAAAGGCACAACCCAACACTGGGTTTCCCTGCCCTGGTGAACACCTAAGGCTCTGCCCCTCACTACATCACACGTGTGCTGAGACAAAAAAAAAATGACCTAAATGAAAGAATAGATCAAAGTGCCAGAACAAATACAACCAAGTGAGGAAGAGATAGGTAACCTATCAGATGCATAGTACAAAATACTGGTAATCAGAATGCTCCCAGAATTGGTTGAATTTGGTCACAAATTAGAAGAAAAAATGAAGGCTATGCTAAGTGAAATAAAGGAAAATGTACAGGGAACCAATAGTGATGGGAAGGAAAATGGAACTCAGATCAATGGAGTGGACCAGAAGAAAGAAAGAAACAACCAAACAGAAAAGAATGAAGAAACAAGAAGTCAAAAAATGAGGAGTGGTTTAGGAACCTCCAAGACATCTTTAAACGTTCCAACATTCAAATTATAGAGATACCAGAAGGAGAAGAGGAAGAGCAACAAGTGGAAAACTTTAATTGAACAAATAATAAAGGAGAACTTCCCCAGTCTGGCAAAGGAAATAGATTTCCAAGAGGTCCAGGAGGCTTAGAGAGTCCCAAAGAAGTTGGATCCAAGGAGTAATACACCAAGGCACATCATAATTACATTACCCAAAATGAAAGATAAGGAGAGAATCTTAAAAGCAGCAAGAGAAAAGGAGACAGTTACCTACCAAGGAGTGCCCATAAGACTGTCAGCGGATTTCTCAAAAGAAACCTTACAGGCAAGAAGGCACTGGAAAGAAGTATTCCAAGTCATGAAAGGCAAGGACGTACATCCAAGATTGCTCTATCTGGCAAAGCTTTCATTTAGAATGGAAGGGCAGATAAAGTGCTTCCCAGATAAGGTCAAGTTAAAGGAGTTCATCATCGCCAAGCCCTTACTGTATGAAATGTTAAATGGACTTATCTAAGAAAAAGAAGATAAAAAGCATGTACAGTAAAATGACAGCAAACTCTCAATTATTAACAACCACACCTAAAATAAGAACAAAAACAAACTAAGAAAACAACTAGAACAGAAACAGAACTACAGAAATGGAGATCACATGGTGGGTTAGCAACAGGGCAATCAAAGAAGGAGAGAGGGGGAAAAGGTACAGAAAATAGGTAGCATAGATGGTGGGTAGAAAATAGACAGGGTAAGGTAAGAATAGTATGGGAAATGTAGAAGCTAAAAAACTTATAAGTATGACACATAGACATGAACTAAAGGGGGGAATGTGAATGGGAGGGGGGTGCAGGGTGGAGAAAAATGAAGGGGGAAAATGGGATAACTGTAATAATATAATCAATAAAATATATTAAAAATAAATAAAATACTAAAGACTAAAAAAAAGAGAAAAGTTTCCTAATTTGGTGATGGAAATAAACATACAAGTCCAGGAAACACAAAGAGTCCCAAACAAGATAGGCCCAAAGAGGACCACACCAAGAAACACCATCATTAAACTGCCAAAGGTTAAAAATAAAAAGAGAATCTTAAAAGCAGCAAGAGAAAAGCAGACTATTAACTACAAAGGAGTTCTGATAAAATTGTCAGCTGATTTCTCAGAAGAAACTTTGAAGACTGACAAGAAGTATTGAAAGTGATGAAAGCAAGGACCTACAACCTAGATTACTCTCTCTAGCAAAGCTATCATTTAGAAATGAAAGGCAGATAAAGTGTTTCCCAGACAAGGGATTCATCATCACCAAGCCATTATTATACTGAATGCTAAAGGGAATTATGTAAGAAAAATAATATAAAAAAGATGAACATTAAAATGACAATAAATTCACAACTGTCAATAATTGAATCCAAATAACAAACTAAGCAAACAACAAGAACAGGAACAGAATTGTAGATATGGAGACCATTTGGAGGGTTATAAGTTGGTAGGGAGAAGGGGGAGAATGTGAAGAAAATTATTCAGTTATGTGCTTAATTTAGGGATTAAGAAGTACAAATTGATAGGTACAAAATAGGGGATGTTAAGAACAGTATAGGGGATGGAGTAGTTGAAGAACTTCTGTGCATTATTACCCTTGGAAATGAACAAAGGGGGCATTGCTAGAGAGAATGGGGGTAATAGGTAGAGGGGACAAAGAGGGAAAAATTGGAGCAACTGTAATAGAATAATTTAAAAATATATTTTAAAACATAAAATGCATCAAGAATTTAATAGAGTCCTCCACAAAAAAAGACATGTAAATGTTGCAAGAGAAATGAAAACATTCCCATTTTAAGCCTTGGGAAAAAATAAAATAATTTAATTAGAGGTGTTTTAATGATTAAAATATTTTAATATTAATCACCCTCCTATTGCTACTACACATAATGCAATCAGCAGAGTCAATATGTGTATACTTTTATGATGACAAAAACCAAGACACAGAAGTGAATTAAAGACCTTTCATTCTACTCAAAGCATTTCCCTTGGCCCCTAATTAAGTGAGAAGAAAAAAGTATAAAGACTTCTTGAAATATTTTTAGAAAACTTGAAACAGAAAACATATTTAGGGTTACTTTCAGGCTTTATGCTGCCATAAAGGTAAAAGTGAAAAATGAGATAACATAATGACCTTGCCAAAGACTTTCACACACAAGGTAATATTAGGGGTACCTACTCCTATCATTTTACCTGTCTCTATTGATTCCTTCACTGTGTTTTGTGGGAAGAAAAAAAGCCTTTCATCTTTTGTACTGTCCTCCATCTTTTCCCTTTACAGATAAGCTTTTAGTAGAGTTAATTGCACTTTCTTTTGTTTATTTCCCCACCTGCCATTCACTCACTATAAACTGCATTCAAGCTTTGACCGTGTAGTCCGACCCGACTGAACCTGAGCCAGGAAAGTTCACCCAGGTCTTACTCAGTGTGAGACATTCTGCACATTTACTTCAGGCCTTCTTCTCTTGACCTTTCTGAGGCTTGTGGAACAAATCTATGTTCCAGAAATTCTCTTATTTCAATCTTGTTTTCGTCATGTTCTCTTATGAGTCTCCTCATTCCTTATTGATCATTCTTTTTAAAACTTAGCAGAGTTTTGTCCATACCATTAGACTTGCAAACAATCCGTTTAAGTTGCTTATCTAATGAATCTTTATTTTGTATTAGAGCAATTTTCCTCTTCCCTCTTATATTATTTTCTCTTTTATATTTTTATAAGGCATAATATTTATAATACAATTGAGTAATACCACAAACCTATTGAAATTAAAAGGCAACATACTCAACATAGACCAGTGACCTCTAAGTAAAAGATGGACATCAATGTAATACAAGTCTTGGTAAATGCATCACACTTGCATCACATACACACAGATACACAGATCTGATGATGCCTTGTCAGGGGATTTCTTATATGTCAGGTGTCACATAATAACTAAATAAATGTGTTTAGTATTTTTCTTTTTTCTTATGGCCATGATAAACAAATCAACAAATAAGTGCTGGTGAGGATATGGGGGGAAAGGGAACCTTAGGGCACTGTTGGTGGGAATGCAGGCTGGTGGAGGAACTGTGAAAAATGGTATAGAATTTTCTCAAAAAACTAAAAATGGAAATGCCATTTGACCCAGCGGTTCCACTGTTGGGATTATACCCTAAGAATCCTGAAACACTAATTCAAAAGAACCCATGCACCCCAATATTCATAGCAGCACAATTTATAATAGCTAAGTGCTGGGAAGAGTCTAAATGCCCATCAGTAAATGTGTGGATCAAAAAAACTGTGGTACATTTACTCAATGGAATACTATGCAGCAGAAAGAAAGAAGGAGCTTCTACCATTCACGACAGCATAGATGGAATTGGATAGTATTGTGCTAACTGAAATAAGCCAGGTGGTGAAAGACAAATACCGTATGATCTCACCTATAAGTGTAACTTAATCAACAAAACAAACAAACAAGCAACATACAACAAAGAGACATGGAAATAAAGAACAATCTGACAGTGACCAGAGGGGAGGGGAATGAGAGATAATGAAAGGAGAAGAAGTGTCAAGTCAAGGAACATGTATAAAGGACTCATGGACAAGGTCAATGGGTAGAGGATTGAATGTGGGAAGTAAGGGTGAATATGGCAGGGGAGAGCAATGCGAGAAAAGTGGGGACAATTGTAATTGAATAATAATTTAAAAATTTAAACAAAAAATTCTTTCATATTTTAGTATTTACTCTATTTCCCTAATATCCTGAGTTGATTTCTCAGCTCACTAATTTTCAATCTTCCTTCATTCCTATACTTATGCCTAAATAATTTTACTGTTAAATACCAATTGAGCTGAATTCTTAATTTATAGTAATTTATATTTAACTCTAACCTAATATTTTCTTAATTAAATTTTGATGTTTCAAATTTTCTAAATGTATGGATATCTTAAGTGCAATGTTTTTGTATTTTATTACAAATATTTTAAGTGGGAGAATAAAGTAATCTGATTTATGTGTTTTAAAAGAGCTTTCTAGCTTTTGTGGTGATAGTGGACAGAATATGGCCAGAGAGGGTGCTGGGAGACAAATTGGAGGTTATTGCAGTAGGTCCTTTGAGAGAATGATGGTTTCATTACAATCGTCACAATGAAGGCAGAGAAGGAATGGGTAGATATCAAATATACCTCGAAGGCACAGTGGACAAGGTAAACAGTGGTATCGTGAAAAGCATGAAGAAAAAAAAGAGTGAGTGAAGGATGAGCAAGGGCAAGGAGCAAGCAGGTTCTCTTTGAGTTCTCTGTATGTGTCCCTTCTAATTATACTGAGAATGACTCATATTGGGTTTAGGCTTTATCTGAGCCATAACTATACTCAGGATTTTCACCTTTAACAAAAACATAGTTATGATATTTTTTATTAACTTAGTAAACTGACTTTAAATGATGTCAATACAAAATAATGAAAGTCATTATTTGGGAGTCTGAGTAGGATAACCAAGTGAACCAAAAGACCATGATGAGTACAAATTTATATACATAATAGTAAAAATCTTCCTTTAAGTTGTGAAAAGGTTTAATATAAATCTTATTCACCATTCACTATTTTTGTAACCCAATACGATTTTGTGATGTCATTTGTATCAACACATTAGGTTGCACCTAATTTTTAATGAGCACCCAGAATAAGATATTGTGTGTGTTAGGAGTGAGAAGGATTGTGCTTGGGAAGGTGTTTTGGATGAGAAATGGAATACAGATTCTTTTTGTTGGTGCATTAAAATGTTTTTACACAGTCAAGAATGAATAAATAGTCTGAATTAAACACATTTTAGATGTGTTGCCTAGAGGGATAACTAAATATACATTTTCAAAGGCCGCTGATAAAATTTATGGACAGCTGAGATTAGGGCAAAATACAAGGAGACATTCTCTGCCACTGTCCTATAGCTTCCTTGCATAATCCAAGAACATTTAACCAGTTCAAGTTTGCCTGAATGGGAGAGAACAAAAATTGCTGGAGGGTGAAAGGGATGGGAGGGAACAATCCAGAGATGGCAGTTGCAGCTGCAGCTCTCCAAGGGCAACAAGTGTTATGGAAATACTCCCAAGCACAATCAAGTCTATGTACAGCAAGACCTTGGTCTTTGGTGCAAAGAGGAACAAACTTTTCACAGTTCATTTGGTTTGCCCACGTTACAAAATGGAATAATGACCACAGAAGGGAATTAAAAAAAAAAACCTGTAGCTCTGGGGTAAATGTGTTGGTCAAAGAGAGCCAAGTACTCTAAAAAATGACTAGCCTCAAGAAAATTGCAGCTTTTACATGACCATTGAGAAACATTTATTTTTAACCAAGAAAATTTTGATTCTTGAAGCCTGGTTCAAGTCCTACTCTAATTTGTAATGTGCATGATTGATGTATTTGTCTATGAAATGCATTCGATAGGTTTGAAGCAACGATCCTACAGCACAACATTAAAAAGAAAGTAACACAATTCTCTATTGAACATGGCCTAAAAAGTCCCTTTGGACACCTGCCTTTTTTACTTGGAGTAGAGATTCACTAATAGATTCACTAATATGCATTGATGTCTCTATCCTACCTAATGAAAGATTTCAGAGAAAGACAAAAGTTAAATACAAACTCAAAAGTGCAAAGTATAACTATTTCCAGTAATCTTTGACATATATGATTTTTTTAAACCAACAAGAATTCTTAAAAAATGCAATAGTGGCAGAGTCTATTAAGTTAAATTCAATGAGATTTTCTTTGCATTTCAAAATACAGATGCTTATCTAGTGAAGTAAATATATTGGTTATTACCCTTGTCATGGTTATAATTAAGCAGCATGTGAAATTGCCAGTGGATCCTGTGGATTTCTCTTTTTTTGTAAGTAATAGGAATTTCTCATATTGGCATTGAGACATTAAAATTAGAGACTTTCTTCATTATATTTCCTTCCATTTCTCTTTTTGCCTTTAATCTAATGTTAAATGGTGTTTCTTGATTTTACAATTATCTTATTATGTAAAATAAACACACTTCAAATTATTGTACACTTCTGTCTTCTAGGTTTGCAATTATGCATGTCCTGACTTTGAAATGTTATTGCAGATTAAAAACAGATTAAAGCGCATGCGTGCACACACACACACACCTTGAATTTGCTTAGGAAAGAAATCCATCAAAATAAATAATTCATGTTGAGATGGACTGAAATCCAGTTTTTTTGGAGGTGCCAACAGATGGTTTACATTTATAGATTGTATACTTGCTGACTTCCAAACAAATTAAAATTCATAAAGTATATCATTAGTACTCCTTATAAGCAGCATTATGTTTAAAGACTTGAATTTTCCCAGGTGAACAGTTTTCCATCATCGTTTTACTAAGAAAATACGTGAAACAAATTGCTTTCTTGTTACTATTTTCTGTTAGCAAGTTTACAAATCAGCATTGCTGATCACCCAGCGACACAAGCCAGTAGGTTCACAGCTAGATGAGGCATTGTTTTCTTGGTAGTCGAGATTTTATAAGAACTCTTAGACTGTTAGTCTAAGAAACTCTTAGTTTTCATCATTAAAACAATAGGCATTTTCACTACTAATAAAATGAGGCAGCTTCTCTAGCTTTTACTTCTTATGCCATCAGTTAGATTAGGAACACTCAACCAATATAATTAAGAGTGAGATTTCAGCTTATTAAAGGTCAGGAAACTCGGCCCTTTTAGTTAATTTTAGCAACACGTTGGCCTAAGAGTGGCCACTTAATACCATGGAATTACAGTAACATTTCATTTTTAGTGAACCTTGCTACTAACTAAAATGTTAACATTTAACTTGGGTAAGGTTATGATTAAAACTTGCTTTAAGCCCACAGAAAGAGATCATTTATTGCTCATTAAGATTCTTGTCTACACAGTAGAAAGGGTAATATTGTCAATTATATATTTAATGCAATCAAAAAACCAAGAACACCATTTTAAAACATAAGCCTGGGACCTTATTCACTAAGTGTTGGTAGTGGCTTACTTGATCAAATTAACTAAACAAATGGCAAAGCCTCTTCAGAATGGCTGTATTTGCACATGCAGGCTTTAAGAAAATTAACTAAAAATCCTGGCTAATTGCTAGATGCTCTTAACTGTGTTTTAACTGCTTTAAATTATGCAGGCAATTGTTTTCATTGTCTTCTTCAATATGTTGAGTTGCCCAGTGCCAAAATAATTTAGACAAATGTTACAGTGGCATTTTTTTCATTTCAGTAAAAAAATAAACAAAAGTAAAATATAAATATTTTGATATCATAGAAATAAAACAAGTAGTGCTTAGGCTGGATATGTTGCTTTTCAAGCACTCATTTTAATAAAATATAGATAGTTCTTCCACATTTAAAAATTTTAAAAAGATTTTATTTATTTATTTTTAGAGAGAGGGAAAGGGAAGGAGAAAGAGAGAAAAAGAAAAATCAGTGTGTGGTTACCTATTATGCACACCATACTGGACTTGGCCAGTAACCCAGCATGTGCCCAGACTGGGGATCGAACCTGCAACCCTTTGGTTCAAAGTCCAGACCTCAATCCACTGAGCCACACCAGCCAGTGTGTTTGTCCCCATTTTTATGTAGAAATATCTAAGTGCTGGCATGAATTATTCCAGGGCAAATATAACATTCTTCCTTTGTAAACTTTAGGTATATGTAACCTACAGTAAAGGATGAGGGACAGAAGTTTGGTACATATCTATTCAAGAACATCTAGAGTTAAGTTAATAGATTTGCCTTTTTAGTAATTAACTTGATATGCTAAATTGGGGATAAAAATAAACATTACACTTTGGTTTAATTGATCCCTAGTCAATTTAATATGTGTTGTACATGGACCAAATATTAAATAAGATTGAACAAGACTGTTCCTTAAAATGGGCTTAGGAAAAAACCAAAACATATTTTATATAGTAGTACTCTATTCTGAGAAATAAAATACAGAATATAATTTTTGATGTTTTAAAAAAGATAAAATCTTCTGGTGGTATTTAAAAAATGTGTTATTGAATTTGTTGGGGTGACATTTGTTAATAAGAAAGCATACAAGTTTCAAGTGTACAGCTCCATAACACATCATCAGCAAATATATGTGTATATATATATTTATATATATATATATAAATTTACATCCCAGCCTGCAATAGTCCTATCTGCTAGTATGGTTCTCTTTCACCCAGACACACAGTTTTTGAAAAGCTTACATTCTGTATTGTTTTTTGAAAAGCAATTGACATTAAATGTCCTCAAGAACACAAAGCAGAAATAAATTCATCCATGTAAATCTTCCTAGTTAAATAAAGTAAGAACTGTGAGCCTAAGATTGTGCTTGGTAAAATATACTTTATATGTTATAGAAGAGCTTGCAGAAATCCTGGGGTGTGTGGTGAATAATTCGTGACATGGATTTATTCTGTCTGGCCTTAGGTTAGGTGAAGGTGTAGTGAGGGCAGAGGGAAGTTAAGAGGTCCTCAGGTGATAACAGAGCAGTTTAATTTTCATACTAGTAAAGAAACTCCCATAGTCCAATGGTGCTAAGTGGAAAGTTTCAATTTTTTTGAGTCCTCTCTTTTACTTCATACCATGGATGGAACCCAGAAGTACTCATTGTCCCTAGCAGAATGGCTTGGAAGATTACTTGTGGACTCAGAGTCAGGGACCTGCCACAGGGTTATAGCAAAGGTCGGTTTAAGTGGATAAAGGTGCAACGCCCACGTAGGGAGTATTCATGTGGTGGCAGACTCACAGTTCTGGCCAAAGATGTTCCTGCTGGCCAAACCCTAAAAAACAAAATCTGACTACAGCTTACAATACCAACGGGGTGAGCAGTGATGGTCTAGACAAGGGCTTCCCATTGTGAAGGGAAAATGTATTAGGCCATACCCTCCCATCACACACCGAGATGACGTCTTAGAATAAATCTGAGGAGGTGGGCAGGTGGCTTAGAATTCTGAGGAGCTGCAGGTTTTTTCTTAGAATGACTGAGCACTACATAAAGAGATTCATTACTTGTCTTATCAAGCACATTTTAAAATAGATAAAACTATATTTTGTTTTTCTTTCCTGCTATTCTGCAGATGCTAGTAAATCAGACTCAATGAATTATTGATAAAATAAACTAAGTGTTTTCTACAAACCTGAGTAAACTGCAAGTGAGTTTTCAGGCCAACAAGGCAGGTAGTGTTATTACGACTATTACATTCTTTATTGTGTGATTTCATACAAAGAAAAAAATGGCTTTTTAGTTTACACGTTTTATAGGAAACCTCTCTGAAATGGTGCTTTTAAGTTACCCTGGGTTCTTGCAATGAAGGCACTTGTCTCTAGGGAACTCAGTAGCCTGGTTGAGAGACATCTAGAAATATTCTTGTTGCTTAATTTTCCAAGCATGGATCTGAAAGAGATGCTCCTAAGTCCTGACCCTAATTAGGAGTCTTTTGTAGAGTTTGGATAGGCTCGAACTTTATGAGTAGATGAAACCATCAATGGATAGGACCTATATCCTAAGAAAAGCAAATAGTTACTATTTTATTTTTTTTAACTTTTTGGAACCCTGAACCACTGTGTAATACAGCTATTCTCCGGGAGAGGCCTTTAGAGTGGTTATGTGGTGAGTGAGAGTCTCTGAGACTACACGGAAAGACAGGCCAAGCTGTCACACGTCCCAGCATAGGTGCAGCTGTGTGAGTGAGCCATCTGGAACGTGTCAGTTGTCCATTTGGGCATCCTGATGCTCATGACCCCAGCTAATGTTCCCAGGAGCAGAAAACTGCCACGCTGACACCAGTAAATGCACAGTTAGGAGAAAAAAAAATGACCACTGTTGTTTGAAGCCACTAAAATTTGGGATGGTTTTTCACACAGCAATAGGTAACTAACACAGAAACTTCACGAGAAGTAAGGTTTGGCTGTAATGGAAACCAAGAACATGAGATGCGGCATTAGTGTCGTGATGGAGCCTGGGAAGAATCTGGACTTGGAGGAAACAGTTTGTTGCTTTCTGCCCCTCACTCAGATTTCTACAACAGTCTATTCATCTTTCTGTCTCAAACTCATTTCTTCCAAGTCAGAGATCATTCTAAAGTCAAATCGGATCATGTCAGATTAAAAAAAATATTCTCGAAGATACTCTACTAAGCATGATGTAAAAAAATCATAGTAGGAGCTTTGTGATCTGCTTATGCTTACCACTCTGATCCTAATGATTAGCATACACTTTTGGCTTCAGGAGTGTTTCTCTGTGTTTGGAATGTTTTCCTTTGTGTTGCATTCTCTTTCCATTTATTTATTTTTCTTAGTAATGTCCGTTCAGATGTTATTCATCTTACCACTTTTATCTTCATGCTTCTCGGCTACCCTCCCCATACTGTGCTAATTGCTCCCAACTAACATTTTTTTCTAATCGGCAGATATTTTCATATTCTTTTTCTCTCTATTGTGCCTTCTACATCTTTTCGTGGCCAAGCTGATTCCCAAATGTCCGTCTGGCACTTCTTTGAAAACACCTGTTCCCCTTCCCCAGAGTGAGTCAGATGCTCAGCCTCTGGATCCCACTTATCCCTTTCCTGCCCCAGTAACTGTGGTTTCCAACTACAATACAACTGGGCTTAAGTCTGTCTTTCCCCTTAGATTCTCAGTGTTGTAAAGGCAAGAGCTATGGCCATTTCTCTTTATCCTCAGGCTTGAGAATAGTACCTGGTACACAGTAGCCTATTTTTAATCATATTCAGAATGAATAAACGTTTAAAAAACAGATAATCAGACCAAGGACTTTTGTGCTTTTTCTCAAATAAAATTTTCATTGTGGCAAAGTAAATATACACAAAATCATCTCCCAATTTATGATGTTTATGTGGATTTTAGTTTGTTTCTAGCTTTGATTATGAGGGAATCATATGGTAGCAATCATGGTAAAACAGGGGAGTTTGGGGTGTTGTTGAAGCGCCATCTTGCCCTTAGTCCACACTAAGCAGGTAAATACTATTGAGGACATGTTAGCACTACATAAAAGGCAACCTTTTCTACAGTGGTCTACTCTCTGTGCTCATGCAATTGTTATTTTTACAAGGCTAATAGCTATCAGTGTATAAAGAAGCCATCAAGCTCTTATAGATGGTTTTTAAATACTGGTTTTAGTTTGTATGCCTTCAAATTGTGCCTAAATAACGCAGTTATTTTTGACTGATTGATTCTAAGAATTTTGCTATTACAGCCAAACCATGACATTTTGCATCACATATTTTTAGCGTTTTTAAAGAATGAAATGCTTGTCTATTTTTTTAAATGATTTTTTCATTTTGACTTTCGGCCAAATATCTCAAAAATCCATAGCTCCTAGAACGCAGAGAAAATGAGCAAGGCCCAATAAAATATATGTGGCTTACTGCTACAGCTGTATTTTTAAAGAAAGCTAATGTATTGACTAATTCTTAGAAGAGCATCCATAAATTGCTGTCTTTGAAAAAAATGTTTGTAGCTATAAAGGCTAGAGATGATGCCATTCTGCTGCTACAGGTAAAGAGGCTTTTGTGTGTATGACCTTTTAGGCATTTCTACTGAGATTCCAAATACCAATGTACCAAAATACATCTACCATTATGTATCCAAGAAGTTTCAAAATAAAATGACAACGTTTCACTGCATCAATTTATATGCTTATATATTTTTACTCTCTGATTATTTTAATGGTTCAGCTGCCTTTTAATACACAAAAGAATATATATTAGTTTAACAAAAGGTAGAATGCTGTTGATTTTCATACAGCCTCCAAATTTTAAATGATCTGTGTCTTATCAATTTCCTTGACCTTGAACAATCACCACTGGCATTAAACACATCAATACTTAAGAAAGACAATAGGCTTCTGTATAACAAGTTTTTTGTTTTAATTTCATTGTCACATGAACATTACCTTACATTTTGAAGTCAGCTTTATTTGCAATATAGATGATGAATAAATTAGTTTCCCTCTAGAGATATCTGTGATATATAAGACATATTTGTGTATAAGTATGTGTCTTTGTGTGTCTTCCATGGTGGCAGATTAAAGATGCCACAAAGTCTTTGATGTTTCTCCTATCCAGTCTTAGAAAGTTCTGTCTTAACCAGAAGACAATGGCAGAAGTGATAATGAGCCAATTTCTGGGCCAGCCTGTAGGAGATATTGGCAGCTTCCACTTCCTGTCTCATGGATTTCCTGTCTCATGTCGTTGGATCCTGACCAACAGAGCCCTCCAGCTCTCCATGCCAGAGTGCCTGGCTAAATACCAGCAAGTGCTCCAGTCATGCCACATGGGGCAGAAGAATTACCAAATTGTGACTTACAGAACCATGAATGGTAATAATTGGTTGCTGTTGTAAGCCACTAAGTTTGGTGTGGTTTATTATACAATAGAAGCAGGATACACCCTGTGATTCTCTGGGTAGATGCTCATTTTGTGATTCACTTTCATCAAACTATTTCAGAATCATTCTAACCAGGCTACAATAGGACATATATGGAAATATCAGAAAATGACTTGTAAGGCATATAGAAATATTGAAACTACCCAGTCTGGGCTAAAGAAAAAATCAGAGTTGTCAGCCACATGTCACCTGATTTTTATATTTGTTTTGGAGACAAGTTTCTAGCTCCTGATCTATCCACTTAATGGAACTATCTGACTTTTGGATTTTAAATATCTATTTTAAGCATTAAAGTAACACACGCCACATAAACACCCACCAGATTATAAAGTGCTTCATAAGTCATCTTATAAAAATTCTGTGAGATAAGAAGTGAATTCACCCACCACCCACAGGCAGCTGCTTTAGGGTAGAAATTAATCTATAATAGCAATAAATAAGTAAAATAAAAATGGAATGAAAAACAACATATGCATTTTAGTATTCACATATATCTATGTACATAAATACACAGAGATACTTCACACATATGCAAAGTTATTGATTTAGAATTCAGCATGAAGAGGTGCCCACAGAATTCTCAGAATAACAATGTAAAAACATATAAGTAATTCTCCCATTTGGTTCCTTTTAAAATTTAAAGCTAAAACTAGCACAATTTCAAAAACAAATGAAAGAAATATGTTTGAGGATGCAATATCTCTGGGGATTCCTAGCATTACTAATCAATTTTGAAGAAGTGTTTGCTTATTATTTAAGAAAAGTATATAAATCTTCTGTTGGTTAAACAATTTAATCAGTTTTACCCCTACAAAGCACAACATCTTTAGAACACACACCAAATATTTTTAAAATTTATTTAATTGTTGTTCAAGTAGTTTTCTGTCTTTTACTCCCATCCCAGCCCCCCCAGTGCTCCCCACCTCCCTCCCATTTCCACCCCCCTTAGTTGTTGTCCATGTGTCCTTTATACTTGTTCCTGTGAATCCTTCCCCTTTTCCCCTGAAATTCCCTCCCCTCTCCCCTCTGGTCCCTGTCAGCCTGCTCTCTATTTCAGTGTCTTTGGTTATACTTTGCTTGCCTGTTTGTTTTGTTGTTTAGGTTCCTGTTAAAGGTGAGATTGTATGGTATTTGTCTTTCACCGCCTGGCTTATTTCACTCAGCATAATGCTTTCCAGTTCTATCCATAATGTTGCAAAGGGTAGGAGTTCCTTCTTTCTTTCTGCTGCATAGAATTCCATTTGCATAGAATTGTGCAAATGTACCATAGTTTTTGGATCCATTCATTTACTGATGGGCACCCAGGTTGCTTCCATCTCTTGGCTAGTAAATTGTGCTGCTATGAACATTGGAGTGCACAGGTTCTTTTGGATTGGTGTTTCAGGATTCTTAGGATATAATCCTAGCAGTGGAATTGCTGGGTCAAAAGGCAGATCCATTTTTAGTTTTCTGAGAAAATTCCATACTGTTTTCCATAGTATTTGTACCAGTGTGCAATGCCACCAACGATGAATTTGGGTCCCCTTTTCTCCACATTGAATATTTTTTAGAATAAATTATTTTATGTTTCAATTCTGATTGCTTATGGGTTATTGAAAAATAATTTGAATATTAGAACATTAAGAAGTAACTTGCACTTTGACAGTGTCTCTGTAGGACGTAAAGGCAGTGTATTAGCCATGTATTATGGGTTAGAAATAACCTTAAATTCCGCATCTTAAAACAACATACACAGTACCAGCTTCTGTAGGTCAGGAATTTGGGAGTGGCTTACTGGCATGATTCTGGGGTAGAGTCTCTTGTGAGGCTGTAGCTAAGTTGTCACTAAGCATCTGAAGGCCCATCTAGGGCAAAAGGGCTTCTGGGATGGCTCACTCATATGGCTGTGGTCCAGAGGCCTTGGTTCCTCCTTGATGTTGGCAGAGGACTCAGTTTTCTCCTATGAAGATCTCAAAACAAGGATACTTGAATGCCCTCAAAAGAGTCAGGCATCAGAGAAAAAAGAGGAAGTTGCAATGCATTTTATGACATTTTGCGACCTATTCTCTGCAATCACATATTGTCATTGCTCTTTATTTTATTAAAAGTGAGGTACTGAGTCCACCCCATGCTGTGTGGGAGGGAAATTAGGCTCCACCTCTGAATGAGAGCAATATCCAAGACTTTTGGACATATTTTAAAATCCCCAGTGGATGGCTCAAAGACTCACCAACAATCAACATCATTGGTTTATTCCTTGTTGAATTAGAGGTGATATTCTAATGAGCATACATTTCATGGTGTGGTCCATAGAGCACATTTCTGAAGACTATCTTTTTCAGGAGCTTTCTCTGAATTCCCTATTTCTCCAACTCCACCTCTGAGTCCCACAAAAATTGAACATATCCTGTCAACATGCAACTTCATATTGTGGCAGTATGGGAGCAATCCAGGTCAAAATGTTAGCTGATTGGTGCAAATAGTGCAAAGCAGAAAACAACCAGCACGGGACTGAAGTTCACAGATTTAGAGGCAGTCAGTCTTTCTTCTTTATTTTGTTTGTTAGGAAAATTTTGTTTTCACTCCCAGAAGATAACATGTTTTGAAACCAAAATAAATCTTAAGATCATCTACCTAGATAAGACTTTCTAGCATGTCTTTAAGTAGGTAGAAAATATTCGATTACCTGCACTAAAAGTCCCATGGCACTACATCGGATTAAGAAGTAATAGATACTGCACTGTGGAAAGGTGGAAATATATGGACCTTTCCAAAGCAGGGGTCATGGATCCTTATGCCTTTCACTAAATTTATTATAAGGCTTCTATTGTTGTTGTTACAAGAGAAGGATGTTCCTCCATTTACCTCATGGGAAAGGAGTTTCATTTTCAAGATGCATGCATGTTAGTGGACACAGAAAAGGCAAGTGTCAAAAGTGATGCAGCTCCAGCTTCAGGAGATTCACTGCCTCTTTCTCGTGCACTGCATACTCTGTCTCTCGTGACATTTCCACCTTTGACTGGGTATATGCTACTTATCCCTCGTAACCAGGTCCCTCTGCTCACTCAGAGTTTCTACTGCCTCACACCTTTTGCTGGCATTCAGCCTATGGGGGTTTCTCCCAACCCTCTTGTACAGCATGCCTTTCAGCTTCTAGGTCACTGGTCAGTCTATGTTTTGTCCCACATAATCTGGGTGGAAGTCCCACTCATGTTTTCAACTGCTCAGTGCTGGCTGAGACAGACAAGGGCACAGAAGTCACAAAACAATGCCTCTCAGAAAGGGGTTGTTGGTAGTAGAGGCATTCAGAGTGCTTGCCCAAGCAGTACAATGTTGAATAAACAGGTGATTAAAAGGAGCACAGTATTTTAGTTCTTTTCTCATAATTTCCTATATGACCTGAAGAAAATATTTTTACATGCACATTTTCTTACCTGTCAAAGAGAATTTTTTTAAAAATTTACTGTTGGGAACCTCCCTGCCTGGTTTCAAGAGCTGTAACAGCCACCCCCCCACCCCCCCACCCCAATGTCTAAGGCTGAGTGAGCGACCTTCAGACCATAAACCAATAAGGAGACAAAGCTTATCTCCCTGGCAGGGGCGCCACCTCTGCTCCTTTTTCTATAACTGGCCTCCAATGCTTCCTTTGTGGTTGGTTAGCCAATGACGGGTAAGATTCCTCAAGGGAGGATTGACCTAAGACAGGCACAATCACATGAAGGCCCCAGGGAAGGACTTGGGGAGCTACAGCAAAGGGGGATGATGGACCCTTGTCCCTTGGCTTTGACATAGCCTGAGTCCTCATTCTGTCTTTGAGAAGTCTCCTAATCTCTGGGCTGCCTTACTTCCCATGCCAGACTTAAGCCTGAAATAACAACAGAGGGTGCAGCCCTATGCTGGAAAGGGTGAGTTCCCTGGGTGTTCAGACTTAAGAAAGAATACATAAACTCCTGTGGAACCTGCTTTGCTAAAAATGCTCTCAATTAAATAAATAAAGGTCTGAGCGGAAAATGAGTTTGTTTCCCAAAGTTTTGTAGCCCTTTAGCTAACAGACCCTGACTCAGAATAGGCCCTCAAAGTTCTTTGTCTGTTATCTATTATTTGATCCTTACTGCCTGACAATGATTAATGAACTTTACTTGTATTCCTGAGCAAATTGAAACCCAGTAAAAGCCTGTCCAGGCAAGGGTAAATGTGCTCTCCCCTTGAGAGAGATGCCAGGCCGCTCCGAGGCACTCCCCTTTGAGGGAGTAGCTGTGCCGTCCCTTTTCCTCCACAAGACTCAGTAGTCTGTGTGAATTTATCTCCTATCTCATCCGTGATGCTGCAGGCACTGCAGGCTGGTGTCCGCATCAATTTACTAAATAGACATATTGAAGGCCTATTTATGTGCAGCCATATGCTGGAACTTGTGGGGTCTTGAAAGCTGTTTAAGAAGTTTTCTCACTTCCAAAAGCTTTTAGTGTTTAATAGAATGTATAAAGCATGCACACAATTAAGTAAAATATGAAGTAGAAAATGCTTTGAAGAAATTGAGAGTTTAAACATAAAGCTATTGAGGTTCAGCGTAGAACTAGGTGTACCAGAGATAATATCTTCCTTAATTACTTTATAAAACCAATAATATGTTCACTGACAAAATATGGACACAGGCTTTGAAGGGAAAAGCTTGTAGAAACAAGCTTTTTTAAAAAGAGTCCTATAGGAACACAGGCTCTATCATGACTAAGCAATAATTTAGGAGTTGATGACCAAATTTATTTTTAAAAAGCTATCTCGAATTATTTAAAAATATTTTATGAGTGAGTCTCAGAACTTTTTTACAAAAACCCTGTGGCCAAATATAATTCATTTTCTTTAATATTTAATAAACATCAAAAATTCAATTCAAAGAGAGACAATATGAGAAACACAATATGCCATGGTCCAAGCTACGGTGTTTGCTGTTTTCATGTCCTTGTGCAACTCTTTTAGGTTGTTGAGGTTGTAGTCTTCTTTGAAAAAAGGTCATCACAGATGACCAAACCAAAGAAGCTGACTATCCTTGTAGCTCTGTGATTCTATTGAGTCTGATCCAATTAGTCAAACAGTTACCTGCCATTACAGAGGCTGCGGTGTATATACATTTTAGCACCAAACCACAATTTGATAACAGGGCACAGAAGCCACAAAGCCTCCTATTCTGTTCCATTACTAATTTATCAGGGGCTAAAAGCAACCGAATTGAGGATCCTAGGCAGACAATGGTGCCTTTGAGGGGCAAAGGAAGCATCATTTAAAGGGAAAGCATTACCATTCTAAAATAGTGGCAGAGCACATGGCCTGAGTGCTTTGGAACAGAGCAGTACAGCCAAGGTATTCTTGGCTTAACGGCCCCAACACAAAAAGCTTTTAGCTGGAACTTATAAAGGAAAAAGAAAATAGTTCCCAATGAAACGTTTTCATCAGGATGTTGGTGCTTAAGGAATTTGGAGATGGTGGTACTACAAACTATGATATTCCAGAATCTAACAATACTGTGTTTCTCATTCAGGACAAAGTCCCAACATTTTGCTAATGAGGATAAAGAAAGGATAGAGTTTTTCTTGAGCTCTTGCCAATTTTAGTTATTGAAAGACCATGCATAACACCACATTTGTTTAGTGTGTTAGCAATATATTTAGTTACATATCTTCTCCCCTCTATTTTCCTTGATATTCTGATTTCCAACAAGTAAATAAGCACACAGTACTATATGTGCATGCATGACTTCATTTAATCTGATTTAAAGGGCTAGCAATGAGAGTAAAGACCAAATAACTTGTAATTAATTCTATCATTCATATATTATCTCTTATAACAACACACGATAGCATGTTTTCTTTGGAGAATTAGATGAATTATTGGTTGTCACCTTTAAGAAATACAAGAGATACATGTGAAAGTAACCTTTCAGCACCCCAATCAGGTTGGCAAGGCACCTGTTCAGTACTAAAGATTTTTAATTGTGAAAAATTTTATTAAAATGCCAGGCACTATTATTACCACACACTTAACCTAAACTATAAGTGGAAGAAAAAAATCTCATATGATAAAAAGGAATGTGATTTCTAAATTAATTTGTATGATCATAAACTATAAAATAATATTAAAGATGTACATTAGAAAAGCATATTTTCAATCATTTTTCTGTTGAGATCTATGTCTTTGAGGAAGCTACCCACAATTATCTGTTGATCCCATTGTGCAATGGTTATCCTTTATTTTACAAACACACACACACATACAATTGATTTTTGAGACAGAGAGACAGGAACAGAGAGAGAAATATCAACTAGTCCCTCCCATTTGCATCCCAACTGGCGATCAAAACTAGAACCTAGGTATGTGCCTTTACTGGCAATTGAACCCACAAACTTTTGGAGCACGGGGTGACACTCCCACCAACCAAGCCACCTGGCCAGGGCTAAAATGGTTATCTTTATCTGTCATATCATTAGAACCTCTCTAACTATGTTTATTGCCATTCTAGCTTTATTGTTTAAACTAGATATCATCCATGACTGAAAACATTTTCTCTCTGCCCATTATTATCACCATCTAATACAAATAAAATCCCATAAGAGCCAGGAGATGTTCACAGTATGCATTATGGAGTTTTAGCTATTTAACAATTTTACTTATCTTGCAAAAATTTTACTTAGCTTGCTCTAGCATCCTTAAATAAAAGATATATTCCAACTGCAAATCCCTTCTGAATAATCAAAGATTTAAAAGAGAAAGATATAAATTTTGTAGTTACAGCATTGAGAATAAGGAACCTATCTTGAGGGGCCTGTGGAATAGTGAATGAAAGAATGTTCCTGATAATAGTGAGGCTATCTGATACAGCAGAACCAGAAAATGTGATATGTTTGTCTTAGTATTAATTCTAAATTCACATGAAGGATCATGATTTTCTTCAACAGGACATGTGATGATGTTTCTGGAAATCTCATTTCACATGTAACAACACAGTAAAGACATGAAACTGATATGAACATGTAGTTTATGGATTCCAGTTGATTGATTTATACTCATAGCCAATATATTTAGTATATTAAGCACTATGGGGTCTCTGTTTTATCATTATACTGTCATATAGCAAAAATGGAGTGCTGGGTTTAGAAATGATTTAGAACCTTACTGTTCTGGATAGCATAGTTTAATAGTGGATCTTCATATAATACGGTTTAGAGAACAGATTTTAATTGAATGACAGCTATATAGAAATGCGGTGGTATCTCTACTGGCTAAGCTTTTCTCTTGTTTTGAAAAGGCATATTCTAAAACAGACAAGGTACCCCTCAGTTGTTACTAGTAAATGGTTCTAATTTAATTTATTTTCCTTCCTTCCTTCCTTTCTTCTTTCCTTCCTTCCGTTTCTTTCTTTCTCATCTATTCATATTGAGGCAAGTATGTATGTGTGTATGTACAAAAATATATCTGCATTTAGCAATTTTTCATTGTACCCACAGATAACGAGTGTTAGCACATTGAATTAATTATTTTAAAATTTTAACTTAAGAATGATTTTCAGGAGAGTTTAAATTATTGGATGCATATTTATATTACATTATTTTATGGAAGAATGCCTATGACTTAAACAGCTGCATCCCTTTCTGATGGGCTTGAACCTTATAATTTGGAGGGGGGGGTTTGGATAATATGAGAGAATCATGATGTTTATGCTCAGTCCAGGATTTGGTGTCCCGATAACTAACTTCCTTTGCGGTCACTGACTCCCTGCTTCCTCAAAAATAGCTCCTCAAAACAAGGTGACTAGTTAGTTTCTTGTTTCACATTCTCTAGACTTTTGCATTGTATTCAGGAGGTTCCTACAGGTGATATGCGAAGATCAATTCTGTGTTTGTCAATAGCCTTCATATTTTTCTCTTACTTTTCCTCCTGACAAATGGTCCTACCTTTGTGTACCTGGCCAGAATTTTCTAACTAAAATGCTAATATCAAGTCACTTTCTACAAAAAACTTAAATGATTCTTAGTTATCCAAAATTCTAATACGCAACTAGGAAGATCCTTTATAAACTGACTAACCTCTACTACCTGCCTTTCTACTGTCCTTATTAACTGTTAATTTGCGCATGAATATCAGATTTACAGTTCTCACTCTATACTATTTCTACAGGTGTGTGTTACAAATGAAGGTTCTTCTGCTTTGAACATCCTCCACTGGCCTAACTAAATTTTTCTTCATTGTTTAAAATTCAAATTAAAACACAACCTCTACCTCTGAAGTATTCCTTTATCACCTTTGGGCAGAAGTAATTAAGTCTTTTTGTTAATATTACTCTGATTACAGTTAACTTGATTGTAAACTGTAGTATAGCTTGTAGTATAGCTTTGCTTTGTTTTGCTCTGTTTTTAAATGTGTTTCCTCTCGAATCTTGATGCAGAAACCATATCATGTATATCCATATAGTCCCGACTCCTACCACATGCTCTGCCATAGGGTTGTCATTTAATAAAATGTCTTCATATGGAAATTTGTTAAACTAATATTTAATTATACACCCCCCCCCCACAGTGACAGAACCCAAGGTTCTTGGTCATAATTCACTGAGTCTATTTCTTCAGCAAAATCAGGGTTACAAAAACCTTTGCCTGTGTACCCCCCTCTAATTGGTTTTCATTCAGAGAGGGGAGAGTGACATTTAGCAAGCACTTAATTGCAGCATGTGTAGAATGAGCCAAATGGCATCCATGTGCAGATATTTTAACAGTCTCGGTTCACACAGGGTCTCTGCCTGCTGGGACGGTCGTGCCTCCCAGGCCTCAGACATTTGACAAAGGACAAGAAACAGCTAAAACAAACAGTGTCCTCAACAAAATACACTAGAAATATTTAATAGCCCTTAAGACATCAGAAATGTGATTTCCAGTGATGCCCTGACAATAGCAGATTAAAAGAATTCCAGAAGTTTGTAAACATATCTTCAAATCTAATTCATGATGACGATGAGGCTAAGCACATTTTAGGACGATGCAAATTGTAACAAAATAGGTTGTCATTTAGTCATGTCTCTTACATCAGGTGAATATTTATCTAATTTATAGTTCATCAAGTGTAAGTTCTCTATTTTTTTAGAATATAAATGTGAGAATTTCTGATATCTCATGCATAATTTTGGTTGCTAGTCTCATATGCTGTAGTGCTAGACCTATTACTATGCAAAACTATGTTCATTTTTTAAGTCAAAAATTAGATGGTATAAAGTTCATATTACTGAATGTTAATAGTTGAAGTTTTATAGTTTCTTAACAGCATAGTTATATGTAACATGCCCCTGCTAAGAACTATAGCCTCACTATTTGATGAAAAAATTGTATTTCAATCAATGACACTACACAGTCCTTGTTCCCTATGGTAAAGGGATGTAAACCTGTCATGACTCTTGTTGATGAAGAACCACATATTTCCTCATATCCTTTTTACTCCCACCATACACATTTTAATAGGTAAACATTTATTGACATTCTTTTTTACTTCTAAACATTTTTAGATAATAAGGATGTAATATCTTATGTAATAAAGCATGAATAAAATCAATTACAGTAGATCCATATAAAATATTAAAAACAATTGAAATCCTGTTTTTAAAAAATATACTTACAGTATGAGATAAATAACCAGGGTATATTTTAAGTAAAAATTTTAGTTTTGCAATATTATATACACAGTCCTCTTCTAACTTTGTTTTGTATGTACAAGGTCTGTTCAGAAGGTATCTAGGCATGTACTATGAGAAACAGAAACTTTTTTTGAGGACGATACAAGAAACATTGTACATATGACATGACACCTCAGTTTACCTCCAAGTGGGCACCTTGGGACCTCACACAGTCCTCCCAATTGCCATCAGATGTCCTGTTGTATTTTCCTGAATCTCATGGACAGAGTGAAATCTCTTAAAACACTTCAAAAGTGTTTTAAGTTTTGAGAAAAGACAGAAGTCTCAGGGTGCAAAATCTGGGTTGTAGAGGGGCTAAGTCACCTGAGTGACTTGATGTTTTGCCAAAAAACCCTGTAGGAGACGTGATGTATGAGCAGGCTCATTGCTGTGATGAAGCTGCCAGTCACCAGTTGGCCATAGCTGTGGCCTTCTGAATCATCCTAACAGTTTTTGCAGAGGAATGTTCAAGCTTAGTGAAAATATTTGACACAGATTTGTTGATCTACTTACTCAGTAATTTTGAATGCAATGGCCACACAGTACACATGCTCACTCAGTGATGCCTACCACCCCCACTACTAGTACAGGGAAGTCATCATTGTTCAGGCATGCACATTCCAACCCACTCTCCTTGGTTGCCAGGTTACATCAATGTCATGTAAACCATTTTCATTATATTAACAATGGCTGAACTTTTTATGGACAGACCTCATATATCATGTCAATATTGAAAACATTCCTGGAGACTACACTCTAAATCATTAGAGGATTTAGGCTAGATCATAGCATTATGAATTTGGGGGATGCTTTTCAGTATTATAAAATACAATAATAACTATTAACATTTAGAGGATTATGGTGGTCATGTTGTTAAAATCTTTCCTGTGGGTTATCTGAGTTACTACAACAACTAAATGATGGAGGTACTATTAAAGCCTCCATTTTGCAGGTAAAAATAGAATATTAACATTTTTTTAAAGTTAATTATTTTGAAAAATAAATTGGAAAGCTCTTCTCCTAAACATTACTTAGCCACACTTTTATTCACAGTGCACCTAGAGAGACCATTTTTGTTTTACACTGAATAAAAAGTAAAATAAATAAAATAAATCTTGATTTAATCTTAGTTTCTATTAATCATATTTTATTGAATTGACTATGTATGCACACCCTGCCCTAACTGATCTCCTGAAATGTACTGTCATTGCATGGGTGCTACACATGGCACTTGCAAGCTTGCCTGCAGGTAAGCCATTGATTGATAGTACCACAATTACTGCCAAAATAGGGGGCTACACAGTGCTAATGGAGAAAAGTGGTGGCGAGAATGTAGCAGTTAATGTCTCATAGAGAGGATGTCTTTTCTACTGAATGGCTAAGTTCCTCATTATCGTCATGTTGCTTGATGGCATCCCAAGTATAGCAAAATGAATAAGGACAATGAGCTAAAATTAAATAAATATGCAATGGTTTAGCAGAGACCAAGAAAATGTTATATTCACACTAATATCTCACAGAGCACTTTGTGAGACTGTGAGTTGGGCTGGGCTCACCAATGGTTGTAGAAAATGGCATCTGATAATGTACATTGTTTTATCAGTTGGATATTAATATGTGCCAAAGGAAAGATATTAAATCCTTTCTTATTTGTTTGGTTAGTTATGATACATATTATTGGAAGGTACATTTATATATGTGGGAAGATGTTATATAAATAATTTAGAGAAACAAAGAACACATTTATGAGACAAATTCACATTTAGCATATTTGAGAAGCCCTTGACCTTAACAGCCCTAATGGCAGTCAGCATTTCTGGAGTAGTTTCAAATACTTAAATATCACATCTTCTTTGTGCTTGAAAGTTTTTTTTTTTAAAGAAGATCTATCTTTTGAACTGCTTTTTCTGTATCACTAGAAATTGCATGCATCAATGGACTAGTATGGATTTTTGCTGTTGTTTTTTAATTCCCATTAGAAGCTGACAGCAATTCTATGCTGGAGACTTCTTGCCTACTGACCCACAAAGTTTGCAAAGTCAGAAATCATTATTTATAATTAGTACCAGTACACAGCCGAGCATTCTCTTCAACCACTATGGGAAGTCTTTCATGAAATCTTCTTCTGTAACACACACCTGTAAGCTGTCTTTGCCCAGTGTTGTCTGGTATCACTTTCCATCTATTCAGAGAAAGCGTGCTTCATAGAGCACTGAGGGGCATAGCACATGTAACTGGGCAAAGTAAAGAAACAACAGAACTTCATATGTTAGCAATGAGACAGTGTGAACTTTACGACATCTAGACTTTGAAAAGTGAAAGAATAATAGGAAGGTATTGTATGAGCACCAATGCCTCACACTAAAAGAATATGAGAGCAACCAAAATTTGGAATTGGACTGCAGAATCTCTTATGGTCTTCAAAAAGAAGGAGGAAGATGTCTGATTTGGGAAGTGGTTAAATGTTCATAGAATGAAAGTTTGCTTACAACTGACTTAGTCACTTATATGTTTCATTGCCCTAAATTCTCATTTTTAGTCTTTTAAGTGTGTTTGAAAACATATTTTTTCAGATCTTTATGGATGGAAAATATTCATGAATTAACTGAATATTAAATGTCTGGATAATTTCTGAGATTCCAGACTGTGTTTCAATAACTGCAGTTACAAATACATAATCATATTATAACATAACATTTTAGTTATTAGTGTAATATAGAATACGTGCCAAAAGCCTAAGACAATGTTAGAAAAATATTTCAATAGACAGAAAAGCATGAACAACATAAAATTTTCTTCATTTGCAACCAACATACTAGCTACTTATAGACATATGTTACTTTCTCTACTGGTCATATCTTCACATAAAAGTGATACCTACGCATATGGATATTGGAAAAATATGTTTATTTTTGGTTGTGTGTGGGTGTGGGGCAAAGTGGGACCATGTGATATCTATCTTCTCTTTCAGCATTAAAATTACATGACTATGTTTTAGAGTATATTATTTTTGTCCATTTAAATGAAGATTTGTTAGTTTCTTATCATGGTGGAATGTATTTCCCAGAACCCACAGAGTCTAAAATTCTAATATATAGAATCAAAATTAGCTTTTCAGTATGCTGACTATATCTAACAAAATAAAAAAGGAAGCTATCAGTTTTAAGATTCTATAGCTCCTCTCTCATGTGTAATTTTAAGATTTTTTAAAGGTTTCTTGAGTTCTACACACTTTAGTATTTGTATTCTGTTAAGGTTGATTTAACTTGAAGAAGTAGGGTGTGTGATGCCACTTTTCCTTATGTCCAGAATTTTTCATGGAAACTTATGGGAACTTGTAAGTTATTCTGAAGCCCCTGTCACCATCACAGCACTCACTGCATGCACAATGACGATTCGTTAAATAATACTCACTCACCTACTTACCTCTATTGTGGGTTTTGCACGACAGGTAAATAAACTGAGCCACAGCAAATACATGACCAGTGCCCACGGTTAATGTGGTGCTAATCTTGAACAGTAGTACTTTGACCACTTCTAGACTTTATTTAAAAACTTACCTGAAGCATTTTTTTAGGTTAGGAGTTAGAGTAGTGAGATTGGAAAGTGAGTGTAGAACCTTCTACAATTTAGTGCCAAAATGTTGTTTAATATTTCATTAACATGCTTAGATTTAAAGGCACCTTAATGATTTCAATTTAATAGAAAGGCATCCTGGCCTCACAGAAACTACTGTGAACTATATCTGGAAGGTGAGAACTGTAGGTGTAATTTTATCCCATGGCATTGCTTCATTCCCACTTTGCTCCTATTGGGATAGATGGGAACATATAACAGGAAGGAAATAGCCGAGACAGCAGAGACTATGAAGCTTCAGGAATAACAGGTTTCTTTGCAAGGGGTTTCTGAAGATTCTTCTAGTGGTATTTTTACAATCAGGAGTAGAAAACATAGAACCAAGAAGATGATGTTTGTTGGAGCCAAGAAGATGATGTTTCAGAGCATATGAAAAATCATACCTTGCACTGGTTGGGAAGAAGTTGAGAGTGTTGGAATTCTTGACATTTTGTCAATGAAGCCTATATCTGAGTTTTTGCTGTTATAGCCCTAAACTGTTGTGACCTGGGAGAAAAGATGAGGATGGATTTATTTTGCAGTAATTTTTAGTGCTCTGCCCATGGTATACTTCATACATTGAGTTCCTATACTGAATTTAAATTCCTGATATAAAAATAAATGACTGCATTTCCTAATTAGGCCCCAATATTAAAATATTTCCTTGCCTTGGTTGCTGCCATTTACTTCTGACCAATTAAATATTCCCAGGAATAAAGCAGCCCTTACACTTTCAGCCATTTCCTACTCCTCTTTTCTTCCTTACGACCTTTTATCCTGCTGTTCTGTAGTTCCCTTTTAGCCATCCATCTCATTCACCCTCTTCTTTCTAGTCTCTTTTGCCTTCATCATTTTGCTCTTGTGACGGAGCCAAAGTCATGCTTTGGTTGTTAGTCAGACACCATGGGCAATTCCCTCAATGTTTTCATTGTTTACAGGAGAACATCCAATGTATAGCAAATAGACCAGCTGGAAACCTCCCCACAGACAGACGTATCCAAACGGGAGGATCCTCAGTGTGTTGTGGTGGGTCAGTCTGGTTCTGCTACCAGAAAAAACAGCCCACACCCATGTGCACTGTTGCTCCTGAATGCAAGGCTTGCGAGAGCATCCACGTGCACTGGGCTGGGCCTCAGCCAAAACTGAGCCCTTAGCACATACAGTGAAACAGAAGGCTGTGACAACGACAGAGTTTTGGAATATTGTTTGTGGCATGCTGTTCTTTGGCATAGCTTTCAGAATCTAAGAACAGATTTCTCCTAATTTTCCCAAGACACATTGTTTATTATAGAATCAGGCTTTTAAGTAATGATAGATTTGAAGGCAATGAATCAACTTAATATGAAACTCAATATTTATTTAGATGTTTGGAAAATTGTTTCGGAATGTTGCAACAGAGACTCATGCCTTAAAAATGCGCCTACTTTTTAGTATATTTTCCATGGGAGAAGAGGAACATTAGTAATTGGACGAACACAATGATCCTTGACTCTAACTGAAGACATGCATCAAAGATTTTTAATAAGAATAAAGGACTTAAATATGAAGCAAACATATTTAAATAAGTTTCACAAATATAGGCAGTTTCTGAACAAGAATAATATATCTGTGTAACTATGCATTTATATGACACACATGAAAATCCTGTTGCAATTCTGTAAAGGCAGTGTGGTTAAGGAAACATATATTTAGTATTTTCTAAGCAAATACCTTATTGAAAAGAAGCAGAACTCTGAAAATCTAATATAATTCAGGAAAACACTGCTCTATTTTCTTGTTCTTTATATTTGTTCCTCTAGCATGGCCAGCCTGAAATAAAAACTCATTAATTGACATTCAAGAAATGTACAAAATCAAATGGCATATCCCCTTTCAAATGTATGTCGCACCCTCGTAAGTTGGCAGACGTCACAACTAGCAAAGAACCACCTGTGTGAAGGGTTTGGGACCACCTCCTGGCTTATGTTCACAGGCACAGGAGGAAAGGGAGGTTCCAGCATGACCCCAGAGCCCGACGTCGGCTCTCGGTTCAAGGCTGTATGCCCCCACTCCGCACACCTCAGATTTTTAAAGCATTGCATTCCAAGAAGGAATTCTGGAAACAGAAGAGTCAAAATTGTATCTCTTATCCATTTCTGTGAAAGACATATATTTGAATTCCAGTCACTGGTTGATTAAAAGTTCGTTAGTCTTTTGTAACTTGAACATTTAGTATATGGGAGACCTCTCAGATTTTATTTTTGGCCTCATAAAACCGATAAACCTTGAGAGATGAATCTGATATTGGTCAAGAATGGCTAGGTGAACAAAATTATTAAATTTTCTTTTTCACAAAATACATAATGTCTTGGTGGCTTATGAACCTAAAGTTTCATTTTTTACTCATGCTACATGTCCAAATAAGTTGTAAGTTGGCTATTTCCTTCAGTCTATCTGAAACATCGCCAGTTGTAATGAGGGGATAAGGGACACACAAACTACACACCACTCAAAGTTCTGCCCAGAGGAGCCCTGGCTGGTATTACTCAGTGGATTGAGGGCCAGCAAGCTTGAGAGCCAAAGGATGGCTGGTTTGATTCCCAGTAAAGGCACATTCCTGGGTTGTGGGCCAAGTCCCCAGTAGGGGGCACTTGAGAGACAACCACACATTGATGTTTGTCTTCCTCTTTCTCCCTCCCTTCCTCTTTCTCTAAAAATAAACAAATAAAATCTTTTAGAAAAAAGGTTCTGCCCAGAGGAGACACCACTGCTTCTGCTCACCTGCTATTAGGCAAAGAGTCTCCTGTCACACTACAGATTAATAGGTTAAAAGAGGAATTGTAACCCTTTCTCCTATCAGGTGAAAGTCTTTGTACACAATAGCAGACTTAACTATAGATAGATAGCATCAGGTAATATAATTTTCAGGAGTAAGAGACAGTAATTGCCTTCTACTGTGGACCAAAGTAGTATTGAAATAACAGGCATTTGGATGGACCATGACTTCATAGTCAAGCAAAATGACCACAGATAACAGATGTGTTGTGGCACCCCTAAAATATTAGGTAGACAATCCCAAAATATTATACTACCTAAAAGTAGACAAATGCTCTTCATTGTTAAGCATAGAGTATACATATTAAGCAATTTCTTAACTTATAAACCCAAGAAATTTCTTTATTACTGGCCCATATATTAAAAAAAAACATTTAATTTAGGTTTCAAGTAACCACAAACTTGAAGTGAATTGAATCCTAAAACATCTCAGATTTTGTCCCTTTCCTTGGTAAGCCCAAATTTAGTTTTGTTCAGGAATCTTCAATCTTCCTCAGAGTGAATTCTCCAATCAATTTTATAAGGATTCAGGGACCTGACGATCTAGGCCTAATTGTTGTGATATGAAAAATTTTCATTGCAATCACTTTTATGGGATCCAGCAAAAATCTCAATTAAAAAATTTTATTCTCAGAAACTTGTAATATATTTTTCAATAATAAATATCAGGAATACATCCAGGTAAATTATTAAAGGTAAGCAGAAAATCTTGCCATCAGTAGTGAAATCATAAAATCTATAAGTAGACAACAAATATCTTGTCCTAAACATTCTGCTTCTCTGAGCTGTAGACCATGATGTCATTTTAGACAACAAAGCGAACATCGGTACAGAGTCAAAAGCTCTTCTCGGGAGTTTTAGATACTTTCTGGAAATTGTTAGCAGCACCTACTGTTTACTTTCTTTTCAATTTCCTCACAAAAGAGGCACAATCTCTGAGGGGCGAAGACTCACTTTTAAAGATCGAATGTAGTATTTATCAGTACTGTGGAAAGCAGTGGCAATTATGACAACTTGTTTGTCCTGTCTGTGGAAAGCCATTTTCATCTAATATTTTTGGTTTTAAAGAAATAATTGTAAATGTGTCTTTTGGAAGATATCACTTATAATGTTTAGGTCAGGAGTCCTTCTCTGTGGTGGATGTGACAACATTCACTTATATTGTCTTTTTTTTTGCTGATCCTGGTGGGTCTTCTCTTGCAAAATGGTGCTGCACCAGCAGCACTGACTTGGAATGCGGGATGTGGTGGGGCTGCCTTTCTCCGAGTGAGTGTTGTTAAGTGCACTCAAACTGTGAAAAGTATCGCAGTGATACGCCCATTCTGTATCAGCTGAACTCTATTTGCTCATATTCATATCTGGCATTGACTACAATTCAAACCTGGTTATTTTATTTTGTATAAATTGCCGCAAAATAAAAGGCATAGTTCAGCAGTGTTTTGGAACCCCTGAATAGGAATTCAGTGTTTAGACAGCTCTTTACCATTCCCTCTTTGGAAGGATCAACCTTTAACCCAGCAGGTGAGAGTACATTTTATTAAATGGTTCATTCTAGTTCAGATCCTGGGTGGTCTTGCTGGGGGATGAAGTGTGCTGCCATCTCAAAAAGAACAGTGCAACCTCTGCACTGAGAGAGCACCTCGGTTTACTGGCTATCTGACTTTAAATCATGAAATAACAGGATTCTGGCTTTGAAATCATGTTTGTCAGAGGTTCTGGTTTTGAATACTTCATTTAAAAAAAAGATAAATATACAGAGCTTTGATGACTACTGGTTTCACGTTAGGCCATCTCTACACGATTCGAAGTGCCTGATCAAAATGAATTATCTGGTATTCTGGCTTTCCATATAGGCAAAGCAAAGACAGAGAAAATGCAAATGATCATGTGTTAATTAATCTTAGGATGAGAGAAGAAGGAAGGAAGGAAGGAAGGAAGGAACCTTCTTCCATAGACGCCTATTGACATGTCCTTTGCACATATGTTTAATAAAATGTTCTTTAAACATTTTTAGAGATATTTCTATTTGTTGAATATGGACATTATTAATTAATAATGTAATAATATGTTTAATAATATGTTATATCAGTAGCAATTATTGAATAGTCTCAAAATAAAGTTTTTTTATAAATTCTCTCACACAATTTTTTTTAAAGCTCAGAAATTATGTCATGAAAAACAGTTTACCTGCGCCTGCAGGTGCATGATAAAAATATCTTCGTGCCTAGCTTCTATTTGTACCTACCACGATGAAGGCAAACAGGTAAAACTGTAGTTTTCTCATGGTTTCTGTTTTATTATATCTTGGGTCACCCAATGCCTTCTTTCTTTATAGGATAGAAACTAATATCTCATACCTGTAGCTGATGTACTCTCCATCTGGTAGGTCATTTATTGTTATTTTTAAAAAAGTCACCATATTAAAGGTGCCCAATAAGGAAACTTATAAAACAGAAAGGAGAAAATAAAAAAACATATAAATCATCTGTCATGTTACCATCCAAAATAGCTAATGGTAACATATTGTTTGGCCTTCTGGTATCTTCTTTTATATCTATGCCTCACCTCCTCCTGGGCTCCCTTCTCCTTTCTATCTGCATACTTTGACCAGGTGTTATCCTCCAACCGTGCCCACAAGTCACCCTCCACAGAGCACACTGTGTTCACTTCTCAAAGCTCTCGGGTTCGAGACCACCCATGCCTTCCTAGGGAACTTTGCATAAATTTTAAAGTCCTTCTGCTGTTCTTGCTGAGTCTTTACAACTTGCCTATCTGACTCTGTATAGTCAGGGTTTCCTATCTCCTCCCTGTTACCAGTTTTCTATTGCTGAAATAAATCTGCACAACTGTAGTAACTTAAAACAAGACAATTTTTTTAAACCTTTCAGTTCTGGTGAACATGGGCCCAAAATGGGCTGAAATCTAAGTATTGGCAGCTGTGTTCCTTTCTGGAGGCTCTGGGGCAGATCCATTCCCCTGCCTTTTCCAGTTTCCAGACACCATCTGCATTGTTTGGCTCATGGTCCCCTTCAAAGTCTGCAGCATTGGGTTGAGTCTTTTTCAGCCTATCATCTCTCTGTTTTTTCTCTTCTACCTCACTCTCTCAATTTACAAGGATCCTTGGGATTACACTGGGCCCACCCATGTAACCCAGGATAAACTCTTTAAGTCAGCTGAATAGTAACCTTAATTTTTTTTTTTTTGCAAGCCTAGGTCTCCCTTGCTACCTAATTATACAGTCACAGATTCCAAAGATTGGATATGGACATCTTAGGTAGAGAAGGCATTATTCTGTTTATTATACTCAAGCTTTTGTTGGAATGTCCAAGAGAACTGTGTATTACCTCCAATAGCATTAAGCCAGCAGAACCTATGGGTAGCCCCATGACAGCCACTGTGATGTAGAGAGTGCTGTACTATGCCTAATGAATAAATTTAAAGGTTTAAAATTTTGGAATATCACAAATGGGAAGTATAAGAGGTGAGAAGGACATCAGGATGGAGTGTAAGTTTATTTAGCTTAAGGTTATAAAAGATAATACCCTTGCAGCGACCAAAAATATAGTTTTTGCTGATCTGAAATAAATTAGGTATAATTTTAATCCATTCACACTGGATAGCTATTGTTGTGTTTGCTGTTGTCATTTTTTTTTTTCTTTAATTTGGGAAAAGAGGTCAGTGCTCTTGACTAAATAGTCAGGTATTGAATTTCATGGGAAGCTGGGAAGGGTTTGTAGGAACTAGTATGAAGGACACATGGCCAATGACAAGGGAGAGATGGAGACAGGAGGGCGGGTGGGCTGGGATGGGGGTAAAGGGCAGAACACTGTACTTTTCTTTGCTGTCTTTTTTCTCCTAAGAGCGTCATGAGAAAATCTTTTCTCTCAATCATTACTATTTCTTCAGCAGGTAGACTACTTCCTGGCACAGAGTGGGTTCTGTATAGATATCTAATGGATATAAGAATAATTGTATGAATACAAAATATAGTTTTCCATTATAGAAAGGTACCACACTGAATGAAGTATTTGGTCACCTATTTTGCTTTCACTCAGCAACATGTCACTGTCACTGTCTGCTCTCACTGTGACGTTACTTATTTGGGAAATTCAGTCCCAAATAAATGTTGTTTTTCAACCAGGCTTTTCTATATTAGCTTTCTTGTTTACAACTATGAAATGAAAGATATTATTTCCTTTTACTTCTTAAAGGAGCCTCAGGGACCATAGTGTGTTTGTATTATAGTTTGCCAAAGCCTTCTACAGTTGCCTAACCTGAGTCTGTTAAAAGCCTTTGTATCTCAGTTGCTTAATATTTCCATTTTCTACCTGAGTTCTCAGCTACAGGGCTTGCAACTTCACTTATTTATTTTTCCTGCATGAGGTTTTCTTGGATAATTTATTTTCAATACTCTCTCAAAAGTTAGAGCCTATTCTAGCTTCCCAATTAAGAAGTATTTTAATCTTTAATCCTTCCTCTCCCCTGTTTCAAGACCTTTATGTTATTTTCTATAATACTAACCCTCAGAACTGCATTTCATATCTATGCAACGATAGTGGAGGGGTGGCTGTGGAAGTGGCGTATTGGAGGAAAGGTAGGTAGTAGCAGATAAAAAGGTAAAGGCTTATTTTATAATAGTTCCAGGCTGTCTACCATATATCGTTTCCAGGGAGAAAAGTAATGGAAAAATATGCTTATGGAGAAAAGCTTTTATAATATGTAGAATTACATTTCTATAACAAGTCATTTTGCCAATGTACCACCATCTTCTAAAACAGTTTTCAATGCTTTGAAGGACTCAGTATTAAATGGGTAAATGAATAAATTATAGAATATATTAACACAAGTTTTGGAGGAAAAGCAAGATTTGTTGCAATACAGAAACTTAAATAAAGCTAACCACACTGCTGAGGTGCTCCATTTAGGCCAACAAACACAATTTGTTACCCACATTTGATCCTCTTAGTGTCTGTTGAACGACTGTCAATCATTTGTGTTATATTATTTGTAAAGATTATTGAGCCAGGACAAAACCAAAACACCAAAAAGATCATTACATGTAGAACAAAATATTTGAAAATAACATGGTCCCCTCTAATGCAGGGCACTATAGTTGTATACCCAACTATTTCCCAAAACACAGAGAGGGATAGGTAATCACACTTTCATGATTGTGGAAACTAATCTACCAATCATTACAAAATAGCTCTGATGTAATTTCCAAAGTCCGCCAACTTATTCAAATCCCATGTGATAGAAATATTTCTTAATAAGTTAACTCAACAAATCTCTTTTTCCCATTTTAGATGTCACCACTGTTTTAAATGCTGCCATGGAATAGCACTTCATTCCTTCCATTTCACTGTCCATCATTATTTCTTAAATGGTCATTGATATGATTCATGGATTGGTACATACAATGATGCTGTTATAATTACCCAGTGTATCATTTACCCTACATTTAAAATCCCTGTGTGAAAATGATGTGATTTTTATCAGTAATTAATAATTATAAACTTACTTGATAAATTTGACTATTCTATTAATCTCTCAATATTTTCATTAAAATCTATCTGTAAGTCTCTTAACAATATGTCTTTCTACTTTAGATCCTCTTTTGCTTTTTTTGTCTTACCATTCTTAATTTTAATCTTGTACAGATCAACTTTTTTAAAGACAGCCAGAATCCAGTTTTAACAAGTACATTTTCATTAAAAAAATTCTTCTCTATAGCTCCATTAGTTTTCAGTTTCTTGGTTTTGAAAAGTCTTATTTCTATCATTAACAATGAACTTTGAGGTACATTCTTTCAACTACAGCAAATGGTTGTGGAGTTCAATGAATCACTCAACACAGAAATTCATAAGATATTGGTTTATCACTCAGAGATGGTATCTGTTTTGAGCCAGCCAGGTTTTCTTTAGGAAAACCTCTAACTGGCTGCAGATCGGATTGGGTTTTAGCTCTCCAACACTATTAGGCATCAGAGTTTCATATGACACAAGCAGTCTGCAATATATTTGTATGTGTTTTACATGGTTTTAATAGGCAAGATTTTAAAAATATAAGATTACATTTTTAATGGATCTATCTGTGGTATTTGCCATTTTATTTGTTTTAATATATACATCATTTTATAACTGTATTTCCAAAATCTAAAATTTGAGAATATATTTTAAAATAAAGTGTTACACAATAACAACAAAGAACATAATCACACTTGACTAAGATACCTAGTAACAATGGAATAGGAATAGTTGATCCTAGACTTAATTTTCCCTTAAAAATTCCCTTAACTCTATATCTTGCATGCCACAAGCTCTAACAATTAGCAAGTCTTGAGATTTCTACTGAGAAAAAATTCTCTTTTCACAGCTATTAGACCTAAAGATAGCTTCCTATATTGTTCAGGCAATAACAGTATCAATCTCATTTACATCCTGTCTTTAACCCTTAGCACTTTAATCCACGCTCATCATTGTTAAATAGACGCACATAAATATATACTTATACATATTACATATTTATACATATATAAATGCACAGATATGTGTATTTAAGTGTGTATGTGTATATCCACTTATTTGAAGATCTAGAAAGCTAATAAGTAAGGAAACTGGGCCTTCATCTGACTAAGGATGAAGATCCCCTGGGAGGTGAACTACTTTTGCACTGTGGGTAACTGATTCATTGGGTGACTGACAGAGTGAAGCGTGCTTTTGTCAGACTCGTGGGACTGAGTTTGAGGCCACCAAAGTAGGTGGCTTGGGAAACACTCCTCGTCTTACATTGGCATCCCAAATGGCAGTGTTCTAGCAACAAGAGCCAACCATAATTAGGCAGTCTCACAGGGACTACAGTTCTGTTTTGATTCTCTGTCCCTGTATATCAACAAATCTGAACAAACTAAAGCCAAAGACAACAAAATGAACTAATTACACAGACATAATAGTGAGTAAAAAATAGAAAATAATACAACTAAATAATTACTTTGGCACACAAATGTAACTACAATGTTTAGGGATCCATTCTTAGGTGCTAAGATTAGATGGAAAATCCAGAAAGCATTTACAATCAAAGTCAGAATAATGGTTCCTATAGTGGAAGGTAGAGGCTTGCAGTTGAAGAAAGGACTTCAGGAAATTTTCCAGATGCTGCTAATGGTTCTGTTTTGGGGAGATGTTTACACACGTAATCAGTGTGTGTTAAATCACAAAATTTAATTTTTGTTCACACATTTGTATACATGTGTGCTATGTGTTCTTTTACTACTATTTTTAAAATTACTTAAATTTTTATTTATTTTTGGAGAGAGAGAGAAGGAAGGGTGAGGGGGAAGAAACACTGATTTGTTGTTCCACCTACTTGTGCTTCCAGGTTGCTTCTTGTATGTTCACTGACAAGGTATCGAATCCACAACCTTGGTGTATTGAGAAGATGTTCTAACCAACTGAGCCTTTTATTTTAGGAACACTTTTAGGTTTTGCATAAAAGCATAGTCATCCTTCCACAAAAATAAATGAATATTAATCTTGAATTGAGAAACTACGTTTTCTTACTGATTATTTTCCTTTTGACACTTTGCGTACTTCTATTTCATTAAATAAAATAACTAATCTGCTATATTTACTATATGAGCATTGGTTTACTTTCCCACTTAATTTTTGTCTTTGCTGTTTGATGTTTCTTTGCTCAGACCAAACCTGGTCTGAGTGATTCAGCTGCACTTTGCTTGTGCTCAAGGTCAAATACATCCACAGAACCAAGGTGGCACTCTATTAACTTACAAGCATCAAAGAAAGTCAGCCAGAAGAGAAACAGAAATTCCAAAGGTCAACTGCCACTTACCCTGGAGCGCTTGCTCCAGGTAAACACTTAGTCATTTCTTTAGTTACAAAGAGTGATGTGGTCCAGGGTCCTTCACAGTGCTGGTGGCCTGGTGCTTGTTGCAGAATCTTTATGCACTTTGCCTGAAATTTTCATGCACTTTTTTTGCCACCATGAAAGTCACATGAGGTTAAAAAATCTATCAAGTATTGGAGGGGGAAAACTGTCACATACACTGATAATGGAATGTTTTAATGAAACCATGGATTGTCAATTGGAAATTGGGCTTCTTTACTCTTGTTCTATTTTTATCTGCTAGTCTACACAGTTTCCTCTTGTAGAACAAACACATGTACACACAGCACTTCATACACATGTTCACCTCAAGCAAAGAAGGATATTATAAATATTTTTGAGAAATAACAAATCAACCTGTAATTCTCCATGTTATAAAGTAAGGTTTATGTATTTGCTTCAAGTTAAAATAGTTACCTTTTCAATGAATTATCTTTTTTATTTTGAGTTTTTCTTATTTTGAGACTAAACTAGGCTGGCAGGGTTCTACATTTAGCATCATTACACTCAGTTAATGTTGGGCAGCTTATTTTTGTAGTGTGGTGTTTATAGATTGTTTTTATCTTACCATTAATAGCATTTTGATTTCTGCCATATTCCCAGATTTTCTTGTCATAATACACAACATTCCACAGTTCCACTTTGGGCTAAGCCTCATAGTGTTCACTTACATTTACTTTTCTGCCTCAGATAATGAGATGAGCTTCAGAAAAAGAAATTAGTTTAGTTTCTTTTTCTGAAAAAAGTGCTGGTTTAGTTTTTCACATCAGAACCCAAGCACATTGTTTCTCTTCAATTGCTGATCAGAGCTCAGTTCACCGCCATTTCCCCTGGTAAGTACTCATCGCCAATCTAGTGTCTATATTGACTGGGCTTAGCGCTCATAAATGTCATTTGATTTTTTAATTGTTAAGCTGAAAAATAAAATAGCTATTTTAGTCTTATTTTAGTCTTAAACTTTTAACAAAAATTTTGTAGAATTTCCAACTTCTTGACAAGGTGAGTGTTTGTCCATTTATGACGCTGTAGTCCTATTTAAAGCCTAATAATGTTTAAAGCCTAAGAAATTTCATTATTGAAATTGATTGGCTTTGGGGATTTTATAGAACTATGTCAATCATAGAGGCAGCCTCCAGTTTTGAAGTGTATCACTACATTTTCTGTGACTTTTCACTCACTCAAAGTACATATGTTCCTTATAAAAATACCATTTGAGATTCTTACCTCATTTATTTTTTTTGTTAGCCATTATTATTTGTGATACCTAAATCTATTTAAAAGCTGTATTTTTTTCTTACCCATTTCTGATAATATCAAATAGAAATGTAGAGATAATAACTGGTAGAGAGCTTTGAGTTTGAACTTGGGGAGAATAAGACAGTTCTGATTAGAATGAGCTCATTTTAAAGACAGCGACCTCTCTCATGTATATGCATATACATTTGGAATTATGGTTCAAAGCTAAAATTCAGAGCTTTCTGAACATGTTTAACAGAAAGCATCTACTCATAGATCCAGTGGTTTAGGATTCCTCGTAAGTGAAAATTGCCACTAGTTTCAGGGACTAGAATATCTCCCTGGCAGTGGTCTAACAGATTGCACAGTTATAATTTCATACTGATCCCCATAGTCATTTCAGGTTTCTCATTTTATAAGACAAAGATTAGAAAGCAGAGGTTTTTATGGTAATTGCTATAGCTTGACCAGTTCTTTTATTTAGATTTAATTTTACTTATTTTTACAGAGAGGGGAAGGTCAAAAATAAGAGAGAGAAACAACTACTAGTTGCCTCTTACATGCCCCCAACCAGGCACTGGTCCACATCTGCCCTGACCAGGAATTGAATCAGTGGTCTTGAAGGATAATGCCCAGCCCACTGACCCATACCAGTCAGGGCACTTGACCATTTTTTCAAAGACAAGATTATTAGATTGACAGGAAGTCTGACTTTGTTTTTTGAAGTAGTGTGTATTTATGTGCTTACCCAAATGATTAATGCCATTTTGTATTATAATAGTAGACAGCAAAAAACAGATGAACTTCCAAGGGTTAAAGAGAATGAATGAGTTTAAGTCCTAGTTTAACTCTGGGACTTAATTTTGAACATGACATTTCTGCAACTAGTTGGTATGAAATCTCTGATATGTTTTCTTCCTTTCTTATTTTCTTAGAGTTGCAATTCCCAAGTTGGATTTAAAAATTCATTCTAAAGCAGTTAAAACTTTTGAGAAATTATTTGCTTATTTGGAATCATTCCATTTTATCATAATAGCAGTGAGTCTCTTTGTCTTTGTGTGAGCAAACTGATGTTTTCAGTTCAAGCAAGGAAAAGAAGTTAAACAGACTGGTATCAGTGAAAGTTTTAATGAAGTATAAAACTAAAATAATGTAAGCAAGAAGGGAATTAAAAATATATTAGGAAAAAAACCCAGAGGAGTTATAGGAAGAATTAATGATTCTACATTTGATTTCTAAGGAGGAGCTATTAATGTTGCAAGAGTTTGGTTGGAAGTTAAAAACATTGATTGGTTTTTACTGGCCAGAATTGGTATTAATACAATAAATACAAGTAGGACATTAGCTATTAAATTATTATACTATGTTCATATTTGGGGTCTCATCATAGGGTATGTTTTCTCTGAATTTTGGGATAGCTCAGTTGATAGAGGGGAGAACTGAAGCAACATCATGGGTCTCGTGGCTACATACTTCAGAACTAGGCCTGTAGTTTTCTTTCTAGAGCGATCTTGTATTTTGGAAACCACATTGGTTTGGACAGAAGTGAGTTGTTACTCTTACTTGACTACATAACCACTTTTTGAGTTTTGGTATTATTTTAAAAGATGAGTCATTTTCCTCAACTATAAAAGGCTGATTTTTATGAAGGTAAGCATTCATGCAACTCTGTGGTGTGTGCAAAGTTAGTCTTCAGCCTCATGTCTTTCCTGATCCTCTCCCAATTTTTTCATAAATAATCATTTGGCTAATACTGTGTGCCAGGAGCCCAGCTCAATGCTGGAAATATAGGGAGAAACAAAATAGGTGTGTTCCCTGACGTCATGGTGTTTACAGTTTTGTAGCAGAAAAACAAAAGCTAAGTAGTCAGGCAAATAAACACTTAATTCCATAGTGATTTTATACTGAGATGCCTTTGGCTCTTCAAATGTATCCTGTTGGCCTACTAGTAACCTGGAATAAAATGAAGTTTTTCTCTTCTTTGCACACATAACTCATCCTTCTTCTTCGAGACTCAGCTTAATATCATGTATTTTCTGACTTCCCTATATGTTCAACCAGAGTTGGTACTCACAGTATGTATTTTGTATCACCAGTACTTCCCAATCATAGCATCATCCATACTTTATTATAATTTCTACAAATTTTCTTTTCATGTTCTTTTATTTAAATCTACCACATTGCTTGGCACATAGTATTAATACAACAATATTGTGGGAAAATGGATGAATAATAGAGTAATACACTCTATTACTCTATTATATGTTAAGGCTATACTAAGAATCTAACACCTAACAACTAGCATCACTATCTCAAACTATACCTTCTTTCAATATCTAAAAGACGAAAATGTTAATATAAAAATGCTTATAGTCATTTAATATTTTCAGACTTTAATTAATTAAAGTCTTCCATAGAAAATGATATGCTGTTATAAGCTTTCATCTAAGACATTTATTTCTAGTTTTAAGATATCTCTAATATATGACTAGGCATATTAATTGAATAGTCAAATAGCAGTAAAAGGTTAAAGACCAGAAGATGTTCTAAATGACTCATAAGTAGTTGGCTACTAAATATACATATTAAAAAAGAATAGCTGGAACTTTCTTAGGATTAAAGACATCTACCTATATGTGTACAAATGAAATACAAATCTTTACTACGTACAGTACTAAATGCCAACTTATAGGTCAGCTAATCTGTGGAGAAAAACTGAATATCAGTAGTTAATGTAACAGTAATGTGAGGGATTTAAAGCAAGGAATTGTTTCATTTACATGTTGCTAATGAACTATGTCTACTGTGCTTTTCTCTGAATATCATATTGCATTACTGAATGGATTTATTTTTTAAATCATAACATCTTCCTCAAAATTTTATGTATTATCTTGTTTTAAATTATTCAAATATTCCTGTATTGACATCCATAAATTTTGTGGGAATTTCCTTAATTTCAGTTCAGTAATTTTGTTAATGAAAAGTTTTGAAATAGGACCTTTTTCTGATGTGAAGAGTACCACAAACTAGTTTTTCAGTAAAAAAAAAAGTAAAAAGTTGAGGATCAGGAAGATGGCGGCAGAGTAAGACAAAGTATTTCGCTTCCCTTCACGCGCCAGAGAAAAACCGGGCAGATCTGCGGAGGAGCACAGCGGATAGCCAACAGGGACCCAGCATATAGGAGGGCAGGACTCCAGGAAGTGTAGTGGACACTGATTGACCAGAGGTTGAGGAGAGGAGATGACCACAGGTCAACAAGGTACAAGGGAACAGCGCAGAGGCTGCAGACCCTCCGCCGGGCCGCGCCAGGGCCCTGGCCGGGCCATCTGGGTCTCTGTGAGCCAAGGGCAGGTAACAACAACCCTAAGAGAGAACTAGTCACCAGCACCCTCCCTATCTGGCAGGGCACAGATTGGAAAACACCAGGAGAGATCGGTTTGCCTGTAGTGGCAGAGAGAGGAGTGGGCATTGGGAAGCAAACCAGAGAGCTCTGATAACCTGTGGAGTCAGGCTGTGGTTGCTGGCTTGGGGAACTGAGAATCGCCCATGCATTCCCTGTAGCGCAGGGTCAGAGCCAGTTCTGCCACAGAACCTGGGAGCCTCAGGCTACTAGCAAGGCCCCTGGAAGAGAGCTAGTTGCCAGCTCCCTCCCTACCCAGCCGGGCGCAGACTGAAAAACCCTGGAGTCAGGCTGTGGTTGCTGGCTTGGGAGAATTGTGAGTTGCCCTATGTGTTCAGCCACAGCACTGGGAAAGGTCCACGCCCAAGCCCGTGAGACCAGGAAAGTCTGGCTGGGAGCACACACCCTCACTCCAGGCCAGGGCTGGGAAGCCCAGGGGAAAAACCTGCTCTCAGTGGGGCACGGGAGAGCAGTGCCAGTCTGGATATTGGGAGGGCACTGGTGAGACCAGTTGAGTTCACTGAAAGGCCACACTAATAGTCCCTCAGGCTGCTGCAGCTGGTGAGACCAGAAGAAAAGGTTTGACCAGCTGGAAACCAACAAGAGGAGTAGGTGGAAGTGGAGAACACCAAGACACCTGCAGGAGACTGCACCACTGAATCTCGCAGGCATTTTACCACAGAAGTTCACACCATAAACTCAGGGAATCAGAACAGATCAATTTACGAAGCTGAGGCCAGCAAGAAGAGCAACATAAACAATGCGAAGACAAAGAAACAATCCCCAAATGAAAGAAAAGGAGGAAGTCTCAGAAAGAATCTTAGATGAAATAGAGGCAAGTCAACTATCAGATATTGAATTCAAAGCACTGGTCATCAGGAAATTCAAAGAGCTTACCACGAGCCACCAGAAACTACAGGGGAGCTACAATGAACTCCCCGCAAACTACACCAACATGAAAAAGGAAATAGACACCATCAGCAAAGGCCAAGAGGAAATGAAGAATACAGCTTCTGAACTGAAGAACACAGTAGAAGGTATGAAGAGTAGGATTGATGAGGCGGAAGACTGCATAAGCAAGATCGAAGACAGGGTAGAAAGAATCTCCTAGACAGACCAAGTAATGGAAAAGAGAATCAGAAAAAATGAGGAAAGTTTAAGAGAAATGCAAGACAAAATGAAACGTAATAATATCCGAATAATAGGAATATCAGAAGGAGAAGAAGAAGAACAAGGGATAGAAAACCTACTTGAAAGAGTAATAATGGAAAATTTTCCTAAGTTGAGGAGAGAGAAAGTCACACGAATCAAGAAATCGCAGAGAGTCCCAATCAGGTGGAACCCAAAGAGGCCTACTGCAAGACACATCATCATTAAAATGGCAAAACTCCAAGACAAAGAGAGAATCCTAAAGGCAGTAAGGGAGAAAAAGGAAGTAACATACAAGGGGGTCCCAATAAGGTTGGCTACTGACTTATCAATGTAAACATTCCAAGCAAGAAGAGAATGGAAAGAAATATTAGAAGTAATGAGAAACAGAGGCCTACAACCAAGGCTACTGTACCCAGCAAGGCTCTCAATCAAGATAGAAGGCCAAATAAAGAGCTTCCAAGACAAAAGAAGTCTAAAAGAATACGTGTCCACCAAACCAGCTCTAAAAGAATTACTAAAAGGGCTGCTTCAAGGAAAGGAAAAAAAAGAGAGAGACGGAGAGGAACACAGGTACCCAAATGGCAATGAATAAGTACCTTTCAATAATAACCTTAAACGTAAATGGATTGAATGCACCAATTAAAAGACATAGAATAGTTGAATGGATAAGAAAGCATGACCCACACACATGCTGCCTACAAGAGACCCACCTCAGGTCAAAAGACCACCACAGACTAAAAGTGAAAGGATGGAAACAAATGTGCCAAGCAAATGGCAAGAAAAAAAGCCAGGCTTTTTTTGGTAAAGATGGCAATTCTCATATCAGACAAAGTAGACTTCAAAAAAAGGGCCATAAAGAGAGACCCAGAAGGTCACTTCATAATACTCAAGGGAAGAATCCACCAAGAAGACATTAACATCGTAAATATATATGCACCCAACATAGGAGCACCAAAATATATAAAGAAAATTCTAGAGGACCTCAAGAAAGATATTGACAGCAACACAATTATAGTAGGGGATTTTAACACCTCACTGTCAAAAATGGACAGATCTTCCAAACAAAATATCAACAAAGATATTGTGGCATTAAATGGCACCCTAGATGAAATGGACCTAATTGATATATATAGACCCCTCCATCCCAAAGAAGCTAAATACATATTCTTTTCAAATGCACATAGAATATTTTCAAAGACAGACCACATGATAGGACACAAACTGAGTCTCAACAAATTCAGGAAAATAGAAATCATACCAAGCATTTTCTCTGATCACAAGGGACTGAAATTGGAAACCAACCCCACAGGAAAAAACCCAAAACACCCAAAAGCATGGAGACTGAATGATATGCTATTAAACAATGAATGGGTCAAGATTGAAATTAGGGNTCACTGTCAAAAATGGACAGATCTTCCAAACAAAATATCAACAAAGATATTGTGGCATTAAATGACACCCTAGATGAAATGGACCCAATTGATATATATAGACCCCTCCATCCCAAAGAAGCTAAATACATATTCTTTTCAAATGCACATGGAATATTTTCAAAGACAGACCACATGATAGGACACAAACCGAGTCTCAACAAATTCAGGAAAATAGAAATCATACCAAGCATTTTCTCTGATCACAAGGGACTGAAATTGGAAACCAACCCCACAGGAAAAAACCCAAAACACCCAAAAGCATGGAGACTGAATGATATGCTATTAAACAATGAATGGGTCAAGATTGAAATTAGGGAAGAAATCAGAAAGCTTCTGGAAACAAATGAAAATGAACTCATAACAACCCAAAACCTATGGAACACAGTGAAGGCAGTCCTGAGAGGGAAGTTCATAGCAATACAGGCTTACCTAAAGAAGGTAGAAACATTTCAAACAAACAACCTAACCCGACGCCTCCAAGAACTGGAGGAACAACAACAAAGACAGCCCAGAGGAAGTAGACTGAAGGAAATAACCAAGATCAGAGCAGAATTAAATGACATAGAGACTAAAAGCACAATTCTAAGGATCAATGAATCCAGGAGTTGGTTTTTTGAAAAGATAAACAAAATAGACAAACCTTTAAGTAGGCTCATCAAGAAAAGAAGAGAGAGGACCCAAATAAACACAATCAGAAATGGAAAAAAAAAGAGATTACAACTGATACCACAGAAGTAGAAGGGATTGTAAGAAATTACTATGCAGAGCTCTATGCCAAGAAATTTGAAAACCTAGATGAAATGGACAAATTTCTAGAAAAATATAATCTTCCAAAACTCAATGAAAAAGAAGCAGAAAACCTGAACAGGCCAATAACAGCAGATGAAATTGAAGAAGTAATCAAAAAACTCCCATCACACAAAAGCCCTGGACCAGATGGTTTCACAGGAGAATTCTACAAAGCTTTTAAGGAAGAGCTAACCCCTATTCTTCACAGACTATTCCAAAAAATCCAAAAGGAGGGAAAACTCCCCAACTCTTTCTATGAAGCCAGCATCACCCTAATCCCAAAGCCAGATAGAGACACAACAAAGAAAGAAAATTACAGGCCAATATCACTGATGAACATAGATGCTAAAATCCTCAACAAAATATTGGCAAATCGCATCCAACAATACATCAAAAAGATCATACACCACGACCAAGTGGGATTCATCCCAGGGATGCAAGGATGGTTCAATATACGCAAATCAATAAATGTAATACACCAAATAAACAAAAGCAAAGACAAAAACCACATGGTCATATCAATAGATGCGGAAAAAGCTTTTGATAAGGTACAACACCCATTTATGATAAAGGTACTCAGCAAGGTGGGAATAGAGGGAACATTCCTCAATATAATAAAGGCCATATATGAAAGACCTACAGCCAACATCATACTCAATGGGCAAAAACTAAAAGCTTTTCCACTAAGATCAGGTACAAGACAAGGTTGCCCACTTTCACCACTTCTATTCAATATAGTATTAGAAGTTCTAGCTGCAGCGATCAGACAAGAAAAGGAAATAAAAGGCATCCAAATCGGAAAGGAGGAAACAAAACTGGCATTGTTTGCAGATGACATGATAGTGTACATGGAAAACCCTATAGCCTCTACCAAAAAACTGCTGGAACTAATAAATGAATTTGGCATAACAGCGGGATACAAAGTTAATATCCAGAAATCAAAGGCATTTTTGTATACCAACAATGAAGCAGCAGAAGCAGAAATCAGGAAAAAAATCCCATTCGATATAGCAAAAAGAAAAATAAAATATCTGGGAATAAACCTAACCAAGGAGGTAAAAGACCTGTATGCAGAAAACTACACAACACTGAAGAAAGAAATCAAGGAAGACACAAATAAATGGAAACATATACCGTGTTCATGGATTGGAAGAATTAACATCATCAAAATGTCCATACTACCCAAAGCAATTTACAGATTCAATGCAATACCTATTAAAGTACCAATGGCATATTTCACAGACATAGAACAAACACTTCAAAAATTTATATAGAACATAAAAGACCTGGAATAGCAGCTGCAATTTTGAGAAAGAAGAACAAAGTAGGGAGGATCACAATACCTGATATCAAAGTTTACTACAAGGCCACTGTAATCAAAACAGACTGGTACTGGCATAAAAACAGGCGCATAGATCAATGGAATAGAACAGAGAGCCCAGAAATAAACCCAAATCTCTACAGTCAATTAATATTTGGCAAAGGGGGCAATAACATAAAATGGAGTAAGATAGCCTTTTCAACAAATGGTGTTGGGAGAAATGGACAGCTATGTGCAAAAAAATGAAACTTGAGCAGCAACTTACACCATACACCAAAATTAATTCAAGGTGGATAAAAGACTTAAATATAAGCTGGGAAACCATTAAAGCCCTAGAGGAGAACATTGGCAGGAAAATCTCAGATATTCCACGCAGCAGTATTTTTACTGATATGTCCCCTAGAGCAAGGGATATAAAGGAATGAATAAACAAATGGGATCTCATCAAAATTAAAAGCTTCTGCATGGCTACAGAAAACAGTATCAAGATAAAAAGAGAAGCAACTGTTTAGGAAAACATATTTGCCAATGATACCTCAGACAAAGTTTAATCTCCAAAATATAAAAAGAACTCACTCGACTCCACTCAAAGAAGACGAGTAACCCAATTATAAAATGGGCAAAGGACTTGAACAGACATTTCTGCAAGGAGGACATACAGAGGATTCAGAGACACATGAAAAGATGCTTGATATCACTAGCTATCAGAGAGATGCAAATTAAAACCACAATGAGATACCACTTTACACCAGTCAGAATGGCTATCATAAACAAAGAAACAAACAACAAGTGCTGGAGAGGTTGTGGGGAAAAGGGGACCCTAGTTCACTGTTGGTGGGATTGCAGACTGGTACAACCACTATGGAAAACAGTATGGAATTTTCTAAGAAAACTAAAAATGAACGTACCTTTTGACCCAGCAATTCCACTCTTGGGAGTATATCCTAAGAACCCTGAAACACCAATCCAAAAGAACCTATGCACCCCGATGTTCATAGCAGCACAATTTACGATAGCCAAGAGTTGGAAGCAACCTAGATGCCCATCAGTAAATGACTGGATCAAAAAGCTATGGTACATTTACACAATAGAATTCTATGCTGCAGAAAGGAAAAAGGAACTCCTACCCTTTGCAACATCATGGATGGAACTGGAAAGCATTATGCTTAGCGAAATAAGCCAGGCAGTGAAAGACAAATACCATATGATATCACCAATAACAGGAATCTAAACAACAAAACAAACAAGCAAGCAAAACATCACCAATGACACTGAAATACAGAACAGGGTGATAGGGTCCAGAGGGGAGAGGGGAGAGAATCATAGGGGAAAAGAGGATGGACTCACATGAACAAGTATAAAGGACACATGGACAATAACTAAGGTGGGGGCGGAAATGGGAGGGAGGTGGGGAGCACTGGGGGGGCAGGGCTGTGAATATAAGACAGAGAACTGTACTTGAACAAGAATTAATTAAAAATAAAAATTAAAAAAACCCCAAAATATTATTTACAATAAAAAAGGTAAAAAAATTGCATTATCTGATTTTGAGATAATCTATTTTTTATATCTCATGTACACACACATGCAAAAATAAGATAATAATACTGTTTATGTAATTTCATACCAGATTTTCTTCCTCTAATTCCACATCATGAACATTTTCAAATGTTATTAAAATTATTAATTATATTGTATTATATAAATGTATCAAAGCAATATGTTGTACACTTTAAATTTACACAGCATTACACATGAACTACATTTCAATACATAAATATATAAAGTGAAATCATAAATGTAAATAAAACTAAACTACTTCACCCTATAATTTCAAATGATTATATCATGATTAATTTAATAATTCCCCTAAATTTTGACATAAATGTAATTTTAATTATGTGATCAAGGGTACAACAAAAGTAGATTTATAGTTGAACTAATTGAGAATATTGCAATAATTAATAAATAATACAAGAATAAACTATGTTTTACATAGTTTTGCCCCATTCTGTATATTTGTATATAAATCATTTCTATGCTATAATTCTTAGATTTATTTTAAAATGTTTACTAAATTAAAGAGCTTAAACTATTTTCCTATAGAATATTTCTAATATCATCATACTGTTCAATGGTATAAAAACGTATGGTCAAAAGGATAGCTAATTTGGAAATGTAATTTTTCTCTTAATCACAAATATCTTTGCCAAATCTTATAACCATAGAGAAAGTAATATTGAGGTATAAGCATCTTTAACATGTTGATTGACTAGGTGAGGATGTAAATTAGGTACAGGACGACAAATGTTAAACAATGGTTAAAAGCTATCAGGTAAATTCAGGAACAAATATGAAACTGCAAGTTTTAAGGTAAATAAAGTGGAAATGTATGAGTTATGTCAGGGATATGAGAAGGATCTGGGAACTATTAAACCTGTGAGACATTTAAGAGAAGAAAATCTTCAGAGACAGTGTCAGGGTAGAATAAGGTCTTATTTCTAGAATAAACTGAAAATGTAGGACACATTCTTCTCAGTCCTACAGGTAGGTCTTCAACAGTCTAAGTACTTGTTCTACTATTTGAGATAAATGGTCTGAATTTCTTCTGCTTGAAAATTTGTTATAATATTTCTTCCTTTGCAGAATTATTTTTAGAGCTAAATGAAATAATCGGCTCGATGCAGAAGCATCATCTCTCTTGTTCACCATGTATCTTCAGAGTCTTGCACATAGTAGATCTTCAATAAAAATTGTTAATGGCTTTGTGTTAAAGCAAGGACTGCACTGACTAAGCACTGATTTCAAACAAAAAGTGAATGCCAGAGGGCTTCTTCTGTAAGCCTGGGAGCCCTGATCTGCTGCTGCTAGAGGGCAAAGAGAGGAAAGGACCAGGCCCGGCACTTAATCACACAAGCAGCAGACTTCAGGGAAGTCTGGTCTTCTACTCCATGATCAGACTCTGAGAGTCGTGACAGTAATATATGAACGTCTGGATAGATGCAATGCAGAAATTTGATTTCCTAGATTCCTTTTGGGGCTGTAGAAGTGGCCCAATCCTTCTTTCTACCAGATGGTATCCTTCACACCCTCGCTAAAAGATCATGGAAAAACCTGAAAAGATGCAAATTTCTGAGAAATAACCCTTGTCCTCCCATAGGATTTGCTGTCGTCACTTACCCCCAAAACCAGACAAATATTAAGGGTCAAATACTAGTACAAGCAGAGCAGGGATGCTAAGAGAAAGAAGAAAGAAGCCATTTTTAATTTGAAGAAGGATCTGCAGAAGCTGGGAGAGTGATCCTGAGGGTTCTTGGCAACAGGTCACAGAATATACACTTAGATAAAACAATTAGTTGATAAGGGAGCATTCTCCTGTGACACAGAATTTAAAATCCTGGCACATATTCTAAGAGATGGTGTACATAGATGCTAGGCTGGTTCTTGGAGGCTTGGAAAAATATAGGATCCATGCTGAGGGAGGCAGAATTTCTAGAACTGCCATGGAAGATAAAGGAGGAAGCAATCACATGGCTCAGTGTATTGAGCATGCCTGACTGGGGTGGGGAACATATATGTAAGGCTAGAAACACCGCTAGCTATCTATAACCTACACTGTAGCCCACTGCGCACTCCATTACCAAAACAATAAGGAATGTGCTATGAAGACGGACATCAGCATCACTGAGAAGCACAGTGGGAGCAGTCTTTTGTAGGCTGGATGGGAGATGACATTTTAGAACTTGGATTTCTGATAAAAAGTGGAAATGATATAATGTCTAATGAATAGATGCCAAGAGGTGGCACATAATAGCCAGAAGAAAGTTAGGTGTAATCAGTGCAATAAGCAAGAAGATAGGTGCTGCTAATATGGGGTAAAACCTAAGAAAAAAAGACGGAGTAAACACATAGAATACGGAGTTCCCAGAAGCAAAATGGGGCATTCATCAGGAGTGTTGCTTAATCCATATAACAAAAGTAAATCAGGAATGAATGACCCAGAGGCTAAGGACAAATTTATATCCACTCCCTCTCATACCTGCCTTTTCCCTCCTTCCCCAAACACCATTTCTTGTCTAAGGTCTAGACCTGAGTTGATCTTCGGATTTTTGTTTGGAGACTACTTGTTGAAGGATAGGAAAGAGCTCTAAGACGATGGACCTCGCAGTACTATGAGAGTATCACGCAGTAATTACCCAGTTCTTTTCCTAAGGACCCTAAGGTCATTTACTCAAGTGAATGTGCATTAGGTAAGGGGACTATCCAGAAGGCTTGAGGATTGTTGAATTCAACACCAAAACAAAAATTGTGGGGGAGGGGAGTGGTGGAGGGAAAGTGCAGACGATGTAATTGAGCAATAATAAAATAATTTTTAAAATAAATAAATAAAATAAAATATAGTAATAATAAAGAAAAAACTAAAATTGGTACCCTGAGACCCAAACTAACTCAATAGTCCCCCTAAAGCCATAGGGATCCAGATAAAAAATGGGAGTTTTGGCCTAAAAACAGTACTTCAAGGAACCCCCTGCCCCATCCCCAGTGGTCTTTTCCAATTTCTCCCAAAGTATTATTAGATTGCACATCCCAGGTGATTGGCAGATCTTTATATTAGTTTCTTGTCTTGTATATAAGAGCTATCAATTATTGCCACCCACAGAGATTTAAAGAAGGGACAAGAGGTAGTCTCTGACATAGTCCCATATGACAGTCTAGTACCTATAAAAACAGGATGAATCATGGCCTATGACAGTGGATAACTATAAACTTTACCAAACAGTAAGCCCAAAGTCATGTGTTTTACCAGATGTGGTATTTTTTTCTGGAGCAGGCTACATAGCCTTCAGTGTGAGGTACATAGCCACTAAAACGGAGAATGTATTCATTTCTATCACTTTCAGAAAGAAGACTCAAAATCAGTTTAAATCCATGGGGAACAGACACCAGTAAACAATAGGCAGGGGTGCCCAACCTTTTGGGCATCTCTGGGTCACCTGGGAGAAGAAGAGCTATCTTTGGCCACCCATTAAATACATTGTGACAGGTAATCACACACATAAAAAAACACATCTCATCATGTTTTAAGACATTTACAATTTTGTGTCGGGCTTCACAGCCATCCTGGACTGCACGTGACCCGTGGGCTGCAGGTTGGACTCCCCTGCTAAAGTCTTAGTTGGAACTCTGTTAACTCTCTTGACCTCTCTCGTAATGTACTTGGAAGAACCCAACAAAGTTATTAAGCTCAGAAATCCATTGTAAAATGGAAGAAGTAACCTGGGTCAGAATGAGGTCAGCCAGAAAGCACAGCAACTCACAGGAAAAGGTGGCCCTGATCCCCAACTCTGCTGGGCCAGCACCTCTGTCTCATCTCCCTCCCATAACTCTTAGGATCACATGTCAGAGGGAGAAGCCTAAGCATGCTTCAGGATGGTTTGTCTTGTGTTGGTATGGATCAAACATGGGCTGCGGTTGGCTCAGGAGTGGTGGCGAAGGGGGAATTCTGGGCAGAGCTCTGGGAAACATGCCTGGTCATCTTTTATGTGAAAAGAGGAGTAGCCCGAGGTGAGAATATACACTGGCTCACTTATATCTGGGCAAAGTGTCCTAAAGATGTTTGTTTATAAACTAAAGCAACAAGAACAAAACTTGAAGATCTCTATATCATAGACGAACATCCACCAGAGAACTTCTTCCACAATATAATCTGACAGACAGAATGACTCTGCTGGTTGATAGTGAAATCTACATAAAATTGTCTTGGCCAAAGAACCCCTCTTTCAACAAGGGAAGTGCAGCAACAATATGTTATTGCAGAATAATATACTGGTCCAGTTACCGCAGTCACTAAGAAAATGCTGAACTGACAAAAAAGTGGAATGCCGTTTAAGGACTTAGCCAAAGGATGAATCAGGAGATATACCCTGAGAGTGTGAGGCACCACCCTCTAGACATAGGGTGTACCCTAAATTAACCACTATTGTATAGTGTTTGTTCCCAATCAGTAGGATGTCACAGAGTGCATATGATCAAAAAAGCTTAAAATATTTACTCTCTGACAGAGGAAACATTGCCTATGTTTAGTGTGAAATACCTAGTCCAGAAATAAATCAACATACAAATGAACACTTGAATTAAGATTATGTTACCACCGAGCAGTGGGGAAGGAGCCTTTTCAATAAAAAGTGCTATTTGTATTGAATAATTATATATAAAAAGTTATTCCTGACCTTGACCTTAAACCATGCACAAAATCAATTTCATCTAAAAGTTAAATGAATTAAGTTTCTTGAAAATAACATGGATGTTAAGAAAGATTTTTTTAAAAAACTAACCACTAACAAAAAAAAAACAATAATGAGAAACAAATAATTGATACCTTGGACTTCAATAAAATTATGATATTCTGATTTTCAAAAGATTTCATTAATAAAGAGGGAAGACACACAGTGGGAGAATATAGCTGCAGTCCACAGAACTGACAAAAACACTCTAGTTCTTTCAAATACAGAGAGATAGGTAGATAGACAGATCCAATAATGATAGAGGCAAGAGACTCTGAAAGACATTTCACAAAAGAGGATATGCAAATAATCTGGTCACATAGAGTGATGCTCCACTTCCATAGTCATCAGTAACATGCATAATTAAGACATAACAAACTAAACTGGCAAAGTTAAAAAGACTCACTGAAAGTGTTGTTGAGGACATGGAGCAACTGGAAGCCCCATCTTCCGACTGGAGTGTAAATCGGCCCAAGTTAAAACAGTACGTACTAAAGCTGAACTCACACATACCTTGTGACCCAGCAATTTTCATTCCTCCGTCTGTACCCCCCAAAATATATACAAATACACACATACACACAGATATGCATCCAGAGACTGGTACACTGAGGTTCCATAGCTCCACACTAGAAAATAAAACCTGTGTACTAAAATAATAAATACTATTGAGTAACGAAAATCTGTAATTAAAGAATGCAGACATGAGTGAATATACGCTATGTAATTCTATTTATCTAAAATTTCAAAACCAGCACAATTTATCCTTTTAATACAAGTCAGGATATTGGGTAGGGTATGTGTTTGGGCAGCTTCTGTTGGGTTGGCAATGTTCTATTTCTTGATCTGAGAAAGGGGTTACATAGATGTGTTCGCTTTTCTCTACAAATGTTATAGTTCTTTCAAGTTTTTAAAAGGGATAACCCACAGAGGGACAGGGCATTGGGGATGACAGGTCATGAAATCATATTTTGGAACACAGTCAGAGAACGTATCTTCCAGGAGAGCATATTTTAACAGCAACCTGAACAAAGCAAGGAGGAAGCCGTGGGAAGCCACGTTAAAGCTGAGAAGAATATTCCAGGTGGAGGGAATATCCGTGCAAAGGCTTTGAGATGGTATCTATTTGATTAGCATCCGAAAGGTCAACTGGGCTCAGGTAGAGTGAGTGAGGAGAGCAGCCACAAGTCCAAGTGGCTGGGCACATATTAAGCTACTGAATGAAGACTTATGTTTGCATTGATATTTTTGGTCCTAGCATGAGTGTTCTTTGTTATTTATCTATTAAATGTACATAGCACATTGTAAAATGGCTTAAAAAACCCTATCTACTTGCCTTAGAAAGAACAGATTTAACATGAAAGTAATCAGCCCTGGCCAGTGCAGCTCAGTGGATCGAGCACCAGCCTGCAAACTGAAAGGTCACCAGTTGGATTCTCGCAGTCAGGATACGTCTGGGTTGCGGGCCAGGTCCCCAGTTGGGGGCTTATGAGAGGTAACCAACTGAAGTATCTCTCACACACTGATGTTTCTCTCCCTCTCTTTCAATCTCCCTTCCCATCTCTCTAAAAGTAGGTAAATAAAACCTTTAAAAAATGAAAGTAATCAATTTGCTCATTTTAAGAGCTGAGTCCAGTCCCATTTCACTCAATCAAAGTTTTGTCTTTCCTACACAATTTCTGATGAAGACTGAAACCATCAGTCAATCAAGAAAATAGTTAGGCTGAGAAAACAAGTGTTAATAAAAGCATAATGTGAGGTCTGTCCAGAAGGTATCCATCCATGTAATATGAAAAATGGAGACATTTATCAAAGAAGATACGAGACACAAGAAACATTGTACATAGGGCAATGACACTTCAGTCCCCTTCAAAGAAGGTGCCTTGGTACTTCATATAGTTTTTTTTCAGTCACCATCAGCTGCCCCATTGTATTTTCCTGAATCTCACTGATAGTCTGGAATCTCTTCCTTTTTAAAGGTGATTTTTAATTTTGGGAAAAGCAAGAGATCACAGGGCACCAAATCTGGGCTGTAGGGGGGCTGAGTCACTTAGGTGATTTGGGGTTTCACCAAAAAACTCTGCAAGAGTGATGCACATGATGCACGAGTGGTTGCATTGTTGTGATGAAGCTGCCAATCACCTGTTACCAACAGCTACTGCCTTCTGAATCTTCTGAATAGTTTTCATGGAGGAATGTACAAGCTTAACACAAACATTTGATGCGGATTCGTTGCTCTCCTTGCTCAGTCATTTTGAGTGTGAAGGCCACACAGTACACATGCTCACTCAGTGACACCTACTGCCCCCACTGACTATTACAATGAAGCCATCATTGTTCACAAATGTGCATTCCAGTCCACTCTCCTTGGCAGCCAGCTTATATCAATGTTGTGCAAATCATTCTCTTTACATTAATAAGGGCTGGACTTTTTCCAGATGCTGATGTTCATACACTGATTATTTATGAAAAAAGTTATATGCACATTTTATATATACATATGAAAGGCTCATACAGAGATAATGCAAGACTGAAGGTGTGCTACCACCAACAATGCAAGCAGAACAAAAGAAAGTCACTCTTTAAAGGGACATATTTTTCTTAAAGACATAATCTCTTCTAGCAATGCCCATGAGAGCAGATGATGAGATTTGAGACCAATGCATTTAAGACCAACTTATTCTCAGATAGCAAAAAGGTACTTTCTATGTTTTAGGAGAACTTCAACATCCCACCTCTAACTCTGTGAGAATTTTTCTTTTCTAATTTAAAAATAGTAGCATGAATATCACCACCAGCAACAAACACAAGAACATTAAAATAAAAATTCAAAGCCTGCAATCCATGCAGAAAGCTTTCCTGGGAATTGTGAATGACCTACAATGAGTCTGCATCCCTGCTGTCTAGAAAGAGTTGTTCAAAAGCAGGAGGCACTAAACTTCAAATAAAATCATAGAACTCCTTGGACCTTCTCTTTCTTACTGAGTCTATGTTAAATGGCTGTGAATCTTGTTGACAGCGATTGTCACTTCTATTGGTTCACAGTCAGCACTGGCTAGAATTGTTTGGCAGCCAAGCTAGGGCCCATAACCCACCCCCTGTCTCCCCTTTACAATTTATTTTCACCCCAGCAGGCAGTACCTCACAATGTCATCCATTTGTTAGGCAGCTTGTACTTTTACATTCAATCTACTTTAGAGATGGCTCTTATAAGCAAGTCTGCGAATCACAGGTAATGTACCCTGAAGACAGAAAAATATATTTAAGAGCAGCAGGTACTATCTGAATTGACTGCTGGGGTGACTTGACCTCTGCTGCAAAACCTCTGGGGAGTGGTGGTGGGCCATGGGCTTATGTGGCTCCCAGGCCATCAGTACGGAGGCCACCACAGTCTTAAAATCTTTGAAAGATTGTGAGAGATGGAAGATGCGCAACCAAAGGCAGTGCAGAAGCAAACACTGCATTTTCCATTATTTACCATACAAGAAACTAGCTGGTATAAATAAAATATTTCAATCATTCTCACAACAAGAGTCAACTATGTTTTAATCAATTTTTATTGGTATATATATTCTAATGGGATTTTGCCCCTCTTGGGGAAGGGAAGATAAATAGCTGTGTTTATTCAAAGACGGATCAGACTGTAGTCAGTATCTTACTTATCATCAGTTCTCATTTAAAAGTTTCAAGTGATATAGTTTTTCAAAATAGTTTTTTTTCAAAATTTGGAATATAGGTCCTATTTTATAAGTCTATGGTAACATAATTAATTCCTAGAACTCTATTGTTTGCATAGCTTCAGAATAAAGCCTTAATGTTTACCCTCTCTCTAACGAATGTGGGCCAAAAGTTGGAAATGCTTTACATACTCTACACTTGGTCTTAGCCGAAAGGCTGAGAAGTGATCGCTTTACATATTCTGTGTGGCCTTGTGCATATTTTTAGGTTGACGGGATAATAATAAAACCATGTTACATTTTTATAGTATATATTTATTTAAAGTGTATTCAGATGTATTGGTGTTTCATGGTTCTTAGGATATAGTCCCAGCAGTGGAAATGCTGGGTCAAAAGGCAGGTCCATTTTTAGTTTTCTGAGGAAATTCCATACTGTTTCCCACAGTAGCTGCACCCGTCTGCATTCCCACCAACAGTGCACTAGGGTTCCCTTTTCTCCAGAACCTCTCCAACCCTTGTTGTTTATTGCTTTGTTAAGGATGGCCATTCTCATGGGTGTGAATCGGTATTTCATTGTGGTTTAAACTTCCATCTCTCTGATGGCTGCCAATACTGCGTGTCTTTTCATATATCTCTGGACCCTCTGTATGTCCTCCTTGGAGAAGTGTCTGTTCAAGTTCTTTGCCCATTTTTTAATTGGGTTGCTTGTCTTCTTAGAGTGGAGTCATGGGTGTTCTTTATATGTTTTGGAGATTGGACAATTTCAGTACGTACTATTAATGGGACATTCATTGTTTCTTCAAGAATAAAAACACTGTTATAGTTCTTTGTTAATTGTCAACTTTTGTATAAATGTTTCAATAAAAAGTAATGTTTACAAAGGTACAATATAAAACTTTTAAAAGTCAAACAGAAAAATGAAAACAAAAGAAGAAATAATGCAAAATAGTCTGTATTAAAACAATTAAAATAAAAACTTTATAGGATCCCTCTAAAGGAATATATTTAATTATAAAAGGAAGAGAAAATAGAGGGTCTAGCACAAATAATGCCCCTTTTTATTACAAAATCTTTTACTACAAAATCATAAGCATGTAATTCTATAACATAACAATATCACACTTAACCTTACTATATGACATTTTGGGTGAAATGTTCAAATTAAAACTATAAATTATTACACCCATATTATTACCATACCAACCACATTGATGCAGGCCTTACTTTTGCCAGACCCTGTATATTAATGAAGAATGTAAAAATGTACAACACCTCAGATTTACCTAAAACACAAAAACAGTTACATACTTTTAAAATGATACATGCAGATTAATTTACTTTTTATCTATTAGAGCTCTTCAAATATTACACACATTCAAAATTCCTATTTAAATTTGATACAATTACCATCTTTTAAAAATCAAATAGCATTTCATAATTTTATACTGGGTAAAAGATGTGTTGACTTCCTGCTTTCCACTAGGCTCGCTAAGATGTCTTGGCAGTTCAGTTTTGGCGGGTTGGCCAGGGTGATGTAAGAAAAGACTAGAATATAAGGGTTCTTAGGGAAGAAAGCACTTATGGTCAAGTATAGAAAGCTGGCAAAACCATCAACAATTAGTATAGTATTTCATTATTGCTTAATGACTTACAAGAGAGATGAAAGGCTTAAGTGTCACTTGTGTATGACCATGGATAGCTTATTTCACCAGACAAAGCTGTTCAAATATGAGGCAATGTGCCTTAGACTGGTTTTCTTCTTTTTTTTTAAAGTATTTACTTATTTTTAGAGAGAGGGGTAGGGAGGGAGAAATGAGGGAGAGAAACATCAATCGGTTGCCTCTAGCAAGCCCCAACCACAGGCATGGCCTGTAACCAAGGCCTGTGCTCTGACTGGGAAATGAACCTGTGACCTTTTGGTTTGCAGAGGCTAGAGGGCTAGACCTGTTTTCTTCAAAGTCATGTTTTATGCACATGTCTCCTTTTAATTTTGAAAATATATTTAATCACAAATCTCACAAATCTTTCTTGCAAGAAATCTAAAACTAAAATGTTCTTTGGTATTGGTTGATTTTCTCTTATTATTTTTTGAACAACATACTCTGAAATTTTGAATGTCACACATTCAGTAAGAAAATATGCCTTATGTAATTTTTTGGATGGAGAAGTACATATTCTCAAGCATCAATAGGGAAAAATGTCAGTATGCTAATGACTTTAACTATTAGAAGAGACATTCATTTAAATCATTGTGTATAAAAAGATCCTTACTTTATTATTCAATATATTTTGAAAATATTGTTATGTTTGTTTCATTCACTGAAATTAAGTTCTACAAATAGCAGCTGATTCTTTCATTTAATCAGAACCAAATTACTAATTTCAGTATTAATGGTTAGCTTTGACATGTTTAAAAAGGGTAGAAGGTACTTAATAGACCTGTCTTCAACCCTGAAATGAACAACTGTTCAGGGAAATGAAATTGTTGAAAGATACATTTTCTTTCTGTGAATCTGTGAAATATAATATAATTATTCTCTTTTAATGAGTCTCTCAATGAGGAACGATATTTCAGAGCTTGAACAGGTAAAATATAATGATGATTGGAACAGCTTTGTAAATAAAAGGATGAAATGAGATTGTTATTTTGTACCACATTATGGGATAATTAGAATAACAGTGTGGCATTCATCAGGCATTTGAACTTTCTCAAAAAAGCTCCCTAGGGCTTATTTAAATTAGTCATGTTTATCCATGGAGATTTTTAGTCTTATTTCAAATGACTGTCACCTTGTCACATTCAGCCCTCAATCTTTAGCCTATTCTGATTAACAGCTGTAACTTACAGGAGCCAATAGACCCTCGATAAAACACCCTCCCTTCCCCGAGTTTGTAAATCCACAGCCTATCAAAGGAAGAGCCACAGAAATGTTTTTATTAAGCCAGGAACATAATTATTCAATGTGGAGAAAATGGTGATGTTTATGAATCTCTATTGATTTCCACAAAAACAGAGTTGGCTGGATACTGTCCAAGAAGCTACCATTTATATGTTAACTAGCTCTATGTGCACAGAAAAAATACAGACTATTCATGAAAGCATTCATGGCAATAGAACTCAGTGGTTAGTTGCCTTGGTTAACTCAAAATCATACAGCTCAAAGAAAATTTATACAGTAGATAGTGAAATTTGACTTTTTAAAGTCTACCTTTGCTCACTACTGGACCCTCTGGCACCATCTGGTAGTTAGAAAAACGTGTGCAAGGAGAACAAGGTGCTAGACTGTGGTGGTTTCATAACATGCATTAAGGTTACCAGAAAAAAATAACTTAAAATAGAGGCAAAATAAAAGTTTAATATCTCTCCTTGGTAGGACTTGAAATCTCTGCATAAGATGTCATTCCACAAGATGGTACAATTGAAGTTTAATTCTTACTGAGGTCACACCTCAGTGAGAGATCATTTTTTCTTGTTTAGTATTTTCTGTCTTGATGAAAACACAGCTTTTAATAGCAATAGAAAAAATGAAACTATGATTTATTTTTAACAACTTATGCAGTTGCTTTCATATGTTTTTCATGTGTTTTATTGTTTTTTTTAAAAACCTCCCTAATTTGTTGTCTTATCTTCTGATTTTAGTGCAAATTATTGTAAGTTCCCTGGAATACATTTATTACATGAGCTTCAAATCATTACCCTCAAGTGGCAAGATTACTATAGGGCTTTATGGAATTTCTATGCACGGTCTTACATTTGGAAACTTCATGCAACTGAAATTTGAAAGCATGCTTTATGAGTGTTATTTAATTAGTTGAGGCTAGTATACCAACCAATATTTATTTAACTTAAAAATATGTTTAATATTAAAAATATGTTTAATATTTCTACCACTGCATGATTTAAATTTACTTAAATGTATAATTCAGTCTTAGTCTGAGTAGATGACTTGCCATTATTTTAAACAGACTCAGGATTGGATACAATGTCACAGAAACAAATAAGATCGTTGTTTTATCGCTGTTATTGGACATCAACATTGTAGAGAAAATGTCCCATTAAAACATTTTTATTTTTCATCTTTCTCTGAAGCTACAGTTAAAATCAATAGCTAGAAATGTAGAGGTTCTCAAAACAGTATTAGCATTTTGAAAATAAAGTATTTTTCTTCAGATGTCAGAGGGGAAAATAGCTAAGCCTTAATTTAAAACCTTAAGTAAACTAATTCCCTTTCTTTTTCCCTTGCAATTATTAAATTGATTGTCTAACTATATATTTTTCAATATGTGACTACCACTAAAAACTCTTTTTTCTCAAGCTTTCCCAGATTCATCAGTGAAATCAAGTAGCTCCTCCTTCTGCTTTTCCTACCTACCTGTTCTTTGGGATTTCTCCATGCTTCTAATTTTAACTTGTTTTTAAAAAAAGCCTTAACAGCAATGATCTTCTTTATGGAATTATAATAGAATACCATTTTCCCATTTAAATGACTACTTCTCTATTATATTACATCCAAAATAATTATGAGGCCTTATCAATCGTATGTTTAAAAAGCATACAACTATAAACTCATTTTGAGACATCTCCTTAAAAGTTACTAGATAGCTAATGGTTGGATCTATCTATTTTTAATAATTGAATTTATCAATGTAGTAGTACATTCATATATTTTTGTGACATAAAACATCTCAAATGCCATGATCTTTTTTCAATAAACATCCAGGTATAATAATGCAGCATGAAATCCTTTTCTAGTTTTAAATTTAACTGATCTAATCACTGAATTTAAATGTTTGGAAATTGTTCTGCTTGCCATTGCTTGAATGCCAAAAACATCATCTACAGTTCTGAAATGAATTTCACAGTTATATTTAGACACCTTAAAACACTGACTTCTAAATTACCCCAAATAGCCCACAATAATATCTTGAACAGTTTATAATAATGGATGATAAATGATAAATATCCATTACTGACAAATTTCAGATAAGTATAACTTATACAAGGTATAGAAAGGGTTGGGGTCTAAGTATTTACATACTCTTTGTACATCTATCCAAGCAACATACATTAACCTCAGCTCCTCACCATCCCCATTTTAAAGACACGATATCAGGACTTTTGGCCAAGATGGAGGCATAGGTGGAAACACTGTACCTCCTCACAAAATGAAGTTTATGAGCAACAAATATTTAAAAACCAGAACACAACCAAAACTGAGAGAAAATTAAACTGTACTGAAGTCCGACAGCAACGAACTATTCATCCAGACCGGTAAGAGGGGCAGAGTCAGCGGCTGGCATAGAGGGGTCACGTGGGAAAAAGCTGCCAGACCAACCCAGGTGCACAGGCAGCGGTTGGCAGATCCCAGTGAACACCTAAGGCTCCACCCATCATACATAACAAGCGCAAACAGACCAAAACATTATGGCTCAAGAAGAAGAACAGCTCAAAGCCCCAGAGCCAATACTTCTAAGCAACCAAGAGAGAGCCAACCTATCAGATGCACAGTTCAAAATACTGGTGATCAGGATACTCACAGAAATGGCTGATTTTAGTCACAAATTAGAGGAACAAATGAAGGCTTCACTAAGTGAAATGAAGCAAAATGCACAGGGAAACAATAGTGATTGGAAGGAAACTGGGACTGAAATCAAACAAGTGGACCAGAAGAAAAAAAAATGACCAAACCAAAAAAAATAAAGAAACAAAAATTCAAAAAAATTAGGAGAGGCTTAGGGACCTTCAGGACATCTTTAAATTGTTCCAAAATTGGAATTATACGGGTACCAGAAGGGGAAGAGGAAGAGCAACAAGTGGAAAACTTATCTGAACAAATAATAAAGGAGAAATTCCCCAATCTGGCAAAGGAAATAGACTTCCAGAAAGTCCAGGAAGCTCAGAGTCCCAAAGAAGTTGGACCCAAGAAAGAACACACCAAGGCACATCATAATTACATTAGCCAAGACTAAAATAAAGAAGAGAATCCTAGAACCAGCAAGAGATAAGGGGACAGTCACCTACAAAGGAGATCTCATCAGACTGTTGGCGGATTTCTCAAAAGAGACCTCACAGGCAAGAAGGGGCTGGAAAGAAATATTTCAAGTCATGAAATCCAAAGACCTATAGCCAAGCTTGCTCTATCTAGCAAAGCTTTCATTTAGAATGGAAGGGCAGATAAAGTGCTTCTCCGATAAGATCAAATTCAAGGAGTTCATCATCACCAAGCCCTTATTATATGAAATGTTAAAGGGGCTTATCTAAAAAAAAGAAGATAAAAAATATGAACAGTGAAAGGACAGCAAACTCACAGTTATTAACAACCACACCTAAAACAAAAGTAAACTAAGAGGACAGCTAGATTGGGAGCAGAACCATAGAAATGGAAATCACATGGAGGGTTAGCAACAGGGGAGTGGGAGGAGGAGAAGCAGGGAGAAGGTACAGAGAATAAGTAGCATAGACGGTAGGTAGAAAATAGATGGGGGTGGAGGACAAGAATAGTATGGGAAATATAGAGTCTAAAGAACTTGTGACACATGGACACAAACTAAAGGAGGGGAATGGGGGGAGTAGATGTACAGGGTGGAGGAGAATGAAGGAGGGAAATGGGACAACTTGTAATGGCATAATTAATAAATATATTAAAAAATAAACAAAGAAGTAAATAAAGACATGATATCAAAGCCAATAACCTTATTAATTGTCCAAGGCAAAAGGAATTCAAATTTTGCCATGCTTTCCTGGATACCAACTCATTTATTCTCTTTAATCACTTTGACCTGAATTGACATTTCTTCCCTACTTCTTCAGAGTTAAAAAAGTAACACTAATGAAGTCATTTGATGTTGAGAGATTCCTTGACAGCCAATCAGATACATAGTGTTTCCCCTCTGGCTCCCAGAAAGACGCAGGTTTTTGGTTTTCACTAGCAAAGTGTGCAGACATCAAACAAGATAGGGCGTGGGCATGCCCAGTTAAAGTGTATGTGGAAAACTTATCCTTGGGGAAGGGGTACACAGCATATTGTGTCCAAAATGATGAATAATAAAAATGTAGTTTACACTAAGTATTCAAAATCAGGGCTATGCAAATTATATGCAGTGGGGGAAGCTGAAATATCAGCCTGCGGCAGTTTTCCACACTTTGGTATTTTTTTTGTTCTACCTTCAATTTCTGCCATATCCAATGTATCTCCTGTATTATTGTTTAGTTTTGGTTTTTACTCTATTTTTAATTACATAGACTTATTTTAAAGATTCAATTTAGATTATATGTATTTTTAAAAAGCATCCCCGACTATAAAAAAACTCTAATAGGAAATACAAAAACTATTAAATTTTATTTATCTCTGTACTGTTTGATCTTCCACCAGTGGAGTATATGCTGCACTTTGGAAAATTCTGCCCAAATTAGAGAATTAGCATTGGTAAAATGGGAATTACATTATTAAAAATTTCGTGGAGACATTATATATTAATTACTTAAAAACATACTTCTGTATGATGGGTACCTGGCCAGCTGTATCTATAGGTGGGGTAGACAGTCACTCAGTTAACGAGGTTTTAAGCAGGAAGTCCAGCTGCTCCCGGAAGTACCTCCCTTAGCTTCTGGTGGAAGTTTGAGACTCTATGGCTTGAATGTAATTACTTTTATTCAGTGGTTTACAATGTTTTAAAGCAGCCCACCCCCCAAACAAAGTAATATTTTAAAAACCAGTAAATGAAAAAGAAAATTGGAATTTTATCTGTAAAAATACATTTTGAAGGTTTAAATTGCTTATGAAAACAATAGAGTATTTTTTGATGGAGACAGCTCAGTGTCACAGGCACCTATTTTTCACTGATTTGTTTGTTTTTCATTGTACAGTATTTGGAATATTCTGATTTCAGTACTGACAAGTGGAATAGTCAGATTGTTATCTTCAGAATTAAAAACAACTTGAATGCTCTGGCTGGTGTAGCTCAGTGGATTGAGTGTGGGCCTTTGAAGCAAAAGGTAGCTGGTTTGATCCCCAGTCAGGGCACATGCCTGGGTTGTGGGCCAGGTCCCCAGTAGGGGACACATGAGAGGCAACCACACATTGATGTTTCTCTCCCACTCTTTCTCCTTCCCATCCCCTCTCTCTAAAAATAAATAAATAAAATATTAAAAAAACATTTCAGTAACTAAAAACTGCTCACAGTTTTTAAGAGGTTCTCACTTCTTGGTAAAAAAAAATCCTTCTAAGAGGTGTCTTTTTAATACAGTTTAATTTTTTCAGTACAAGTGTATGATGTGATGTTATTGTACTTGCTATTTCATTCAAATGATCCCTTGAAGTTTCAAGTAGCCAAATTTGTTTCCTTCTGCATACTTAACTGAAATTTATTTCAATTTCATTGCTGGCCCTTAGATTGCAGTTCTGAGCATGTTTATATCACAAATCTGTGACAAAATAGACTCGTACAGGCCTGTTATTTTTGGGAGCTAGTTTACTAATGCAATTTCCTTATGAGCACAAATTTTCTAGAAACCGAAAGGTCACCAGTTTGATTCTCAGTCAGGGCATATGCCTGGGTTGCAGGCCAGGTCCCCAGTATGGGGTGTGTGAAGGCAAGCACACACTGATGTTTTGTTCCCTCTCCCTGTCTATCTCTCCAAAAATAAATACATAAAATCTTTAAAAAGTAAAAAATGTAGTACCATTGTCACTTGCTTTCATTTCCACTGGCTGTTAGGCGGTTTGTTGATTGTGACAAACAGAGGTATCTGAGCTTGTGGGCACTTTAATTACATGTGGTCCCCATGTGCTGTGGGGGTAATGCAATGTACTCAACTGCTTAATTATCCTCATTTAGCATGTAAAGATATAGTTTTAAATGACAATTGCAGAACTAGGGACTCTCCAGTTAATGTAACATTTATTTACTAATTTACATCTGTGTATGTATACATACAGATAAATATATAAATTTATATTTTCACTCTATTTAAAATCAATTTCAATAGATTCAAATCATTTTCAATCAATTGAAAATAAGGGGAGGAGGAGTAAGAGGAGAGGAGGTTGTTTTTGACTGGTAACAATTTAAATATCTGAGAATAATTAATATAAAAATGATTTTACTGGATACACTTTAGGATGTTTTTATTAGTTTTTATTATTTCAAAATATGGCAAAAATGAATATGATTCTCTGAGTAATTTTAGAGAACATCTGAAGAATTGCAGTTGTAACTCAATAGAATACAGTTTGAAATATAATGGTTTAGCTGAAGGCCTTTATTTCTTTTAAAATGCAAATATCTCTACTTTCATCTGCAATCAGTCATTTATACATTAATGTGAATAAATTTATTAGACATCTTCCTGAGGCTCAGACTTAATTCAGAAGAGGGGGCAGCAAGGATGAACTGAGCAACTAAAACAAATGGGAAAGACTGATTATTCAGGCCAAAGAGCACGGAAACTTACCTTGCCTACCTTACAATTTTGCTTAAACATCTGCTGTCTATACATAATACACTCATTTGTATTTCCAGAGGGAGAGATAAAACAACAAAAGACAACCCACTCAGAAAATGTCTAGGACCCTGACTGGTGTGGCTCAGTGGGTTGAGCACTGTCACCAAAAGGTTGCTAGTTGAATTCCCAGTCAGGGCACATGCCTGGTTGGGGACATGTGAGAGGTAACTGATCGATGTTTCTCTCCCTCTCTTTCTTTCTCCATTACCCTGTCTTAAGAAATAAAAGTCTTTACAATAAGTCTATTGAATTAAATGAGTGTGAATGTGACTATATTTCCAAATTAGATCCAATAAAAAAATGGACTTAAATTAGTTATAGGCATGCTTCTGTTGCTGCTCACACAGGACCTTCAAAAACTCTAATATTTACTGTTTTTCTCCATGTTTCTTCTGAGAATAAATATTCTAGTGTTTATTCTTCATAAACCTTATAGCTTTTCACATCTTTTCCCAAGTTTGTGAAAACCAGGTCCTATTGGTTCTGCAGTAGACAGCAAGAAGATAGAATGGGAAGAGATACTTTTTCCTGTAAAGTTATGAGCACTGATAGTCTATGGGAATAGTTCTGGCTGATTTGTCTGTGCTTTATTACAAATGTATATCCTTGTCAGAAGCTAACAGAAGGGAAGAGTGAGGCCAATAAATGGTATGTCTGCAGTGGCTGCATAGCGGGGTACACACGCTTGTCTGGTAAAGCATAGCCATGAGTCTTTGAACTTGAATAGCTTAGTGGCTATTGAACAGCCAGCAGTTAATCATTGAGAATCAATTGAGATATGAAACAGTAATGTCTACATGCAAAGGACACGGCAAGTACTGGTGTATAGTGACCAAACAGAAAAATCATTCTGGAAATCAGTATATATAATATTTAAAATTTTTGTGATTGCTATGCAATATATATGTACTCATTGCTTACCTAAGGAGAGAGCTGAACTTTTCAACTTTGATCTTAGTATGGTCCTTGAACTAATTTTATTACTTAGATTAATAAATATTCCCAACTACATTCACTTTAAAATTTATATGCACATACTCATTTTTAATGTATTTCCCCTTTAAAATATATTCTCCATGTTTTCATGTATTCATTCAGAGTACAAAGAATTTTAATTAATTTTGTATAAACTTGCATTAAATTATGCTACTTTTGATTTGACTACTCAGATAAAAAGACAAATGCCATATAATTTAACTTATATGTGGAATCTAGAGAACAAAATAAGTTAACCGACAAAATTGAAACAGGCTCGTAAACACAGAGTGTCCTGATGGCTGCCAGAGGGGAGGGGTGTTTGGGGGACTGAATGAAAGATGTGAAGGAATTAACGACTACACATGGGCATTTACAAAACAGTCACAGGGATATAAAGTATGGCATAGGGAAGAAAATCAATGACATTGTAATAACTATGTATGTGCTAGGTGCGTACTGGAAATACAGGGGGAAACACTTTGTAAAGTAAATGATTGTCTAACAGCTAGGCTGTATACTGGAAACCAGCACAAAATAATATTGAAAGCATTAGATAAATAAATTACACTGCTTTTCAAGATTTACCTCTTTAAGATTATTACCTACACATTTAAAGGGGATAAAAAACTTCTGTCATTGTCAGGTTATAATAAACACTTCTTTCCAGAGGATACCTAATACTTTCTCCACCAATCTGTGTCACACTTGTAGTCACCAAATTCCACATATCAGAAGGTTCTACCTGCTATTGAAACTTTCATCAGGCACCTGAAGACATCAAAACATAAAGCTCTTTTCTTTCACCGTCAAGCCTACCAACCCCCCTCACATACTGTTTATTTAAAAAAAATACGCATTGCTCTGTTGGGCTCATAATAAGGCTGTAAAACTTCACATTTTATCTTTATACTGAGCTCAGCCAGTATGTTTTCTTAGATGTCTGAATGGCATCAGTGGTATTAGGTAGATTCTGGAAGGTAAAGAAATACTATGGATAATACATATAAATCATTTCAGCATGATCAATGATTAGAATACTACCAATTTGATACTTTTGTTTATAAAATCCATTGACGAGAGTTGGTTGCCAAGACCCAAGGTGAAATATGTTACAACGCAGTTGAAAATTCTGAGCCACAGCTATCCTACCATATTTTGCTAGTCCTTGCCCTCTGTTCCCAAGTGTCCTAATTGTTGTTATTAGATTTCAGGAACAATAGCAGCAGATAACTAAGATTTATTGTGGGATATCGAAACATGCTATTATATATGGAATATAGAACAATAGCTTAATATAAAATGCTTTATTGTTATGGCCTAACTGCACAAAGCAAAGAATAAAATACCTTGTAACACAACCTTAGAAAAGCATTAACTAGGCCCTTGTTAGAGCAACTCAAACATTCTAACCCAGACAATAACACTCCAGAATTTAATGTACAATAGATACTATATTATGTTCCATTGAGTATTAATGCATATTTGTTTTCTGTGGGAAGATATATATCCAAAGGAGAAAAAAAATCCATGAAAAATATAGCCAGTTTCTACATGATTGTAGAATCTATTAATATACAATTTAATCACACATGCTTATCTGATATTATGAAAAATACAACTGTATAAGTATATAGACTACAGTACAATGGAAAACTCTTTAATTGTAACAGAGACTTTGAAAGCAGATTAAGAGTAACTTAACAGATAATGTTAGAAATCTTACCTTGACTTGCAAACTTCAGCTCTTTGGCATCCGTGAGTGTTGTCCTTTTGTCGGCCCCTTTTTTCTCTATCCGGCGATGGCTTCTTCTTTTCTTAGACTCTCCCCAAAGATTGGATCCGCCATGCATGCTTGGTATATTCAAAATAGCAATTCCTTCCAGAGAGATGTTTATTAAATCTATCTGTACTCCGTCACACTGAGCAGTAAAATAGAAAAGAACACAGACAGTAAGATATTTTCTTTCTTTTCTTAATTTATCCTTTTGCATTTCTTTATCTTTTAATAAGAACTTTAAAGTCCATCATCTTTTCTTTTCTAAATAAGCTTTTCAAGAACACTTAAATAGTTACCCTAAATGTCAATATAAATAGAAAGCAGACACTCACATTAACCTTCTATTACTCATAGTCTTTAAAACTGATCAAACTGAATCATTAGTGTCTCTTTGTTTACAGAAAACCATTGGGAGGGAGGCATGTTAGTATCTGCATATATAACACATTATAAATTTCCACTGTGTTACAAATAAGTTGCTTCTGCAAAATATGGTCAAATTTTAGGTCAAAATCTAAATGATTGCCTCCTACTTAAACCATACTACAAAGCAATATTAGGGGAAAGTGAAAAAACAAAATTCATAATTCATGGTCTCACTTGGGCAAAGAACGAAGTGGCTTAAGAGACTGCTGAAAAAAGAAAAAGTACAAAACAGCAATTGCAAGAGCTCCGAATTACATGAGAGTGGCCAGGGATGATTTTTTTTTTAATCTAGATTATGCTCCAAGTAACTGCATTAGAGGCAATGAGAGACACAGTGGTCTAAACAAATACGGAGGACCAGGCAGGCTGAGGGAGGGAAATGCCAAGGGTAGCAGGAAACGCAATCACCAACCCATCTTTACTCTATAGCTGTGGAAAAGATTAAAAAAATTAAACAAGGTTTTTTTATTTATCTGAAAAAAATTAAACTTGCTAACAGACTATGCTTTGCGAGATTTGAGTGGCCACTTTCCATTTTTTGAGTTTTCTGTTCATTTCCACGGATGGACACGTGTGGAGAGTGACAAGGTTGTACTGTATTTTTGGAGTTGCTCATTTGTTTTGAGTTTTCTGAAATGGTAGGAATTACAAATATATCTCAGACATTGTTCTCCAATGTTCTGTTATAAGTCAAGATGAGAAGAGAGATGTAAACATACAACAGTTTGTTTTACAAAGAATTTTGTTAGGGCTCTGTGTTTCACAACTTGAAGGATATCTGCAGTGAGATTGTTTTATATGTCATGTGTTATTACAGAAAAAACCCACTGTAGTAACTGTGTCATTTTCTTTCTCATGATGATCATGATTTCTGAACATAGAAGAGTTACTACTACCCCCAAATGAGAAAAACGAACACCAAGCAAATAGAAAACCTCCCCCCACCACATTTCCCTAATCACACTGAACCTTAAACTACATCTTGTTCACTGAAATATAAAACTGTGAAATAAAGCATCACATCTTGAGCCTACTTGGCAGGGCTAGGAACAAATTCTGGAGAAGGTGCCAAGTTTTCATTCAATTTGTTTCAATGAGGGTGACACCAAGGTCTGGAGGATGCCATTTCTCCCTCCGAGAAATGAGTGATTTTTTTCCTTCCTTTTCATGTATTAAATGAAGATGATTTCTTTTTACTAAAGAATTCTGCTCATGTGTATACTCACTTACTGCTATATATTCTAGATAAACAGATATTAATTTCATAATTAAAAGTAATCTTGTGTAAATACCCTGCAGGCCGCAATGAATCAAACACACACTGTGTGCCAGGCCTCCCACCGTCTTCAAGTGGAATGTACTGGCTGGATAATTAGATAGTACATATTTTTTAACCTTATTTGCATGCATATTATATCTTTTGCACACTGACAAGCAGCAGTAACAACAAAAGTCAGATTACCACAGGGAATTCCCACAAAGAAGTCTTCATTCCTTATAATTTGCAGCCTAAATTAAAATAATTTGATCTTTGACAAGGATGAAATGTCAAGCAGAAGGGGGTCCCCTACAAGCCATGGCCTGTGGCTTCTGAAATCTGCCTAATTTATGTCAGTCACTCCTTAATACATATTTAAGTATTACACGAAAAAGATGATAAATATGCAATCTGACACCTTTGGTATTTCCCTGCTGTTAATTTATAAAGGTCTGGTTTCCCCCCAAACTGACTAAAATCATTTAAATAACAGAAGAATTGCAAAATAAACTGGAGTCAGGGCCTGGCTTCCATTTTCACTCAATATTGAACACAGCAGGTAGTACACTAAGACAATTATTTGACTAGGCCTTAGAACCCCACTGTGACAAGTTACTTTCAGAATTAGAGAAGGAGTATTCCTTTGTTCCTCTGCAAATAGGCTTAAAAAAACTGAACTGGGGAGCTACATGTGACAATTGAAAACTATCAGTGTACACTATTATTCATATTTTCAATCTTCAGAGTCCTGTCACATGTAGTTTTAAGGAAATAGATGAAGTGGCTCTCTGAAAAGTGAAAAAACGCTCCTAAGGAGGCCCCCCAAAAGAAGGCCTGATGAAGAACCTTGAGGCTTCTATGAGAGGAGAGCAACATTCTTACATGATTTGCTATTTATTAATGATATATTTCCATTAGTTCTTGACCCCAGGTTACCTTCCTCTGTTTGCTTTAACCTTACGTTCACTAGTCTGGACAATTTCAGGGCTCATTTGGATGGAGACCAGGGGCTGTCCAATGCACCCAGGTGGAGGGCATGGAAAGAGAAGCTGCGGTGAGGGCTATGAAATGTAAACACGTTATAATACTCTATCGGAAAATATTTTCATCCTCTTGGAAGATTTATGATTTTTAAAAAGGTAGCTACAGAGGAAAAGAATATAAAAGCTTAAAAGCTAACAGCCTTGGTTAGTCAATAAATTTTGAATATTTTTAGTATGTAGAAAAAGGTCGTTAACATGTAGTGCCGGGGGAACTATTTTCAAAGGGCGGTGCTGTGATGCCGCTGTCCACTCTATTCAGTTTTATAAGGAAGAGCTTATTTTTGAGAAGTTTTCCTAAAAGAAGAAAGATGGTCTACATTTGTTTGCCAATGTATTTTAATCCTGGTTTACAAACATACCCTGGACCACACTATACAGAGGTGTTAGGGACAAGCTTTTTTTATATGTGAATTTAGTGTTTTCGATTCCACTAAGTATCATTTGATAGGAAACTTGAAGAAATGTGAAGAACACTGGAAAGCTGTAAATATAGATAATAAATTTGATGAGGTAAATTAACTATAAACTATAAATATATTTTTCATAGTGAGTCTAATTTTATGCTGAGGTCAGATAAAAATTACTCATATTTTACTCAATAAAACATAAGAATATTTCTTTGCTCATCATGTAAAATGGTGTGGAGTAAAATGACTTATCTAGGTATGCTTTTAGAAGAGTTTCTGCCAACTCATAGTTAATTTATAAGATAAAATTATGCTTTTGCTGAAAACTACAGCAGCAATCCTATAAATTAGACACATACATAAATGGCTTAACAATATCTCTTCTGATATTTAAACGTTGAGGTACTCTATATTTTCCCACTGATTAAACGCCATGCTTTTTAAAATACTTTTTATAAGTTTTATCTACTGAAAAAAAACATTGTGATTGAGGGGCTCAGAATATGCTTGTTGGGTAACTTTAGTAATATTTTTGATTCAAGATACGAAGCATTGACCATAATAGTAACAGAAAATCCAGTTTACATGCACATTTTTCTTTTTGATTAGATTCTGTGACAGCTAGAAGTTATTGCTGGGTTATTAGAATTCTTACTCATAGTCATCTTATTAAAATAACTTCTGGTAAACACAGAACTTTCAGCTTTGGGCTGTTCCCTCCTCTTTTATTTACCTCACATTTCTTCCCCACTCTCTTCACTACGAAAATCGATGATGTAGTAATCCTGATGAAGTGACAATGCTATGCCTCACCCTCACCACATTTCTTGTTCTTTTCTGGAATAAGAAGATATGTTTTGTTTGTTTTGGACTTAACGAGGCCAACTTTGGTTTCCTATTACCATCTTTGTTGAGGTTCAACTGTATCCCTATATCACTGCTTCTGGAATTTCATTGCAAAAAATAAATCACCTGGGAATCTTTAGAAGAGAGGGTAGGTCTTCAAAAGTTCTCTCTCTCTCTCTGTCTCTTACACACACATACACACACACACACACACACACACACACAAATGGGGCAGGAGGAAACTTTTGGAGCTGATGTATATATTGGTGGCATGGAGTATAAAGAGGGTTTCATAGTGTATGCTTGTTTTCAAACTCATAAATTGGGTACATTATGTACAACCACACCTCAACAAAGTGGTTTAAAAAACAAAACAAGAAAGTCCTTTCGAAAGTTTCATCTTCTCACCCCAAGACAGTGTTTTGCTCTGGCTAAGACTAGATGGAGGGTCCTCTGAACACATGTTGAAAGAGCATCATCTGGGATGATTTTGACACAGGTGGGACACAGACTAGACTGAGAAACTTGACCCTACTGTCTGTAAGGGCTGTGTTGCCCAGTTACTGGACAGCAATAAGAATTTTATCTTTTGAAACTCGCTAAGTTATTTGTGTACCTAATCTCAGTATTTTGCCATGGGCATTCTTGGCCTTAGCTTTAACACTTACCACCCTTCCTAGCCTTACTGACACCCCCACCCCAAAAGACTGAAATACTTTGGAGAATGGTCTATGTTATTCTCTCATGAACTTTGCTCAGCATGTAGAGCAAATTAAAAATCCATGAACTTGGTAGTTTCAATGACAGATGTTGATCCGAGACCTTTAGATGCATGTGCCGAAGAATTTAATACAAACTTTGCTTTTTAATGTATTATATTGAAATCTTAAAGCTTTTCATTCTATTTTCATTCATCTATTGTAACAAAGTTAGAAGATAACTGAAACTCTAAATATTAAAATTTCAGCTTTGTTCATCTCTTCATACATATTACATATATATTGCCCTTTTATACATACACACATATGTATATGTATAAAATCTACAGTTTATTTATTTCCTTAGATTTAAACCTTTTGGAAGCAATATAATTCTTATTTCTCTTAAATTATTATAGAACATATTCATCTCCTTGATTCTGCAATGGAGATATAAAATCTCTCCAGTGCATAAGACTCTGAAGGAGATTAAGTCAAATAATGTATGTACATTGTTTAGCAGCAAGCATAAAGTAAAATTAATAATATATAAACCTATCTATATTATTATAAACTATTATCCCATGACATACATATTATTTCAAATGTTCACCCACTTAGAAAAAGCTTCCCATATGAAAGAGAAATGTGAAATGAAGCTAATGCAGTAAATGTTTTGTTTTGAAGAAGCTGCTTATAAAGTATATACTCACATAACATGAGGTTCACTTGAACTGAAGTGGTTTTATTCTCTGGTATATATTTTCAAACCACAGTTGGTATAATTTTAGGCCAAATAGGAAGCAACATGAAACACAACTGAATTTCCACATAGCTGTTTTTGTTATATTTAATTACAAAGTAACTTCGAAGGGAGAAAAGCATATTCTACTAATATGATAGACTGGACTCATTAAAAAACCAAAAAAAATAGATAAGAAGATTTTTGTATTACCATCCATCCATACCCACCCACATTCACATGCAGAAAATTTTAGAACTGAGATAGATACCTAAAATTAGAACAGTATGTCAAGATACGCAGCGATAAAATGGGGAATGCACAGTGCTGGTTCTGATTTATGAACGTCACTGCAGAGGTTCCCAGACAACTCGGTAGGTGAGGAGTGTGCAAGTCAGACTTGAGGGGGTACAGAAACAGCACCCCAAGGAAAACAACTCAGTTCTGGTTGTTCAGATTTCTCGGGGGACCATTCTAAATAGTTTTTCTGTAAGATGTGAGGCACGGTGATTCTGTTCTACGGAAATCACTAATTCTGTTGTTCATTGATTTTACGATCAATGTTTTCCATGGTGATTTTCATTCAAATTTGTTTTGCTACATGATACAACATTTTCCTTGAACAGTTTTTATTTTGTGACACATAGGATATTTAATTGTGTCATGTATTTATCCATTCACCTACTGAAGAACCTCATTTGCTTCCAAATGTTGGCAATTATAATTAAGCTGCAATAAATACCCATATACAGGTTTTCTCATGGGCATAAGATGGCGACTCCTTTTGGTTTTCGACTGTAAGGAGCATGATTGATGGCCCATATAAGAGTCTATTTAGTTTCATAAGAAAGTACCAAACTATCTACCAAAGTAGCGCTACCATTTTGCACTCCCACCAGCAACAGATGAGAGTTTCTGTTGCTCTATATCCTCACCTGTATTTGATGGTTTCAGTCTTCTAATAGGTGGGTAGTGAGATATCATTGTTGTTATAATTTGCATTGTAATAACATTTCTTTGTCATCTGTATATCTTTCTTGGTGAGGTGCTGTTAAAGTCTTTGGACCATTTTTGAACTGGTTATTTTTTAGTGTTGAGTTTTAAGAATTATTTGTATATTTTGGATCAGAGTCCTTTACAAGACATGTCTTCTGCAAATATTTTCTCTCCATTTCTGGATTGTTACCTTATTCTCTTGACATTACTTTTCACAGAGCAGAGTTTCTAACTTCAATGAAGTCCACTTATTAATAATTTTTTCATGCCTTTCGAGTGTATCTAAAAAGGCATCACCATATCTAAGGTGATATCTAAGGCTATCTAGTTTTTTTCTTATTTTATCTTCTAGATGTCTTATAATTTTGCATGTTACATTTAGGTCTCATGATCCATTTTCTTTAAAGATTTTATCCATTTGTTTTTAGAGGGGAAGGGAAGGAGAGAGAGAGAGAAATATCATTGTATGGATGCCTCTCGTGAGTCCCCTGCTGGGAACTGGCCTGCAACCCAGGCATGTGCCCTGACCAGGAATCAAAGCATGATTCTTTGGTTCGCAGGCCCACGCTCAATCCACTGAGCCACACCAGTCAGGGCTTGTGATTCATTTTGAGTTAATATTTGATAAGAGTGAAGGTCTCTGTTTAGATTCTATTTTTTTTCTTTTTGCCTGTGTATATTCAGTTGTTTCAGAACCATTTGATAAAAAGCTCTTTTTTGCTCTATTGTATTGTCTTTCCTTTTTTGTCAAAGATCAGGTAAATACAGGTAACTACTTACGATAGAAGGTAACTACCTGTACTTGCAGAGGTCTATTTTTAGAATCTCTATTCTGTTCCATTAATTTGTCTATTCCTTCACCAACATCACACTGTTTTGAGTACAGTCTTGTAGTAAGTCTTGACGTTAGTACTGTGAACACTCCAGTTCTGTTCTCCTTTAATATTGTGCTGATTACTCTGGGTCTTTTAATTCTCCATATAAACTTTAGAGTCAGTTGCCAGTGTTACAAAATAATACTGGAGTTTTGATTGGGATTGTATGAAATACATAAATTGAGTTTTCCTTTCCGAATACATGGAGTATCTCTCCTGATCATTTTTTTTCCAACCTGTGTTCAGTGGATAAAGTAAGGAGAAGTACAGGAGGTTTCAGAGTACCCATCCTACATTTAACTGGAAACCATACTTATAATTTTTTTTCATTTTTGTTTTCTTTGGCAGATTGTCTCAGAGCATTCTCGGGGTAAGAAATTTGCTAAACGCCTTATATAAGGTTTCCAAAGGGAAAGGGATATTTAGGTATGTTTAATAAATATATATGTATATATAAAGCAATATAAATAAATAAGACTAGATATATAAATAATATATACTCATAGATATATATTCATGAATATTAATCACAGAAAGTCAATGTCGAGCCCAACCAAATCCTTTACCTAATGAAATTACACACCTTTTCAGGGTTATGATCTAATTAAGTAACTAAAAAATTTCCATTTTGTGACTACCAATTCTCCTTCTAATACCTCAATTTATTCACCAATCATAATAAAATAAAAGGCTAAAAAAGTTAGACTTTGAAATAATACCACCTTTGCTGTTATTATAACTATCAGTAAATTGGACAGGCAGAAAAATAAATAGCCAAGCCAGGCCATTATGATTTCATGTGCTCATGACTACTTTTGTTCACCAAACTTATTACTTGCATATATGACACTAATGATGTAGATCTCAGAAGACAAGTTTTTCACTTATTTTTAAATGACAAGTACTATAGCCAATATTTCTCCATTCATATCAGTCATTAGATGTTCTTGTTGAATAGTTCTGTCCTTAAAGTTTATCTTTACCAATTATCAAAATATAACATTTTCTATTCTATAACCTCTAAAATCTCTCAGTACAACTAAGTCATTTTCTCTCATAACCCATCTCCAAAACTTTTAGTTCTATAGTGTCTATATTTTTTGGTAGACCTATTTGCTACAAATCTTTTTGAAGTCTATCTTTTCTTGCTATCTTTGCTCTCTATCCTGGCTTTTCCACTTTCTATAAATGTAATGGGGAAATGGCAACCTCAGGAACTGAGAAAATCTAGTTAATGAATGGGAATGGAATGGAAAAGTATACTTTTTAACCTTTATTCATGAAAGTAAGTACACTTTTCGTGAACTGTGTTTTAAAGGTTATAAGATATTGAGACCTGAAAATAATAAGTTTTTAATGTATCTTGCAACTTTCTCTTCTCTTCAAGTGCTCTCTTTTATCTTAGATTTTTCTATTCACACTGTGTCTAGTAACTTCTCCACTGATTTCTAAAGTTGTATTCCACCTCTTATTCTTTTATACTGTATTAAAATAACTCATACTCAATCTTAACTTTATACGGACATTTCAGATAGTGCTAGATTCCCAATGAGTGAAAGAAATAAAATTTTACAATCACAGGTAAAGCTATATGGATTGCTCAAAACATAACTCCTTCCATGAGACTACCAAAAACATATTAATAACCAAACTCAAACCATTTCATAATATTATAAAAGATAATTCATTTTCCTTACTTCTATTTCTACAGATTCATGTAGCTTCTTGCAGGTGGCTGAGAAAGTTTCAGATGTGCCAAACTCAAAATACCAAAATTTGTTCTTCATTCTGAAAAAGGAAAGGAACAAGCAGCTTAAGCAATTATCAATAACAGAAATGATTTTTTTAAGTGGGGTAGCCCCGTCTTGTGTTTTAAGTGATAAAGAAGGTTTGAGGACACATGCCATCCACAATGTAATAGATGGTTGCATAATTTTCAAAGCTAAAATGTTGGTGTCAAATTGTATGATTGCCCCTGAGGGAATTACAGGAATGTATTGATCTGACAGATTCAAGTATACCTTTGACTTTTCTACATATTGGTTGCTCAGATCTTAATATATGATTTTACTGCTTATTATTCTTAGCCTATTCTTGGACAACTTCATTTTAGACCAGCCACTTACAAAGAGAAAAAAATTTTGGCTTTTCATGGGGGACAAAAAAGAAAAGAAAAACTAAGCTAAATATACTAGATTCTTTTAGATGGCTATGCATTACAAAATGACATTATTGAATAGCATATTATAAATTGTTTTTATCCATAAAGATAAAATTCAGTATTTTCAGAGATAGCTATTAATTATTTCATTAAGATATCCTGTTTAATGTGAATGATAGTAGGAAATCATGATACATCATAGAACTAAAATTTAACATTTTATCAATATAACAAAAGTTATAAAGAAAATATAAGTTTATAATATGGAAGTAAGATATTCAAAATTTATTTTCTCCCATAACCCATTGAGCATCTTTATTTCTTTGTTAAAGTTAATTGTATTTGTGATCATATACTATAATTTTGCAAAGCTTGACTACACTTTTTAATTACTCAGTATTGGATTTTAAAATTCATTCTCACAAAAAATGCAGTTTTTAATCATACATACTCTAATAAGATATCATATCCTCAATTAGAAGAAAACAGGTAAAATGAGATACACATTTTCACACATAAAGATAAAATGAAAAAATATGATATTCAAATATGCCTCTTATGTCAAATGATTCCTTTTGACATAAATATTGCTATATGTCTTTCACATTAGCAAGTAAAACATTTCAACAATTAAAAAGACATTTGGCAGGGATCTTACTACTTAATTAAAACCTGTTTAGTTATAGAAAATGACAGGAACCTAATACGTGCTTACTATTATGCTATACTGAATAGAGTTCTCTGATATGACATTAGAAATTATAAAAGTAATCTCATCTAGATGTATTCAATAATATTTAGCGTCACACAAGGTTTTATAATTAAAAAAAATTTTCATCATCTCTTTTTGTATCAGTCATAGATTCAGGCCAGCAATCTGAACCCCAGCATAGGTTTCACTGGATTTTAGCTCCACACATTCTTATTCTTTTCTAGAGAATATTTTCTTTGGGTTATGGCCTGACTTCATATATCTGAATACATAAAAATTGATCAGAGTAGTTTGTTGGAAGTGGAACAAACATTTAACACCAGGATCAATGAGCCCGAACCTATATGAAGTTTCTATTAAAATTAATGCAGATATCTATTTTATAGATGTACTTTTACAAGTTTTTATACTGGCTAAAGTTAGGTAAAATTAAAATATTTTCCCATGATTCATTATTCCGATGAAAAATTGTATCATTCAGACTATCGAGAGGCAAATATCGGTCTGTGTAAGGCGGTCTCAAAATAACCTTATATTAATAATCAGTAGACTTTTTATGACTATTTGGAACTGTTTTGTATACTTAGCAAGTTTCCTAACAACATCATTTTTGTTGGACCATTATCCAGACCTTTTTGAATTCATTTATTCATGCATTCATTCATTTAACAAACACTTAGTGAGAATATTTACTTCCATATACTTCTATATTTAGTGCTCAAGATACAAATATAAATGCAATTATCTTCATCTACAAGAAACTCAGAATATTGTAACTATTAGCATATACAATACTTTTAAAATTTAATCTCTGAAAGGAATATGAGCTACATATTATGAGAAAACACTTTAAGGAATCAACTACTGTTACCTTAGGGAGTCCAGAGCACTTTAGAAGAGGTGACATTTTAATAGATAATGAGAAGAAGGCACACAGGAAGAAGATGAGACAAGTCTGGGTGTTTATAGGCATGCAACAACTTAAGAGAATGCTGACTGCAAGCTAACAAGGGTGTGATTCAGAACATGTAGGCCAAGTTCAGGGGTATGGACTGGAAATGATTGATTAGTAGGATGCTGACAGAAGTTTATTAGCAGTGGAGTGACATGACCAGCTTTGTCACATGGGTAAATAAGTCTGGCAGAAATGAACAAGTACCCTGGAATGCTGAAAAGCTGGCATTGTGGACAGAAATGTGGTTGCTGGAATAGTACAAATGTGATATAATTAAAGGCCAAATCAAGTCTCAAGGGAAATGAAGAAGAGAAGCTCAAATCAAGAGACAAAAGGAAGTGGAATCAATAGGAACTGGTGGTTTCAGATTGTACTGATTCCGCCATTCCTCAGTTATCTCAGGACGCATGCGTGGCATACCTGAGCACTGCTCCAGCAAAAGAAGAGCTAGGAGCTTAAATTTTGACAGGGTCTGTGATCTAATGTATATTGTTGCAGTGTAAATATTAAATATAAATGTGAGGCTTTTGATTATATATAAATAATTACTCCTTATTTCTTCCCATTCTATCCATCAAACTTCTCCATAGCTTAGTGAGGATGATGAGGAGTTGTATCAGCTAACCAAGATACACCTTAGTAAACCCAAGAAACAGAAGTTCTGATAATTTACATTCAGTTTTTATTCACCATATTAGTTAGCATTACTGCTCATGTGCAGAAGCTGCTTTAAATTCTCCATTATTACCACCATTTTATGCTTCACTTAGGTGAATATATAGAGGTTATAAAAAGCACATAGAATCAGATTCCACATGACAAATTAAAAGCTGTTAAATTTTATTTTTTTCAACCCAACTGGTCTTTAGGTTGTAGAAATGAAAAAAAAAACCTACACATTTAAGCATGTATGCTATTTATTTTTATGGCTCACATTAGAAAAAGATCTAAATAATTCAAACTCAAGTTTGTCAGAGAAAACATAGCTTTGAACTTTAAAAATAAGAAAACTGTACATTTAAAGTACTGTGAAGTGTTCAAACCAAAGTCTAGTTATTGTATTCATAGACAGGCTTTGTGACTGGTATGACGTCAAATGTTCTACCAAAAAAATTCTTCATACTATTATAATTTTAAGTCATTAATATAGTAAAACCTATTTCAACGAATTATTGTGTAAGTCTGCATGCGTCAGTTTAATATTTAAAGTGCTTGTATATTAGAAGTTCAGGTAAAAATAAATAAATTAACTCATATTTACAAGGCATTTTCTTGCCTTTTTTACATTTCTTCAGGGAAATATGAAGCATTTGGACATTTTTTTTAGCTCAAGTAAAAAAACATTCTTGTCTTGAAATTTAGTTAATATTTAGTTTTCCAAGTTCTGAACTTTTAAATAAGTAATTTCTAGAAAAGTATGTTCCTTCGAATTTTTTTTCCTGGTGTACATGTTTTATGTTTTAGCTTTTGTCTGCTAAGTAATTTTAATACAGCGAACATAAAACAAAACAAATAAAACATGAATTGGTAGTGCATTTTCCCCAAAATACCAAAAAACACCCCTAATTAGATATGAAGCTCATTATGAAAATGCAACACACAGAGAGGGTGAAATCGCCTCATTTATCTTACAGGAGAAAGATCAAAAGCCATAAACACAAAGTTTTAATTTAGTGAAATTACTCTTAAATTAAAGGTCAACTTTCTCATAGGTGTGTTTTTTTTATTATTTTATATACTTAGTGGCAGTATAGAAAGCCCACTTATCCTGTGTAGCTAAAAAATCTTCTCTTAGATTCTCAAATCCATTTTCGAGCATCCTGAACTAAGCAATTCTGTCAATATTGTATGGATAGCATGCTCATCACTTGAGAAAATAAAGCCCTTTTTACTCTTTGCTTTTGAAATGACAGAAAAATATAATGACCTAAGTAGCTTAGTGAAAATTATTTAAAATGAAAACACACACACACACATTTTTTAAATAATCCTCACCTAAAGATATATTTTTATTGGTTTTAGAGAGAGAGAGATAGGGGTGTGAGGAGAGAGAGAAACATCAATGTGAGAGAAACATCCTTTGTTTGCCTCCTATATGTGCCCCAACCAGGGATCAAACCCACAACCTAGGTATGTGCCTTGACCAGGGATGGAACCCGAAATCTTTTGGTGTATGGGACATCATTCCAACCAACTGAGCTGCCCAGCCAGGGTTAAAATGATTACTTTTTGTGGTCATTAAGATGTTTCAAAAATCTCCTCTTTTTCATTAGCTCTCTTTCACTTCTGCCCTGTTAGGAAAATGTTTCAACTGTCATCATTTTGTCACAGAGAACAATGTTTCTAACAATTCAATAACTTTATTTTCATAATAAAATTCAGTCTCGCAGTTCGATGGAACATCCTAGAAACAGAGCCAGAGTTTTAAAGCTAGCTAACAATGTTGGTGATGAGAAACGTGCCACTGTTGACTTACAGCAACAGATTAGGCATTGAAAACAGTACATTTATGTCATAGAATCAGCTCGGTTTTTATTTGTTTTTCATTGCCAAGAGACATTACACTAAACATCAGTGAGAGGGCTACTCATGTATTCCTAAACCTAGTTCAGGATTACTGTTAAAAACACACCGGTAATCAAAGGGCAGGGCTGGGGTGGTACTTGATTTCACCAGAGCATGAGCGCTGCAGCCCAAGGAAGAAGCACTAATGTCATGATGGCAGGGCGGCAGGGCCTTGGGGGCAACACCCAGAAGTTGGTGCAGGAGCAAAGGTGGGGGATACTTGTAGTTGATGTTGTTTGTCACCTCTTGAAGTCCACTATAAATTAACCACCATGGACTATAGTAACAGGCATGTTTAAAGAACTAAACCCACGCCTGACTCAAATGAAATTGGCAATTTAGTTTTTTTCTTTTTTGATTGTAACTATAAATTCACCAGTACATGATTATGAAAAAGGTTGCTCATAGTGTGAGGTATCAACCTAAATAGAAACTTTTATTATAATTTATAAATATTATAGTATCAAGTACTCAAGTAACTTTTTATATAGAAGTTATGTATTTGCTTGTAGAAATGTGAAACTACAATTTTATGGCAATTACTATCTATATAACAATCGAGTGGTAGAAATAACCCAAATTCTATATTATTGATTTTACAAAAAAACACTACATTGTATTGAAAACTTCAAAGTCATATTTTATTTTAAAATAGCTATTTATACTTTTCTCATAGCAAGAGAATTATGTTAATATTATTTCATAGGAAAGAAATATGGCAATAATTATTACACTGGGAATATTTTATATTCACACAACAGAGAGCAAACATTTTTCATGTCTCCAAACAAGATATAATTTTTAATGACATATAAAAATGCTTGTATATAATTCTCATTCATAAGATATGCTTCTTAAGTCCCCAGGAGACAATGGAATAAGCCATAGAAACTTCACGCAGAATCATATAATACTCTATCTTAGTTTCTGAAAAAAGATGGATATTCCAAAAATACAATTTTTAACGTGAATTACTTTTATAAGATTAAAGAAAGTTTCTCCATGTAACTACAATATATAAAAAGGATGCTCCAAAAGTTAAATATTTTAGTATATTTTAAAATATTTTTCAATTCTCTTTAAGAAGAAAAAGAATATTGTGTTATATCAGTATTTTTGCCTATAACAGTTTGTAGCATTATGCTAATGAACTGTATTTTTTCCTGAATGTTTTGTTTTTCTGCTTTTTAATGCACATTAGAAATAATTAGGACAGCTGGAATGAAAAGTGTACATGTAGTAGTGATAGTACACTGCACAATCTGTACTAAGCAAGTCTATATACATACTAAGTCCCCAAAGAGCAACCATGAATTAGTAATTACATAACATGCAAACCTAGACCTACAAAATACTTAAACAATGGCCAAACATGTTTAGAACTGAATATCCTTTAATTATCTTAGATAGTTACTCTGAAAATTAATATACTATAATCATAAAAGTCTCCCAAAGAAAACTGTTAGAGACATTAAATGAAGTTTATGATAGCAATGATTGCAACTGTTATGCACACAGAAACCCAGTGAGGTTTGGAAGTCACAATCCACATATCACACAGAAAGTAGGAAAGTATAATTCAAAAACTTCTACCTTTTTTCCCTAGTACTGTCTTTCACTAAATACAGTAATGAATGAAGCATCACTTGGAACTTTTTTCTAAGCCATAAGGAAAACATTGTAAGTCAGATGGGCCATCACTAGGTGGCTCTTTCATTCATATTTTTATTTAAAATGTGCTTTGATTCCGCTCTCCGGAAATTAGCCAACTAAAGATAATAATGTAGTGTAGAGTTGATTAAGACCTGAAAGAAGTACACTGTGGGCTTCTAGGAAAGATTTTTCCCATGACAAAAAGACACATACAAAGTGAAAGCTCTGTCTCTCCTTCCCTGTTGTTGCATGTTGTCAAGGAAGGGCAGTATAATTGGAGATGGGCTAGCCATCTCGCCACTATGACTAGAAAGGCAAGGCTGTTGACCCAAATCCTGACAGAGTGGAACTTCTTAATCAGTCAACTCTAAACCAGTTGGTCTCTGGATTCCCACCCACAGGAGATTTATAAATAGACACTTATGATGTAGTTTGACACTTATGACACTTATGATGTTACTTGCAGCCAGAATCTCCCTGACAAGCACATTATAGTTTATAAAAGAATTTTCACATGTATTTTTTAAATTTAATTATTTTTCAAGTACAGTTTTCTGTCTATTACTCCCATCCCATCCCACCCCCACAGGCTTCCCCCCTCCCTCCCATTTCCACCCCTCTCAGTTGTTGTCCATGTATCCTTTATATATGTTCCTCTAAATCCTTCCCCTATTTTCCCTGAAATTTCCTCCCCTCTCCCCTCTGGTCACTGTCAGCCTGTTCTCTATTTCAGTGTCTTTGGTTATATTTTGCTTGCTTGTTTGTTTTGTTGTTTAGCTTCCTGTTAAAGGTGAGATCATATGGTATTTGTCCTTCAACACCTGGCTTATTTCACTCAGCATAACGCTTTCCAGTTCCATCCATGCTGTTGCAAAAGGTAGGAGCTCCTTCTTTCTTTCTGCTGCATAGAATTCCATTGAGAATTTTCACATGTATTATAATCAATAAGACACTTAGAAAATCTAAATTTGGCGATATATTTGTCATACAATACAATTTTTCTAGATGTGAACTTTGATAGTAACTGAAATAAAAGAGTTAGAGTGGAGAATTTCTGTTCAGCAGAATTCCCTGTGCTTATCTTGTGACGAGATATGCAAAGATCACTAACTGTGCTTTCCTCAACTGACTTGCTACCCCCAGGAATTTTCTAAGAATTATTCTCACATTTATATATTTGAAATAATCTTGGAATAAAACTCATAAAAAATCACTTTTAGAAGTGCCCCTCAATTTATATCTTATGCTTTCATTATAGTTAATAAAGCTTATATAGACTAGTAAGCAGTGAGTAAGGTCATACTTCTCATCCTCCTTTATCCGTATCTAATAGCTTAGAAAGAGCCATTGGGTGACATCTGAGAAATTAATAAAATATGCCACAAGCTCTGAGATTTCCTGAAAAAATATGTGAGTTATAGCATTTCTCACAAATATAAATAAGAACATGTAGCACCTAGCCAAAATTAGTAGTGAAAGAGTAATTAAGGTTTCCATGGCTCAATATAAAAGAAAGTTCCTGTTTATTTAAATGAATTACTTTATTCATAAACAAACTGTCCACCACACAAAAACTGTCTTAGTGTATTTATATTTTTATTTTAAAATTTTATTTTATTTTATTTATTGTTCAGGAACAGTTGTTTTCAGGAACATTTCTCCCCAAAACTCCTCCCTGTCCCACCCATGCCCACCTCCCACCCTCGATTCTACCTGCTTTGGTTTTATTAATGTGTCCTTCATACATGTCTTTAGTATATTTAAAAACCTAAAGAGGAAGGCACTACAAATTCAGAAGTGGGCACATCTCCTCACCTACCGTGGACTTCAGGGGAAGCAACACAGCTCTTCTCTCTGGTGGCATAGGAGTGCATCCTGAGCACCTCCTCTAGGCTGGGCACTGTAACAGGCACTGGGATACTTCTGCACATAGGACAGAAGTATGTCCTATGCATATGTACATATGTCCTCTGCTTGCATAACAACTTCTAGTTTGGAAAAATAAATCTTTTTTTTTAGATTTTTTATTTATTTACCTTTAGAGAGGAAGGGAAGGAGAGAAGGAGAGAAATATCAATGTATGATTGCTTCTCATGAGTCCCCTGCTGGGAACTGGCCTGCAACCCAGGCATGTGCCCTGACATGGAAACAAACAATGATCCTTTGGTTTGCAGGCCCGCACTCAATCCACTGAGCTACACCAGCCAGGGCTGGAAAAATAAATCATTTAATATTACAAGTGATAGGCACTAAAAAAGATGTGCTAAAAAAGAGGTTTACAGGATAGTATGAATTGTACACAATAAAATGGAATAGAAGAATTTCCTAAAGAAGAAACTTGGTCTGGTTTTCTAAACTCTAGCTAACCGAGTTCCTCAGTGTATCCTGTTCCTTTGCTCTAACTGCAGTTACCAAGCAATCTAGGAGTTAATTTGACTTTCCATGGATTTTGATATTATGAATATGATGTCTTGAACTCTGGAATTGCATATTTTAATCCCTGGAAAGGAAATAGCATCACCTTCCCTCTGTTTTTAAGCAGTATATACGTTTTGTTAATTGGTAAACTTGAGAAACTGAGTAAGAGCCTGATCATTCTGGCTGCCATGATACAATTATGATTTTGCATTTACCAAACCAAGGGTGGATTAGACTATGACCACACACTCAAGATATTGCTCACTAGGAGGCCTACTAGAAAGCTCAAATAGGCTTTGCAGACAGCAGGAATAAGTAGTTGAATAACACTAATTTAATATGTTGAGCTAGACAGTGAAAGAATTACTTGCTACATCACCTCTCTGCTATCACCAACTGAATTTCCTGGTTCTCTCTGTATCTCTCTCCCTTCATCTGTCCCTCTCTCCCTCTTTTCTCTCCTTCTCACCCTTCAATTTTGTTCTATTTACTTGCTTTTATTGATTGTACCAAGTTAATCAACTATTTAAGCAACAGGTATTAGGATACAAACATTTACTTAATGTTAATATAGTTCAACAGATATTTAAGGAGTACCTACTTAGTTTTAGGGAAGTCAATTAAATATAGTGGTTTTGCTAGACGTAATAACAAAGGTAGCTCTGATTTTCTGTCCTGACTCCTAGACAACTGTTTACAACTAGAATATAAATTGATTGGTAACTCTGTATTTCTAGCAACTACGAGGAGTCAGCCCTTGTCAAATGTCATAAATAGCCCTGTTTAATGACATTTGCTTTCAATATTAAAATATGAACGACACCTGAAATCACTAAACAAAGCAGTTTCCAAACACAACATAGAACTTCAACATATTAAAAAAGAGATTACAAAATATTTTGGAAAACATTTACTTTCAGCACTGAAAGGTTCATTGATTTTTCTATTACTATCTTCAGTATTATAGAATGATTTTAAATTAGTGATTATGTATCATTAGAGCATATTATATCTTGCCACATTTTAATCTATTTCTCTTAACCAATTTTAGTTGCTGTATTTTGTAAAACTTTTAAAAGTAAAGAAAAAATGACACCTCTCTAGTTTCTTCACACATCATTTCCCTTACCTATATTCTGTGAAGACTACCACAGCTTCATAATATAAAAAAATACTCTTACAAACACTTGTTTCTATTCTCTCGAAATTAGTTAAGAGTTTCACCTTTTGTTTTTCTTCACACATCAGTAGCGCTTTTCTAATTCTGTAACAAGAAGCACAACTTTGCATTTTGAAAATGCTGTTCACCTTAAAACTTCTCTTATTCTAAAACTAAAAATGGGGCAGTTCTCCTCTTTCCAATCTTATACAAGGAGTGGTTTTACAAACTCATTAACTATCTTATATAAAAATGATAAAGAAAAGAATCAGACTACTTGAGTTATATTGAAAATATTGATATTTTAATAAAACTGAAGAATTACATAGTCTGACACATAAATCAGTAAATCCATTATTATTTAGATTGCACTGTTGACAGTGATATACATCTTTAGGTACCCAGATGACTCCCTGAAATATCATAATCTGTTTTTCTTTGCAACCAAGATGCTATAATTTATATAAAATATTAACGCTGACTTGTGTATAAACTAATTGACAGAGGTAGGCATTATCATTTGGAGATTACTCATTGTGCTGCTACATTCAAGTGCATGTTTGATAATTCTAAGATGGATGTAAAATAAATATTTCCTCTCTAGTATTATTGCTGTTTTATTTTTCACAATATGCCTAGCCCATATACTATTTTCTCTTATTTGAAATTACATCCATATAAGCAAATAAGTGGAGATGAATTTCAGTTGGAAACACTTTTATAAGATAAAACTATTTTCAATTTACATCACCATCAGCAAACTACACTTTTCTCCTAAGTTAAAATAGTTAGCAACATGTTTCATTGGTTTCCCGAATTTAAATAAATCATCTGTATTTTTCAGTTGAGAGAGAACAAAATGATCTATTTGTCCATAAAAATAGGATGACAATCTGAACCTAGACACAATGTCAAAGTCAACACATCCTGAATATTATCAAATATTCAGTCATTTATTTAGGTTAGTGACTCATGTAGAGATGCTTCCTATTCTGAACAGATTACAGAGATTTAAGAGAATATTTCATGCTCATTTTTTATCTATTGATAAAAAACGATATTTCCCAGAGGCTCTTTTTTTAGTAAGAGGTCAAATATTCACTAAATAATCATAAGATTATTTATACTTCTATGTTATGTTTTTGTGTCATTTAATCTTGTCAGAATTCATTAGTATGGAATCATAGAATCACATGTGGACAGGAACTCTATTGAAACTCTATTTCCTGTTCTGCTATTTCCCTAACAATTTAGAAATTAATCATTTGACAAATTAAAATAAAAAGCAACTGTCTTAGGAACATGAAAGGAAAGACCAAAGAAAGGAATGCCTATTCTTTTTGCTATTCATTCACAAATATTTACTGAACACATGTTATATGTCAAGCTCTGCTCTGATTACTGAAAATTCATCAATGACTGAGATAATGTTCCTGCTCTCATATTGCTGAGACTCATTATTTATCTAAATATAAGTTGAGATCACCTATTGTCACTTAGAATTAATGAGTCACTCTCTCCATCTCTCATTTTATAACAGAGTGTATACAAAAAACCCCAAACCAATAAAACACAACATACAGCATTTAGTTCAGCCATTTCTTAGAGCAGTCTTTACAATTAAACGAGAATTTTATTCATAATTAATTAAAGTACTATGGAATACAAAGGTAGACTATTTAATGGGCACACGTTCTTCCCAATCCTACATGCATGGCCCTAGGTAGCAGGACTATGCCACTGCTTCCTTCCAGAGGTAAATCCCGTTTTCCACTCCCCTAATTTCTGGACTAGCCTTAGTGACTTGATTTGGCCAATGGCATGCAGCAGAAGTGATGTGCAAGTTCTAGAGTCTAGGCCTCAGGGAGCTTGAAATGCCCCTCTACCCCTCTTGGAGCATTGCCCTGGTCCTGCCTGTTGTGAAGAATCCAAGAGTGGAAATGGCATGAAGATGAAGATCCATTATCCGAGAGGAGCCCAGTCCCCAGGTCATCCACCAGCTTCCTGCAGCCAATGAGCTCCCCAGCCAATACATAGAAATGTGAGAAATAATAACCTGCTGTTCTTTTAAGCCACTCACTTCTGGTGTGATGTGCTATGTATAAATGGAAAAAAAAAGACGAACAGGTATTATATGTTACACAGTGCTAAGCACAGCATCTACCAAAGTCAGCAAAAACTTCCATAAACTCTTCCTATAATCTCTATCCTACTGTATAGTAAAAAACATAGTAATTCTTCAAGTACACTAACATTATGAAAGTGCTATGATAATAAGTGGAAGAAGGAAAGTAAAAATAGTTCACGAGAGGTAGTAATGACTGGGAGGGAAGCGCATTTCTGGCACAGGTGACTGTAAGCACAAAGGCTCCTGTGGTAGAAAGCAGATACTCAAAACAACTGAGAGAAGGCCAAAGATCCTAGAACAGAGAAATCATTAGCTCATTGTTAGATCTTATTGGTAGGCTAGGGCCAGATATTTAGCTGAATAGTGTAAATGTCCTACGATGAATACTGTTTGTAGCAGTGCTTATAAGGAATCTGTATTTGTGTGTGTGTGTGTGTGTGTGTGTGTGTATGTTATCTTTTTGATGCAATTATTTGCTGCATGAGCATCAGGAAATGGCAGCAAAACACGTTCCTAAAAGACCAGCAGAGTAGGGTTTGAATTTCATTGTTAAAACTCCTTGCATATTCAAACTCTCAGAGCTGAAACTAAGTAGCCTAAATAAATGTAATAATGGGAATGAATTAGAGAGAAAAGAGGTCTGGTAATTGTGGTTGTATTTGTATTTCAATTGAACAATTAGACTTTCACATAGACAAAAAGGAATCTGATAGGCAATTAAATAAGCAAATCAACAAGCTTCTGTTGTACACAGGCTGACTCGACCCTGTGATCAACATTATTCATCAATGTAATATTTTTAAAAAGTGTGCAAAAATCTGAAAGGGTGATGAAATTTTTCAACCTCCTTTATGGTTTACATATAATTGACAAATGAAAAAAATCAGTCAATAATTTCCAATCAGATAAAACTGGTGAACTCTTTCTGTCGGAAACAAAGCCTTGCTCTCTGATTAGCTCAATGAATATAGAGATGGCAACTAACCCTCCTAGACTTCCCTTCCTTTGTCTCCTAGAGACACAATAATATTGCCCAGAAGTATTGGCAAGTGACCAGGATAAGGAGGCATTTGGGTAGATTATTGTTTTAGGCAATAACCCCTTAATGCAAGGCAAGAAAAAAAAAGAAAGAAAAATTCTGAATTCTTTTTGTTACATTCAATCATCACAATAGAGTAATTTTCTCTCATCAGCTATAAATCTATCATCTTGCTAGTACTTTGGTAAAATCACTTCATTGTAGCACATAATATATATTAATAAGCTACTAGACTTGTTCTAATAATCTACTTTCCTTTCCACTTTAGATTTAACAATCATATAATAATCACTGTTCTGCGTGGGCATGAATCATATGCAATAGTAAGGAAATAGCTTAGAGGGAGATGCAGCCCATGAGAGATTTAATCAGAGGAAATGGCTGACTTTTTATTTCCAATAACCATCTGCACTCATGGTAAATCAGGTGCTAATGAAGCTCAGGCCCAGACTTCACAGGAGCATAAATCTCAAGAACCAAAACTTGTGGAGCAACAGACTTCAGAAGAACAGAAATTCCTAAGGAAATGCACCAATTATCATACAGAAGGTCACCATCTGCAAATGTGTCACAAAATTGAATATATTTGGTAGTCCTAATACCACTTTATGACACTGGCTATAAACATCGAGTATGTATATTTCTTCTGAAACTCGTCACTTGAAATAAATATTCTGATCTTCCTGGACAGTCCGCATCTTGAGGGTAGGGGCTCTTCATGCTAGCTTCATTAACATGTCATTCAGTGTGCCTTCAATTTGTAAGCAGTCGATATTTGCAGACTAGTTGATGAGAACAAAACTATTAATTGTAGGATCTCGCTTCTTGAGCCGAAAAGTACTGTAGAAGCTTTCCTCCCCTCCCCCACCCCCGTGGACAAGGCAGCCAAGCTTGAATTTAGTAGAATTTATGTCAGACATGGGATTAGATTCAAGTCTTCTGAGAATCAATAAATATGACTATGTGTTTTCTAAGACTTTTTCTATCTATATGATCTATTATCATAATCTTTAATTTCATATCTCACCAAATCATTATTGGGGGGTTATCCGCATCATGAACCAGGACAGAAGTAGAGGACCAAGGGACAACCCAGAACCTACAGCATCATTTAAATTTTGCATCCCCAAAAGAGGATTCAACACGGAGGACTTGACATAAAACTAACCTTCTTCTATAGGCTAGTGTAAAACACAGACCCTATCTACCTTCACAATTAATTGTTACATGTTCAACCACTTGCAATTAATACAAAAGCAAGGTCCTGGAATCACAGGTGAAGATGACGTGTGCTATTTCTATTGAGTCAGCCTGAATTCCCCAGTACCCCTGTGTAACTTGGCTTCATCATTCTCCACTTATTCTAGTCTGTGCAGAAACCCTACTGCGGTTCTAGAAAGTCTTTTCTCTCACTTTTATAAAAATAAATTTAAAAAAGCACTAAAAAGAAATCTTGATGCTAGAGCCAGTTAGTCTGTAAACAGATTTATGAATTGTACGAGGTAGAGATTATATATGTATATAGTATAGTATATATGTATATATATATCTTTGTTTCACAATATAAATTATTGTACCTGAAGCCAACTCCATAGCTAGTCACAATTCCACAAACACTATGGACTGAAAAGAGATTTTACAAAACCCGATATTGCTACTAGGGATATTTTTCAAAGAATGAATTATTATTAAAGATAGATGTTAATGAAAGCTAAATAGGAGGTTTGAGCTTACATTTTCCTTCAAAGATTTCCTCTAGCAAGAGATATACTGTCTTAGTTTTATCCCATATCATGTTAAAAACAACAGAAATTCTTTAGAAACAAAATGTGAAGGAACACACAGTTGGCGTATAGCCAATAATGAAGTACATAATAAGTTGTGGTAATAAGTAGCATAAGATTTGAAAGAATACATGCCAAAGCAATGTAGTCACAAATATCTGCATCGTTATGACTTCACTTCTGCTTGTTTTGTAGTATATTTACCATTATGAGAAACACATATAGTAGGAAGAATCAAAGATCTTGACGATTCCTAGGGCATCTCCTGTAACATTTAGAATGTACCCAATATAAACCCTGTGTACATGTGTTAAACTATTACTTTACGCCATCACACTGTGTTCACGTACTCTCTTAGAAAGCATAAACGGGAAGTATATTTTTTAAAAATTATGGGTCTAAAAGGACTTACTCAAGTACACCCTTCAAAAAGTCCCATTCAGGCTTATCTGTGTCTACTTCTACCACTTTAATCCAAGTCATTGTCACCACTTGCCTTGACTATTGCACTAATATATTGAACAAGTATTTTCACTTTCCCTCCTTTGGGAGCTATGCAACTCTTGGGACCCTTATGGTAAAATGGGGCCATGTTTGCGGCTCCTTCTGACAAATGAGATGCTAAGGACCCCAGCGCGGGTCGTGTCAGGCTGCAACATAATCGCCAAAGTGAGCTTCTTCGGAAGTCTCTCCCTTTCTTGCACATGAAAGTCAAGGCTCCAGTATGTGGCCGTGCTAATCACCTTGGATCCCTGACAGAACGGAGTCAACACAGCATTCCCGTGCTTGTGGAAAAATTTGTAACATGACGGGGGGGAAAAGTCTTCTGTAGCTTTTCGATCGCCCTTGCTTTGAGTTTGGCGTAACACTTCATATCGTGTTCAAAACACGCTGTAAGATAGTCTCAAGCATCAGTGCTTTATTCTCGAAAAAGGCGCCATTTTTGATCATTTGTGAACCAGTAACTGTTTTATTGAATTAAAATGATTGAAATAATGTTATCGCAAACCAAATAATTTTTCAAACTTGTCTTTAAATTTATTCTAAAGAGATAATTAGTTCTTTGCTCAAAGTAAAGTTTTAGTTCATTAATTAAAATGCTAATTTGACCAAAACTCCTAACCTAATTTAAAGTCAAACTTTCTTTCCTGTCCTACCCCGCTGACGGCTGATGCAAGGGGGAAACGTATGAGAAGAAAAGGGAGGACAGGGCACACTGTTCAGTCACGTCTTACCGAAGACATCTCTTCCTGCTCCATCCACCCCTGTTCTCTGCCTCTTCCAATTTGGAGCGGGAGAAGAGGTAAGGAGAGCAAGATCTTACTTGATGTGCATCACGGTGGAACACTCCCACTACTCTTTCTAGTTTTTTCATCTTTTTAAATTTACTTCTCTCTTTCATTCTTCAGAGAGCCCACCCTACGCTGCCCTCCACCTTCACCCGCAACATTGCAGATTGTTCAACTCCAGTCTCCTGACTTGGTTGAGAGCATTACCATCCTAGCTGGTTCTTTTGATCTCATCCACATCTCCCGATGGCTGCTAATCTAATTCAAATTCCCTTCTCTTGAGGCCACTTTGTCCTCTGAAGGATCTCAAACACCAATCTATCACAGCTCATGGTTTCCCCTCCTTCACTCCCAGGCCTCATATAGTCAGCCCTCTTGCTGCGTGTTTTGCCCTGGCAAACTCCAGGAACACAATAAACTGCAGCCCTCGGCTCTGCCGTCACAGCCTGTTCAGTCAGCTTCCTGCCCATTACCTTTCAGATGTGACTCATACTTACATCCCACAAAGCACAGACACATATAAAGATCTTGGACTTCTTCACCTCCTCTCTCACTCTGGGTTAGGTGTTGGTAGCAGGCACTTCCTCCACCAGAAGGGCTAAAGTGAACCTACACTGTATCTTCCTCCAGGGAAACCCTCTTCAAAAACCTTCCAATTGCCACCAGTTGGCTCCTTTATACCTGTGTGTGGTAGAGTGCATAAACAGGCTGCCCACTGGTTTTGCATTAGCAACTTTCTTCGCAATGCACCTCAGCTGAAACTCCTGTTACAGCAATGTGTCCCATGTAAATCAAGTTCTGCCATCACTGTTTGCCCTCCGTGCCCTTACTGCGCCCCAACTCCCTGCATCCTGATGATCATCCTTCAGTGACCTTGTTGGAATTTTAGATACAATCTAATTTAATTTTGGATACTTAAAGCTACCAAGTCCTATATGATCTAGATCCTGCCTTAACAACTCTGCCAATAAAAGCTAGTCACAGGGGACTCCTTCTATTCCGAAATGAATGCACTTTCTTGCCTTAGAGCAGGATGTCTCAATCTCAGCATTATTGATATCTAAGGGTCAGACAACTCCTTGTTGCGGGGGATTGTCCTGTGCACTGTAGGATGGTTAGCAGCATGCCTGGCCGCTACTTCCCATGTGCCAATAGTGCTTCTCCAGTGTGACAGTCATAAATGTCTCCAGATATTGCCAGATGTCCTCTAAGGAGGGGACAAATTGTCCACCCATTGCCTGAGACACTACCTATGATACTCCCTCTGTCTAAAAAAAGTTTCTTTTTTCTCATTCTTCACCTAAAAATCCTTATGCACTTTGAGCCCCAGATGACCAAAACTAAATCTGTTCTTCTACTTATAAAGCATCCCATACTTTCCTTTGTGACTAGACAGGTTTTTAAAAATGTCCTCCGCTTCCACCCCAGAGAGAAATTTTTTGAGGGTTGACACATGGCACATGCCACACACCAAGGCAAGAACAACAGAACCAGAAGATTGTTAATACAAGCCAAGGCTGAGGAAAAGCCACGCCTTTGCTGGGAGAGCCTTCCACAAAGTGTAACAGTTTTAATTTTCACCTAAATATGCAATATGCTGAATCCAAAACCTTTACTGAGGTTTCCTTCGAGAGTGGAATATGTGAAACGGAATGAGTGATAATAGTAAGAGCTAACATTTATTGAAGACATACTATGTGCCTCACATAAATGACACATTCAACTCACAGTGAATTTGCTACCGGTATCACCTTAATTTTACAACAGACAAAACTGAGACATAGAATTGTTAGTTCAAGGTCAGGTTGGTTTCCTTTCTGGGTTTTTGCTCAGGCCAGACACAGACCTCTCTACACTCTCTCTACCCACCATTCCTTCTGCCTAGAATTTTCTTCTCCCTAATAACTACGTGCATCTTGGGAGTCTATTCAAATGCCACCTTTGACTGGCATTCCCTGCCGTACATTTCTTCTCTTGAACTTAGTACCATGTGATATACTGATAGTTTACCTGTCAATTGCCTCCCTCTCCCAAAGACTAGAAGTTCCTTGAGGTCAGTGATTTCATTTGATGGCTTAGTGCTCACATTTTCTAAGTTCTCTGTAAATAGTTGTTGAATAAGTGAATGAATAAATTTCTAGCTTCAACATGAGGGTCTTAGTATTTGAACAGACCAGACAGCAAACAGACCAGGTTTGAAATCTTGGCTCAGACTTGTTTCAAGAATGATTTCATTTCAGTTTTCTACTAATAAAGATATTGGCTGTACATGTGTTACACAGAGATCCAAGACACCAGAGAGCAGAAGTGGCTCTCTCTTGCCTTTCTCATCTCTGCCCCGAGAGTGAGGCCCTGAAGCAGAAAGCAGGTGGACACCCAGTCAGCAATGAGGAAGGCTGGCAGCTGGAGGGGGGTCTGAGTGGGCACAACGCCCAAGGCAGCTGTGGCTGAAATTGGAGGTCATGAAAGTAATCTTCAAAGTCAACTGCTGCAAGCCACCATGGTAACCTTTTATATTTCTCAAAACACTCTTTAATTCCATAGGTAACCTAATCCATTATGCAATATTTTAAATATTTTCTATCATTCTTATCACAAGGATTATGAAAACATGCATACTCTTATCATACAAATAACCTTACATGACATGGAGATTTTACCAAACTCTGTCCAAAAAAAATTAACAAAGTTACTAACTATGCAATTTTTCATTTTAAATTAAATCATAGAATAATTTTTCTCTCTCCCTAAACCCATTAAAAGTCCGGTACTTTATTGCAGAGATGACATTGAATGATTCACAAATTAATGAAACCATTGTTACAATGCTCTCAACTTGAAGGAATAGAATTATAAAAGCCTTATAAAACCTTACCTTCCCCATGCCCTGTTCTTTCAGAAGCATGGGTGTCGCTTATTTTAATACTAAACTGATGTAAAGCCATTTTATGAATGCTTTGTGCTAAATAATTTTCTAAGGTGGGTAACAAGCACTCAGATTTCTAAGCAGACGGATTGATAAAAGGTTCATCAAACATTCAAATTGTTATCTTGTTCCTTTTTCTAAAAAAAAAAGATTTTACTTATTTATTTTTAGAGAGAGGAGAAGGGAGGGAGAACAAGCTGAAGAGAAACATCAATGTAAGAGAGAAACGCCAACCGGTTGCCTCTTACATGCCCCAACCAGAGACCTGGTCTGCAACCCAGGCGTGTGTCCTGACTGGGAATGGAACTAGCAAACTTTTGATTTGTAGAACAATGCCTGATCCACTGAGCCACACCAGTTAGGGCATAATCTTGTTCCTTGAGACAAATGTAGGCTTTCTCCAAATGACTAAACTCAGAAGAGAAATTTACTGATGGTGTGAGAGTTCAGGGCCCCTTCCTGGCCCCTAAATTCATGGGCAAATTTTCCAGAAGACCCATGGCACGAAGACACATGTGACCTTTGTAACTTAAGCCAATATTTGGAACACATAAGTTTTGCAGGTTCAAGTAATGATGCTATAGCAACCATGAACCCTATTTTGTGTCATAATATTCTGAGGTCTTTCCCAGTGGATTTCATCCTTTGACCCTTTGTGTGCAATTGTTTCCTGATTAGGCTGTTTCAAAATTGAAAGAGATAAAAAGAGGCCTGAGCAGCCAGCCAGCCAAATGTACCTTTTATAAATCTATCTCTAAACTTGTAGAGAACTCTAACAATGGTTTCATTAATTTAGTAATCACTCAATGTCATATCTATTATAATGTACTAAGCTCTTAAGAGAGAAAGAAAAAAGAAAATTGTTTTATTCCCATGATTTAATTTAAAATGAAAAATGAAAAATTGCATTGATGGTAGTCTTGTTAAACTTTTTTGATTTGCTTTATCATTTAAAGTATGGACTTTCTTTTCTCCAAGGCCATGCTTTTGTCTTTTATTTTAAAACTTTCCAGTGAACATTCTTTTTTTTCTAGGACAGGAATGAAAGTACTTCAGTCATTTTAGCAAAAACTGGTAATATGTAAATTTGGTAACAAATGCAGCCTCAAAAGATGTGCATTCAAATAGTGTATACTAAAACAATATACCTAGCCACTCCTAGTGATCTTTGGTAACAATGCACGCTGTCTCCCATAAGTAATCATATACTTTGCATTGGTTGGACCTCTCTCCTGGATCCCTGGTCTCTTCTGGGGACTCTACACAGATACGGTTCCCAGCCCTGGGGAGCGAGGGTGGTTGTGGGGGTGCTGTGCTCCCCTTGGCTATGAGCAGAATTGCTAATCTTCAGGGGCTTGGAATGTTCCTTCTGAAGTGGCTTTGTAGGCAGTACAATGATGTCCCTCTGCAGAGTGCACCTTTGATGATGGCCTAAAGTTTTTCTTTCTGATTCAGAAAGGGATTTCCTAGAATGAGAATTACTTGGATCTGCCAGCCTTCTAAGTGCTCCCTCTGATTCTGCTGTGCAGTTGAAGTGTCCTAGAGTTACCCAGTCAGACATCCTTCAGATAGTTTAGACTTTACCCAGGATGGCTGGGCTACAACTGCACATACTGTACAGCTGCACAGGAGAAAAGCTTCCACTGAAAAGCAGAAACTAATGGAAGACAGACAAATTTAAGTCCAGGCTCACAAGGTCCCTTTTCATTACTAATTTTGAACTTGGCCTCTTTAGAAACACTGATTCTCCTCAGAGATTCAGACATATCTAGAGGCAGAGAGGATGACATTCTGATCCATTTGCCTGTGTAAACCATCAAGAATACAGTAATGTTAATTTCTTAGTTTTGATGTTCACTTCTCAGTTTGACAAATGCATCATGATTGTGTAGGATGTTAACTTTAGGGGAAACTATACAAGGCATGTCGAAATTACCTATACCATTTGGCAAACTTTCTATATATTTAAGATTACTCCAAAATATACATTTTATTTAAAAATGTAGTAGAGAGGGATTGCTAGTAATTCAAAAAGGTGAGTACACCCTGCATAATTATATAATCAATCTTTATAAAGGAAAGGAAATTATCTAATAATTATCATAGATACATTGACTATTTTCATCAGAGACTAATGCCAAATGCCGGAACCGATGCTTTTTGTTTTGTTTTTAATTTTTAGTGAATTTATTGGGGTGATACTGGTTAATAAAGTTTCACAGGTTTCAGGTGCACAGCTGCACACTGCACCACCTGTGTATGGCACTGTGTAGTCCTCATCCCAAGTCAAGTCTGCTTACATCACCGTTTACCCTCCTTTTCCTTTCCTCTCCCTCCCCATGTTCTCAACCCAAGTTTCGGGCATAAAACTCTCATAGAGTTAGGTGGATGCATGTGATGAGATATGTACTGAAAATAATAACTCAAAGGGACCAAAAATCCATTATTTTAAATAAACTNATTTCACAGGTTTCAGGTGCACAGCTGCACCACCTGTGTATGGCACTGTGTAGTCCTCATCCCAAGTCAAGTCTGCTTACATCACCGTTTACCCTCCTTTTCCATGCACCACCTGTGTATGGCACTGTGTAGTCCTCATCCCAAGTCAAGTCTGCTTACATCACCGTTTACCCTCCTTTTCCTTTCCTCTCCCTCCCCATGTTCTCAACCCAAGTTTCAGGCATAAAACTCTCATAGAGTTAGGTGGATGCATGTGATGAGATATGTACTGAAAATAATAACTCAAAGGGACCAAAAATCCATTATTTTAAATAAACTGTATACCTGAAAGCATTTACCTGTTTATTTTCTTATGACCTCCCTTTTACTAGGTAATTACACAAACAGCATTAAGAATAAAACAATCTATTTTTGCTCTTGTCCACTATAAATATTTATATATTTTAGGGAAGCAGAAAAGTGATTGTTAACAAAGCTGATTTAGAAGGCAGAAAATTTTGACTAAAAATAACGTATGTCCCATTTGTTTATTCTTTCCTTTATATCCATTGCTCTAGGGGACATATCAGTTAAAATATTGCTGCATGGGATATCTGAAATTTTCCTGCCTATGTTTCCCTTTAGGACTTTTCTGGTGTCACAATTTATATTTAAGTCTTTTATCCATCTGGAGTTTATTTTTGTGGATGGTGTAAGTTGGTGGTCGAGTTTCATTTTTTTTTTTCATGTAGCTGTGCAGATCAGTTGAAGAGGCTATTTTTTACTCTCGTTTATGCTTCTGTTCCCTTTATCAAATATTAATTGACCAAGAGACTTGGGTTTATTTCTGGACCCTCTATTCTGTTGCATTGATCTATGTGTCTGTTCTTATGCCAGCACTAGACTGTTTTGATTACAGTGGCCTTGTAGTATAGTTTGGTATCAGGTATTATGATCCTTCCTACTTTGTTCTTCTTTCTCAAAATTGCTGAGGCTTTTTGGGATCATTTGTGGTTCCACATAAACTTTGAGATATTTATTCTGTATATGTGAAATATGTCATTGGTATTTTGTCAGGGTTTGTGGAGAGTATTATGCTAAGTGAAATAAGCCAGGCAGTGAAAGACAAATACCATATGATCTCACCTATAAGTGGAACCTAATCAACAAAAGAAACAAGCAAGCAAGGAAAATATAACCAGAGACATTGAAATAAAGAACCAACTGACAGTAACCTGACGGGAGGGGAGAAAGGGATAACTGGGTGAAAAGAAGGGGAAGGGGCAAGTCAAAGAACAGAAATAAAGGATTCATGGGCATGGACCATGGTGGGAACTGACTGTGAGGNTCAGGGGAAATAAGGGAGGGATTTAGAGGAACCTATATAAAGGATACATGGACAACAACTGAGAAGGGTGGAAATGGGAGGGAGGGGGGAGGTTGGGGGTGGAACGGGATGGGAGTAATAGACAGAAAACTGTACTTGAAAAATAATTAAATAAAAAAATTGGGGGAAAAAAAAAAAGAATACTATCACTTATGTTGGCTTTATGTCACCTACCCAAACCTGCAAATAGCCCCCATAAAATTAAGGTGAAATGTGTTTACACTATAGAAAAATAAAACTTTATCATTGTTTTGTCATTCAAAAAAAAAAAAAAAAGAAAGAAGCCAGGCAGTGAAAGACAAATACCATATGATCTCACCTATAAGTAGAACCTAATCAACAAAAGAAACAAGCAAGCAAGCAAAATAGAACCAGAGACATTGAAATAAAGAACCAACTGACAGTAACCTGACGGGAGGGGAGAAAGGGATAACTGGGTGAAAAGAAGGGGAAGGGGCAAGTCAAAGAACAGAAATAAAGGATTCATGGGCATGGACCATGGTGGGAACTGACTGTGAGGGGGACTTGGAGGGTGGGGTAGGGGAGAGTAACAGGGAAAATGGTAGGACAACTGTAGATGAACAACAATAATTTTAAAAAATCTTGTTTTCCATTTAAATTGCAAAAAATAGCATAATTCATAGTAAGATTAGGAAAATGCCATTTGAAAAAATAATGTTTAAATTTTTTTTTACCAACATCCTTTTATTTTAAGAGCACTGTAAACCATTATGCCACATACACATTTTAAGGCTTTTTCCTATTATACCAGATCTCTTCATTTTCTAAATTCGTTATTTGTAATCAGAATTCATTTCTCCAGGTTCATTTTCTTTTCTTATTATGCTGAATTTAGCAAGTGTTTGTTTTCTCAAACCCTCTTTAAATGAGTATCTATTTCTCTCATCCTCTGTAACTATGTACAAAATCATTTTTGTTGAACCAACTTTCCAGTTCACACACCCCTGCTACAAGAAATTCTATGATGAAATCCATCATTAAGTGCCTCAAAGAAATCATGCAGGTATTTCCTCCCCACTTTCCGTTTCTTGCCTGTACTTGAGGAATCTGGTGATGCAGAGGAATAGGAAGGAGGGTGGGGGCACCCCTTACTGATGTCAAGTGTCTGGCTATTTAATGACTTCAGCTGGCTTTAAACAATCACTTTTAATACAACAATTCCTTGTTTCATCTCCGCCCAAACAGACCTGTGCCCACTTCTAGTGCCCGGGAAGTCCTCTTTCCTCACAGCAGAATGTGTCTTAGGCCCAAGCGTTGGCCAAGGAGCTGCCTTGTGCAGGAGATCCGTGCAGACTGGGGAGCCCTGCAAGTGAAAGTGAAACCTGACACAGTGCAGGACCCAGTTGGAGGTGGGGGAAGTCCACTATGAGCACTGGGGCCGGAGGCTAGTCCCTCCATGCTGCCATCGCCAGCTGAGAAACTCCAAAGAGCTGGAAATTGGCCTTCTGTGTCGTTATGCCAAACTTACCAGATAGAACCTATTTTATTCAGCATCAATAGGCACATTGGATAGATTGATTTAAAACCTTTAACTATGTACATAGATGGTATGTGGACCTCCACTTGTACTTTTGTTCCAGGTCTTGAAAACCTCAGCTGCAGCCCTGAGGATAATAACTTCAGTGAGCGGGATTTATCAGGTAGCTTCTGTGCCAGATACTATTTAAAAAGCTTTACATGTACTATTTTATTTAAATCAGACAGTAACCCTTTGAGATAGTAGTAATTCATATAAATGTTAGATACGAGGATATGGAAATGACAAGAGTTAAAAGGGTGATCTTACAACTAAAAGAGAGATTCTCCTCTGAGTTACACGTATATTTCAGGAATGCCTCCCTTTGGCCTCCCTGAAAGTCGGCGTTCTCCCCCTTTCTTTCTATTTTTAGCCATGGTCTAATCACAAACCTTTCCCTAATACTGGTTTTAGCAGGATACTGATGATGTTTACCTCAATTTCAGTTTCCATCTGTGCTTAGAGTGAAATACCACCCAAAACCCATAGCTTTGGTTATCCGTTCTATTAATTCAGTGCAATAAATGCAATCTCTCCGCTCTGTCAGTGTGATTTATTCCTGTGCCCTGAGGTATGCATAGCACATGGGTTCAAATCAGCCATCTCTTTTCTCCATTTTAGTTTTACAAGACAGTTTAGCCTTAGGACTGTGGGTAGGTTTCATCTGAGACTTCACCTCCGATGGGCTGGCGGCAGGTGCCTGGGTGATTGTGCCAGGAACGTGGGGCTGCATGTGGAGGCAGCAGGAGAGAGCACCTTAGACGATGGGAGCAGAGTATGACTTCTATGAACTATAAATATCCATAATTAATAGAATACTTGTGTAGATACTCAAACAGGAGCATTTTTGCCTGCCAGTGTTATTCATTGAGGCACATACAATGTATAGAGAGGAGCGTGCCTCTCCATTGATTCAAATGCACTTTCCTTCAGCATTTCTGCACATTCATTTTCAACACTTGCATGATGTGTACAAATGCACTCATGTACTCACGTACACATCCCCAAGTTTATAAAACTTAAAGTACAGGTGGCCCTATAAAAGGCACACACTTGACTTATTCTCAAGAGCAATTTCTGTACATCCTACTGACAGGCGTGACCAGTTAGGAAAACTTACTAAGGGAGTATTAAAAGCCAGAAAAGCAACTCTTAGGAAATTAAGAATTTCAGTAGAATGTTTACAATATGAAGGACCATAAAGCTTACGAGTTTTTATTATCATGACCTTCCCCCCGTAGCTATAGGTCAAGAAGAAAAAACAGAAGGTGTCCGTCCGGGTGTTAAAAGACTTGTTGGAACATCTCCGAGTCACCAGCCCAATGGTGGTGACTCTCAGCTGGGTGGACAGGCAGCAGCTCCCTGAGCCATGACAGTGGAATACAGGGTGAGGAAGAGCCCAGAGGGGATCCCTGAGGACAATGGGCTGGTAAGGCAAGAAACTGAATAATCTCATTCCTGTTTGATTGCCATTTTGATACTATTTTGAGAGTTCTGAGTAAGAACATCCTTCTTTTCTTTTGGAGTGAACTGAAAAGCAACATCTGTAGTAAAATAAAAGATTCAACAGAACCATTTTTTTTTTCAGTCATAGTTTCTACTTACAATGGCTCCACTCCCTCTGAACAGCCCAATAACATCTGAGGAGAACACAGGGTCCCTAAATATCATTTCTTGTCCTCTACCTCTTTCCTTTTGGGGTTGATGCCTTGGTTGTTTGTCTGAGGTATACCAGTTCCTGAAGTAATATTTAGAAGTCAGGGTTTCACATGATTATCCAACGAGTATTACAATTATATTCAAACTCATGACTGACTTGATCAATTGTCATCAGATTTTACAGCATAAAACATGAAATCCAAAGCCACATTAGCCAAATGGAGATAGGAGTTTATTTTTTCATTTAGAAGCCCTCAGGAGGTATGCAGGCCCGTGTGTTCATTTCTCGGTATCATCAGGGACACAAATTCCTATCTCACTGATCTGCCATCCTCACTGTACGGTTTCTGTGCTCATAATTCACCATGGCTTTTGTCACTCCAGGCCTCATATCAGGGTATCAGGCCAGAGCAGAACGAAGAAACAAAGGTGAGCAAAAGGAGGCTCTTTCTGGAACCAACTCCTTAAACATCCTCCCTGGGTGTCCTATACACCACTTTCATATGTTTCATGGGCCATAGCCTAACTCACACAGCCACGTGAAATTGCAAGCATCTAGGAAGTGTTGTCTTGTCGTTGAATCCATGATTACCCTGAATTCTACCTGGCATTCAAACTCTAAGGAAGGAGGGGAGCATGGCTATGGGATGGTGTCGTTAGACATAGCCTGTTGATGCAGGACATCTTAATTGGCACTCACACTGGTGTTTTAATAAAGCATACAGTTTGTTTAGAAGAACTAAGATTGACTACACCTCATGGCTGTCTGGGTCATCATTAATCACAGACTGAGAGGCTTTTAAACATGAGCTATGCACTGCCTGGCATTTCTGTCACGGCCTACTTCGTCATCTCCACCTTCATTTCAAGCACAAGATACCAAAATGTTAATAAGTCTGTGAAGAATAGGCCAAGCTCATACATTCATTTATGTAAACAAACTTTTAGAAAAGAGACAAATATTCAAAATGGCATTTTGAGTATTAGTATGGTTTAAAGATTACTTAAATGTGTGTCAAATACATGAAGTAGCATTTCTTGGAGAGCATCTTTCCTTTTTCTAGACCTAAAATTACTGCATCATATCTAAGGCAAGGGCTGCCAAATACAGACTGCTGGCCAAATTTGGCTTGCTTTTGTGTTTGTATGTGTGTAAATAAAGTTTTACTGACACACAGCCACTCTCAAATATCTCTATATTGTCTGTCAGTGGCAGCTTTCAGTCCTATTATGACAGAAACAAGTTGTTGTGTCAGACGGTCTGACCCACAAAGTCTAAAATATCGAGTATTTGTAATAATATAGAAAAATGTTCACTGATCCTTGACATAAAGCATAACAAACTAAATACAAGACAAACTGAATCTCCCTCACATTTCGAAGAAGGTTGAAAGAGTACTTAAAAGTATATCGAATATGTTTTTGATATATCAAAATGTATATCAAAACAGAACTCTCCTGGAAAATATATTTTTTATAGTTTTAACATTTAATTGTATAGCAGATTAATCAGTTTTTACTGATTCATTCTTGGAGAATGGCAAATGCCCTCCTCTTATAAACTAAACATTTACTCCAGTGGTTCTCAAGAGGAGGCATCTTGCCTGCCAGTGGATACTGGCCAATATCTGGAGATAATTTTTAGCCATCACAATTGTCACCACTGGGGCAGGTGGGGGTAGGGGGGCAGTTGCCACTGACACCTACTGGCTAAGGGCAGGGGTGCTGCTAAGCACCTTATTACACTGTGCAGGGCAGCTGTGCATCATTCAGAACTCTCTGGCCTTAAATGTAAATAGCGCTAAGAAAACCTATGGAAAGTGAGAAATCCCCAGGATTGAACAGGTGTTTGCCAATAATCAATCACTTCCTTCAAAAGGAACCTGTCTAGTGGTATTCTATCTCAGCGGCAGAAGCTGTGCCATATCCCCTCACCGGTTTTTTTTTTGTAAACAAATATATGATTTTTACCTGCACTTACATAGTAGCTCAAAGCGTCCCATTAATCACTTAAAATGGACTGGTACAATATCTCACACATATTTCCTGCCCTTAGCTCCTGAGTCCTGTTGTGAAAGAGAAAGGGATTCCAAGGCCAAAAGAACTGGGGGGACAGATACTTATAACATCACCATCTTGGAAGTGCATTGAGTAGAAGGATATTAACTCAGCGCGTGTTGATCCTTCCTGTTGAGGCAGCTGGTTATCAACAGAGTTTGAGGGAAAATGCTGTAGGTCAATGAGGCAAAGGTGATGCCGGAATATTCTAAACAGTGTTCCCCAGATGACTCACTCTAATGTGATCATCAGTGAGAAAAATAAAAGGATTACTGAATGAAGAAGTTTGGAGATTATTAGGTTGGACAGAGTTAAATGAGCTTGCTGATAGCAAACATTTTTAAACCCCTTTCTGTGTGACAGACTTTTGGCACCCACCCTCCACAGAACAATGCTATTTTACTAGATAAAACAAAATGTATAAGGTTTCAAGGGCAAATGAAGTTTACTGAAGTGCAATTATCAAAGTATAAAAATAAATTTCTGCAATACCAATGCAAGTATTTGTATTAATTCCTTAAATAATACGATCTCTTGGCACATCTGATAACCACCATAATTTAGAAATAGTAATGAATATAAACATTTCATAACATGAAAACTTGAATATTTGGAGGACAGAGTTTCAGTTTCTGCTAATATTATTGGAGCTTGTCTTCACTGAAATCGAAGAAAAGTATTTCAGTGAGAGGTTAGTAAAAACTAAGATACAAAAACCCCACGAAGCCTTGAAGATATTATGCTGAATGTAAATTTCCAAGAGTGAAGGTTGTGGGACTGACTCGAACTTGTTTGAATATGGGAACGATTAATTTATTTTCACTACAGTCCCACATGGCTTGTGGGAAATTCCGCTCTGAACTGGTGCTTCTAATGTCATGATGCAGTCTCGCATTTTTAATCATTGTTTTAAGTTAGCATTTTCAAATCCAGTTTAGCTCCGTGATAACAGCTGTTGTTTTCTTCACTGATCTATTTCACTCAGAAATGATTTTTTAGAAAAATTTCTTTGAGCTTCCTACTTGTTCCTCACAAGTATCTCCATTTAAATTCCCAGGATGGAAGGAAAAATGAAGAGAATCTTGGGGAAGAGATAATTCCTCGAAGAAACTAATTTTCCCTTGCCTTTTCAACTTGATGAACTGATATCCTCTCTTAAGTGCCATCCATGTTTCCTAGCTTAATATGAGGAAGTCATAATGAGGTAATCATTTGTCTTCAAACTATTTTATACACTTAATTCTTATGTCATTTTATGTCTCACACCTCTATACTTAGGAAACCGAAACTGATTTTCACCTCTGCTCTAACACGTGTCTTTGAATCAAGTATTATCCTCTTCTAATTAAGTAACCTCATTCATCTAGATAGTTCTGTGGTGATAAGGTAATTCTATTTTTTTTTTTTTTTGCCACAGGAACCATGACAGAGCCATGTGCCAGTTGCTAAAACAGTTGTACAGATTTTAGTGAAAGGCAAGAGATAAGTGAAAAAGAACGTGTAAATTGTCAGCCCATAAATTACCCCTGCCCTTGGTCTACAGCAATCACAGCGGAGCTACAGCTGCCTCTCCCTCTGGTGAACTGCAGCAAGCCTGGCCATTCCAGCTCGGCACACACACCTACGGCTTCTCCCCCAGGGGGCCTGGCCTTCTCGAACCCATCAAACACATCGATGGGAAAAGTAAAGAACAAAAGAGGGGAAAAACAAACCAACAATATTTTTAACATTCATTGATTTTTACATTTATTCCTTTTTAAAGGTCTGTGCAATGGGATTCTTCATCTACTCTTTGGTCCCTCTCCTGACAATTAATAGACACGGCAGAAAGCAGGCAGGGAGCTAAATTTTAATGCTGTGAAAGTAAGATACATGGAAGATTCACGTAAAACAAGTTTTCAGCAACAAACTCACTCAAGTGATTGATCACCATTCCTATTATGGTACTTTCCCCCCTTTTTTCAACCTTTTTGTCCTCTCAAAAAAATCGCAGGAATGAAGTGATTTAGAACTACTCCCATTTTACAGGTTAGTTTTGCCAGGTGGGGAGGTGCCATTTTTAAGCTCCCACAGCTAGGAAACGTCGCTCCCACAATTTGAAGGAGGAGTCTCTTCTGAGGTTTATGTAAAATGCCTGCAAAATGATATGCAGTTGTTCTGATTTTTTAAATATTACGCAAATTTACATAAATACCTGAGCCAAAAAGAAAAAGACTACCAAGAAAAATATTATAAAGACAACAGTGCTTATTCTTGGCTGAAGAGTTTATGGACGATCTTTTAATTTTTTTAAATTTAATTCTTGTTCAAGTACAGTTTTCTGTCTTATATTCCCACAATAAAACCATAGTTACATATTATAGAAAATTTCAATAATACATTCAAATTTTTTAAATTGAATGTATTATTGAAATTTTCTATAATATGTAACTATGAGTTTATTGTCAGGAAGAGAATATATTATGAAAGAAAGATGACGGTGTATCTTTGAAAGGTTTAAGAATGAGTAGGTTGATGAATGCCAAGTGTCAGCATTGAATTTAATTGATATTACATATTTTTAACATTCTTTCAGGAAGGTGAAGAAAAGAAAGAACACTCTCCACTTTCTTAAACAACACTGCTTCAAAAAAAAAATGTACACGATGTGGATGTGGAGAGGAAAGCTGAGAAAAGAGCACGGCGGCGATGAAATCAGAAGCTTCTTGAACTCCCTTCTCCCTCTCCGGCCAACATAGCAGAGAGCTTTCATATAGAATTTCAAGTGTTGTCCTTTACCCCTTTGTTAACTCGCTCTGAACACGAAGGTGAGCACCACTGGAAAGGTCATTTAAGACACGGACAGCCTCTTTCACTTTGGCCTCCTCACACCTTGCCAGCTTGAGCAGCAAATCACAAATTATTTCTTGTTGTTATTGTTGGAGCCTATCTTTCAACGCTATCGCCTAGATGAGAGTCGATGTCTTTTTTAAAAGTCAGACTAGCATGGTAGCGTTTGGGATGAGCGCTCTTTTGTGTGTGTGCCTCGCTCCTTTGTTGGAGTTCTACATTTTCCGTGTATGGGATTGAGGAATCATAGAAAATTGCCACTTGTGTGATAAATTACTGTTTTCACCCGTCAAACTTCGAAAATGCTCCCTATGAGCCTTGCACACCATTATGTTGTCCCATCTAGGACCCTTTGAAATCAGCAGGGTGCATCTGGCTGAAATTCAGTCAGGCGATTAAATTTATTCAAGCCTGGTGAACTTGAGAGCTTTCTAAAGGAGAGGAGCTGAAGGGATGAGATGATGGTCCTGACAGGGCTCTGGAAAGGTGTCTGACATCTGACTGCTCCTAGGGAGGCGTGATACCTGTTCCCATTGATTCGCAACAAAGTCTTCCTCAATAAGTATTTCCACTTAACATTTCCTCTCAGGGAACCTGTGCAGTTGAAGATATTTACGAGTTGCTTTCAGCTTAAAAATAAATCACCTCTAATTCCTCTAAGCGAAATCAATCAAAAACCTGTAAAAAATGGACTGGTTGTTTGGTCGATTCTGGCAGAAAAGTAAACAGCACTTCAGCTTTTCTCCGCCATTAAGGCCTAAATGGCCTAGAAAGTAAATCAATATTTCTAGTCAGCCTTCTGGCTATTGTTTAGCCAGAAGATATGGATTTGCTCTGGCTTACTGCGCTCCTTCGGGACTAACCTATAATCCTCGGAGAGGAATAATAAGTTCGTTATCTAGTCCAGCTCTCTGTTGGACATTTAAATGGACCACATCCATCAGCGGCCCTCGTGAAAGTTAAAGGATGAGGCCATCCCATTCTACCTGCTTTATGGTGAAACACTTCCAACACAGCGAGGGGGACATTACAATTCACAGTTGTCCTGGTTGGCAAATGACCTAAAAACCCTGACTGGGGGTACAGGCAGTCCTTTAAGTGTGAGAATGCATTTATCACTGCTGTTTCAAGATAGGGAATGCTACTTACTCATTTCTAAGTAAACTAGGATATTGATAAAGCTACGTACGTGCAGCGGGATCGTTGTTTATCCCTTCTAATCCTTGTCTAATATTTCTGTTTAAGTATCGGTGTGATTCCAACCAGTAAAAGCTAGTTTCTGCTGCTACAAACCAAAACGCTTCCTTTTCTCCTCGTCAGCAAATGGAAATCTCTCACACGCTTACTCATTTCACCTTAATAGGTTGCTATAATCATTTGGTAATAACATTCTTGAGGATCTAGGAGGAAGAGAATCTTGGGGAAAAGAGAATTCCTTGAAGGAATTAATTTTCACTTGCCTTTTTCAACGTGATCAACTGATACTCTCTTTTAAGTGCCATCCGTGTTTCCCAGATTAATATAAGGAAGTTATAAGGAAGTGATCATTTATCTTTGAACTATTTTATACACTTAATTTTTATGACATTTTATTGATTTCTTGATAAGAAACACAAAGAAAGAGATGATTATTTGGAACTTTCAGATGTAGGTATTTATTGTTCACCAGACATTTCTTCAACAAAATGACAACGACCATAAAACAAATGAAAAAAATTTTCAGTTATTTTTTTATGCATCCGAGAGTCACAGGTGTATCTCTTATTATAACTTGGCCTACATTTCATTGAGATGTTTCTTTTAATTTTACTTAAGTAAAATTACCACAAAATTATTGAAAAGGAGAAATATAATTAAGTAAAATACCACAACAGAATACAGATGGAATATGTTTGCAAAATATAGTCATTTAAGAAAAAAGGTGATTTAATTAAGTGATATTGACTCAAAGTGGTAAAATGACTTGTTCTGTGGAGAGAATAACTCAACTCTTCAATTGCTGGGAAGTTTGTTTCAGCTTCAAACAAATTAGATCTTAAATTAGAGAAAAAATAAATTTTGGGTAATCTGTCATTGGGAAAAATGAAAAATTTTAATTTAATTTTAATTAAAGTTAAAAATTAAAATTAGTATATACTAATTTTGACCATTTGTTATCTCCACTGGCCCATTAAAAACATTTTTGTGATTAAAATAATAAATTTAGTAAAAATACCACATTAATGTATTTTAAGACTTCAATTAAATCTCAACTATGTGGAAATGTATAGTTTTATCTTTTGGGGTTTTGTTGCATTTTGAGTAATTCTGTGGTCACAGCCTGACTCTGAGCTTGGTGCTAGCAAGCCGAGCCGACTATTTCTGCAAGCTCAGATCCTTCATATTCTCCACCCTTCCTGAGGGGTGAGGTTCCGGGGAAGACAGAAGATGGAACTTAAACTACTATGCAACACGGCTATTTTTGTTCTGCAAATATGATATATGAACACTTAAAATTCTAATTCTTTAGTAATGATTGCAAAATGCTAACTATATTGTCAAGGTAACGTAGGAAACATATATTGTTGGTCTCTACTAGTTGTACAAATGACAATCACACATAAATAACTGAACTTTTTTACAAAATTGAGTTTTCATATTGGGTTACACTCTAATATCCTTGTTAAAATATTGTTGGACTTAAATTGTTTGAAAATTTACACGAGAGCAATAACTCTTAGTACATTTGTAATAAAAATTCATGTATTTCCCCAAAAAACATTTTATGAGTAGCCTGAGAGAAAAACAAAAAATACCTGATCATTTCTTGTTTGGTAAAAAATTTTTATCTTATGCTTTTGATCTTGTCTGATTTGAAAATTTAATGCATGTAAAATTTCTAACTCTTTATTTCCTGCATTTCTATGCTGATATATTCGCAAAATACTAATTTATACAGAGAATAGTGTTATGTCAATAGAGTTCAATTTGCCACTTGAAACCATTTTAAATTATTAGAATATAGCCTTCGCCTGGAAAGTGTCACTATTAGGTGACACTGCAAAACAGTCAGCAAGAGGCTGGTTTACTCTGTGTCCAGTTTATACCATGATGTAATCATCTGCCTAAGAAAAATACTTATCCCATATTTCTGCGTCATAATAATTACCAGAGAAATGGAACATAGCATGCATTTAAATACAATTATTGGGAAAAATGTATAAGTACATTAGTAAGTAAATGGATGTGTGTGAATATATATTAACACTATTACTTCGTTTCTGCAGCAAAAGCTCAGGCCATTTTCAGTGGATCACTCAGGTCTTGCCAGGGCTGTGAGGAACACTGTCAGAGTGAAATCACTGCGTGAGGCCAATCTGGTGCCACTGTCTGCTCTCAGGGAGGGGAGGATGGTCGCAAATAAACAATTTTGGTCAAATCATAATGGAAATTCATAATCACCCCCCCTGGAAAAAAAGTGGTTCTGATTGATACACAATTACAATGAATAGAATAAGAATTCAAGGATACTTGATCAGTCACATCTAAGAGATTAGAGAACCTTTATTCTATACAACAAAATAACTCCCCTAATAGCTTCCCACACAGGAGACAACACTTCTGCAAAAGTAGCTATGCCCGAGGTCAAAGCATATTAGGAAAAGATTAGGGAAACAATGGCTTATGGAGCCAAATAGGCCTCCTTTAATGACAAGAAACTCCATCTTTGAACCAGAGTTGAGCAAAATGATCCTTTCTCAAATCAGAGATCCATTCCGCTTAGTAGTAAACAAGTATTAAAAAAATAAGCACTCAAGGCCCTGGCTGGTGTAGCTCACTGAGCGCGAGCCGGCAAATCACACGATCATGGTTCGATTCCCAGCCAGGGCACATGCCTGGGTTGCAGGCCAGTTCCCAGTAGGGGACTCACGAGAGGCGACCATACATTGATATTTCTCTCCTTCTCTCCTTTCCTTCCCCTCTAAAGATTAAAAAATATTTTTAAAAAGCTACATATTTTAAAAAAGCACTTGGTATTACATATTTAATGTTATTAATAAAAAGTATGAAAATTCATTTTCTTGTTATATAATAATGTACAAAATATCCTTAATCTTGAATATTGGCCTACAAATTTAAATATTTACTAATCAGCCCTTCCAGAAAAAGTATGTTCCCTCTCTGTCACCCTATTCTGTGGCATTGAATTAATTTCTAAAGATCATAAAAATCAAGAAGAACTCAAAGCCCCAGAGTCAATAACTCTAAGCGAACAAGAAATAGCCAACCTTTCAGATGAACAGTTCAAAATACTGGTGATCAGGATGCTCACAGAACTAGAACTGGTTGATTTTAGTCACAAATTAGAGGAACATATGAAGGCTAAACTAATTGAAATGAACGGAAATGCACAGGAAACCAATAGTGATGGAAAGGAAACTGGGACTCAAATCAAGGGGTTGGACCAGAAGGAAGGAAGAAATGACCAAACAGAAAAAAATGAACTTACAAGAATTCAAAAAATGAGGAGAGACTTAGGAACCTCCAGGACATCTTTAAATTGTTCCAACATCTTAACTATAGGGGTACCAGAAGGGGAAAAGAAACAGCCACAAGTGGAAAACTTATTTGAACTAATAATAAAGGAGAACTTCCCCAGTCTGGCAGAGGAAATAGACTTCCAGGAAATCCAGGAAGCTCAGAGTCCCAAAGAAGTTGGACCCAAGGAAGAATACACCAAGGCACATCATAATTACATTAGCCAAGATTAAAATAAAGAAGAGAATCCTAGAAGCAGCAAGAGATAAGGGGACAGTCACCTACAAAGGAGATCCCATCAGACTGTCAGCAGATTTCTCAAAAGAGACCTCACAGGCAAGAAGGGGCTGGAAAGAAGTATTTCAAGTCATGAAATCCAAAGACCTATAGCCAAGTTTGCTCTATCTAGCAAAGCTTTCATTTAGAATGGAAGGGCAGATAAAGTGCTTCTCAGATAAGGTCAAATTCAAGGAGTTCATCATCACCAAGCCCTTATTATATGAAATGTTAAAGGGACTTATCTAAAAAAAAGAAGATAAAAAATATGAACAGTGAAAGGACAGCAAACTCACAGTTATTAACAACCACACCTAAAACAAAAGCAAACTAAGAGGACAGCTAGATTGGGAGTGGAACCATAGAAATGGAAATCACATGGAGGGTTAGCAACAGGGGAGTGGGAGGAGGAGAAGGAGGGAGAAGGTACAGAGAATAAGTAGCATAGACTGTAGGTAGAAAATAGAGGGGGAAGGCAGGAATAGTATGGGAAATACAGAATCTAAAAAACTTGAGACACATGGTCATAAACTAAAGGAGGGGACTGGTGAGGGAGGGGGTTTGCAGGGTGAAGGGGAATGAAGGGGGGGAAATAGGAAAAGTGTAATGGCATAATCAATAAAATATATTTTTAAAAAATCTATGTTGCCAATTTAGCTGATAGAACATCTCTGGGCCTTTATCTTTTCTTCCTTCCCTTCACCATTCATTTCACTATCTTATTGGTCCACCAGTTGCTTATGAAGCAGCCAAGGCTAATTAATGTTTTGATAGCTCCCAGTGACATACTTGTTTCTACATCAGGATAAAAAACTCTGTGTCTACTATTTAGTTTCAGAAACACTGCAGGCAAACTCTCTGAAGTGATTTTCAATATGAAGGTTGTGAACACCACTTTAAAGCATATGACTGAGAACAATATAAGTCAGACAACACAAGCAAAAAGAGAGGAGACTGTAGACACAGCTGCATAGTGAATGGGGAAAAAAGTAAGTACTTGTAGGTTCAGTTCATTTCTTTTATCTTAAATAGCAAAAAATTGACCTTTATTTTCATTTAATTCATAGTAGTATCTAGAAATCAGTAATGGCAAAGAAGATCAATTAGGTCATTTAGTCCCTCTCTGAGGTTCCAATTTTCTCATTCAGCATAATAACTTTGGCCTGTCCAAACTTAAGTGACTGAAGAGATGGGTTTCCACAACTTAACTTGGGAGATATCTCTAAATCAAATTCATCTGTACCAAAGCATCATTAAAGACTTGGCTATTAGAATTATACTAAATTGTTCTCTGCTTAATTGCACCTCATTTGTCCTTTATTCCCCTTGGCTAGCCAAGCAAAGTTTTTTTTTCTTTGACTAGATTTATCTTAGACCAGCTTGTCCACATATATTATTGATAAAGACTATGTCATTAATGGTTTTATTTATTGGTTGGATTGTGGTTTAAACATTTGTTTTCCTTTGCTGAAGCTACTGTAGAAGGAGGACTACTCTGTAATAAATAGTACCACATTTTATAGAAAATTTCTTACATTCTGCGAAGATTCCAGTGGCTTATGTACAACCCTCTCTAATTTCATTTATCAGCATGCAGAATGATCAGCACCCAATAGCTTTCTATATGTACACTTTCCCACTGCCATCCATTTCCCCATTAATGCTCATATTTTGATTTTCTGAAACCTCAGTCACATTAAGCTTTTGTTTTTCTGCAATAAAACATGGCTCCCATACCCCTCATTGATTAAGTCTAACTCCAGAACTTCTGAGGATGCTAGTTTCAACAGCATACTGTTCTCTTCTTCCTGACCAATTGATGGATATCCTGTAACACAATCTCAAATAAAAAAAATGAACTGATTAAAGAAGTATTAAGAAAAATCCATATATATGACTAAGTCAATCCATCAGTGTTTTGTTCAGTAGGGTCAACTTTTTCTCCATGTAGAAAATACCACTGCCAGGAGATAGTAATGAACTACGACCTTAGAGAGTGTTTCAACAGGAACTAATGAGAAGGAAACATTGGCTATTAGAGTAAATAGACTCCTAATCAACATATTATTGATCCTTCATTTTTGTCAAGGTCATTTTGTGTTTTAAAAAATGATCCCACAGTAAGGCTTTAATAGGAAAACTAGACTAATTTGATTTAAAGAGTAAATGCTATTAATTATGAAAGGCAGTCAATAAAAAGCTTGTTCTTCCAAACATAAAGGCAAATTTTACAGTGTATTTGATTTATGGTAATGAAAACAATGATAAAATATTTTCACTAGTATCTCTTATTCTTATCTGATGTTTTGCTCTTGTTCTTGTTCATACACTAGAAAAATTATTAAAATAATCTTTGTCACTTAAAGTAAATTTTGGTACAAAATGTTGCTTTATAGTTTTATTACTATACTTTTTATTTTCAGTAGATAAATTATCTTCACATTATTTCTGCACTAAATGTAAGAAAACAAAATATCTTTTTATATGCAAAGATCTATATAACAATGTTAAAATACTTCATTAGGAATTTTTCTATTCAAATAATATATATTAATGAGATTTAAAAAATTTTACCATTGTGAAATCCAGAAAAATAAAAACATTTTAGAGAACTATCATGTCCAAATAATATCCTACCATATGTAGGATACCTTACCATATGTGTAAATATGCACAAATACCAAACATGCATTATTTTAGATTCTGGGGTCTATTAAAGTAATTTTTATGTTCAAGTAATTTATCATTTACATTAATTTCTCTGAAAAAAACCAAAGGCACACACCATTTAACTGATAATAAATATAATTAAAGTCCTTGAAACACAAGCATAACCTATTGAATTTCTAAAAGTGTATTTTTCTGCTATAAAATGACTTCAGTGTAAGCAATGAAGGCTACTCCATATATCACTTCAATAACATAAAATTTCGTGGTTATAAAATATGCATTTGAAGAACTGCCTTCAATATAAGTTTTCCCAGTGTGAATCATCAGTGTGAGCTAAGCCTGGCTCTCACGGACTGTAATTATGTGACTGTGTCACTGGAGAATGGCAGAGCAGGCAAACCTTATATGTTTGTAAAAATGCTATTTTTTCTTTTTTATGATAGAGTACCTTTATTGGTTAGAAAATAATATATTTTAAATATAGTAACTAAATGTAAACAAATGACAAATCCCAGAGTCTACTCTGCTGACAAACTGTTAGCTGAGAAGTCCCAAACAGCATTCTGCATTTTACTAAAGATTTATTTGTTTTGGAAAAAAAAAATAGTGGCATGGTGAAAACACAATAATATATCTTATGAAAATCAAGGGACGCAGAAGTTCAACTCTGCATAGTGACTGAATGATGAAAACCTTACATACAACAGAAATTTTTAGGCCATTTATTAAAATTATAAGGAAAAAGAACATGTTGGCTTATCACAAGAACCAATTAATAAAGGACTTGTCGGCATTATTAGTTAAAACTTACATGCTGGGATTCAATTCCAAGATGATATACAGGCTCCAGCCAAAGCCGGAAGAACCTCAGCTCTTGGTGCCTATTGACCAGAAGGCTGTTTAGAACTTTGCTGATGGGGCTTCTTCCAATACAGATTATTCAACAACCTTGACGACATGCAGTGCAATGCAGATAGCTTATTTAAGCAGAATCATTATTTTATTTCAAAAACGTTTGGACATGAAAACTACTGTGTTTTAAAATGCTTCTGGCTGCATCTCATACTAGAGTGACAATATACTTCAGTCCACACCCAGCTTTTCTAAGCTGAAGTTGCCTGGCTCTGCAGGTATCCACTAAGTGAGCAATGAAATTCTGAAGACCAGGGCCCGAAGAGGAACATTGAGATTCTTCACTGAATGAAAGATGCAGCACACATTGTCCTCTTCTTCACATCTGACTGCTTCAGAGGAGGGAGAATTCATTACTCTGAAGTGGGTTGAAGGGTCATCTGCCAATGAATTTACGTGCCTTAGTACAAAAATTATGTTATATGGGAGTACTGAAGGGATAAAACATAGGGCGGGGCAAAAGTAGGTTTACAGGTGCAAGTACACAAAACACAGGGTTTATTCTTACAGCATTTATTAATTTTTGTATTATTTTCCATATAAACAACTGTATACCTACTTTGCCCCACCCATATCCTGCACAAGAAACTTTTCAATTTTCTGAGACAGTTCTGTGATTTATTTACACAAACTGGGGCATGGATATTTTGTAGAGTTACATGTTTTCTTGCAATCTTTACGTAAGTAGACTTGACATGATTTAAACTTTCTTGATGATGGAAGATTGCATCATTATTATTAACACTTGTGTTGTAATATGCAGACAGCTGGCATTCTACATGTGATTTTTATTGGCACAGGACTGACGAGTGGATAAAAACTGCCAGTGAACTGAGCTGCGGGTGTTTGGGACCCTCAGAGCATCCTGGTTTAGTATGCAAACTACTTGTGGGCAAGAAGTACTGGTGCATGTTTGCCTTTTCTGTGTTCTGTTATGCAGTCCTCAGAGGTATTCTATGAGTGTTTCTTTGGGTTCTGCTGTGTGGTTAGTTGTCTTCTTGCTTCTTTTCTTCTTTTAAGGTAGTGACAATTACTTCTATTTATATTTTCCACAAGTTTTGGAGCCCAGAACCACTGTGTCCTTCTACCAACAAAGATGCTTTTCCTACTGTACCTCTTCATTACTCATTGTCTTTAGCATTACAGCTGCATTCACCACTTCTATATTTGCAGAATGTTGACTTGCACCATTACCACCATGGTCCAATGGACACTTCTTTGCTGTGTGTTATCTCTTTTCATTACACACTTTCACATTGGTTGGCCTATGTTTTCTTAATGTGGTTTCTCTTACCATTTCTTAGGTTTCATGAAAAAGGGGTCTTGTTCTTGTCAGATAATCAGAAAATTTGTTATTTGGCTGCTTTTTTATATCAAATGTAATCTTTGGGTCTTCCCTTCTTTTAGATATATTAATTGTTCCTGGGTTACTAAAAATTAGACTTGGCATTCCAGGAATTGTGACCCTTGTTTTTGTGTTTATGTTCTTTCAAGATGAATAGGGGTGTAAGAAGTCTGATTTCAGATAGCCAAAATTTTATTGCAATCTCCAAACACTTAGCATTGATATAGACATAAAATTTTTGCATTGGAGAAAATGTGACATAGTCACCATAAACATTCAACTACTACAACTACCTAAATATCTTCTTTGATCTCATTCTCTTGAATGATTTTGATCAATGATAATGACTAATTAAAGAGAATAAAGAATGAAAAATAAAGAAATGCCTAGTTTTATAGTATCCATTGTGAAACATTACGCAAAACCACATTTACCAACAAATAAAAAGCCTCCCGTGTTTCCTATTACCTGAGGCCTTTACAAATGTCTTTGTGAATACAAAATGAGTAATTAAGAAAATAAAAGAAACCCCTTATCGTGGGCATCAGTACGATTGGTGTACGGTCCTGAAGACAATTTATTCAAATTGCTGGGCACTTGACGATCAATGTCTTGAGCATAAATTCTTATCATGACTTTAAAAACTTCACACTATCATTGTGGGAATAAATAGTGAGGCAAAGGTACAAGTACTTTAAAAAAATATTGTATTTATTTACTTTTAGATAGAGGGGAAGGGAGGGAGAAAAACACCAATGTGTGAGAGATACAGTCATCAGTGGCCTCTCACATGCCCCCAAATAAAGACCTGGCCCACAACCCAGCCACATGCCCTGACTGGGAATTAAACCAGCAGCCTTTCAGGTTCACAGGCTGGTGTTCAATCCACTGAGCCATACCTGTCAGGGCCTACAAATGCTTTTATAAAAAGGAAAACTAACTGGCATGTGTGAAGGCAAAGTCTTAAACACTGTTTTTGTTATCATTTTGGTCTTCTCAAATGAGCATATCCTCTAAAGAAGGAAAGGATCTAGTAGTAATTTATCTCTGATGATCTAGAATGAGGTGTAGCCAGAATAGTAGTTAGAAACACATCATGGGAGTTCAACCAGAGTGAATGGTGTGGTTGACATTTATTATCTGGAGTCATCTATGAGTAATGTGAGCCCAGATTCTAACTCGAAGTCTATGGTTGGAAACACTGCAGAAACAAGAGTGAAGCAAAGTAGTGGTCTGCAGAAGACCATGATTTTGAAAATCATTAAGGTTTTCAAGTTGGTTGTTAGTAGTGGGCCCAGACTGAGGCCAAAGAAGATTGAGGGGCTACTTGAGCACGGCTTCAGCAAGTCATCTTGAGATGAGATATGCTTACAATTCTGCAATCTGGGAATCCAACTCACATTTACACCTGATGGATACGAAGAAAGGTATGGTGAAATGAGTAAGAAATGTAGAATTATGAGATATGAATCTATGAGCTTTCTCTGTAAATTACAAAACATACAAATCAGAATAAACCATCTAACTTCTCTACACTTCATTTGCTCACTGGCAAAATGGGTACAATGGGTACTATTGTTACCACCATTACTACTCCTAAAACAGAAGTGGTCTCAAGCTTTTGAAAATGTATTGAGACTATATTTCAAAACACTTCAGTCTACAAAACAATATAATAATATCCATTATTATAAATAAGAATAATTTAACATCCACAACATTTTTGGATATGGAACTCACTTTGTAAAATAAAATTACTATCTCTACCTGAGTGCTCAGCTCTTCAGTTATTATCTATAGCTCTATTTAGTGCATGAACCTAAATATTATGAGACAAAAGTACTTAATGTTTGATATTAAATTTAGAATACTTATGTTTTTATTATGACTATAAGATTAGTACCTTCAATTCTAAAAAAAAAAACTATAATAGAAACAAGGAAGGCATTCCAAATCCATATTGAACCATATTATTGTCTTTAACTAACTCTACAGCCAAGTACTAAGGTTTGATAAAAAAAAAAAGGAAACTGACTACCAGGTACAGTGATTGTCCTATATATTTACTTTCATAAAAAAGTGAGGTTTGATTTTGGCTGGAGCAAAAAGAAAACTTAGATGTGATCGTGCTTTAATTGAGTCAGACTATGAGATGACAACCAAATTATGTTTCTAGAATGGCAAAAAAAAATCTACTTGAACAGGGTGTTCTTTGAAAAGGCCTTTCTCTTGAAGTTCTTATAAAGAGACAGAAGAGGGAACAGACTATTCTGAAGGCTTTGAACCTAATAAAAATGAATTATTTAAAAGCTGCCAGTTTTTCCTTTTTGATAGGAGAGATCCATGGAGACAATATTAACAAAAATTTTTAGATTATTGTGAAAATCATCATGGATTCTGGCACGAAATATAGAAGTTCTTTTCAAAGTATTTTTAAGGGAAGTGTTACACAAGTATTTGACAGACTATCAAAAAATAACATGTGTACACACTAAAGTATGTGTAAAAATAGTTTTCTAAGAATTCATTTTGAAGTATCGCATAAATCTCTTCTATTAAATTGAGATTCTAAAATGAAAACATTCTTTATTATCTCCCTGAGAGTCAGGGCCATGATTTTACTTTCTTCCAACTCTCAATATTGTCAAACAATGCAATATTCAGTAAGTAGTCAAAATAACCCACAAATTTCCTTGCATTATGTTTAATAATTTGTGACTCTTAGAGAACTTAAGCAGTGATTCCTTAGAGAAATCACCCACCTAATCCAATCAAAATGAGAATATTTCAGGCCTCTTATGCTGCTTCTGCCCTGGCCAAGTACAAGCATATACTCTGGCATTTGGACAAATACTGGTGCCTGTACAGAAAGCACCATATTCTCCAGAGATCTGGCAAGTAACAGACTTCATCTTGCCAGTGTAGAAATAGCATTAGAGCAAGACTAATTGCTGGAAAGCCTGCTCAGAAAGATTTGTCATTCAGGAGGGTAAAAATAATCTCACTTTTCAGAGTACATTCAAACTTTTTTTTTAAATTTCCAGTATTTAATAGAGATCAAAACATTTCCATTTCCACAAGTGAATGCATTTTATATAATACAGCTATTTCCTTTGATTTGAGTTCAAGCAGGGAAGCTAAAATGAAAAAAAAAAGTCTGTCTAGACGTACCATGTTTGTCCCTTGTGTAAGATGAAATTTATTAAGCCTGAAATGTGGCTTAAGGAAGTATTCATGTGTTTCAGAAATATATTTTTGGAAAGTAACAGTGCCAAGAGGGAGAGACCTCTTAAATATGCAGTTCACAATGCAGTAGAGAATAAACAGGTTAGATTGCAATGGTGATGGGTCTAGAGATTTATTGCAAAGGGAGAGTTTCAAGGAACCAATGTGCCATGCTAACCTTGACTGCTTCCTAGCTCAATTCACGGTCCTGTACTAGGTGTGATGTCATTAACGTACAAAAATTACCACCAAAATGCCCACTTAGAGCAGAAGCAGCCAGCAAATCTCCTGACTTAATAACCTTATTATGCCAGTTAAAACATCTCTAATAAAATCCATTGCATCTGATCATTTTAATGTTTGGTTCAAGCTTCTGATTTTTAAAAGAATGTTCTCCCTTAGGGTTATTATCATAATCCAGAATGCCTTCCATTGTGTGGAGCCAGACTGCCAGAGTCTCACCTGACCGAAGTCCAGATGAAGCCATTTTCTTCACTGTCAACTATTGATGATAATGTGAACATAGCTGTTGGATTTTCAGCATCTAGTTTTTTTAATCTACCATCCATGAGCCCAGTCAAGCATATCAGTCATTTTTAACACAAGAGAGCCAACATAGCCACAGTAAATAAAAGAGAAACATGTTATGATGCTAAGCCATGTGCACTGCTTGGCATTCATTCAGTTCACTGTAGCTGAAAAAATAACTGTGAGGTTCCATATCCCATTAACACAGTGTTAATTATTGTCATTGTCTCATCAGTGGTTTGTTTATGACAGCTCTGGCTGACAGGAATAGTGGGATGTTCCGTCAAGGCCATCACCTGATGAGATTTTTATTGGCAAAAGATCTTTCTTTCCTTTACTCAAGTATGTTAGGGGAATCGGCACTTCATTAAGTCCAGACATAAATGCTTCTATTAGGCTAGTTTTTAAATGTTTCAAATAATTAATATAATAGCCCCTTTCTAGCATTATAGTTAACCAACTCGTGCTCTAAAAGGAGAGAAACTCTTCAATCTTTCTTAGCTCAAAAGAAGCACACTCAATGGCAGTAAAAAGGGAAATACTGCCTTGCCAGGGGAGACTGACAGGATTTTTAAGTCCCTTCTTTTAAGGTATGGATAAAAGACTGTGTCTCCCTCAAAGCAAGAGGCACTTCAGATTTTTTGGTGGCAACTGATATTTACTACTCTCCCTTTGATCCTCTCTCTTTTTCTATCTACATATAGATTACATAAGAAAAGTAGATAGAGCGGAGGCCTGCGAACCACACGATCAAGGTTCGATTCCCCATCAGGGCACATGCCTGGGTTGCAGGCCAGTTCCCGGCAGGGGCCAGTTCCCAGCAGGGGATGCACCAGAAGCAACCATATACTGATATTTCTCTCCTCCTCTCCTTCCTTTCCCCTCTAAAGATAAATAAATAAAATCTTTAAAAAAAGAAAGAAAAGTAGATCTATTTCATTCCTTGTGTGATTTTAATGCTTATTTTTCAAAGGAGAAGTATCATTCACAGAACACAATTCATAAATTTCAATTCATAGAATAATTGTAATTTAATGATAAACATGACATGATACTCCTACCCAACTTCATTAATGGCTAATTATAACTTCAACTCCAAGAATGTATTTTCTCGCTAACATTTTCTTCTGTATTTAAATATTGTCTTGTATTGATTCTAGAGAGAGAGGGGAAAGGGGGTGAGAGCAGAGAGAGATACATATCAGTGTGAGAAACATCCATCAGTTGCCTCTTGCATGTGACCCTACTGGGGACTGGACCTGCGACCAAGTCATGTGCCTGGAATTGAACTGGAGACCTTTTGGTTCATGGTACTACACCCAACCAACTAAGCCACACTGGGCAGGGCCCTTTTTTTTTTATTGACTGCTGATAAAATTCTTTATTACATTGGATGTGGACTTCAATCTACAATTTAAGAATTATGTGTATTTAATTATTTTGTATCCTTATTAGTGTCAGTGGAGTCACATTCAATGTCTGCTTAACCTGCAATATGGTTATGATAATATGAAATTTATGACTATGACAGTGTGTAAAAGTAGTCATCAAAATGTGAAAGCTTATTATCCACACACAGACCTAGGTTATAAAGTAAGTACAGTAACTGTGATGGTTAGTTTTATGTGTTAACCTGGCTATGATGCCTAGTTAAGCAACATCCTATGATGATATTTTTTAGGTGTAATGAATATTTAAATCAGTAGACTTTGAATAAAGCAGATAACCCTCCATAAAGTGGATGGGCCTCATCCGATCTGTTGGAGGCCTTTAAGAAAAGAGACAGAGGTCTCTGCAGTGGAAGGAATTTTGCTGTCCAGTTTGAAACTTAGAAATTCTGTCCTGAGTTTCTGACCTTTGCACTTACAGCTGCAACACCAGCCTTAGCCTGCCATCTTGCCCTGTGAACCTCAGCTGTGGCAGCCCTCAAAATATAATTGTGTGAACTGACTACTTAAAATAAATTTCTATCTCTCCATATAAAGAAAATATATACATATACATACACATACATATATTGGATAAGATAATGTTTTTATATATTTATATAATACACATTTTGTAGTATAATACACATATTTTTACATACATCCACCCTATAGGTTATTTTTCTCTAAAGAACCCTAACATAGTAAGTATTTTTAGGAAGAAATTATATAAATTTGCACACCCTTCCCAGGAGTTGAATTCAGAATCTCTCCCTTAATGTCAAAATGCCCGACCTTCTGCAGTAGGTCTCTTGTTGTAACATCATTATTTTCAACTCCTAAAGGGCAGTGAGTTTCTGCCAATTGATACCATCTCCTCCTTCCGTTAGCCTCACACAAGCATGAAAGTAATTAATTCTCATGCTTACTTGAGTTTGGTTTGGCTTTGGCACAGCATGCATTCCCTAGCAAACCATAATTGATTCTGAATAATTGATCAGTGACAAACATTCAATTTTCTTTATCTTCTCTTCCTCTCATGCTCCTATGATATATGTTTTCATTGGGGAACCATTTTCCACTTTAAAAAAAAAAGCCCCAGATGCAAGGCCTTTTAGCGATCCAATCAATTTATGCTGCTTTCTGCCAGTTCACATCAACTCCAATGCCACTCCTCTTGGAGAACTCTCCGAGAATGCTAATTCGTGTCCCACAGTACCCATTAAGTTTCAATAAGGAAGTAAACTACTCTTGTAAAGACCTCGGAAACTATTTACATATGACGGCTTTGCCATCTGTCTAACTACCACACTGACTTGCATTTTTCAAATATCTTTTGATAAAGATTACTCGTGAAACCACCTGACCCTGTATGAGTCACGGACTTGGGCAGGATAAAGGCTCTTAAAATCGGGACCTATGACACTCATCTAAGCTTTTAAATTTGCCTAACTGTGTTCTTTATTTTTCTGTTAGTTAAAAGTAGGATTACATTATAATAGCACCCCACTTATCTAATTATCACAATTCCTTAATTACCAGAATGAAGCTTCCTTCTCAAACATAAATAGAATAGTCCTTTGAGAAAGGTAGTTTTTAGAAAAGTCCATATATTTTATCGCATCAAAGATAAATGCATAGGTTTTTGGACAAAGACATGTTGAGTGTAATATGCTGGTTGACTTAGAGTGTGTATTTACTCTCCTCTTAGAGTCAAACACAGATAACAAGTCAAAGTAACAGTTGGGTAGGTTGGAAACCATTGGGGATCACATGTGCTCTCACATATCTCCATTCAACCTACTGCTTCTTTCAGATGCGATGCCCTACCTTTCTCCTCAAACTTCTGAAACAAAAACGTTACCATTTTCTTCTCTTTCTCGAGTAACAGTCTATGTCACCCACACCTCTCCAATCTGCTGGAAACTAATGTTTAAAAGGACAAATCCATAAATGGACTTTTTTTATTATTCATTCTCCCTAAGAGCAAATTAGCATGTACACTCAATTATTCATTCTCTCTGCTATATAAAACATTCCTTAGTCTAATTATAATTCAATATTCAATTCAGTTTTGGTGTGTGAAATTAATATTTAGTGGTCCTGCCTGGTGTGGTTCAGTGGATTGAGTATTAGCCTGAGAACACTCAGCAACCAAAAGGTTGCTGGTTTGATTCCCGATCAGGGCACATGCCTCGGTTGCAGGCCAGGTCCCAGGTTGGGGGCATGTGAGAGGCAACCAACCCATGTTTCTCTCACACATGGATGTTTCTCTCCCTTTCTTCCTCCATTCCACTCTCTCTAAAAATAGATAAACAAAATATTTAAAATGAGAGAAATTAATATTTACCGGGTACTCATTCTGAGGCCATCAATGAAAATAAAGCCACTGCTTCACTTTGCAACAAAACTCAAAACTCAGTGGTCTCTTTTCATTATTTTGATTACCTTATCCATCATTCTCACTCAGCCTCACTCCTTCAGGTTTCTCCAGTTCACTTTTTGCTCTGCTCTTTTCTGCTCGGCTCTTACTTTACTCTGCCTTCACTAGAATTTATTTTCCCTGAGTCATGTCCCTTGTCATGCCTATGAATCTACACTCCCTTGCCTTTCTTTTTCATTGTTGGCAGCTCCTTGTTGGTCTCCTTTGTTCACTTCCAGTCTCACCTCAGCCATTAAATGCTATTGTGACCCAAGCTTCAGTGGAGCACGCCTTGCCCACATTCTTTCCCTAGAGAGTCTCATTTAACTTGGACACTGAAAGCAGCACCACACAAAACCTGGTCATTCCCAGATTCACATCTAAAGCTCCAAACTCCAACAGGTTACTTGATACCACCATTTAGGTCTCACATTTAATGGAGCAAAGCCCAAGTTTTTGATTGCCACATTCTAAATAAACTGCATTTCCTGTTTCTTGAAACTAGTAAATTACTCATATCATACACCCAAATAGCAAAGAATTGTATATGCAAGAAAATAAAGAAGACATTTTCTCTTACAAGGCTTTGTTAATATCTTTATTTTAGATAATATTGTTAAAAATAAATTCTGGTGAAGAGTATAAGTTAAGAAATCACAAAACCCTGTGTTTTTATATAGATTCTACCATTTATTAACTTTTAAATGCTATTTAATATGATAATATGATGACTTCTGAAATAACTCATTATAAACTACTTAATCTCTAAAATCTCAGGGTCCTCACCTATTAAACTGAATAATAATAGTAATGATGGCATTAGCTTGTACTAAGGATTAAATAAGATAGTCTTCTTGAGCCCTGGCTGGTGTAGCTCAATGGATTGAGCACAGGCCTGCAAACCAAAGGGTTGCTGGTTCGATACCCAGTCAGGGCACATGCCTGGGTTGCAGGCCAGGTCCCCAGTAGGGGGTGTGCAAGAAGCAACCACACATTGAGTTTTTCTCCCTCTCTTTCTCCTTCCCTTCCCCTCTCTCTAAAAATAAATAAATAAAACCTTTAAAAAAGATAGTCTTCTTGATATCCATAATCATATTTTATTTATTCATGTGTTCTTTGATTCATTCAAGACATGTATTGTAAGTCTCACCTGTCCCATTCTAGATATTGAAGATAGACAATCAAGGCAGAGAAGGTTTCAGCCAACATGGAGCCATAATCCCATTGGAGAAGAAAGTCAGCATGTAAGAAAAAAATGTAAGCTATATAGATTGTGACACATGAAATGAAAGGATTCCATGTAACAGAGAATAATGGAAACCCAAAACAGCTTTGTAAGATGATACTTGGGATGAGACCTAAAAATTAAGGAGCTCCCTATGCAAAAGTGAGAACACATTTTACATCAGAGGCATTAGAAAAACAAATGAAATATGGCCAAAAAGACCCTGGTGTCTTTTAGGAATACATGTGACTCCAAACCGGGCCTGGAGGCGCAACACAAGATTAACAAGAGCAGAAAGTCACTACTACCTATAACCTGAAGGGACAAAAGGAGGAGGTGGAATAACCAGAGCCCTGTAGAAGCATCACCTTGCATAAGATGGGATCTTAGGTGGATCTTAGGTGAAATTGGAGCCAATGAGGAGATAAATGCCACTGCTGGCATTATCTACCAGAGGTATGGCCCAGAAAAAGGAAAGAAGAGATTGCTTTGAAATTCTCCTTCACTATTTCCCTCATTATCTTGGTATCAGTGAAAGTCTCTATTATCAATGACTTTCAGTGGCTGAACCAAGTCAGATGTCAGCTGACATAATTGCCTGGCAAATGCACCCTAAGAATTCAGCCCCCTATATAACAGGAGAAAAAAACAAAGGATAAGGAATTGATCTCAGAGCAAGTTAGCTTAGAACTAGTGCAAGGTTCCTCAGGTCATTAAGGATTACCTCCTGTAATACTGTGGGCAAAATCCCCACTATATAGGAAGAAGGGATAGATTCAGAAATGTTGTATTTTTATGGATATAAAGAAAAATACAGTCTTGCCCTGATATAAGGACATGAGGAACTCAGACAAAAGATTTGGATTTATGAGTTGGTGTACTCCTTGCGAAGACCACACGTTAAGGCCTTGTGTGGTATACTTTTACAAAGATGGCTGTCCCTTACCACCTGGCTTATTTTATTTAGCATAATGCTCTCCAGGTCCACCCACACTGTCGCCAAGGGTAGGAGCTCCTTTCTTTCTGCTGCATAGTATTCCATTGTGTAAATGCACCACAATATTTTGATACATTCATTTACTGATGGGCACTTAGGTTGTTTCCAGCACTTGGCTATTGTAAATTGTGCTGCTATGAACATTGGGGTGCATAGGTTCTTTTGGATTGGTGTTTCAGGGCTCTTAGGATATAATCCCAGCAGTGGAATTGCTGGGTCAAAAGGAAGACCTCACCTTTAAGTGGAACCTAATCAACAAAACAAACAAGCAAGAAAAATATAAACAGAGACATTGAAATTAAGAACAATTTGACAGTAACCATAGGGGAGGTGGAAGAAGATAATGGGGCACGAGGGAGAAAAGGTTTATAGGAACAGCTATAAAGGACACATGGACAAAACCAAGTGGAGATGGAAGCAGGAGAGGGATACGGGGATGGGAGGGATAGGGAGGGAGTGGTTGGGGGGTAAATGCAGACAACTGCACTTGAGCAACAATAAAATAACTTTTAAAAATAAATTTTTTAAAAAGAAAGATGGCTGTGTATGAGAAAACAGAACAAACCGTGATGGTTACCCCATTTTTTTAAAAGAAATAAGTTGCAAAGAAAAATATGGTGGTTCTTGACAAAGCAAACAATTCCTTGTTTCAGAGCCTAGTGATCAGTTGCTCATTTGAAGTTTGGTCTCTGTAGGGCCTAACAGTTGAAGTAACTATGATTAGGTCTTTGCATAGCTTTGTGCTAAATATCTGTACGCTCTGGGTGTCAGGAGCATTCAGGGACAGCTCTATTATGATGGAAGTACTCAGGGTTTTTATCATGGGTGGAGTTGGTACAGAAACCAATAAAATTTTAAATTAATAAACCAACAATTATATAATGATTAATAGTATCTATGTGTCTGGTATGGTTTAGTTACAATGAGGGACATGAGGATTATAGGACAAAGAATTTATTTTCACAGGGTTCATCAGAGTGAAACTGACCACATTATTGTCACCAAGCTTATGAGTATACAGGAAATGTTTGAATAATTTCTTATATTGAGGTGAGGACAAAATACCTTTGGGAAGTATATTTAATAACCTTTCAAATTCATGCAACAATTACCATTTACGACTTATTTTATACTCTTCCATTTCACTGATGTCTTTATTTTTATTTTCTAAAATTTTATATTTTTCATGTTTATTATAGCAATAATTGTTGGGTTAAGAAAGCATTGTGTTACCACTATCAACAAAACAACTACCCAAACTCAAATCTCTTAGATATTCTTTTATCCATTTTGCTGACCTTTTTATTACACCACACTTGTTTTTATCAAAAATATATATACTCTCATAAAAATAATCTTTCAGCAGAAGCTTTTAACATATTTTAAAATTTATAATATAGCTATATATTTTTATAAAGTATGGTTCTGGGTAACTATTCATTTTGCTCCAAATTCATCTTATGTGTATATTCATTCTATTTTAAAAACCTTTTGCTATTCCTATCTCTAAGACATTTTTATTCAGCAAGACACATCTAAAATAGATTTCATCTGCATTCACTTATATAACAAACCATATTTATATTTCCAAGCACATTTCTTTCAAGAATTATTTAACCTTTACTCATCATTAAAATGTTTTCAAAAGTCAAATTTCAAATATGTAAAAGCTTATGGCCTTGAATTATTTGGCTATACAAAAGTTAAAATACTATGATATTAAAGAAGGCACACAAGTGCTGTTAAACACCCTGTGAACAAAATTTAAAAAAATTGACAAAATAGAAAATATTTGCAATATAGAAGGCACACAGTTAATGTCCTTAATATGGAAAGAGCTCTGATAATTCAATTATATTAAAAAATTATACCAATAACAACGGTAAAACAATCAAGACTACACAACTTATAGAAAACTATAAATATACTGGAACTTGTATTCAAACATATAGTAACATATTCATATGAATTCTTACATTTTTATTTGGTTACCTCTCTGTATAATGGGAACATAATAACAACCTTACGAGGTGATTGTACACTTGTAGATTTTCGTACAGTTTCTGACAAAGGATAGTTGCTTTTCAAATAAAAACTGCTAGTATCTCATCATTCTCCTCTATCTCCTTATTTTTCTCTTGAATTAATTATAGGTATAAGCATAGCTTTAGTATAAAACAATGTTAACCAAAGTATATCTTTAATAGCAAAGTAAAAGGGCATTGATTTAGTGCATCTTGTCACATTTATATACTGGAATGAAATGTGGCCATTTAAGCAAGCGTATAGAAAAAATAATAAAATTATTTAGTAAAATAGATCATATTGCCATAACAAGAAAATCAAATGGTAATAATTTATGTGTTTTATTATCACAAATAGTTTACATGTCTATATGGGGAGTATGTTCAAGGGGACATATACACATGTACATATGCACATTTACAGAATATGATCTGTATGCATGTATAATTGTGGGCATACATGTGCAAACATAGATAAGGACCAGAAGTCTATAAACATTCTATTTATTAAAAATCTATAATAAATTTCTGTTCTAAAGTAGATACCACTCTCCATTCTGGTGACAAAATTCTCAGAAAAGATAAACACAAAACACATCCTTGTATAGCAAACAATATTGGGGAAATATTGTTAGACTAATCTAACAAATAGATTTCAAATGCAACTGGAATAATGGGAAAATGGATGGAAAAGTATTTAATGGGGTCATTCACTTCTGAAAGGAAGTTAAATCAAGATTTCTTACTAAAGAGAGACAACTGAACTGATATCTGGAGGATGAGCAGAAGACACAGTAACATGGAGAGGAAAGCTAGCTCAGTGAGCCTGGAACTCAGGTGGGTGGCAGATCACCACAGTATTTTAGGGCATTTTTAAGGAGATTTCAGGAGGTGGACACATAGGTAAAATGATCAGAGACCTGTTTGAAAAACATCACTCTGGCTACAGGCTGAGGGTAAGCAAAAGTCAATTAAGAGAACTGTGAAATTATTTGAGAAATTCAAATTGAGAGCTTACAGGAATATAGATCAGTAAGGAGTTGGGAGAAATGAAATGAAGTGATGGATCTAAGAGCTACTTAAGAGGTAAAACCGAAATGATGGATTGGATATAGAGAGTACAAAGTAAAACTATATCGAACCCATGTGGTTATAAGAATTAAAAACTAAACATTTAAATACTCAGTACAGGGCCAGATACAGTAGGGAAATGACTCAGGGAGAAGGAGCCAATGAGGTACTTTAGGGACCATAATGACAGAGTATTGCCATTCATGAAATGGGAAACACTGAAGAGCATGAAGTTTAAAGAGGAAAATCATAAATTTGGTCTTGCATGCCATGACCTTGAATGACCTTCAAAATATGAAGGAGGAGATGCCAGTGAGGTAGTTGGATAAATTAACCTAAATTTGAGAAGACTTTGGGATTACGTAGAAAATTTAGGCATTACATAGGGGATCAATAAAGCTAATAGTAAAAGGGCCATTCTTATAATAGTAAAAGGGCTATTCCAGATAAAGAAGAATAATGCTGAAGGGGAAGATAGAGAAAAGGTGGCCAGATATATGGTCTCATAGAAGCTAAGTGAAAAAAAATGTTTTAAGTATCCAACTATAAATGTATTCACGTAAGATGTGGTTAAAAGGAGTCTCGCTAAAGGGAGTGACATAAATATTATTGGTGTCTATAGCAAGAATGATCTATGTGTAGATGAGATTGGATCAGACTTGAGTAGTGAAAATAGCGAATATTAAAGGAAAGTCTTCAGTAGTTTGGCTACAAAGGATGCCAATAAAGGGGATTAACTAAAAGGGTATATGTGAGGAAATGAAAGTAAAATTTGTTTAATTAGAGAGATTTGAGCACATTAAGAGTAAAGATTTGCTCTTAGAAGTTAAAGGCTGCACCCTGGCTGGTGTAGCTCAGTGGATTGAGCACAGGCCTGCAAGCCAGAGGATCTTGGTTTGATTCCCAGTCAGGGCACATGCCTGGGTTGCAGGCTGGTTCCCTGCAGGCCAACTACCAGCAGGGGACGCACAAAAGGCAACAACACATTGATGTTTCTCTCCCTCTCTCCTTACCCTCTAAAGATAAATAAATAAATAAAATCTTTAAAAAAAAAGAAGTTAAAGGCTAAATCTATATCATGTCTTTTTGTTCGTTATTAAAATAATTCTACTGTTTATTTTCAACAATATAGAGTTTTTTAATAGATTGTACCTATTTTAAGTTTACAATGTTGAATCTTTCACAAGTGATTTAAGAAAAAAGTAAATAAAATCTAGTAAAAGCAGGAAAATTTCAATATATGGCAATAAAAAATGGAGATTATAGATGAAAGGGGTGTTGTAACAAATCTAACTGAAAGTAGCATTTTAGGGTAATCCGGTCATAAATTCCTAACTGGGAAAGCTAGAGTGGATAGTCATGCCCCAGGCATGTAACTTCTTTAGTTAATTTTTGCCTTAAGCAAGTCCTGTCTATTGTTTTTATGCATCTAGGTTAACACACCTTGGAAATGCCTCTTTTTCAGGCCCCTTAGAAGCATAACCATTCTCAAGAAAGCACAGAGTCTAGTTAACTATCCCGTAATCCAATCCCCCCCACCTTGCTTCCTCCCACCTTCACTTCCTCTACCTTACCTCAGCTACTTAATTCCGGATGCATGGAGGAAAAAAAAAACAAACAAAAAAACCCTGCAAACTTTTATTCTCTGAAACATTTTTTTTTCAGTCTTTTGAGATCTTCCTTCCAGGCATATCCTGGGTTTGGTTAAATAAACTCAGGAGAAATTTGGTTAAATTCTCTATGGGTTTGGACATTTCTTACATTAACTAGATGAAATAGGGGCTAATATGCATCCTTCCCAAATGCCGAGAACTTGGAAAGTGAAAACTCATTGGAAGAGAATGGGATGGAACAGGTCAGAGGTAACAATTAAAAATAAGAGAGATAGAAAAGAGAGAGATGAAAAGAATCCCATGATAGTAAGCAGGCCATTTAACAACGATGTGACATACAAATTTTTCTGGAGATGGTACAGTTGAAAACTCTATTCCCTAGAAATCAGATACATGGGCTTGCCTTTGTCTCTGCCAGTAACAAAGAGAGATAACTTTGAAAAGTAATTTAATAAATCTAAACATTAGTTTCTTATGTCATTAAAGAATTTCCCTATTTACTTGTAAGTCTCTTTCAACATTTTTTTATTTCTGCTAAGAAAAAATGAAATCCTGCAAGAAAAAAATTGATCTAACCTTAAGTATCTGTATAGCATAATCTCAGAAATGTTTATTGTAAGTCCTGATGTAAGTGGGGATAAAAGCTCCCCATATTCCTTGACTTAATTCCAAATAGGTTGACAGTGGTGTGAAATGACATTTTCCACCCTCAGGGATGTGTGAAGGGCACTTAACATTTCTGACAAGCTTAGTCATTTGAAATTATTCCCTGTGTAACTTATCCATTAAAATTCTATATCTCATGCACATAATTTTTAACAACTACATAAAATTTAAATACGCTGAGTAATAGTTAGTCATTTGGAGACATTTTGATGTTGATCTATGTTTAAACCAAAAAAGAAAATTATAATAAAGTATCAGTAGAGAATAAACATAAAAGTTGAAACAGGTATTTCTAGAAGTAAACATAATGAATATATAACATGTTATATAAGATGGTTATATGTAAATATATACATTTCTTTTTAGAATTTATATTTTCTCATGAACATTAAAACTGGATTGGCTTAACAAATCAATGATTAATTGAGCCAATATACTCATGCATTTTTAAAATAGGTCTTGGCTTTGATTTTATTATATCTCAATAAATAAAATTCTATGGTCTGTCTTCTCAGCTATGTTTAATAGACTATGGATAACTTCTGAAAATTTGTAAGATATAAGGGACTCCGTTCCATTATTAAACGTTGCCTCCCAACTTCAAGAACTACATACACTTTAAATGCATGTACTTTTAACTTTCTTTCACATATAGTTTTCTTTTACATAATTTCAATTAATGTATTCCTATAACTCCAAGTAAACTTAGTTACCATCTTTGCTTGGTGACTTGCTCAAAACTTGTGTTAAAGTTGCAGTCCAGGCCTTTGCTGGGCCCCCCTGCACTCTGCTCATCGGGCATCACTCGCTGGATGATTTTCTTCCTTTGTGGAGGCATCCTGATATCACATTGTAACGGTTCCTACGCATGTCATTGATTTCAAGGATACACACAGCTCATGGAAAAGAACTAGGATCAGAGGAACAGCTATTATATTTTAGTTTGTCCAACAAATCACACTGTGACCTTGGGAAGGCACTTCAGTTCACTGCTCCCCTGCTGGTTTTAGGAAAGATTAAGTGTTTTCTAAAATCTCTTTCCCTCTGAAGTTCTAGAGCTCTCCATCGATGGGTTGTCAAAGAGAAATACATTTGGCCGGAACAAAGAGAAAAATGGGCATTGTATCCCGTATGTGGGGCATGGGGAGGGCAAGGAGGGAAGGAAAAGGCCATCCAGTTTCTTAAATAATGTAAACCTTTACTCCAGCACTTTTGCTTGGCAGATACATTTGACACTTTGACTCCATCTAACCTGAAACTCAAGAGACAAACATCAATGTTTTTATTTGTCTTAAGATATTTCTAAAATTAAAGTGCAGCTCCAGAAAACTGGCTTTTAAAAAGGATTCATACTCTATAGACTTGCTAAATAAGAATAGAATTTCTAAACATAATTTTAGGAGGAAAATCTAATATTATCCGATCTATATTAGAGATATATTTAGTATTTTCATTGACAATATTTTCATTGTGATAGGGCTGAACACTGTATTTTGTGAGAAATCCTTTCATCCCTGATCTTCATTCTTTTCAAGATTATCTGCAGGAGGGTTTTTAGATTTGTTTCAATTCACCTGCCAATATGACTTCTAGAAAATGACAGAAAATCTCAGTAAAATGTCTTTTGCTTACCATAAAACCAGTGAACAGACTTTTGGGGTTCCTTTCCTACAGCTGAACAAAAGGGTTCCATGGAAAGTAGCCTAACACACTGATCTAATCATAAATTCATAAATGGACAGGTCAGTGTGGGTTATCATGACCCAGGGATGCAATTTCTTCAATAAAATACTCATCTCTGCCCATTGTTCTTGGGCATCTAGGTTAACACACCTTAGAAATACCAAAGTAATCCTGTTTTTTAGACCTCTGGGAGACATAACTCAAGGGAGCACATAACCTCATTAACTGTCCTGTAATTCAATCCCTACATTCCTTTCTCTGACCTTCAGTGAGTGTTCACAACCTTAATCCCAAAACGCGGGAAAGAAACTGCAAACTCATTCTAGGAAGCATTTTCAGTCTGCTGAGATCTTGCTTTCAGGAGCACCCTCTTTGGTTCAAACACATTTTTATGAACATTTTCTATAGGTTTGGATACACTTGCATCTACAATCCCATTTGTATAAATATAGTTTTCAGAATCTGTCCTTTTCCCCTCTGTAGTTTTGATCTGAAGAGTGAATATCACAGTAGATTTGAATGTGAAAGGACTGCACTGCCCTTTATCTTCTACCCGATTCATGATAGAAACTCAATGCCCCAGTTTACCTGGGAATTCTTAAAGACACTGAGTACTGCATTCAGCTTCATTTACCCTAACCTTGAAATTTAAGTTACAATTGTATATGGCTAAGATGATCACTTATTTTAATTCAAATATTAACTAACTCAATTCTTATCTAGCTGATGACGAAAAAACCTGTTCATACTTTACAAATGTATATGCTTATTTTAATTTAAGAAATAATTTCTTAGAATTAATTTGTTCAGTCATTGGAAAGTCCCATAGAATTTGGAAAAATTAATGCAACTCTAAAGAATGACTTTGATGTTCAAAAGATTTCAAATAATCAAGCCTAGTACCTGCTATTTACTAGTTTTTGACCATAAAAAATTACTTACATTAATAAGTGGATAAATATATTAACGATAGGTAGATAGATAGATAGTGATAATGATAAAAGTAACACTCACCTCACAGAATTTTGCCCAGGCTTACATAAAATAATTTATTTTAAAAGTAATTACTAAACTGTAAAGTATTATTTAACATATTGGTTGGTATTACCCATTTTTATCTCAGTCAGATAAAGTAGATATGGGGACAGCTGTAACTGAACAACAATAAAAATATTTTTTAAAAAGAAAGTAGATAATATCTACTCTAAAATAAGTTATTGAATATCTTGGGTCAATTGCTCCTAGAATCTTTTATTAAAAGAGAAACATTTTGCTTTTCAACCTTTACCAGTGGAAAACATTTCACTCAATCTAAAATGATAACTTCCCCAGATATTTTATTGGGTAGAGTACATTTTAAAAGCCCTAAAATAAGAATGCAGTGGTAATGGAAAACAATATTTAGTATCAACATTAAATAGGCACAAAGAGCAGTCCTGTAATTAGACATATTTAGACATGGAGCTAAAGAAAATGTACCTCTGGGAGAAACTCTAGCTGCTGTTACTATTTTCAATCAAATGTGGGACTCCAAAGTACCCATTTCAGTGCTGTTACTTAATGCCTACCATGTTTCCATTATAAACCTTTTTTTTTGGAGTTTATAACTGGTCATAAAAATTTACTTTGAGCACTCCTTAGCATTGAATAGAGCCATTATAGCCTCCTGGGAAAATAAGAAGTGTATTTATAGAATACATACATAAATATATTGATAATTGTGTCTATTTTTAAAAATCATTTATGAAAACTAATCTATAAATTTGCTGAATCATATATTCTTCAGTTTCATTAACATAACGAGGATAAATACAATTAAATTCCTATTCTTTCAACTATTTCTAAAATGATTAATCTAGTGTCAACAAAGTATCACTGTATTCCAGAATTTGCTTACTGGCATCCAAAAACATTGAGAAGAGCCAACCCCCTTCAGTGGTAATGAACTCATATTTATATTTCTGAAGGGTTTGTGTGTGCATGTTGTTGAAAATTGCTGTTGCTAAAATTGTGTGCAATCTGCTATTATCTTAAAGGAATAAGGAGACAAGAAATCTGTAAGTTGTCTTTGGGTGATTTCTTTAGAACCAGGAAGGCTTTAAACTCGTGAGCATTTATTTTATTCAGGTAAAAAAATCATCCAATTTTTCTGGTTATTCACATACACCACCAAGGGAACACAAAGATCTCCTAGGCTTTTTGTTTGTTTGTTTGTTTGTTTGTTTTATTTTTTATTTTTATTTAATTATTTTTCAAGTACAGTTTTCTGTCTATTACTCCCATCCCATCCCACCCCCCATCCTCCCCCCTCCCTCCCATTTCCACCCTTCTCAGTTGTTGTCCATGTATCCTTTATATAGGTTCTTCTAAATCCCTCTCCTAGGCTTTGTTTGTTTAAATATCAAAGGACCCTTTTGAAAAGAAAATGCCTTTGTTGTATTTTATTTGATAGTTTAGTCTTAACATTCTATTTCTCTCAGATGATATTTTAAATCATCACTGTGAACATTTGTCCCCATTAAGACACGTAGTGTTCATGCCTGGGTTTGATCCTTAAAATTTTGTAGAATTAATAGATTTTAAACATTATAATCATTATTATTATTTACTAATAAAAATACTAACAGCAAGTACCCTTTACTGAGTAATTTCTATACCTCTGATACAGTGTCAATTTTTTAATTTGCATTATTTAATTAATTTCCCCAAATAACTATGAGGTTAATGCATATTTTCATGAGAAAACTAGGCTCTAAGAAACAAATGACTGATAAAATATTATATAGCTAATCATTGGCAGTGCTGGGATTCAAATTTTATTCTGAGCATAAAGCTTATGTTTAATGGCCATTCTCTGCCTAACTCCCTATTCCAGAAGAGCACCATTATGATTGGGTAATGCAGTGTTCTAACAATAGGAACAGTATAGTTGACCCAATTAATAGATGGCAAGATAGCCCAATAACTAGCCAATAAATAAAATAAAATAATAATACCATGTTGTTTCTTTTCAAACCAAACCAAACCAAACCAAACAAAGTAAGACTATTTTTGCCATCATAGAAACTAGCTATAAAATTTACTACATATTTTGGTATTCCAGCCTGAAATGTAAGATAAAAAAATTGCATATCTTTACAATAACTGTCAAAAAGAATAATGATATTTACCTTTTGAAATCAGCAATGGAATATTAATTACATGAAAACTAACAAAATTATCTGACATTTAGGAAGTTTGAAATGGCTTCATCACTCTTATACTTTTAGTCTTTACCAAATTGGTGTCCAAATACCATCTGGTCCATAATTAGTATATAAAAGCTAATGAATCTAGTTATGCATAAATTTTTTATATAAGCATGTAATTGCTCCTTAGTAGTTCATAAAATTGATTTGGAAATATTTTGAAAGGCTTAGCAATTCCTTTGCATCTTTCAATTCATGAGACTGTAATTTCATGTAAAGTTAGGCTAAAATTCAGAAAGGAGAATTAAAAAAATAAGTTAACTGAAATCATTGACATTTCACACAATGATGATTACTTTAAGACCATTGACATACATTTAACATTTATATCTGCTTCAATCTTTGATTTTGATACATGGAAACACGTTGAAAATAAAACTCTTGACATTCTCTTCATCAATGAGCCTCTCCTCTTAAAAAATGGTGTCTCTGCTCTTCTGGCCCAAATGTATCATTTATTTCACTTTCACACCCCATCCCCCTCACTCAACAGAATCCCCTAAGTCCAGCCAGTATCACTCACTGCCTGAACTTGAGCAACTCTCCTAATCAGTCTTGCACTCAAATCCTCATTCCTAAGAGTCAGTCTTTCTTCCATGCAGAAACCAGCTGCCCCTCTGCAACTTTCCAAACCCTACCACTCAGTAATATCTAATCCTCATCACTCTCTAGGAAGCCGCATGAGACCCCAGCCTCTGTTTTGCCGTCCTCACTCCCATCCCAATTTTTCCTTTTGCTCATTCTTCTCCTACCACTTTCCTCACCTTGAATACACCAAGCCTGGATTTGGTCCTGGACCTTCACACTGTTTCTCCTCCTTGCTCAAAAGTGCTCTTTTTCCAGGATTCTAAAAGTTATACTCCATCACTTTTTCTATGTGTCTGCTCAATTGTCATTTACCAAAAAGCCTTCTCTGACTTCACTTACACAAAAGAGTTAGTGCCAACACTCTCTATCTTGAAGTTTTATTATATTAATATCCCAGGGGCTCTGTTTAATGTATGACATATGTTACCTCATAATTTTCAAAACAATTCTAAGAAGTAGGTTTTACTTTTTCTCATTTATACTGAAGGATGGAGGACATAAATAAGTTATTAAAATTCAAATAACGTATTAGATATGTGTCTCCAGATTCTTCAGATTTCCTATGTTATCAACGACATAATCCCATTTATTCTTCAGAACTCTTCTAGTTTTACAAAGAGGAAAGTGAGGGTCCAGAGTTAAAGATAATTTTCCAAGATCGCATAGCAAGTAAATGGTAGAACAGGATTCAAACTCAGGTTGATCAAAGCTGGCGATGACCTTCCTACTTAGGGCAGCACACTGCCTGCTTAAGGAAGTTTTTTTTACTCTGCATGTATTCTGAGCTTTATTTTTGCTTTGCTCATTTATCCAAGTCTCATGTAAGTCAATGTTTATTGAAAATCTATTATTTGGATGATATAGAAATACAATAAAGTACACATGTGATATAGAACATTAATAATATTCCAGAAATTTAGATTTGAGATTTATGATTCTAACTGATTTTTCCTTGTGATTTGTTAATATCATATCCTCTTAACAATCTAACTGCTAAACTTCTCATTTCCAATGTCCATATTAGACAACTGAGTTAAAATTCCTCTCAAATAATAACTAGGAAATCCTTTAAATGTATCTTTAATCATAATATAAAGCATAATCTCTTAGAATAATTTGTTTTTGTTTTTGTTTTTTGAGATATTTTTCAATTTATTTACTTGTTCAATTTTCTGTCTTTTACTCCCATCCCAGCTCACCCCCTCAGGTGCTCCCCACCTCCCTCCCATTTCCACCCCTGTTAGTTTTTGTCCGTGTGTCCTTTATACTTGTTCCTGTGAATCCTTCCCCTTTTCCCTGAAATTTCCTACCCTCTCCTCTCTGGTCTCTGTCAGCCTGTTCTCTTTTAGAATAATTTGAATGTACCATTGCACTAAAGCCATGACAAAAATTTCCTTCTATTGTTTGCATTTTTAGTGGAAGATAAAGATCAACTGTACCATATATTTTCTTTATATGTAAATCAGCCTTTATATATTTAATTGAGTCTGATAACTGTCATGGGTGAAAAATGTCATTTACATCCTGGAATCAAATATAATCTAACATAAATAGCACAAATGTATACAAAGACGTATGGAGTTAACTCTGACACACCTGCATTCCTTACATAGAACCAATCAACTACTAATAATCTGATAGTCAATATGAAATATGAGGCCACTGAAATAGAAATTAATCACAAGATTAATGTCTCGTGCTCTGAGAATAAACATCACAGCTTTGTCTCAATGTTTATTCAACAGCAGGAGAAAAAAGACAAGTTATCTTGTGATAACATCCTATAGTACCTCATTGCCATTATCTTGTAATCTTACTTGTATTAAAGGTGTGAAGTGTCTTTTGGGCCTAATTAGTGCAGTCCCACATCAGCATTTACAAAAAAGAGATATTTTACATCAGTTCAAGCCAGTAACAGTTTTCAAGTTAGTAACAGTTTTATTCCATTTCCCTCAAAGCCATCTCAGAACAAAAAACAACCACACATTTTCATCTGAACTTTTTTGAGATAGTTTAAAAGAAGATACCATAAGAATTTAAGATTACTGAAATTCAACTTTTATCTAATTAACCTAAACTGTTCTTTCTTAAAATGCATATTTGAGCCACTAGTGTGGCAACAGCTATTATTTATACACATTAATAGAAAAAGGAGTATTTGCTTCAAAAGGACTACACTGTAGGCTAATTTCATGCATAGTGAACATAGAGTTTTAAAAAATTATTTAATCCAAATTGTAGGCATGAGAAGAAGGGGGTTCAGTTTACTATGGGCAGTAAAAGTTCATGAAAATAGAAATTTGCTATTTCACATTAAAGGGGGACCTGGATTTAGAAATCTGTAAACTCAGGTGAGTCATTTTAAGCCATGCAATCTACACGAGAGACATCTGAAATTGAAATAGCTAAAATTTATAAAGAACTAATACAACTAACATCAAAAAATTCCAATTAAAAAAGCGGGCAGAAGGTTTGAATGCACATTTCTCCAAAGAATAGATAGTCAATATCTATTCTTTGGAGAGAATAGTCAATATCATATAGATAGTCAATAGACATATAGAAAGACACTCAATATCAACTAATTGTGAGAGAGATGCAAATTAAAGCCACCATGAGATTCACCTCATGCCTGTGAGAATGATCATCAATAAGTCAACAAACAAGTACGGACAAAGACATCCAGAAAAGGTACTGCTCCTTCACTATTGGTGAGATTGAAAATTGGTGCAGCTACTATGGAACACTTTATAGAGATTCCTCAAAAAGTTAAAAATACAACTACCATATGACCCAGCAATTCCACTTCTGGGCTAGCTGAAGAAAAGCAAACTGCTGATTTGAAAAGACATATGCATCCCTATGTTCATTGTAGTATTATTTACAATAACCAAGATACGGAAGCAACCTAAATGTTTATTGATAGGTGACTAGATAAAGAAGAGTGGTACATATATGCAATGGGATATTACACAGCCACAAAAAAGAATGAAATCTTACCACTTGTGATCACATGGATGAACCTAGAGGGTATTATGTTAGGTAAAATAAGACAGATGGACAAAGACAAATACCATATGATTTCACTTACATGTGGAAAATAAAAAAAATGAACCAACAAACAAAGCAGAAACAGATTCATAGATAAAGGGAAAAAGTGATGGTTGCCAGATGGTAGGGACTGGGGGACTAGGTGATAAAGGTGACCTGATTAAATACAAACTGACAGTTATGAATGGGCACAGGGATATCAAGTACAGTGCAGGGGATAGAGTCTGTAATATTGCAATGACAATATATGGTACTAGGTGGATACTAGATTATCAGGGGGAATCACTTCATAACTTTTATGAATATCTAACCACTATGCTGTAAAATTGACTAATATAATACTGAATATCAACTGTAACTGAAAAAACTAAAAATAAAGCTTTGCATCACAACAGTTACAGAGCACAGAGAAAAAAAATAATGTCTTTACAAAAATCACTGGACTAGCAGATCTTTAACCTTACCCCACAATCACTTAGCCATGCTTCAGATTTAAATGATTTCTTTTTTTTATGTTCAATAACTGGTTTATTTTATTTTTTAAATATAATTTTTTAATTTAATTCTTGTTCAAGTACAGGTTTCTGTCTTATATTCACAACCCTGCCCGCCCCCCACCCCATGCTCCCCGCCTCCCTCCCCTTTCCACCCCCCACCCTTAGTTATTGTCCATGTGTCCTTTATACTTGTTCATGTGTATTCCAGTCATCTGGCTAAAATCATGAGTAGAACAAAGACAAACCACGAAGCAGGTTGCAGACCCTCGTGAAGGCTATTATAGAGCATTCAGTTTAACTTCTTTCGTATTTGCTAAGGACAGTCAAATCTCTAAATCCATCTGGTTCATTGTTGGTTTACGCTGAACAAGTGAAAATTTAACTCTTTTTAAAGTGATTTAAAACAAGTCTCTCTGCAGGGACACATGTAAGGATACACAGCTCAAAATGTTAATTCTTAACCTCACTAAAACTTTTCATTTAAGTGTTTTCCTAACATAAAGTATTTATGCTATTTCCTTGATCTCTATATTTTTTACTTTTAAAAAAAAAGATTTTAATAGGTTCAAGTTTTAATGAACTTGCATGTTTCCTCTTCTATTCAATTTTATAATACTTTATATTATTTGACTGTTCAGTTTGAATAACTTGTATTTCTCCAATGTGAAAATTAAAGCTGACCTTAATGTTCATGTAAATGCTAAAACAATGGAAAAATACACGGATGACCACTTTATTGTTGCTAACAATAAAGCTTTCCTTGTAAATTATTATGCATATTTATGCAAATCTTGATGTCCTAAATTCAATTCTTTTCAAATAAAGATTGATTAAATACACCTGCATAAGACAAAGAGGCTTAGTGTTCCAGTTTCTCAAAAGCACTTTATCCTAATGTTCTTGAAGGCTCTNGGAAATCAACTACATAGTCATTAATTAATGCTATTATATACTAAATAGTATTCTAGGCTCAATGCTTTGTAACAGTTTTTGCCTCATACATATATTTTTTCTGTATAAACTTATTCATTTCCACTTTTATTTCAATTTGCTTTACTTAATTTATCAGTTCTATTCTCTGCATCCTTTATTCTCTACATCAGTGCCTTTTTGTTCTGCTCCCACGTTGGTCTTCATTTCTATAATTGTTTTAAATTTACCCTCCACATCTTTTTTACTCTTTCTTTTGATTTAGGTTGTATCTTAGTCTCATTGTTCATTCTGTGATTGAAGTTTTAATAAATAAATAAATTAATTAATTAATTTTTAGAGAGAGGAAGGGATGGAGAAAGAGAGGGAGAGAAACATCAATGTGCAGCAACACAATGTGTGGCAACATCAATTGCCGCTTACCTGGCCTCTGCTGGGGACCTGGCCTGCCACTCAGGCATGTGCCCTGTCTGGGAATCGAACTAGTGACCCTTTGGTTTGCAGGCTGATGCTCAGTCTACTGAGCCACAGCATCCAGGGCTGAGGTACTGAATTTTCGTGTTAATCTGTTGCACTTAGTTTTTGGAGGTGTGAGGAAGAGGGTCGTTCATGACAAGACAGTTGTGATCACCTTCTGTTTATGGCGACATTTTTCTGATGGATTTTCTCAACCTTCATTGTTCTCCTTTTTCCTTTTATTTCCCTGTATTGTTTTATAGAGTCTGTACTCATTAATTTTCTTCATTATTACTCTTAAAAAGTTGAATAGTTTTGAACTATGTTGATGTGTTGGGAGTGCTAGGGGAGGATAGCAGAGATTTTCCCTGACTCAGAGAATGCTTGTGAGGACAGAAACAGATGTTCGTGTGAGCGTGTGCATGTGTGTGTTTGTGTGTTACATCGTGAAATCCCCCTCTAATATTCACAGTTGCTGATTCAGCCCAGGATAGACCTGTAGCCGGAAATTTTCAATGAATTACTACCAGGGAAATTCTCTTGAGAAGGAAATACTTCTAGTTTGAGGGAGGAAAAACATTTTTGCATCATCATTAACACAATGCTCATTTATGAATGTGTTCGGATGTCTTCAGTCCTTGCAGTCACCTGTTAGACACACCTTAAGGAGTCTGGTCTCCATTTCACCCTGGGCCCTTTCCACTTCCTAATGGATTGTAGAGTACATATGAAAGTGTATGGTGGGTAAATATGTGCAAGCCCACTGGTTTAAAGGAGTACTTGTCTGTTCCCTCTTGGTAAATCATTGTTTTACTCACTATTTTGTCCTTTCTAGACTTCACACTCCCATTCTTTCACAGGAACTTTGTTGGTTCGGAGGAGTCTGTCTTTCGCTACTCAGGCGTGCGGAGTCCTTTATATATTTTTTTGGCCCATCTGGGAGGATGATGGTTGTATTCTACTTTACACATCAATGACACTTTCCTAAGAAAGAGGAAGTAAAACTTGGGCCAAAATATGATTTTATTATCTGCTATATATTAGATCACAAATATATTTCAAATTGTAATATGTTGTCTTGATTGACTAGTATTTTTGTTAAATTTTGGTTAATTTTTTGCAATTCATGTAGTCTGTATCTATATTTCTGAAATGTTAACTACTGCACATTTAGATATGGAATATATCCTAATTTTTCCATTTATCTTTCTTTTCAATTATAGAACAAAGCAAAATCCATGACTGTTTCCCATGTACTGTGGTTTCCTTAATCTTATTCAGAATATATTATCAAAGCTACATCCACAGTTTTAAGATCTAAAATTTCATATTTCTATAACTAATAATTTATAAAAATGCCCAAGCAAATTTTTAATACTTTGAGTCAATAAATGTCAGTTACATTCAATGCTATGACACCATTAGGCTATACTTTAAATGAATATAATATTAACTTATTTATTGGTTGAATATTTGTTGCATAGTTGGATAAACTGTCTAGGTAACTCTATTAAGATACTCAAATTTTATAAATATAATAATGCTTCCATCCCTGGCTGGTGTAGCTCAGTGGATTGAGTGTGGGCCTGTGAAATAAAATGATTGCGGTTCAATTCCCAGTCAGGGCACATGCCTGGGTTCAGGCCAGTTCCCAGCAGGGGATGCATGAGAGGTAACCATACATTGATATTTTTATTCCTCTCTCCTTCCCTTGCCCATAAGATAAATAAATAAAGATTTTAAAAATCTCTCTTTAAAAAGATAATGCTTCTACATTTCTGAGTATTTTATTAGCATATACCATGCTTCAGTAAAGTTATAATTTGAGGAAAACATCTAATTTTTTCATATCATGCCACAGCTATGTATATAATTGGCTTTAACTTCCTAACTATATATAACACTTATGTACTTCCTAACTATATATAACACTTAAGTCTACACCAATGCCTACCCCTATGCCTAGACATTTCTAGGGAGAACTGTCCACTTCAGAGAGGAATCTCCTAAAGTATCATTTCCCTGTGGCCAGTCTCCTGCCTTCCTGGTTCTGATCTCTCGATTGACATGACGTTCCTAGTTGTGGTTGATTTCCTGGGTCTCTGATCACCTCACAGTATAAAAGGTTCTTTCCCCTTGTACTCCTGGTTTTCTACTTTATTGTTATATGTCCTCAGACTTCTTTTTTGCTGACTGGTTGCCTTTCCCCCCTTACCCACAGGACTCGGTGTCTGCTCTCCCAGCCACTAACCTGGCACCTGACCCATTGTCTGTTGTACCACGTCACCTTTGTCACCTTTTGTGGTTCCTTAAACTGAACATTCTTAATCTCCTTACAGTGTGGTGCCATTTTAAACTTTACTATTCATTTGAAACAGAAATCATCTGCTTTTCTAGTGCAAAGTAGTTGAATAATAGCAATTTTACTGGCTCAACCTAATAAAGTACTGAAGATATTTAGTAATTCAAATTGTGAAACGTCAAAGCTCTGACATCATACCATGAGCCAAAGGCACAATCGGGTGGCTCTTACCTACTATACATTTAAATTATCATGAACTAGTATTACGTGCTTACTCTATTTAAGACAATTCTCTAAGGGTCTTAACTGTTAAAGTTTACCTGTAATTAACTATTAAACAGAAATTTTCTGGTAAAGATTTAAATAGGTTTGTACTGAATCTGATAATTAAGTTATACCCAAATTACTAAATGCTTAATTACTGAGAAAAATGTACATATTAATATCACATTTTTCATAAACATTATACTAAAGCAAAAAATCCATGTGTAATTATGAGAAAGCTACATGAATACATAGTGTAGCTGTAGTATAAAAGATAATGTCTTTATTGTGATCTTCACTTGCACATTTACATGATTTTTAAATGTTTATTTTGCAATGTCTTGACATTTATTAGCTGTGAAAGGCTATGCCGGATTTCCTTTATGCAAAATAAATGTGCTTTCCCAGAAATATAAAAGTTATCTTTTAGCCCTGGCTGGCATAGCTCAGTGGATTGTGTGGGCCTGCGAACCAAAGGATTGCAGTTCGATTCCCAGTCAGGGCACATGCCTGGGTTGTGGGCCAGTTCCCAGCAGAGGATACATGAGAGGCAACCATACATTGATATTTCTCTCCTTCTCTCCTTCCCTTCCCCTCTAAAGATAAATAAATAAAATATTTTTTAAAAGTGATCTTTTTTCCTAACATTTACATATTTTTACTTTTCTATTGATTAAAAATGGATTTAGCATGCTTTCATCAATACACGTACAATTCCTAACTTACAAACAATTAGTTATTCTTCACCTTTAAGTCTAGAATTTGCTACCATCAAATCAGAAATATTTATCTGTGACTGTCTATACTTACTATTGCCCTATGACCCCAATAAAGGGTCCTTTTTGCCCTTTTGATTAAGAAATGACCCAATTTTCAGAACAGAAAGTAATGAGAAGTAAACGTCATAAACCTTTCTAGAGCCATGCACTCATGTGCCACCATCACCTTCTGGCAAAAAAAATGGACTGCAAACACCACCAATTGTCTGTACTAGTCTTTTCCAAATGCCTTTGCTCTATTGGGATAGACTCCTAAATAGACTTATTCCCCAACGGTTTCTAACTCTTCCTGTTTCTCATTCATAATTTGGTCGCACTTCTGTCTCCCCAGGTGTGGACTGTGGCCTGACCAATCTGAATAGTGACATTCAATTCCCCTTCATGGCCTTGGACTTGGATTCTTCTACTAGATTTCCTGATTTGCCACTACTTGCCAGAAGGGAGAGGGTTTGGGGGAATGAGTGAAATAAGTAAAGGGATTAAGAAGTATAAATTGGTAATTAAAATAGGGAATATAGTCCACAATATTGCAATGACTATGTATGGTGACAGGTAGGTACTAGAAATATCAGGGGGGCCACTTTGTAAAGTACATGACTGTCTAATCACTATGCTGTACACCTGACACCAATACAAAATAATGCTGACAGTAAACTGTAATTGAAAAAAGAAATTGCACATAGCAACTGACCTCTAAAAGCCAATTCATTCACCACAATCTCAAAAAAAAAAAAGAAAAGAAAAAGCCACGGAGTAGTTCCCATTTGTCTCCACCCTGTGCCCCAGTTCTGATCTCTTTGGCCTTGACCCAGTCCTCATTTCACTGCCCCCATCTCCCTCATTTCATCCTTCCTTCCCCATCCTTCCTTCTTTTTCCTTTTTCTTTAAGCTGTTCAAGAGCCATTTTTCTTTCTCAGGTGACACATTCCAGATGTGTCCCCTGGGAGGCATAAGAAAAAGTAAAATCCAGGAACCAGTCCTAGGGAAGGACATCCAGTGCCATGAATTGAAGGGACTTGAGTCAACACCCAAAGAAATATAATAAGAATAATGGATATTTTGCTGAATTTCCCAGTTTTCACCAGTAATATAATAGACACTCTAATAGATTATGATTTAGAAGAACATCAAAGGAGAGATCAACAGAAATCTTCAATGTTCTCTGGGGTCCAGATATTTCAAAGAGAATTAATGTTTAATTTTTCCCATTACCTGTATTAATTAGCATATCAATTCAGATATCACAGAATTTACAAAATTACTAATGCCAATGTTTATTTCCTCCTTTTAAAAACTGTACTGAATATTTAGTTCTTTGAACAAAGAGTACTATTTTCAATAAACAGAAGCTAAATTTTAAATTCACCAAACTAATTATCTATTGGAAGAGGTGGCTTCATTTACCAACATGATGGATATTGCTTCTCCTGTGGCCATGGCTGAGGACTGAGAAATCTTGCTCTTTCTCTCTTTACAAGCACTTTTGGCTCCCTGGACAGTTGTCCTGGCATGCTCTCTACCTGGGGACAGGTTTCTATAGCTCTGATTGCTCTCCGGTCTCCTGCCACAGAGGTCACCTTCCTCCTAAACACACAGAGCTTTGTTTCAAAACTAAATCCTGTAATTAGATATTTAAATGCAAGTTAATAAGCCTTTGATTTTTCATTCACTCTTAGTGACTTTCCAGTGATTCATTTTTAAGTTGTATACCTGTTTCTATCATAAAATTCATTCAAGATAGTCTAGCCTTACCTCAAAGGTTTTACTGAGTTTGCAGTATTATATTATTAAAAGTTTTGAAACCCAAAATGTAACCATCATACTCGAAAATATTTTAATCAACCTCAGTAAAATTATGAAAGTAAACTGCTAAAAACTATATCATTGTTAAGAAGCTTTCATAGTATTTACTAATTAAGACAACTGCTTTGACCTTCCTTAATGAACTCAATTGGCATTTGGGCTTTTCTCTCTCCTTTTTGGTTTTCTTTTTGCTTATTTGCGTATTTCTGCAGTAAAGAATTGCAACCTCAGCAAACCATAAATTTCATTTTTAATACACAAAACATTATTCTGGGAACCAAGGGAATGATTTATGGAGATGCATTTCATTTTCAAATATATAAAGGAGCTGGAACAATGACAACAACAACAGAAAATAAAATACCTTATAGCAGACCCATAAAAAGTGATTGCAATTAAAAATTAAGCCAGAGTTGACTAATTCAGTAACCAAGTACATGAAAGTAGAAATACAATTTTTACATTATTCAGTAATGCAGAATTAGCATAAAATGACTTCAGTAATTACAAAACTATTCGTGCTTTCATATTTACTTTGAGTTTCCTACACATTTACTTATTAGTTTATTGACTCCTGGTTTAGAAAAGTAAACTTAGTCTAAGGTGAGGAGCAGTTCAGATTTTATAGAAAATGTTTCACTCCTAAAAGTGTATTAAACATATTCCTTAAAGTTTCTCATTAGAAATTACTAACTTACCAAATGTCATTGCACATGCCAGCTTTATTTAACTGATTTATTATTTGACTGCATACCTCCACAATATGTTTTCAACTATGATAATTGTGTTAACTTGCATCTTTAAAAAGAATCTTTAAAGAGAGAACTGTCTGTAAGGTAATTTCAGAGAGTTCAAAAATACTTCCAACAACTTGCCATGAGATTTTAAAAAGTTAATTTGCCACTTACTCTATACACCCAAATTTAGTATTTCTCCCTCAGCACAGGAAGGATGAAATTATTTTAAAAATAAATCTTTTATTGTAAGATTACAATATGACAAAAATTCAATATGTCATACTACCCAGATGACAAAGCCTTATAATCAAACCTGAAGTTTGGGAAGCTTCAAGATTTTCAAACAAGGTGTTTTGTTTTTTTTTTTGCCTGCAAGTATCTAAATCAAATAGACACTCAGGGATACTAGCACAAATTAATTCGAACTTGACAAAGTGCTGATCCAACGTGTCAGTGTAACAGGAGAACGGCCAGGACGAACAACGTGGCCTGCTCCCAGCCGTGTTAGCAGGTTGCAAGCTGTCACTGCTTCTTAGCAGGGCTGACGGAGTCGCATTAGCAGGTCAAGAGAGCAAAGCTAGTCATTAAAAAAAAATACAGAATCAAACAAGTGCCATTTGGTGAAGGACTTAGTAGAGAAAACATGAAAAACACTTTGTTATTTTTGTATTCATGTTCTAAAAGGGAAATAAATGCAAACTATCTTATTAAAGGGGTATTGTTAAGCTCCACTTTCAGTAAGTGTTTTGAGAGCAATTTATTGCCCAAATCCTCCGTAGAGTTACCGTAATAATTTAGATAAAAACAGAAAGAAAAGTGCAACGAATCTTGCTTCCTGGAGTGACAGAGGTTGGAGCATGGGTGAGATTTCAATGAACTACACTTATGAGTGGCCATGAATTATAGATGACAGCATAGTTAAATGCATTATTTTGTCTCAAATTAGAGCTGACAGAGTGAAGCAAGATGTCCTTCTCACAATCCTAGTAAGTGTTGGCAGCAAGAATAGGTTTCAGTCAAGCAATATATTCTTTAAAGAAACATACAATTAAATATCACCTAATTATCTTACCTATATACTTCTATATTTTTAAATCTAAGTAATAACAAAAAATATATACAGTGACTAAATATATTCTTTAATGTTTAGCAATTTCTAAGGTATTTTAGAAAGAAAATTAGAAAATTTGCTAATTTTTTAGCAATTTCTAAGATTTTAACATTTTAAATCCTATCATAATGGAGAAACTATAAAATACTGGGGAGAGCTTTATTATTAGCATAATTTAAAAAAAAATCCAGGCTTATGCAAAGCCAAGAGTCCCTCATATTCGATTGGAAACAGCCAGATAAGACTTCTTTATTTAAAGTATTTAAGAAAAATAACCAAACAAACACAAAGGGTTGTACTTTTCTTAAAGAAGGCTTGCTTTATTACAAGTTCTTATACTGAAACTGCCTCTTTATGTTTGTTTTCTTCACGCTCATTCTCGATATAAGCCAATATGTTGTCAATACTCTGTTTTAGTAGATAAGAAAGTGAGGCTTCTTATGACATTTGTAAATGTTTAAGAAGAATTTCAAACTAAAAGCAACAAACTATTTTCATTCCCCTTGAAATATTATTGCAGAAGATTTTAGAAAAGGCCTCTGTCCCATTCATGGGCTGAAGGAGTCTAATTTAACTGAGGCGCCCAGGACACGCCCTTCTCTCCCTCACTCGCCCATCATCTCTCCAGGCAGATAGTCCCTCTGTTCAGTTTCACACTTCCCATTCCCATGCACTTATGCTTCCTCCATACATGTACATCTCCAAAACGCATAACAAGTTTTGCAAGTTTAAAAGTATATGACACGTGGTTTTTCTGCAGTTTGCTCTTTTCAAATCCAACATTTGGGTTTGTGAGTTATATTCAAGTTGACAGATTTAACTCAAATTCCTCATTACCCCTGCTGAAAGATACACTGTGATTGAATTTGCTACTACAGTTTGTTTGCTAATCCACTGTTGATGGCACAGTAGGTTGACTCCAAACATTTTGCGAGTATAAACAATGCAAATAGTGCTTAGCATTCTGAAACAAATTGCATGGTATACATATATGAGAATTTCTCTAGAACACATACCTAGGAATGAAAGAGCTGGGTTTTAGCATATGTGTGCCACTAAATTTAGATCTACTGATAAGACACTTTTAAAATGTTTCTATGAAGATATATATACCAGGATCCTCATGTATGACAACACTCAATGTCAGGTTTTTAATTTTAATTTTTCTGGTAGATGCGACATGGTAGTTTATTTGTTTTGTCCTATTTGATACAGCTTTTGTGGTCTTTACTGGGCATTCATTTTTTCCTGTTAGAATTTCTTTTCCTCCAATCTTTTTCCCATTTTAATACTAAATGGCTCACTTTCTTTTTTTATGTCCCAGAAGTCCTTTTCATATTCTGCATAAAAACCTTTTGTCAATTACCGACATTATACTTATCTTCTCCCTGGAGAAAGTTTATCTTTTGTTTTGCTGCTGTTTGATATACAAGAAGATTCCAAGTGTAATGAAATCATTTTTATTTATTTTTTATATTTTATTTTTTAATTGAGTAATACTTTTATTGTATTTTTCCCATGACCATTTAGTCTCTTATACCATCTCCCCAACAATCACCACAGTGTTGTCCATGTCCACGAGTCCTTTCCTTTTGTTCAATCTCTTCCCACCTTCCTCTCCCCACCTCCCCGTTAGCTGTCATCCTGCTGTCTATGAGTCTGTCTCTATTTAGCTTGTTGGTTCAGTTTCTTCATTAGATTCCGCATCTGAGTGAAATCATATCCTATTTGTCTTTTTCCAGCTGACTTAATTCACTATGAAATAATATTTTTAAATTAAAAATATTTTAAAATTTTGTTTATTACATTTATATCTTCAGAAGAGTAAGAATTACTTTGTCTGTGCATATGGTATAAAATAGAGATCCAAATAAATCTTTCCTTCCAAATGGACAACTACTCTCACAAAAATTTTAATAATCTCTTCTGTGACTTGCAAAGCTATGTCTGCGCATAGACGTGTTTCCAGGCACACCTTTCTGATGGCATTTTTCTGCATTTCCACCAAGACCACCGTTCACATGATCATACCTTTATAGTATTGGTATTTGATAAGGTAAACTCTCCTACTTTCTCTTGACTAGGACTAAAAATTTGCCACCTAGATCACACATTTTTAAAGAGAAGCTTGTCTGGTTCCTTTAAAAATTACTTTTTAAAAAATTGTGAACAGAATTAAAAATTGAAGAGAACTGATATATTTATGATACTTAGTCTTCTTACAAATAAACAAGGTTTTCCTCTCCACTTATTTAATTCTATTTTAGTGTTTTCTGTAAATGTATCTTTTGTCCTTGAAGGCTTTGTGCAACTGTGTTAGATATATTTCAAAGTAATTTGTGTTTTCTGACATATTTGCATATGGGATCTGCTTGTTTTGCTTTTTCAAGTTTAACTGTATATTAAATATCAGGTGGCTTACATTATTTCTAATAAGTTGAGTGTAGACTAGTTATTGTTTTCTATATAAGCATGGTAATGACATATGAATGCCCTTTGCTTACTTTCTTTCCAAACATTATGGATTTTATTTCATATTTGTTGGTAATCTGGTGATAACTTTTATACAGTGTTCTACAAAAGTAATAATTGTGTGCATTTTATATTATTCCTCAATCAAAAAGAAATACTTCCTATTTTCATCATTATGTGTTAAGGTTTGTTAAGGTTATTTTGAAATTTTTAAAATAATTATTCTCTGTTTTGCATTTCCAATATGTTAGGATCTTCTTTCTGCTCTTTCCATTTCTTCTGAAGTTTTATTTATTTTTGTATCATTATCCTACGTAGGCCTTATTATAGTTCCAGGATTCAGAATTTATGTCCTTTGTTGATTCTGCACAATTTTTACACACTATCATTTCTAATAGCTCTCCAAACTTCTTTCTATTATTTATTTATGAAATCTAGTCACTGCTTCTCTCCTTAACATTTTTTTCCTCTCATTTAAAAATCTTTTTTCTTCATGTGTTGCTCTATAGTCCATTTCACTAACACATTCTTCAGTTGTATTCTGTTACGTTCATTAATGCTACATTGAGGATTATTCCAAATTTTAATAATCACATTTTATATTGTTTGACATTGGATTTATTTTGTTGTCCCAACTGATCATTGCTTTTTGAGGTTTGAATTTTTTATTGTTAAGCTTTAACAAATATTTAATATCTGCTCATTTTAATATTACAATTTTTATTTTAGTATAAATATGCTTTGTTTGATTCTGCCATCTCCTATCCAGAGTAATTTATATTCTCATCTAACTTAAAATTTTCAACTATAACTTCTTTTTTCACCGGGCTTATTTCAGATTTTAGAGATGGGAATTATACAAGCCTTGGGTTTGAGAGAATGTCTCCAGGTAGAATTCGTTTTTGGTTCTGCTAAATAAGCATAGGTAAAATCAACCCAGAATTACTTTAAAATAAATTCTATTCTTGTTTTTTTTTCAAACATCAAGATAGTAGAAATTCCAGTCCCAAACTTTCATGAGCTTCTTTCTGTGGTTTTTACTTCAACATAAATTTTTATTGCATCAACTTTGTAACTAGGCTAAAAAAAGGTATCTGTTGTCTCTTCTTTTTGGGAAGCATTTCCCCCATTTCCATTCTCATTAATTTTAAAGCCTTTCAAAGGTCTAGTTTTGTAAAGTAGGTAACCCTCTAGCACCAAACTGAATAAACTAAGGACCTTGTCTTATTATTGCAGTGGAATAGGCATTCTGCAGACATACCCAAGACGGATTTGCGTCCAGTCAAACTAAACTCTTTTGTTTCCTCCCCTCTTTTTGGACACTGAGGAATTCTCTCTAACTTTCAAAATAATTATGCATTAATCACTTATATTTACCATACTCGTGCACTTATTTATCCAGCATTTTAAAGTGTTTGGTATGGATTTTGCCAGTAAATCTACCCTTGCCATTTATTTTTCCAAAAAATTTAATGCTATTTATTTTTCCAAATGCAAATACTTTGGTGCTGCATTCTGTGAAACTCAGCTATTTTTGCTGTAGGATTTTCCTAAAAATTCAACATCCTCACAGAAGAAAATGTCTATACTGAATTGTTCAGAGGCATGTTTCACTTGTAAGTTAAATTTAAATCACTATAATTTGTAATGGGAGGAAAAGCCATGCTCATTTACTCCCTTGGCAGTTGGGTCTCTCTTTTATGCACATAACAACCAAAATGTTCTTCAAACACTTCTTGCAATCTCTTGTTGAGTCAATGCATGGGGTCTCCTCATACTTCATGAAAGAATTCCCTTTGAAGTCAAATTGTACTCTAAGCGGTATGGAGAAAATCCTGTTAATGGTAGACCCAAGAGCCATACAAACTCTTTGTGTTTGGAAAAGCAGCTACTTAACTAATGTTCTATTCAAACAGAATGTGTTCTTTCCTAAGATAGTTATTTGCACATCCTTAAATCCTCTTCAAAGATCCTTATTAAACCTTCCTGAGAACTTAGTTTAATTGGTTTACTTATTTTTTTTATCAATTGCTCAATTAACTCCTTAAGAGTGATACAATAGGGTAAAGAGGTCTAGCTTTAACAGAAACTTGCCCAGGTAGCTTTTACACACTTCACATAGTATCTTGACACATGGCATGCAGCCAGAAATTCACTGTTACCAAATATGGCAATTTAAAAACAATTCAACTAAACATTGACAAATACTGGAATAATATTCAGCAAAATATGATAAAGCATGCATCTTATGCCACATGTTCTGAGAGCTCTTTGAATTTCTCTGGTATCCAATTCACTCATTCTTTGCTCAATATGTGGTCCAGGGTTCCGGGTAAGAGTTTTGTGCAAAGACACACAAAGACTCGTTAAAACTGGCTGGTAAATTTGGCCTCACTAATGCCACATTCTATTCCAATACCTTCCAAAACGTGGATCATGAATAGTACATCAATATATTATAGTGGGCTTATAAATTCACACATGTAGCAAAATAACAAAAGAAATAGTTTTGTATTTCCATACACTGATAATTTTCAAAGACATTGGTTTTTGAAATAGATCGTAAAATGTGTTTATGTGAAAGCATTTTTATATTGATGTTATTTTGTATCTTTTTATATTTTCTCGGTCACTGGGTACTAGAGGTACAGTTATCAACCAGCCCAGGTCGCAGCCTTGAAACACTGAGTACCCTTCTCTACATGCCAACGGCCCTAGGCTAATCATCACGCAACGGCCAGCCCCATAGCCGGCCGCCTTTGTCACCGCACACCCACTGGTAACTGGGCAGCTGGGACCCGTCAGCTGTTAATAAGCTCCTCTGCAGGTTAGAACATTTCCTTGACTGTGGCCTTCTCAGGAAGCACTGATTCTGTTTGTTCACTAGCAACTGCAGTCTATGCAACTGATTTTTAGAGGGTTCTTGGCTCAAGCGGAACTACCTAAAAGCTGACAGACTGATGCTGAAGTCTCAAGAATTTTAGAACTTTCGAACTCCTTGAAGTCGATCCTTTTTTTGAACACACTGGCGTATGCATGCATTCACTCATCTGCTCATTAACCATACTTTTGTCGAGCTCCTGTTGTGCACTGGTGCTACGCTTTCTAAGGACTGGCAATTTTATTGGAGAGAGATTATGAAAATTATAGAAATTTAACAACATAATGTTGTTATACAAGTGGCTTAGGCTATGAGTGTTGGTGGAGTCATTTGGATAGGGATGATAGTTAGGAGGAAGGAGAAAAAAGGAAAAGATTGTGGGATTAAAGGTCTCCAAAAGTTGTGCATGATCTAACATATAACTTGGAGGTGAAGGCAAGTGAAATGCTGAAATGTTGATGAGCATCCTAGTTTGAGGAAAGCTGGTGGTTTAAAAAAAAAAGCAAGCAAGAAAGGCCCAAAGAGATGCTATGCTGATTGAGTAGAATGCATGCTTCTGGAAACAAGGTTGGTTAACACTGAAAAGTGGGAGGCAGATGGTGGAGAAGACCTTGAATGCCTGACCGAGAATTCTGAACCCTCTGTTACACAATGGTGAGATCTGCAGTTTCTGAAGCATGATCATGACCTTTGTTAAACACATACAGTATGTTTGCAACGCGCCTGGCATTGTTTACAATATGTTGTGAATAATAACTACTTTACGCTCATTCACAACACATTTCTAAGGAAGGTGATTTTACTCTGCAAGTGTATTTAGAGAGCTAAGCAACTGAGAAGATCATCTGGCCAAGGTCACAACTAGGAAGCCACAGGGCTGGGACTCAAAGGTAGGAAATCTGTTTCCAGAGTCTGTATTTTTACATGTGACACTCTTGAGTGGATGGGCAAAGTCAATTTTTTAGGAAAAATCAATCAGAGCAACACACAGATGTGTTTAAAGAACTCTAAAGACAGAAAGAAATTCAACTAGGAAATTTTTTAGCAGAACGAGTATGAGGTAATGTTATTTGTAGCAGAATGGTACCCTAAGAAATGAATGGGTGGGATAGACTCAAGAGTCCTCAGGAAAGAAAAACTGAAAACTGAATGTAATGACCACATAAATCAAACCATATCATTTCTCACAGAATCTATGCATGCCAAATATATACTAGAGGTCAATAATCCTGTATTTTAAATGTTTGATGAAATCTGTCCTTTTAAAACACAAACTCACAAGTAGTTTTAGTATAATTTCTCCTAATTAGGACATTATGATTTTTTGCTGATGAGCAATAGCCGAGTGTTCAATGTGAAAAGATTAACCATGTTGGCGAAGTTATACTTTACATGGTGTTAACTTTTTGTTTGTGTAACTTTGCATCTTCCTGATTCCTTGCAGATGAAACTGTGTCTTTGTGAATTGTCTGTAAGATTTCTGAGATATAAATTCCAGGTTATTTTGAAGTTATGACTGTTTGTATCATTCGCCCACTCAAGACATCACACATTCTCCCAGCCACCCCCTACACTTGGAACAGGCACTCAATTAATATATGCCAGGCAGACCACCTTGCTCTTCTCCTTCAAAAACTCCTCAAAAACCATCTGCTCCGGGAGGCGTTCCAGCTACAATAACCACCTACTACTTTCAGTTGCCTATAATATCTACATCCACTTTCCTGAGCCTTGCTAACATATTTTACCATTAAAAAATCCATAAGACAAGATATTTTCTAAATATCTCCTAGTGGAATTTAACCTCGACTCAAACATCCACATTCCCTTAATGTGGCAGCATATCCTTGCAATCCTTACTTTCATGACAGATTACGGAAATATCAACTTCAAAAAGAGTAAGAGGATTGACATTTAATTTGCGTGTGACTCTTAGATCAAAACGTTTAGCCAAACCAGTTAGTTATTCTGATTTGGGGTTCTTGCCAAACTCTCATGGGAGAATGTTCAGTGAAACTACCTAATTGGATACTTTATGAACGTGCTATACTATGTAAAGTAAACAATGTAGTAAATTGCTTTCAAATTAGTGGACTTGTGATTTTTAAAGTTCACTCTAGAATACTTTCTATGGCACAGCCACTAATTCTCATCTTCTGGGATTGTTGATAAGCTGTTCTATGGAGTAAAAAAATTAATATGACAAAGAACACATTGTATCATTATGCAAAGGAGATGTAACAGAGAATATTTCTTTTTATTTTCGAGATGCGAAACCCATGCATTGTCATGCTGGTTAACACCAAACTCCTGAGTGCCTCTGACTCCCCTACTAATTTTGCAACATGCGTATCTTCTTCAGGTTGGATTAATCCAGGCAATACACTGGAGATATGCATTTTTGACTCTTGCAAAAGTCAGACCTCACTGAAAGATAAAGAGCCTTTCTTTGTATTTCCACAGCAGGGATTTGCACATCAGGTGACGGGCTACCAGAAGAATTAATACACTGAAGCTACAGGAGGAGGACAGACAATGGGGGCTTTTTTGCCAAAATAGAAGGGCAAAGCCTTGCTGTGGGTGGGTGGCACCATGAGAGTCAAAATGTTGCAAACAGAGAGACGAGAGATTAGATGTTAAATGCTGGTCCCTTTATTCTTCAGGCCAACCCCTCAGAGTGGAAAAGAAAAATATCCACGTGGGGCCAGGCAATCAAAGCTGCCAGGAGTGGCCTTGGGATACCCTATCTGTGACTGGGAATAACAATGGGGTTTTCCTAACTCTGTGCTTTATGTGGCACAGGGGCAGTGAAATAGCAATGACTGCAGAGAGTGTTCAAGTCAAACAGGTCTGCAAAAAGGTTTTACAGGGCCACATAGACATTACTAACATGAAAAAAGAATTTTAAAATTATGAGACTGTGTTTCTAAAATGTGGACTCGAAAGTGCCAAGAGGATGAAATTGGAGGGGGCATTAATTTAGGAAAAGTAGTTGGTGAGTGTGGGATGTTGAGAATGAATGAGAAGGATGTTACCGGTCACATGACCGCCTGCCCAAATAGTGGGCACCTGTGGAAGATGCCCAGTGACCGCCTGACTCCTGCTACACTGGAGCAGAGAGAGACAGAGGCTTCCCCTATGCTAACAGGAAATGTAAGGTGCCGTTTGTCCCCAGAATCGTTCTGGGAAGGGGAAAAGAAGGGACAGAGCCAGTGAGTGGAAAAACAGAGCAGGAAAAACTGGGTAATTAGTTGCATGAAAGAGAAAAAGTTTCGATTCAGAAAGTGAAGTATTTTAATTGATAAAACCAGGTGCTTATTAGATCAGTGAGAATGGTGAATCAAGAACAAGATGAGACCAAGTAGAGAGACTAAAGAAAGGTGCTCTTTTGTAGTTTCTGTTAACGTGGTTATTGCCAAGACTAGTAACTTTTATATAATAATGTAAAATTAACTTAGCTACCCTCATCATTAATTCTATCCTGCAAACTTTTAGATACAAACCAAAAAAGATCATGAAAACTGTCATTAAAAATAACAAAATAAATCGAAAATTTATATTATTTAAAGTGTATTGAATGCCCTACTGTGTGTTAGGCACTTGATAATCAATGAGGATATAGAGATGAATAAAGCAAGATTCTTATCTTTAAAATTTTAACATAATACTCTAACAATACTCTTAAGGTGAAAGCTTTCAAGACAATTTCTACTTCATTTGTTGAATGTTTTTTGCAGTCAATGAACAAGTTTGTTTTGAAATTTTATTTGGATTTATTTGGAAAGGTACACCTGTTTTTTGACTGTTTAGAAAATATTAATTATCACCATCAATATGCTTGCAATAATTCCTGCCAAAAAGAAAAGAGCATGCATGGCATACATCTCTGGATGCTTACACTATGCAAGATCAAATAAAATAATGCACATGAAAGTGAATTTTGAACTGAAAGTCTGTATGCCTATCCAGAAGAATAATTATTTAAACAATAATGCAGGTCACAAATCTTCTTAGAGCCCAAACACACCAGGTAATTACCTAGGATCTGTTAACAACTTTATTCTCATACGGACCATATGGGCTCCAATTATTCAAGTGTGTATTTAAAAACAAACTGGTTTGAAATTTAAAATACCTGTGACCCTAGAATTTTACACTTTGTCTTCTGGTAAGAAACACTCATGTCTCATTTAATTTATTAAGGTCCCAAAGAAATATTTATATGGCATTTTACATTTGGATAATTATTGTTTGCAAAACATTTTATAATACAAGTTCTTGCCTGACCTTCTCAGGTATGTTTCCATTGTCTGAACAGAGATATCTACATGAAGGTAAATTTAAATCAGAGCCCTAGAGTACAAAATAAAGGATTAACTATGACTGAATTCACACTATGCAATGAAAATCATCAACAATATATTAAATGAAACAGCTAATATGAGGAGGGACTGAAAAAACCCGGAATTTATTTATAAATATCTGTGTATAAATATTTATTAAAAATTGTGTATTTATTCTTACATATTTAAACTTCAGTCACCTTCAAACTACTCTCCACTGATTGCATTGATGCGATACACCTATCAAGACATTTTTGCCACTGCTCAAAACAGGCTTTGAACTCATCAAATTTGATGCCTTTTAGTGCTTCTGCCATTTTTTGTTTCAACTCTTCCACATGGCAAAACATTTCCCTTTGAGGGCTTTGTTCACTCAGGGGAACAAATTACATCACCTGGGGGTAGGACCAAGTGAATAGGTGGGGTGGGGCAGAGGGGTAAATTGCCCACCATGCAGTGGTTAAATGTGTTGAAAGAGTCTTCAGAAAAGTTCACGGAAGCCAAATGCAGACTTACACAGCAACACCAGCTGGTACACTGAGATAGATGGGCTCCGAGAACACTCATCTACCCAGGCAAGCCTGTACTACAGAGGGCCCGCTGTCCAAAAAATAATTCCAGGGTTTTTTGGGTCCCCCTCATATGCCCATGTGAATGGAAACAGAAGTAGCAATGCCTTACACGTACAGGGACCACTACATGCCAGTCCATTTTCTTTGAGTTTGACCTGCATCAACTCATATACCAAATTTTGCTGTGTATAATGCACATTTTTTGCCCAATTTTTTGAGGGAAAAATAAGGATGTGCATTATACGTGGGTAGTACCTGAAACAACTTGTGTCTGTTCTTGTGTTTTTTAATTATTTGTTACATAACATTTCTTACACCGAAATATGTTCTAAAATAAATACTAAAATGCCTTTATAATACAAAAAATGAATACCTATATACAATTAATTAATTAATTATTTCCTGAAAGTTTATGCCCAAAACATGAGAGTGCATGTATTATACACAGTGAAACATGGTGCTCCTCTTTACACTCTAGGGTGGGAACTATCACTGTGCTTTTATACAGAAGAGAAAACTCAGGAACAAAGGGGACTAATCCACCGACACTTACAGTCAGTCACCTAGTTGGTAAGCAAAAGAGCCTGGACTTGCATTTAAGCATAAGGTTCCAGAATGAGTGCTTGTCAGCCCTACAGCCAGTTCAGAGATCAAACATGTCTTGCCCTCCCTACCAAACAAGTACCGGAAGCCGACATAGACATAGGACAGTCTGTTCAAAAGTGTCCACATTGTCTTAGTTCACTATTTGTGTTGTGCATCTGGATTTAAACTGGAATATATTACACTTTGCAGGGAATACCAGTTGCTCTGCGATGACTCAAAGCTCACACACCACGTAAGATTAGGAGTTTATTTAAATTTCTCATCCACTGTATATCTCCATTGCATCTCTTGCATAGGACCTTATCTTTCACAACTTGGGGTCCCCACTCTTTTTATATGCTCTGAGAGCTACCCACACTTTTTTGAACATTTTTTTCTCATCATTCTAGTTTTACAACTCTTGTGATGGAGGAGGGTAAACTTCTTCTGTAAGGGCCACATAGTAAATATTTTAGGCAAAATGGATCTCATGGCTTGGCTCACATATCAGCTCTGCCCTCGTGGTTCAAACAGAGGAGTAGGCAGCAGGAAAAATACTGAGCTTGGCTGTGTTCCAATCAAACTTTTTTTTTTTTAAACAGAACAAGCAAAGGACTGGAATTGGCACATGTGCCATAGTTTTCCAAACCCTGACCTATCTTGTTATGCAACTGTGGAAAGCATTTATATCTTTCTCTGCCTTTTGGGAGGGAAGTATAATGTCAAAATGCTCTCCCACTTAAAGAAACCACTCAATTCTATGACATCCCTGTTAGTCCCTATCAAACCTGTACTTTTTTCTTGACCATAATGTTGACTGGAAAACCATTCTGAACATTAGCTACATTATGTGCATCATTCAGTTTAACTTAACCTAATAACAATCCTAAGAATCAGGAATTGCTAGTCTGCTGTCACAGTTGATGAAAGGAAGTATGCTAAATTTTGAATAATTTACCTAAGTTTTCAGAGCTGGTGAACAGCAGAAGCTGAGTTAGGATTCCATCAGAGAAAAGATGGTTCATGAACTTCGTGTGATGTCATGGCATTGCTCCTGCCCAAATCATCTACACAGCCCAGTATCAGGTTCGGACTTCCAAATAATCAATGCGTGTTTAACACAAATTCTGCTTAGAATTCTTGATATTCCTTAACAAGGACGAGGAAAACCTCCTTGCATCATTTGAATAGTGAACTTAAAAAATAACTTCAATATGAGTTTTACTACTTGTTTATGTGCTAGAGAGCTTGGAACATTCAGAAAGAAATTAAAATGCATTTTACTGGTATGGAACTATGAACATTTGTCAAAATTGCTTTGTACAAAATGCCTTAGGTTTTCACAGCCGTATAAAAGCTACCTCAAAGAAATAAGTGCAGAATGAATAAAAGCTGCTATGAAATTTTTGCATATTATCTTTTTTTACATTTTACCCTGTGAAGGTCCTGCAATTACTTCAGTTACATCATAACTTGTGTTTACCATGTGCAAAGAAAGGACATGACATTGCCAGTGCCTTTAATGGTCTTCAGTAAGGTTTTCTGATTACTACGTTTCTCCAGAGATTACCTTTCCACAGGAACTCATTTTATATGTTTTCTAACTAAAACCCCAACTTTCATGCTGTGCACTCAAAGCTACACCAACATTCTTGACTCTATTAAAAGTAATTGAGCCAGAACATGAAGGTATTTTGAATGAATGTGCACTGAACATTCTCCAGCTTGGGTGCAGGAAATAGATTCAGGGAAGTTTTTAATACTCTGCAAACTGTAAGAAGAGGAAATTAACTTTGGTTATTTAAAGCTAGAGAAGATTGGGCTTTAGAACTTCAGGACAATGTGCTATCATCAAGTCCAAGACAGTGAAAGTCTTAGAAAAAAAACCCTCTTCGTTTTGGTTTAATAAATTGTGTTTCCACTGTTGATAATTCAAATATTACATAGTACTTGGTCACTTATGATGTGATATCTAGTTAATTTTATGTAATATCCTAAAACTGAAATGTAATCACTTGTATCTAACAATAATTTGAGCTTTCAACAACATTAGAAATTGAGGTTATTAACATATTGTACATGTACAAAATGATTCTATGTGACTTTTCAGAGATTAAATTGTACTCTGCGTGGACAAAGGAAGAAATTAAATCAGGATATGAATGAGTGCTATTTAATTAGGTAGATGTCCTACAAAGCGTAATACCATTGCCTTACCTGAAAAGTTAATCAATTCTTCTACTATTTTTCCAACTGTTAACCTTCCAAAGAATCATGCTAGCTTAAAATTAACACTATATATTAGTATTTACCTAAAAATTCACAGAGAAAAAATATTTTACAACTTTTAATTGTTTCAAGTTTATATAAAGGATTAAATATATTTTAGGTACCTATATAAGTGACACGATTATTTTATTCTAATCTGAAACCTAATTATCACCTTCTTATCAGGGACAAGGAAGAGCTTTAGAGGTAAATTAATGTACCCCATCCGTGGGACAGTTTGTCACTTTATTAAACAATCATCTTGGCAAATAAGATTATTAAAAGCTTCATAGAATGAAGAAAAGAAATGGGACTCACTCACGCTGCTACATTAAGATGGACTTCCCAGTGGTCTCTGAGCAGTTTACTACACTTTCACCATGTTGGATCATAAAGTAGAAATGACAGCATGAACTTCTCTTTAAAACATATGAAGCGAATACGTTTCATATCATCTTTTAAATGGAAACAGATTTCAGACACTACACAGGTATGTCATAGATTTCATTGTACACAGCTTCAGAAAGTATGCTGTGTGCTTTAATAACAAGAAATTATGGTATACCAGTATAAGGGGTATGTAAAAGAGCTTGCATTATCAAAACTAAGTAATTGTCTAAAATATACAGTTGTCAATAATTTCCATACATTGAAGAGCTTGAATGTGCTTTAAAATAAATGTTTTCCTTATTTGCTTGTCTATATAGAAAATGTAAAAAATTTAAAAATGTAAACTGTGAGGTTCATTTAAATGTTTTTATAAGAAATATAGTATTACTTGTATATAATTTTTTTTGCAAGATCATTAAATGGCTCTAAAACCAAAGAGGTATGTGGGAAAAATCTCATAAATAAAATAATCTCTTATATTGAACTGAAGTAATGCTACTATTCCTAGAGGTAATTATCCAAGAATTTTTTTAAAGATTTTTAAAATTTATCTTTAGAGGGGAAGGGAAGGAGAGAGGGAGAGAAATATCAATGTATGGTTGCCTCTCAGGGGTCCCCTGCTGGGAACTGGCCTGCAACCCAGGCATGGGAACTGGCCTGCAACCCAGGCCCTGACTGGGAATCAAACCATGATCCTTTGGTTTGCAGGCCCGCACTCAATCCACTGAGCTACACCAGCCAGGGAGAATTTTTTTTAAAAAAATAAGAATTTCTTTTTAAAATGTGCTCAGTTCCAATTAAAAACTGTTTAAGAAAATTTGGCATGTATTTAGCTAGTAATGGTGTAATTAAGAAAGAGTATCAACACTTAGTTTGATGTCCTTTGCACATCACATTAAAACTAGTCTTGTTCATCAAATATAATCAATTTAGTCATCAGGACTAACATACACAGGTAGCCTTTAACCTTCTTCCGTAGATTGATTAGATTTGGGCATTTTATAATAGATTCTCAAGTCTTCTGGGTGGCATTCAAATATAACTCAAATTATACTTCACTAAAGGAGATACATGCTTCCACAAGAGAAGGACTACAGGTAAAAATATCAAAGTTCTGGTATTAAGACAACATTCAGCAAAAATATTACTTTGCCAGCGTGCTTAAAAAGAAAGGACTCTTGTTTTTGTGATCACAGGGATTTCCGCAATGACTGAGTGCATGTGAGCCAGCGCCCTCTGCTGGAAAAATTCTTTTACTTTAAAGTACTGTACTGAGAATCTTTTCCGTCTTTGCTTAGATACCCCCTACAGCTCCTTTCTTTCTTTATATAAAAGATGGGATTTTAAACTGAATGTTTGGCATTCTAACAGTGATTTTTGTAATAGTCACAATAAAGTTATACTCTTCTTTATTTTTTAAATATTTTATTTATCTTTAGAGGGGAAGGGAAGGTGAGGAGAGAAACATCAATCTACGGTTGCCTCCTGTGTGCCCCTCGCTGGGAACTGGCCCACAACCCAGGCATGTGCCCTGACTGGGAATCGAACTGCGATCGTGTGGTTCACAGGCCCATGCTCAATCCACTGAGCTATACCAGCCAGGGCTAAAGTTATACTCTTAAGTTGCTTATCTTAAAAACTAAAATAAAACAATTTAAGAATTCATGTCTAAATAATAAATGCTTCTGATAAAGTAATGTAAATAAAAACCAAAACAATTTAAATAAATGCCTGACAAAACTAGTAATTAGTAATAATATACTTACATATTAGTATAATTACAAAAATATCATTCATCACTGATTTTATGCCTGTCTCTTCAAAAATCATAACTACAATTTACTATGTCAAGTACAGCTCAAATTACCCTAACCCAGTCAAATGATTCAGTTATCACTACTCTAGATTTTCCAACGCTCCAGGTTAAGGATGGTGAAGCAAGATTGACTCCTTTATTGTGATGGTTTCTCATCTCCATCCCAAACATCCCACCTAATTCCAGGCCAGTAAATGATCTATTGCCTGTGAAATTGGCATGGATATCCCACCAATACCTCACATTCAATAAACGCAGAACCAAATTAATACTCTTCACCCCACACACCACCTCTTGGTTAGTATGGCTACCATTCTGCCTTTATTCACACGTTTACTCCCCACTTCCTTCCCACCCATATCCATACCCATATCCATGAACACGTTGGGTAACAGTAAAGGTTTTTTTCTTCTGAAAATTCATTTCCTGAGTCCTATGTCCTGTTTAAAGCCCTATGATGGTTTCATATGACCTATAGGATAAAGTCCAAGATTCCAAGGGGACTACCAAGTTTTTTGTGATCTGAGTAGAATGAACAGATCCCCTTCAATGTCCTGTTTCTAATGTTTCAACTACCTACCTACCTACCTGGAACTATTTACCCTCCCCATCACACACCGAAATGCTTTATGTTACTGTGCCTCAACACATGCTATTTCTTCTTTCACTGCATAGTCCCACTCGCAAAGCACCTATTTGTACTGTAGAACCATACTTGAATACTATGGTTTCTAGAAAGCCTCCGTAGCACCACTATAATACCACAACCACAGAAAATTTGTGTCTCATTTTTATTCCTAATTATGGGCCTTTGATTTCTGCATTCATCTCATAACACTATATGTCTATATGTGTCTTTCCCCAAATAAGCTGTACACTCTAAGAGCCTGGAATGGTATCAAATCCACCTTCTACTCTTAACAACCAAATAAAAAAATATTTGGTTAGTAAATGGGTATGAAATTAATTTTATCTTGACAGAATGGTTAGTATCTTGCTAAACATGTCAGTTAGGGCAAGTTATTTGTAATTATAATTCAGTTTTAGGAAATATATAAAGTGGGAATAATGATAGTAACCTCTCCTAGCATAGCGTATGGGTTATAAAAAACAGTCCAAGAAAATCATCTGGTTGAGTGCCTGGCATAGTCCAGCCTTTATGAAATCCTAGTGATGACATTAGTTATGGTGCTAGGTAGGAAGATTCACCATGCAAACCAGATGGCTACTAACTTGTGCAATTACTGTACATGGTAACCTTTCTAATAAAGAATGACACAGTTAACAGGGATAAAGAAAGCAACAGAAACTTTTCATTAGACTTTGCATTCTTTCTTTCATGTAATATAGTAAGTTTCAGTTAGTTCGACACATTTAAATATGACATATCATTAGGTAGACATGAAACAGGCTAAAATATCTATTTTAAAATGTAAAAAAAATGCCAGTAACATTTAGCTAATTGAGTATGAATAAAAATCATTTTATATTCACAAACTTACAGATTACATGCATTACACTGCATGAATGTTTTGATAATACCATAGAAAGTATTATCAAAATTCTAAATAACCTTTCTAATAGAATATGCTTTAAAAATTAGAAAAAAATGAAATAAGGAAAAATGATAGATAAGAATAAATATATAAAAATACATGTAAAGACCTGAATATGTCTATGTGCAAAAATAAAACAAATTATGTCATAGCAATGATTAATAAACTTATTAGTAAATTAGAAGGGTGGCATAAATAGCATGTGCCCTGCTTAGAGATAAATGAACATGTACAGATTTAAACTTACAAAGCAGATAAATGTGGCATTGACTGATTATGCTAACGAGCTTTATTACATACCATGTTTTTCATATAGTGCCTGTAAGTATTTTTTAGATCATTAAACACTCACAATAGAACATGAGGGCCATAGAAATTTAGATGTAAGCAACTTCCGAAAGCTGAGAAAATGAGTTAAGGAAACTAAAGTCTATGAAAAGTCCAACTCACTCTCACAATATACCAGGATTTTCACAGACACTGTTGATTGAACCCTATTGTGCATTTTCCCCGGTTCCGCTGTGTACTAGGAGCTCCCAGGTGGACCGAGAGCCTCAGCAGGAGAGCGCGTTTTCCTGGGCTTCTGTCTTTCAGGGTGGTGGCCCCACTAAGCCGTACTGAGCAGAAGCAAGAACTGTAGCTTTCAGTGGAGGAACTTGGTGATGATGCCCTGAGCAGTGGCCATGGATATAAGAACACCCTTGGGGGGGATGACTTCTCCCCTCAACTCAGACGAAAATAGACACTTCCTCCTGGCAAGGCTTTGCATTCAATTTTGCACTTAACTGCACTGATAGCATTCACCACATTTTATTCTGGTTTGTCTTTCCCACTGACCTGCAAGCTTTTCAAGGGCAGGGAAGATATTTAATTATTAACCTTACTTATTTTCCAAGCACTTTCATATTATAGACCTGTAATAAATATTTCTTGTGGCACACATTAAAAATAATGGTAAAGAAATATGATATCATGGTAAAGGTGTTTGTGTTAGCCTTGAGGTCATCTTTTTTTTTTCCAAAATTTATTCCTAATCACTTGGTTTTCATAATGAAAAAATATACATGTGTAAATATTAAATTCTTTACTGAGTAAATGACATGTGAGTAGTCTTATAATATGAGAACATTAGGCTATAAAGTGAGGAGTGATTAATTTTCTTTGAGTCAATAGTTACCTAGGATTATATATATTTGATGTATATACATAAAATATTTCAGTTACAGGGTAAATTTCCTATTTGATGATAAGTTATAAAGCCCTTTAAATACTTATACTCAGTTTTCCTATCAGCATTTAGGAAGATTTACAGAAAAGAGAAAAGCAGAAAATTGTTTAAAACTTTCAAAGACATGTAACACAGCAAGTCAAGTAAATACTAAAATAAAATATGGAGGCTCATGAATTAAAATAAATTATGGAGACTCATACACCATAAAGCAAAATCAGTGTTGACCAAAGATTTCTTTTTCTGTTTTGGGCCAAAGGAGAGTGGGGTGAGAAGAGAGGAGGTCAGAGGGAAACTGAAATTCAGAGAATCCACATTTACCTGATTGTCTGAAGACACGGGTATACTAGGCCTTATCTAATATCTCTTATAGATCAAAATTGTTCTAACATAGTTTGTAACTCCTTTTAACATTCATTTTCGGTGAGTGCAAAAGTATCTTTAAAAACCAGCTTAGGATTCAGAGAGCCATTTGTACACCAATATTCACAGCAGCGCAATGCACCACAGCCAAAAGGTTAAAACAACCCAAGTGTCCATTAGTGGCTGAATGAATAAACCAGAGGTGGCAGATACATACCATGGAATCCTGAATGTATAGACCACATTTGAAGGGAGGGAGTCTCTGACACGTGCTACCATATGGACTAACCCAGAAAACCTATGTTAAGTGAAAGAAACCAGTCACTAAAGGACAACTATTGTATGGTTCCACTTTCATGAAGTACACCGAGTAGTCAGATCCCACAGAAATGGAAAGTAGTAGCACGGTCATTGCCAGGGGCTGGAGGAGAGGAGGGGAGACAGAGAAGATTCTATGTGATGGGTATGGAGATTTGGTTTGGGAAGGAGAAATGTTCTGGAAATGGATGGTGAAAGTGGTTTGCACAACCATGTGAATGTAACTAATGCCGTGAAGTGTGCACGTAAAAATAAAGCAGCACACTGTTTTCTTAAGTACAGTTTACCACAATAAAAAAAACAGCTGGTAATAAAAGCATCAATCAATTTTTGAAAAAAAAAACTTTTTCAAACAAAATAAACATCTGGCTTCATACCTATGACTTTAATAAAAGCCACGTAAATGTGTTCGTATGAACAAAAATATACTTTATTCACCATAAAGAAGTTTTAAAATGTTAGGGGTTGTATGTAATAAAGACTCTGTTAAAAATAAAGCTGAAAAAATGTAGAAGTCTGAAAAAATCATAATCATATTTAAAAAATAAAATTAAGAAATAATACCACTAAGAAAAATATTGAAAGTAGCATCAGTAAGACCTTTATTTTTAATGTTTACATGGCATAGTGCAATTGTTACTTTGTTGTTCATTCCTGTGCCCCACCAATTCCAACACAAATTTCTTGACTAAGCACTTAACTCTTCATTGACAAACTCCCTCGAGGTGACATAAAAACTACAAAAACCTTATGGTTTTATTCACATGAGGAATCATAAAAAGTAAAACAACCAAGCAAAACAATAAAAACAACCTCATAGAAACAGAAACCAACAGGAAGGTTGCCGGAGGGGAAGAGAGTGAGGGGCTGGGAGTAAAAGATGAAGGGGAATATAGTCAATAATATGGTGACGAGTTAATGGGGGGACTGATGATTACTGGAATCTGTGGAGTGAGCACAGTGTAAAATATAACAGTGTCGAATCACCATACTGTACACCTGAAACTAATCTAATATAATATCATACACTAACTATACTGAAATTTTAAAAATTAAAAGATTATGGTTACAAATATACATATTTAAATACATTGTTTTAAATCATTTTAGATCCCTTGATTGACTGTTAATATCAGAATCATGATTATAACGTAAATCTCCATCCTGAGACCTTCAGGCCTCTACTTTTGATACTCACAAGCCCAAATTATAAAATTTTCTAATCTACTCTCAAACTTTTGTCTCTAAAACCAATTTCAAGCCTCTGGTAATTCAGGAACTGAGAATTTTGATCTCTTTCTTCCTGCATGGAAGTACCTAGTTTGGAAAGGAGAAGGGCTAGATAGTTAAAATACATCAAGGAATTTACAAACCAATCAAGCAATATTTCAAATTAGTAGTCCTCTAAAATTTTTCCACAAGGCAGTACAGGGTGATTTGGGAGCTTAACCCAGCTGGGTGGAACAGGGAAGCCTATCCTCGGGATGGCAGTCTAATGAACGGCAACAGCCAATCGAAGAGGGAGGAAAGGGCAAAAACGACAGAGGGCAAAGAAAAAATGTCCGAGTCGTGCCTGGAGCGAGATCAGGGAGGGCCTCAAAAATTATTAAGGATTTGAGAAACTAATGGGTTTGATAAAGGGAGGTAAATTGGCATTTTAAAAAGACCACTACCAAAGAACTTTCAAGAGATTAGAGAAGAAAGTGTCAACTGGGGAAAAAGCATGTCTTAGAAAACTGAGAACTGCTAACAATGATGGCTGGATTACGCTGCCAGTGGAAATCAGGCTCTTTGATGAGATCATGAAAAGAGCATTTTACAGACTCATACGGCAGGTGTGGAGCTATCATAAGTCGATTTGGGTGAAGATCTGACTGAGTTTCCAATATCCCATCTCTGCCTGTGCTGCCATGGAAAAAGTTCAGCTGTGTCCTCAGCAGGGACAAGACAAAGGACAGTGTCCAGAGTTTCCCCTTCATATTAAAGCTTAGTACTTTGAAGCCCACGCGATGGGCTGTGGGCCCTGGCGGGCTGCTGGACCCAATGGTGGCCGGCTCCCACACAAACAAAGAGGTGTGTGTTGGTAACCCAGCAAGAAAGAGCTCTTCTTTGATCACCTGGGGTTATAACCAGAAGCTTTTCCAAAATAACCAATCAAATCCCCAAGATTTGTGAGCTTTTAACAGTTCCACACCCCCTACTTTAGATTGGCAGGCCTCTATGGCCAACCATTCCCCTCGACCCCCCACCAATCCTGTACTGGAGGGCAGGCAGTGCTCCTGGAGAGATTTCCTGTACTTTTAGGATTAGGTCTCCTCCGCTGCAGTCCCCTGGAGTGTGTGAGTGAGTCTGTAAATCCTACAGCTTCCTGGCGGGGCAGGCAGGCTTATGCTCCCCAATTTATTGAAGTAGTCAACGTCTAATTCCCTTTGTTCTCTTTGTTAATATCTAGCTGACTACTTATGGCAACACACAGCAGACGAAGCAACAAATAAGACTCAAAATTTGGAATAAGCAGTTAAGATGATGTGTTTAGTGGACCAAGACAAATTTAGACAGAGTAACTGACAAATTCAATTTCTGTGAAAGTCAAAAAATATTATATGCAAAATATGTGTGCATATGTTTTCATATACACATTGTATATAATACATATAGTTATATGTAATTTAGTGACTCAGAAATTTGTTGTGACCTTAATGAGAGCTCTTGCACTTACGCAGAAAGAGAATCTAGATTAGACTGATTTCTATAACACAATGAATGACAATGGGAAAGTGTGGAAAATTTATTCACAGAATTGGGTTGTGAAGATCACTTTCTGTAGAGATCAAGCCATATTTTATGTTATTTATATAATCTACCTAAAGAAGGCTATATATAAAACACTACATGCCCTTTGTCACCCTCACCAATTTTCAGTATATTGCAATCACCCTGGTCTAGCATGGTGAATATATGGGTGACTAGTATTGTTCTTAAGGTCAGTGCCAGTGATTGATAATAGCTGGTGTCAGTGAAATGCAACATGCATTAAGACCGCTTTAAAATGACCAGATGTAGAGGAAAATAAAGTAAAAAGAAGGCAACTGGAAATTCTAACACAAGTGATGACTCAAGAATTCAAAGGAAGTATAAATGCCATGGAAAGAGGGGCAGAACATGGAGAGACAAGGAGATATTTTAGAAACACAGTTTGCTACTGAGTACACAAACACTTATGTCTTAAAAGCATGAGCTTTGGTTCTGCTACAATGAATGTTCTGTGGACATTGCCTACCTCTACAAAATGAAAATAGCAATAGTTACAGAGCAGTCTTACTTTGAAGATAAAAACAACAAACATTGTGTGATGGAAAACAACTTAATGACTTGGTAGAGTCATTCCTAAGTAAACAGCAGCCTTTAATATACTTGTAGACTGTGATATTATTCCTATTAAACTCTAAGTTCCTTTAAAACAAGAACATGGTATTTTTCATTGTTGAAACTCCTCCTATTGAAAGGTGGCATCTGTGTCCCCTGCCTTTGAATATGAGCAAGCTTTCGATTGCTTCAATCAATAAAAGCACAGTGAGCATGAAACCATGCTACTTCCAAGGCTAGCTAAGTCAAAAGAAGGCCAAATAGCTTCTCACCATTTTCTTGGAACACTCACTTTTGGAGGATTCAGCTGCCATGTCAGATGACTGGTTACCCCAGGCCACCACACTGTGAGGGAGCCCAGGCCACATGGAGAAACCACGTGTATATGTTTGAGATGGTTAGTTTTATGTGACAGGTTGAGTGGCAACAAGGAGCTCAGATTAAACATCATTTCTGGGTATGTCTTTGAGGGTGTTTTTGAATGAGATGAGCATTTGACTTGGGCTCAGTAAAGATCACCCATTTTGAGGCGAGTCTAGCTGGCATAGTTTCTCTGAAGAACCTTGACAAATAAATACAGGGCTCCAGTTCAGTCCCAACCAACAACCTGCATCCAACACCTGGCCTGAGAGTAGCCCCGCCTCCAGCTCATTCCATCTCTTAGATGTCAGGTCACTTCCAACCACTGAGTCTTCCCAGTTGAAAGGAGGCAAAGACAAGCCATCCCTGCTTTGCTCCATTTGAACTGCTGACCCACAGAAGCTATGCACATAACAAAATGGCTGTTGTATACCACTAAGCTTTCGAGTAGTTTGTTATATAGTGGTAGTATACAGGAGAGACATGCGGGTGTGGAGTGCTGCTATACCAAAACCAAGAAAATATATGACATTTGCTTTGAAAGTGAAGGGTGAGTAGAACCTGTAAGGGACAGGAGGACACTGACAAACCTAAGGAAACTGTTAGGGCAAAGACAATATAGGAACAATATTATTAGAAAGGAGAGGAAATCAAACCCTTATTCTTGTGGTGGCTTAAAGTTTGTAACTGGGATATCTTGGCAAATATTAGCAAATTTTGATGTCTTAAAAGTATTTGCCAAACACAATCTTATAAAGAGTTATAAGGCTGTAGCATCTCTGGTATTTTATTTTATTTTTTATTTTGCTAGAACCTTCAGTGGGAAGTAGACTTCTGAAAAATTAGAATGAAATTCATACAATTCAAGAATTTGTCATTTCTACCTCTCCTCAGATATTTTACCTATCAAAAATATTTGCATCCTATTTTAGGGCTGGCACGTACCAAGATATATGTAGGAGGGTGCAGGTTTCTCAAGTAAAATTCCCAGTGTTGTGAAGACATTGGTCATGGAGAAACACAAAACAATATGCAAACTCAAAAGTATTGCATGTATGATAATATTAGTTTTTGTCTTTAAAGAAAAATATTTGTGAGGGAACCCTTCCTTTGAAAAAGTGAGTCATCCATTTAAGATCAATATTTTAGAATTAATTATGCTCAGAAAATAATGTTCAACACAGGCATATAAGAAAGGCATAAGCAACTATTGTTTGGGTGGAGCAAGAAGCAATGGCAAGTGTCTAATTAATTCCAATTAGCCATACCAGGGGATTACCTTCTAGGTAAAATTACCTTTTAATGAGGTGATTAACCTCTTTGGAAAGAGTTCAAGATAGACTAAATTGATACTTAATATGTCATATAATGTGGAGATATAATGAGGGTTCTCAAAATAGTTCCCAGAGATAATTTCTACCAATAATCAATTGCTTTATTCTAGAAGAACAAAAAACACTTCTGTTATATTATTGATAGTCTGAATTCTAAAGCACTTGGATATTATAAATTAGGTATGCAAACTTTATATCAAATTAACTTACTTCTATGGCACTGACATTATCTATTATAAAAAAATATAACCACTGAAAGCTAACCAACTCCAAATCCTAGCCTATGGATTATGTCTGAACATCAAAAGAAAAAAAATGTTTGTCATTGACACTGATCAATGTCACAGACTCATTCCCCAAAGTCAGCTGTCCATTGTCTAATTAGGTTAGTGGATCCCTCCCGGCCCCCGAGCACAGCTGGTTCTTGTTAAGGAGAGACATCCGCTGCTCAGGGGAGAGGTCCGAACTCAAAGGAAACAGGAGCTTCTGTGACTTTAACACAAAAACACTTGGTAAATTAGGGATGGGATTCCTAGAAACAGTAGTTTTTACTGCTGGCAAAGCTTATCTTTGGTTTTTCCCTTAAAATTAATCATTTATATGAGTGAGTTAAAGTAATAAATTTATGTATAAAGTAAATTATACATATATATTTGCTCTCAGCAGCAAATGAATAAGAAATAATTTACTGTAGTGGTTTAATTTGACAAATGTTTACTGAGAATCTCCATGTTGGTATAGAATCTGTAATAATGAGTAGATGTTTTTTCTTAAACTGCTTTGTTACACTTTGTTACTCTTCCTTATGGGAAAATACTCTACCGTGGATTAGTCAGATGCGATTTTGTGGAAATCTCTGAACTAACTATTGTTACTTCATAAATCTCATTTCTTTATTTGGTTTCCTAGGGAGTGAGCATGTGCGAATGTGTATATATGTTTCCGTGTGTATAAAATCTTTGCATAAAACACATGCAAATTCATGTAAAGCAAAAACACAAATCCTAGGAAGACAAAGGCAAAATCAAGGAGGAAAATAGTATTTACAAGATTTGCATGGAATGATACTAATAAAATGTAAGTATCTTGCAAACAGATACTTAGAAATAAGTGTTTCTTCTCCAGCTAACGCAGAGAATGTATAAGCAACCCTTACTTCAACATCCATGCCGTGGATGTCAAAGGTCACCTTAACCGGGAGCCCTATGAATTATCCTTCACTTTGTATGTTACAACACAGGCTTTTCTATTAACTTATACTTTTCTACAAAACCTATCACTATCTAAGTTTTCTAAATATCCCTCAATTTTCTTCAAATACTTTAGGGTTTCAAAAGACTCACTTCTCATTAGATGCCCATCATACAAAGGGGTTTCCTTATTAAATATCTGTAGAGTAAATAATAGACCAAATCAATAGCAGATAAAGTAGTATTTCATCTAAACTTCAGGAGCTTAATTGAAAGACAAGTAAACCACTCAATAACAAATAATTTAATGAATAAGTTTAGTAAACATCTATTGAGTGTTAATTATGTTCCGTGTACTGTGAAGATACTAAAATCCCAGACACAGCCTCATTCCATGATCTCACAAAGCCTAATGTCAGAAAAATCAAGACTACCTCCACAGAATGAAGATAATTTTAAAGCATAGGAAATTTTCTCAATTAATGCATGCTATTAATTTCTTGGGCAATTTGGAAAGCATGGGTTCTTTTAACATTAGGATTTATTAATATATTGGCATTAAATGATCAGTGTACTATATCAGCTTAGTTTTATTTTGCCTCCACACATTAGAGGGTCTTCTCAGCAAGACCTTCTAACATACCTGATAGCAAAGTACTCTGTCAATTTTGAGTTAAATTCCCTTATTTAAATAACCACACCAATTTCAGTTTTTAGTTTTATACCTCTTCATAAAAAGCAGAAAGCAGTACAAAAGGGAAGCACATACATGCCTCTGAACCGGGGTAGGGGTGGGGAATTAGAAAAAGCACTGTTGTCTCATTCAGGGAATCACAAAAAGGATAGGTTTAAATAACTGGTGTAGAGTTACGTTAATAGTGTCTTCCTGGGCTACTGCTGGTCATCGGTGGTGCTGGATATTAAGAACTTGAAGTGGTTCCTTGAAAACGAGCTATGACCACAGCATTAAGACATCTTTGTCAGACCACCGATATGTTTCTTATAGCTAGTCCTGGTTTGCATGTTACTTAAAGTCTTGGTCATAGTTTTACTTATGGAATAACACAGTTTTGCACTTTCCCAAAATTATTATTAGCTTTTATACTTATCATTTTAACAGATACATATTTTAATGGCTATACAATTATTAATACCAATATTTTAAAAGTAAGAATTAAATTCCTCTACCTAAATAGAACCAGAAAAAGTGTGAGACATGTATATTGTAAGAATGAACATATAATGGTGTATACTAATAGTCAAATTTTATAAATAATTTAAAAACAAATATTATGTACTAAAGGGTTTTAAATAGAGGGATAAATTCTTTAATGATTATTTTGTTTCAAATCTAAAAGAGCAAAAATATTTATTTAAATTCAGTTTGATTGAAGAATATCTTAAAGTTCAGAAAGTTAAACAGCATTATTCCTTTTAACAACTAACTTAGATTTACACAGAAATTTCAAAAAGAATACGATATAAACCTCTCACTAGCACTCTCTTAAGCACGGGAATAACCATTATCTTTCCCAGATCTTTCAATTTCTGTCATAAGAAGCACCAAGAGCAGAACTATATATTTTGGTAATTAATTTCCTTAAGATAATGTTAGAAACACCATGTTCTTTGAAATATAAATGAATTTCAAGGTGAGCATACTAGAGGATAATATTAACGGCATATGATTTAATGTGACGAGAGACCTGATCTGGAACACCCTTATTAGGACTACTTAAAAAAAGCCATTTGCAAATTCTTGAAACTATAAAAAAGTGCTATGGCCGCACCTGTTTCCATGTTGAAATCGGACAACCTGTCCCTATAAGTAGGAACCTGCTTATGCACTCTATCTCGCATGCCTTCCTCATAGAAATGTATTTGACTATTTCCATATCCTAAATATTTTGCATTATTTCTTAGGAAATAACCTAAATCCTTCTAATTCTGAGTGAAGGCTTAATCTTCAAAAGTTTAGGTCAAAATGCATATGCCTAATTAACTTGGTAATGTATGTACTTTTAGGGCTGCTTGTTATCTTCAAATACCGTTGGCTAGCAGTGCATTGGGCATCTGCTATACGCCTGGCATTCTTTGAACAGACACTAGAAACTGGTGGCCTGGGTCAGTCTGAAGGCATTTTCTATGTGATTGCCGTTCCAAAGGAAATATTCCCTCTAAACTACATAACCAAGATTTATGCATGCTTCAGATTTACAAAGAAGTTACATGAAGATGTGATTTTATACATTTTATAAACACATTAGCCTGTACAAACACAGGGCTGTAAATGACATCTAACCACATAGTGGGCAGTGAGAAATGTCATCAAGTAGTGCTGAAATTGATAATAAAAATTAAGTAGATATATGTGAATAATATCTTTATTATTAAGAAGAATTAAAATTATTATAGAGAAAAATACATCAGCTTCTGACATGAAGGAAGACCTTAAACACTGTCATTTTCATATATAGGCTGTCCAAATTTTGAGAATCACATAAATATATTGATACACTTCTCTACACTTTTAATTCTCCTTTCTCCCTGCACCTCTCCCTGCCCCCCTCTCTTTACTGAATAAGTTTGTAGCAAAAATGCTTTAAACATCATTAAACTTTTATTCCCCTATGAGTTTTTTAAAGCCGTTAATGGGCTATTAAACTGTGAAAATCCTGAAGGGGTACACTGCGTGCTGAATTTTTCAAACAGCATTTTTTTGGCTTGAAATTTATTTCAAAATATGATTACTGACACAAGAATGCTTCATAGAAAGACATTAAATAAGCACTGGCTAGTCAATACAATAATATGGTTTTATGTACATTAATAAACAGGTTCATTTCCAGGACATACAAAATGTATTATTAAATGCTAAAATCTACTGTAAAGTTAAATAGATTCAGTTACATTGATTTATTTATGGATAGTTAATAAAATAAAATTAAATCTTATAAAATGAAATCTCTTTTTTCTAGATATAAAGAAGCATCACAGGTGCAAATCTGTAATTAGAGTGCTTTCAACTTAAATTTATGATATGCATGGCACAAAACTCAAACAATACGCAAAAATATAGAATAAAATTTCAATCTCCAGCAACCACTTCATTCCCTTTTCTGAAAGGAACCAGAGTTATAAGATTTCTATTAATCCTTCTAAAGACCTTGTGCACACATATACACACATACACTTCTTGCATTTTCTTTAAAACAACTTATAGCTATCTGATCAATGAGAGAAAATGAAAACCATAACTCCATGATTTATGATTTGTAGTGTAAGAAAGAACTCAAGGCAAAACCTAAGGTCGGTATTAGAAACATGTTTTGATATGTTTTTGTAAAACAGTTAAATAGGTAAATTTAATAAAAGGTCAGATAGGCCCTGGCTGGTGTAGCTCAGTGGGTTAAGCGCGGGCCTGTGAACCACAGGATCACGGTTCGATTCCCAGTCAGGGCACATGCCTGGGTTGCAAGCCAGTTCCCAGCAGGGGACACATGAGAGGCAACTGTACATTGATGTTTCTCTCCTTCTCTCCTTCCCCTCCCCTCTAAAGATAAATAAATAAAATCTTTAAAAAAAAGGGTCAGATAGGATCTCACTAATCATGAAAGTACTTAATATGATGATTCTTATATAAAGTAGTACACAAAAGTTTAAGAAAAAATCTACAATAATTTTTAAAATATATTTTAATATGCATTTTTATGAATCTCTATGGAAGGAAAATTTTGTCAACATACTAGCATGTGACAATATGAAAATAAACATAATATTCAGAGGCAGTTGCCTAATAAGTAGTCTCTAACATTCACAACACAATACAAATCTAGCCAAATACAGAGGCCATAGAACCTTTGGTCTGAACATTTATATATATACACACATGTGTGTATATGATTTTGTAACTTCATAGAATGAACAGTAAAAATGGGGATAACTGAACTAAAAGATGATTCACTTCTTTGGCCCATTTTTTCCAGGTGAGTAGGGAGGAAATAGCCATATTTCCTTCTAGAAATGGGGGAGATACAAGACCAAAGCTCTCCCTATTTCCCTGAATACCAGAAAAAGTGTCAAAGTCTACATTTTGGAGGGAAGAATATTCACATATTGTTATAATGGCAAAACTAATTTTGCTCAGCAAGGCTTTTTTTTTCTGGAAGAAAATGTTTAAAAGTACTTCATGAGGATTGGTATTTCTCTGGTTTATTTTCCATTTAGTTGAGGCCAATGTGGCCAGACAGTATAATGATTGGAGGNTCAGTGAATTGAGCGCAGGCCTGTAAACCACATGATCGCAGTTCGATTCCCAGTCAGGGCACATGCCTGGGTTGCAGGCCAGTTCCCAGCAGGGGACACATGAGAGGCAACCATACATTGATATTTCTCTCCTTCTCTCCTTTCCCTCCCTTCTAAAGATAAATAAATAAAATCTTACAAAAAAAAGGTCAGATAGGATCTCACTAATCATGAAAGTACTTAATATGATGATTCTTATATAAAGTAGTACACAAAAGTTTAAGAAAATATCTACAATAATTTTTAAAATATATTTTAATAATATGTATTTTTATAAACCTCTATGGAAGAAAATTTTGTCAACATACTAGCATGTGACAATATGAAAATAAACATAATATTCAGAGGCAGTTGCCTAATAAGTGGTCTCTAACATTCACAACACAATACAAATCTAGCCAAATAGAGGCCATAGATCCTTTGGTCTGAACATTTATACATATACACAGATGTGTGTATATGTGTGTATATGATTTTGTAACTTCATAGAATGAACAGTAAAAATGGGGATAACTGAACTAAAAGATGATTCACTTCTTTGGCCCATTTTTTCCAGGTGAGTAGGGAGGAAATAGCCATATTTCCTTCTAGAAATGGGGGAGATACAAGACCAAAGCTCTCCCTATTTCCCTGAATACCAGAAAAAGTGTCAAAGTCTACATTTTGGAGGGAAGAATATTCACATATTGTTATAATGGCAAAACTAATTTTGCTCAGCAAGGCTTTTTTTTTCTGGAAGAAAATGTTTAAAAGTACTTCATGAGGATTGGTATTTCTCTGGTTTATTTTCCATTTAGTTGAGGCCAATGTGGCCAGACAGTATAATGATTGGAGGCCTTTTATGATATCTGTGTAGTATACAGGTACTCGACATTATTGAATCAGAACCTTGTGTTTTTCTTTGGTATTTGGGATGATCAAATTATCCTACTTAGCCATGTAAAAACTTCAGTATATCTTAATCTTTCTTTTCAGCATGTGACAATGGACTAGAGATGACTACATTGCATTTCCCATTATTATCTCACTAAAACCTAACAGGAAATTCTGAATTTATTTATGCTTTTGTCTTTATACTTACACATCAAGCCTTATTCAGTTAACATATGTAGCACACATATTTGATACCATATAGTGATCTTTTTTATGATATAATTTATCAACAGGAACCATAATTACAATTTTATCATTCAAAGTTATCTTACCTACTGTTGAATTTCTCTGGGTGTTTTTCTCTCATGATGTGAAATCTGTGTGCAATGGAAGCATCCTAAGGAGAGAAACAGAAAAGAAAAGCAGGACAGTTTATGACCCTATTGTCTTGTACAAAAAAAAAGATTAAAAGAGAAAAATATTACTAAATAATGTTTTTAAATTAACTTTTTCTTAAGAATATCATTGCCAAGATGATGTTCTGAAACTAGGCAAAAATGTATAATTCACATAAATTCCATGCAAGCATGATTTATGTCACCATTTCACCATGGGTCACTTGTCATATTTACTTCTAGGAATTCGTTTCTATTTCATTCATATATTTCCTTTAACAACTGGTTTCGGCCTCATGCTCAAAGTATGTTTAAGAGAGAGCATTGTATATAAATGTTAAATAAAAAGGAGTTAAAAATAATGTTATACCAGAGCTGGAAGAGTAACCTAGGCAGAGAAATGATCAGGGAGAAGAGCTCCTAGTCCTTTGAAATGAATTATGGTTAAAAGACAGTATGAGGTGCATATCTGGTGAAGGCAAATACATTACGTGACCTCAAAGTTGCTAGGAGTGTTTTGGATGTACAGTTATTGTTTGCTTCACAGCCACTTTCTGAAATACGTATCTTAGCGTCCTTAATAAAAAAAAGCAAAAAGCAAAATTTACTTTTAGAGAATTGGTTTCAAGTGTAACTAGGCTCTAAGACCCCAAATGGGTGAGTTCTGAATCCTAATGGATGTTTCTTCCTTTCAGGAAATCCATTCAGAGTTTCTGAGACAGAATCCCACTGAATGTGGGAGAGTGCTGGAATATTGTGATTCAAGCTTTTCAAGCACAAACTGTTCTTGCTGACTTTAAACAGTAGCCCCTGTTATTGCAAGGAAGGAGATATTTTCCCATTCTTCATCTACACATGATTAATCACTCCAATGAGAAACTAATATATTTACCAGTCAACTTGATAGAAATGGCACTATTGTTGTGATTAACTGTTAATTTTGTTTCAGAGTAGAGATAAATGAAAAAGAAAAACCAAACACAAAGAAAATAAAGAAGCTGTGCGTTTGAGAGAATTTTGAAAACACTAATCAAGGATTAAAAGTCTAATGAATGAAATGAAAAGGCTAATGTGCTTATTCATGCATAACAAAGCATGAGGCACAAGAGAGGGACCAATGCCCACTGCAGATGGCGGAGAGTTGCTTTTCCCTACAAGATAGAGCTGATAGAAATGTAATGTTTCTCTGTACACTTTATCCTCTAAAAGATGTTGAGTAATTGAGCTAATCCACAAGTGAAAAGAATACAGAGGTATAGATAGGTACGTAAAAAAACAACATTTATTTTAAAAGTTACCAAAAAACTCTCTATTTTTTTCTAAGATATAACTATGTTATATATACATGGTTAACTTCCTTGTTTGCTAAGAAGCAGTAATGTCAAAATGGCTCACTGTTATTAGTCCAATAGATCTAAAGCTCAGGTCAGAGTTCATTTAAAAAATGTTCTCACTAATAACTCATAAATATATTCTATTTTAGAATGTGAAGTTGTCTTGTTGTGGTATGAAATTACAGAAAAAAATCTCAGCCAGGCTTTTTATGATACATTATGCAGCATGGTCATTAATTAATTTTTTTAATGATTTATTTTGAATGTAACCCTAATCTGGTTAAAAATCAATTTAGAATACTTCCTAATTAAAAGCATACCTCCAGTAGTCCAGTAAAGCAAAAGCAAAAGCAAAGAAATATGAATTAAGTACTAAGAATGAATGATCAATATTGGTTATCCACAGGGAGACTATCACTGAATTTAATTCTGTTTAAATTGTTTCTGCAACTTTAGAGAACTGAGACTTTTAAAAATAGATTGTGTAGCACATTTTGCTTTATAAGCATATATTTTTGCAATAACAAATTTCTTCCTTTCCAAAGGAAGATAAAAAGATAAACAGGAGAGAGAGAGAAGGAGAGAGAGAGAAAAAGGAGAAGGAGGAAGAGGAGGTAAAAGAGAGAGGGAGAGAGGAATGAGAGAGAAGCAGAGAGTATCAAAAGGATATCATTTAGGCAGACTGGATTATGACTGAGCAAACTCTGAGAAACATAGAATACCAAAAAACCAAAGACAAACATAATATTAGTTCCACCTCCAACATACTTGGGCAATGGCTCATGGAGTTGATAGAGGGGAAAAAAACTACTGAGGAACACTGGTGTGCCTTTTCCTTGTGTTGAATGGGTCCCACCACAAAAAGAAAGCTGGCATCACTGACTACGGGATTGATAAGGAACAATGACAGCAGGTGTTCATTTGGATGAGAATTCAGACCAAAGTCTCAGGGGCCTGCCTCTGGCAGAACCCCAAGGGGCTTGAAAGAGAACTCTCAAAGGCTGAAACTTATCCAGCAGCCATATTTGGATTCTCTAAAAGGAGACCAAGTAAGAAAAAGCTAAAATAGTGTCATTGATTTCCTTTATATAAATTTTGCCCATCCTGTCCTTATTGCACGTTTTAGAAAACAGAAATTAAATCACCAGCACTTCCACCTCCTAAAATGGAAAAACTATGCATTCAGACAGATTTCACTTCTAAGACAAGTAACTTTGAATAAATTATTTATTGTGAGTCATAGCTTTGTTATCTTTAGAAGGGGATACTGATATCACTTTAAAGTATGGAGAAGAAGATATTTTGAGCGTATTATGTAAGCAAATGGAATAATGTTCTTAATGTGATGGAAACTTTGGATCCTACTAAGAACTGTATGAGAAAACATAATTAAGTGGGCAAATACACCTTTTTAAAAGATAGGACCCCCCATTATGAAATAATCCAATATTTCCCAAATTTATGTATCAACTCAGCTCTAATTCCAATATCAAAAGATTTCGGCTGAGCACCCAAAGAAGAGTAACTTGAAAAAAATGATATTAGACATCATCTAAAAGTATAAGTCTTCTGAATAGCAATTAAGATTCATAAAAATAATAAAATAAATAGGGAAGGTGTCTCTAGCACAACCAGATATGAAAAGGTATTATTAACTAGAATAATTAAAATAGTTTGTTACTGGTTCTGAAGTAACATATAAAGATATAGAGATAAAAATTTATTTTAGCATAATAATTATGGCTTCCATTCAAAGAGGGAAAGCAAATGACATTATGGAAATGTCATTTGCGATCCATCTAGGTTTTCTCTCTCTATGTATGTCACAATAGCAATTTTTATGAAATAATCTCTAGTGGGCTGAATCATGGTCCCTAAAGATATCAGAACCTATTTCCTAGCATCAGGTAAAGTTTGCACAGATGTGATCGAATTAAGGGTTAATGTTGTTTGGAATTGGTAACTCCTTTCTACCTTACACTTCCATTCTTGGGAACAGAACTGTCTGTTATACTATGCTTGTTCCATCGCTATATTCAAGAAGATGGGTGTTAGAACAAACCTGATTCCTGAGGTAGGATGTGGGGTTTGCTGAATGACAGACACAGATTCAAAAGCGTAGTTTTCAATAGGGAGACCTTTGCCAAGAGGTGCCTTCACTATGATCAGGATTCTCATGAATTATTTAATTTCTTTAAATTAAACAGCTAAAAATGACTTCCTTTTGAAAAGCCATAACTTGCATTCAGTTTAAATTTTGCTCTCAAATTTTACAGTTTTTCCCTCTGATTATTCAGGAAAGTTGGAGAGAACCATGTCTCACTACAAGGCCACGTTGAAGAGGGATGGAAGATTTGAGGTTGTATATGAGATGAGGCCTGTTCCCATGTTAAGCATTTCCCCTCTCTCCCTGCCGTTCATGAAGAAATGCTAGGGGGTGTGGCATCTTTACACTGAGAAGGTACCTCATCCTCCTCCCAACCAAAACCAGGTGACTGGCTCTATTCAGAGGATGTGCATTATCCTACATGGAGGAAGGTTAATTCTCATTAAAAGACTACCCCAAAAAATTTTAGGGGGAAGGTAGATAGGATCATGCAGAATATCAGGATAAGTAAATGGAATCTGTCACTACACTTAAATCCTTCAGAACAATGTGAGAATATAGTTACTAAGCCCAGAAGTAAAGAGTGATATTGAAACGATGGCTTTGAGAGAGAGAGAAAAAAAGACATCCAGTTGCAAACGACTTTCCACTAAATGCCAGGAATGTACGCATCCTACTCCTACGCAGGAATGTACCCTACTCCTCTCTCCCATCTTCTGTTGGGGCTTTCAACTGGCCTAGTCAATCAGAAGCAAGAGGGCAAAAGGAATGGAATGTCCACATTGGACACTGCCAGGCAAAGAGCAAGATGAACAAGAGTAGAGAGACACCTAGAGGGGTCAACAGTAGCAATCCAGAATGAGGAACTGTGGCCCTTACAATCTAACGCTTAGAGCAGAATGGTGAACTTTGTGTAAGAAGAGAGGGGTATACAAAGCATGGGAACCAAATACAGAGTAAATAATTGACAATCAACATGGACACCCTGATATTAATAAAAGTAAATTAAGTATAATGTACATGCATATAAATATATGTATAAAATTTTGAATTTCTTAAACAAAGTAGTTATTACTTGGTACCTGGAAATAAATGATAGTTTTTCTCATTTTAAAAGGAAAACACCTGAAACAAAGTTATTATTTCAGAAAATGAAACTGAAGTTGCCATTCTTATTGAAAAGCACCTGTAAGCTTAGATTTATATTTTGAGATTATAGAATATACACACAAAATGTTCTGGCTTTATCAAAGAATGATGTATCCCACATAAATATATTTCCACTACATGCAATACACTAAAATTTTAAATTTACTAACTAGTTTGGCATAAAGAATATTTTATTAAATCTATAGATTTAATTTAATTAATAGATTAATTTAATTCCTTGTCTCATTAAAATTGATATACAACATCACCTTTAAGTACTGATAATGGCTAAGGCCATCCTATTAAACATCACAGATCTTGGACAGTGACAAACTGCCTCCTTCAAGGTGTGGGGCTGTTCACTCTACACTGACTGACTAGGCTGCTATTTTATGGTATATTTCACTTTTCTTAGGATTTCTCATTCAGGATTTCTTTTCTATCATGTCAGGCTCTTAACTTTAACTTCTTACTGTAAAAATATGCCTGTCCTTAGAATTTTCTTCCTGTTTCACTGACTCCCCTTTTCATATTTTGAAAAGAAATGGAAACTTAGAATTTTAATTTCAGGATTTTTTTGCATGGACTTTGAGTTAATCATTGTAACTATTGCTAAGCATTTCATTATAGCTGTCTCCTAGATTACTACTTTATTTTAAAAAACATAGCTTTAGAAATATTATTTCTGATAAATAAATATTAGAATTCAAATATTATATTTTCATCTCCTTAAATAAAGGTTTATTAAACTTGTAAGAGATTATGGTAAAAGTTAAATAAAATGTACAAATAATTAGTCTGAATTTCAGTTTCAAACAGAAACCACATACCTAAAATTATGTAGTAAAATGACAAGATTTTAGTTGTTTTAATAATATTATTAAAAATCCCTGTTGTTTTTATATTTTATACAGAAGTCATCAAGAAACCAAGAAGACTAATTTGTGTTATTGGAGAAAACAGTTGACCTCAGAGTCTAGACAGATGTGTCAAGAAGAGGACCTAAATCATAAATCCCACTCTTGACCTCTGTTAAATACAATGTATGTTTTTAGCACTGCCAGAAAACTTCTATAAGTTTCTTCATATTAACCTTAAGCTTTGTGACTAAAGTTGTAAAGAGAATGGTAGAATTACTATACACTTACTATTATCACAACTATGTGTTATCTATGATTAAAAAGATCCCTTTTTTAAAGTATTTTATTTATTTATTTTCAGAGAGAGAGAAAGGGAGAGAGGTAGAGAGAGAGAATAACATCAGCCGGTTGCTTCCCACATCCCTCCAACCGGGACCTGGCCGGCAACCCAGGCATGTGTCCTGGCCAGGAATCAAATTGGCGACCTTTTGGTTCAGAGGCCCACGCCCAACCCACCGAGCCACACCAGCCAAATTTCGTTCTACTTAGCGAATTATGATTTGTTTTTACTGAATGAAAAATACTAAATTTCTCTCAAAGTGTTTCTTTTATTTAAAACTTCCTAGATTTGAAGGCCTAGAAATCTCAGATGAAATAAACAATTCAGACTATACACTAGGTGATTGAGGTATAATTATTGGTATTACAATTGAACTTTGATTCCTAATGAGAAATGATCAAAGGACATTTTAGTTACACTTCAATATATAAAAGCCCAATTCATAGTAGTTCTGACAATAGTTAATCAGTAGACCAGGAGCTCTCTATAGCACCAAAAGTCAGAACTGAGAAGGAAATGTGCAGTCATAGAATACAGACACAGAGGTTTGAGCATAAATAGCAAAGGGATATCTAAGTCAAAATTCTTCCTAAAAAACCTGTAGAATAATATTTCACATGTAAATGTTCATCATTTTGATGATTCGGTGATTAAATCAGTCTAGTGGTGAAACACTAGACTGATTTAATTTGCCCCAACTCTGATGTAAACCCTGATTTCTCAAGAGCGACGGTCGTATTGCAGTGCAGGACCGGAAAGAAACACCCTAGACATCCCCCTTCACAGTTTTCTGATAGAGTCAGACCTCTTTGAGAACGCTCAGTTTGGGTCTACGGAGGAGGGTACCTGTTGATAGGGAGGGAAGATACTCTCTCCGTGCCTGACAAGAGAAGTAAACACTCTTCTTACATTCAGGCCTAGAGCACCAGAGTCAGTGAAAGCAGGCCAGGATCCAGGGCATGAGTTATCGAACACTGCGCACGATGTTAAGCCATAAGGACACAAGACAGGGACCGATTTACTGAAACAAGGAAGGCAGAGGCTTGCTCATAGCCAGGTGGGCAGTAATTATGAGCACACACTTCACCATCTGAGCTTCAGTCCTGCTAAATTCATGCCATAACTATGCTACTGTTTCCTCATTTGAAAAACAGAAATAGTCCATCTCTACTTTCTCAGGTTAATACTAATTCAATATCATTCTTGTGAGGATCTTTATCCTGTATCATAAATCCTGACAGTAAACAAAAACATAAAGCTGTTATTACTACATTGGTTAGGCACTAGGCAAAGAAAAAGTACTAGTCTAGGAGTAACATATTGCAGAACAAATTGATGACATCTTAACACAAAATCAATCCACTTCCTATCCACTTGTATCACCTGACTAGAACATGTTTACAAGAAAGGTAAACTAAGGTGATTACAGGCCTAGAATATTTTAAAAATCCTGTCAGGATCTATTGAATGTAGTAGGGGTCCAATGTGCTTCCTCAAATACTTTTGATCTCTTTGTAGTAAAATTTTTCCCATAGTTTGCAGCTTTCCTCTTCAATTTGAAAAAAAAAGTATATGAATTTAAATACTAATATATATATATATTTATTACTATCTTTAAACTTGCCTGAGATTTCAAATTCAGAAAAATCAAGTCAACATCATGTATCTTCAATAGTTTATTTCACAGTAAATTAAATACTTAACTCTGTTTTAGTTCCGGAAACTCTAAGCATTTTATTAATATCTAATATTTCCAACAACCAATCTATCTTTTTTCATTAGCCAAAAGGTTGGACCCATCAATTCCATTCATGTCTGAGGTTAATTTGGTCATTATAATATTTATTCGATCTGATAAAAGCTACCAATGCATTCGGTGCTTAGGTGTAATTTCAGCAAATCCGCAACAGAAGTCTTGTTGCCTTGGAATACCAATGTGGTGGAGATGTGAGAGCATTCCCATAACATCTTGAACTAGGCATAATTATTGCATTTGCAAAATAAATCTAAGCCAACACTGGGTTTGATACGACCAGTGACTGAACTGGGGTTGGGAATGACCGATATGGCATGAGTGCAAACCGTAAACAGGAGTGAGGTGGGGTGGAAGAAGCAGCAGTGAGTAGTAGGGGTGAGGGTGGAGGGGGATGCGAAGGAGGAGGGGAACTGAGAGTTAGAAAGGAAACCAATTTCTGAGTGCGGGCTTTCAGAAGGAATGGGGGTACATATCAAAGGGCAGGGTGGAAATACACCTGCCTATGAGATTGGGGTCAGGGGGTCAGGGTCCCCCAGAGGGTAACACTGGGGTGGGTAGATAACTTGTTTAGTAGAAGCAAAACTAGAGCCAGAGTAGTTTTCACAAAAAGAATATGAAAGGAAAGCTCTTTATAAAATATGCATAAAGTCAACAAATGTCAACAGTGCCGATGATACACCAAACACCAGGTACAGAGTGCAATTATAGTGTTTATCCCATTTATATAGAAAATGTATATACTGTGGAAAAGAAACTGAAGGTTCATAAGTGTGTATAACTCAGTGTAAGGCATCAAATTGGAGTAATTAAAAGATAAAACAGAATATGTGGTTTATATTCATGTAATCCACTTTCTTGAAAGGCCATAACAATTGTTTCTATAATGACTTTAGCTTGATCACAGAAATGATTTCCAAACATGACTATATTGTTTATATTTAAAAAATACTTGGTACTAACAGTTAGGTTGGTTTCAACATGGTATCGCAAAGGGACACCATCGGTTCTCTTTATTCCATCCTGGTGAGAAATTCACTGAAGAGCATTGCACTGCTCTGTCCTCGCTTCCCCTCCCATCTTCCCCACCTTCTCCTTTCCTTCTGTCTTCATTCTCTGTTCTTGTTCATATATACATAGGAAAGTCCCATAGGAAGATTTCACTCTTTTTGTACTACAAGGTATTATTCCTAGGACCGTATACCTATCGGAGGTATGTTAGTTCTAACAAGGTAAAATTGTGTTAGACACTGCTTGTCGCCTTCCTAATATCTATTTCCCTCTGCATTTAACCAATGGGCAGCCATTTCATATGGGCAGCCATCTACCCAGCCAATAAGCAAGTAAGCAAACAAGTAAACATCCAAAATTCTCTAGGTTCTTTTGTAGCTAGGAGTGGTGAACTACACATTCCCTTCCTGCAAGAATGTGAGTGTAATGTCTGAGAGGTATAACAGGTAACTGGAAAACATGAGGATAAAAGCCACTGCAGGAGGAAGAAAAAGAACCTGGTCCTTCAAAACACCTTGAGGACCAAGTTGGCTGTGAACTTCCACCAGATGTCCTACTGCGTGAAAAAGAAGCCCCGGACTTGTAACTGTTATCGCTCCAGGCAGCCAAACACAGTCTTCACTGAAACATAGGTGACCACTTCTCAGCATCTCATTCCCCTGAAAACATGGAGAGGAAGTCTGCAAATTCTGTAATTATGATATCAGAGAAAAAGTTCATTCAATTATTTTACTTCATGGTTAAAATCTCAAAAGCTTTCATTTGTACAGAGCTGTGAGATTTTTAAAGGCTTCTCTGGAAAATTACATATTTTGATTTCATTATTTTTGCTAAATTAGATATTTGACCCTTTTTGGCAGAAAGAGAGCAGATATTAATGTTCTTATTTTAGAAAATACTATATGCTGGTTTAAGGGATTTAGCTGAGGTTGTGTCACTCTGGAGAAGGGTAGCTGACTAGCCTTTTGTCTTTCAGGTTGGGACCTCCTCATTTAGCCCAGCAGCATGGGTGTTTCACTTGAGGATATTCTGAGGATATTCTTGTTGACAAAGTATTCTAACATGAATTGCTGTTACTGTCATTAGCTTCCCGAATTTCCTGAAACAACTAATATTATTTGGCAAACCAGAAGTTCCTTGTGTCCACAATTCTATTTACACTATAATGGCAGGTTTCATTTAAATAATGGTGTGTTTGCTAGGTGATGTTAGGGAACAAAATGATGCTGACTGGTTCTCATTAAATAGCTCATGACATTTGTGCTTACTCTTTGTTCTCAAGAATAAATATGAATTTACTATCCTGTAATCATAGTCTTTAAAGAGAATAAAAGCAGCAAGTCAGTCGATTAAGACCATAATCACAGACTTCTAATTTACGTAAGTTAAAATTAGAAGGACAAGAGTCCAGTGGGTTGAGTGCCTGCTTGTGAACTGAGAGGCCACTGGTTCAATTCCCAGTCAGGGCGCATGACTGGGTTGCAGGCTGGGTCCCCAATTAGGGGCATCCAAGAGGCCACTGATTGATGTATCTCTGGCACATTGATATTTCTCTCCAGCTATTTCACCTCTGGCCCCTCTCTTAAAATTAAAAAAAAAAAAAGAACAAGAATAAAGAAAAGAAGAACATGAGACCAAAATGGCCCAGCAAAAATACCTCGAGCCCGAATGCTACAGAAAATATCACAGAACGCGACCACAGAAGTCCCAAATCAGTATGACATCATCCCCAGGAATGAATAATATTGGTAAGTGAATTTGCAAAAGCCTTCAGAGATAAAATTACTTTGCTTCAAATGTAAGACACAAAATAAGGTCTGTTTAGTATCTAAAAAATTAAACTTATAAGGAAAAGCTGCTCCTGTGAGTCTGCTTTTACTACCCTCAAATGGGGCTGCAGACAGACTTCTAGGACCTTCGTAGGGGCAGCAGAGAAAGGGGCCATCAGCTCAGCCTGTTGAAATGGGGCACTGGAGGCAGGAGCAGTCTGGGTGGGGAGTGAGGAGGGAGCTACGGGCTGGGGCATAGAGGATGGCTTCAGTTAAAAGCCCCGAGGGGTAAGCCATAATGAAAAAAAATACGTCAAATATTTCTTCAGTATTATTTAACATAGTTGGTCATGGTTTTCCAACCTAAAAATTAAGAACTAGTTTTTCTGCAAGGAAACCGTCTTGCCATTTGGCTTGTTTGAAAGATAAGTAAATTTAGTTCTCATATCAGTGTAATACAAATTACACAGATGCACAGAAGTAATAAATATTAGAAGCATTTCTTTAATTAATACTTCCCATAGGTCATGAACTCCTGAGAAGCTCGTAGTAAGAGGAGTAATAAAATCTGAAACAATAAAGTATCATTCACATGTCTTTCTTGAGCAGTTTTACCTATGATTCAGTACTGTGTGTTCTATCCAAAATGTATTGTGCTGGCAAATAGTTAAGATAGATAACCCTTAAATGTCATAAAAGATACAACTATATTTGTGATAGAACACAAACTGTTAACACACAAGGACTCCCAACTTCCAGCTCCTCGCTTTACCCACCACTTAATTCCTTTCGCTGCTGCAAAAGCAAAGTCCAGATAAATGTTCAGCCGATTTTCTAGAGAAAAGCACTATCAAAAATAGCCAAATTCATCAAATCAGAGTGGAATGGTGATTGCCAGAGGTTAGGGAGAGGGGGAAATGGTGTGTTATTAATCAAAAGACTTAAAAGCTCAATCTAACAAGATGAATAAACTGTAGAGATCTGCTGTACGTTATACCTAAAGTCAATAACATATTGCACACTCAAAGCTTGGTAAAGAGAGTAGATTTCATGTTAGTGTTCTTTCCTCAATAAAGTAAAATAATAAAATGAAATAGAATAGAAATAAAATTACAATTCCCCAGAGGGCTACTTATTGAAAGGGAACATTCTCTATCTGGGCCATGCCTCATGGAGCTGTGTCAACAAGAAGGGAGCAAAGATCAAGGTAGCAACGTAATGGAAGAGAACAAGTGAGACCTGCTGAAACCAGGGAGGTTAGAAATGCTAGAGACTGAAGATGGACTGACAATATTAATACAAGTTGTTGTGTTCAAGGGAAGTATGAATACCGATGGTAGACTGGGTCATCCTTGAAATTTGACTTAGCTCCAGAATAGGACTTCAGAGGTTATTTTTTGTAAGCACTTTAGGCATTTTATTTTTATTTTTAAAATAATTTTGAATTATTTAAAACTGCTGTTTTGCGAAAACTTTCTTCTCTGAACATTTGGTTTTCATGATGAAATATCCTAGAAGAAAGAACTCGAAGATTTTCCTTAGAATAGATATAAGTATTTATAACTTTATGGTTTTGCAAGTGCTAATCAAACCTCCTCGAGACAAATATGTGAGCCAATTGTCTGAGCTCAAACTACCGTTTTCCACAGTTGTTCTGGATCTGACGTCTTTCCAGGGTTGGCCTATGATTGACGGCATCCTACTGTGTCCCAATTTGGGTTTGGAATGTGCTCAAGCCCGCTATGGTAGTTGGCCAATAGAGTTCACAGACTTTGGCTTTTTGGACATATTAGACATTCTCACTCTTTTCACACCTATGCAGTTGTCTTCTTCTCCTACACATGCACACGCATGCACACACGAGAACTTTCCAACTGCACACAGCACAAATGAACCAAAGGATCTTTCCAACATCCTGCCATCAAACATAGCACATGAGTAAAACTGTTTCCATACATTTCATCTCCCTGTTATAACAGGGGTTCCCTTCCTTCTAAAACCATTCTTCAGACCCGTGTTTGGATCCTGTTCCTTCTCAGCTTCTTTGGAACCACGATTCATCAGAAATGTATATCCTTCCTCTTCTGTACTTCCCTCTCTATCTACAGGCAGTTTTCCTTTAACATTAAAATTTCTTAGGTAGCAATAATGTAAACAAAAGCACCTTACCCTCCTGTGCCTGCACACCTGGCACTTTACCCCCTGCCTCTCACCCAGATCCTTAAAGATCCTGACTGGAGTGTATAATTCCATTTCTTCTGACTCTGACACACTGCCTTCGGCCTTTCTGCTTCACCACTTCAAATGACTGACTGTGATTTCTCTCTTTGCTCTCACTACTAACTCTCTCTACACCAATGCAGTGTGGTGTGAAATTTATCACTCCATTATAAATTACATCTTTAACCTGTTGGCAATTGTTAATCTCTTTTCCTTTCTTTCTTCTTACTTCTATTCCCTTTCTCCTCCCTCCCACCCAATATTTTCTTGTCTTAACTTAGATCAGACCAATTCAGGTTTTTTTGTCCTACTTTCCAATCCATTCTGTCCCAATTTACTTGACAAGTTCCTCCTCCACTTGTCTCTTCAGTAATGGCCTTCTTTTGGGTTGTGCTCTCATGCTCTGTATTCTAACTCTACATAAGTGGGTCTAGAAAAGATAGGCCTGTAATCATGCAAGGGAGATGAGACTTGATTCTAGAAACCGGAAATGGTTTAAACAGGGCATCTCATTTGTATCTTGGAGCAAATACTTGGATTCTGTATAAATAATTTATTTGGTAGGCTCAATATTGGGGAGATAGAAAACAACTGCTGAATTAGAACAGCGATAATAGTATGTATGGAGAAGAAGGTACTTATTCATGAAATAGTTAACAGGTAAATACTCGCCTTGATTAATTGGGTATTGATCAACCACGGCTGGTCTACAAAACCATGGAGCATGGCCCAGCACGAAATACCCAGCACAAAACTTCACAAAACACTTTTGACATGTTCAATCAGTCACAGTAACTTCTCCATACATTGCACATATCTCTTTTTGCATTTCAGTTGCATTTTTACCTTTCTTGAAGTAATAAAGCATAAAATGCTGTTTATTTTTCTTGTAGCTTCAGTACTAAAATGGCTACACAAAAGTTCACCAATTTTGATGTTTTATGTTAAATGCATGCTGTTATTACAGCTGTTATAATACAATCTAACAAAACTGTTTTGAATGAAGTTAAAGACAACTCAGCACTACCAGAGAGAGCCACCTTACAAAAACAATGAACTTTTTGGCCAACCCAAAATAATCAATGAAAAAGAGTCTTCACTTGAAAGTTGCATGTAATATATTTATCCTAAGTTTAAAAAAAACTAAAAAAAATCTTCAGTAATTTAATATATAAAAATTTGATATAATTACTGGTTTGTCTGGCAATTTTTCAAAATAAATGTTGAAAAATATACCACATATTTGTTTGAAGACCTTTGTTGAATGATACTGAGGCTTATTCTATTGATAGTTTTAATGTGAGATCCAAGTTATTAAAAATCTCACAGCATGACAAAGTGACCCCGAATGACTGAATACCCAAGCTTTGTTCAAGGTTGCTCTCTTGGTCCCCAGAACATTGAGCGCTGCCCATCATTTCTTCCAAACTCATAGTCTTAAAGTAGCCCCACAATAGATTACACACTCTTTTAAAACTTTCATCTACTCTGATACAATCTCATTCAACATATGCAGCCTTGACCATTCTCTTCATGTTCAGTCCCACGTTATTCAGTCATTAGCTTCCCAAATTTGCAGACCCCTGCTTTGTACTGCCTTGCAGGTGTCCTGCTGAAAATTCAAAGTCAATCTTCTCCTTTCCTCCTACGTGAGTCCTCTTCTCAAAACTATTATTTATCGCACGGGTGCCATTTCCTAATCATAGCTACTTGGGTTTAGAGTTCAATTTATTTCTGATTTTTCTCTTTTCTCCCACTCAAGTGCAGTCAACAACCAGTCCTGTGGGTCTGCGTGTTGCTTTTCTTTTCTATTGCCCAGGTTTGATCACATCCCACATAAACTACTACAAGAGTGCACCAAGTGGTTTTTCCCTCTAATAACCTGACAATACTACAGTTCATCCCAAGTACTGCTACTCATTTAAACATGATAATTACTTGGTGCCAGCAAAGCTCCAAAGCTGAGGCTTAGCTTTTAAGGCCTTCCATCTTCTGGCTGCTCTACCATTCAAAACTTACCTGCTTGTAGGACTCTATTCAAATATTTGCAAATATTTAAATATACTGGATATATTTATGCTCCCATGATTCATTGGTTTCCAATGAACAAAAATTTAAATCAATTATGCCATTATAAATAACTTCACATGCACAAAATTGTTTTGAGTACACCACATAATCACTGAACCTTTAAAATTAAGATACAAGTGTCACCTCAAAAAGTAGCACGTTAAGAAGTTTAAATCATTTTGATATTTCACATTTAGTATTAAGGAAAATCATAATAAAATTATATATTTCTGGTACATGAAAATAAAATAGGTAAACTCTAAGAGTTGAAGTAATAAAAATACTTTAATTATATTGTCTGTATGTTGTAGTGAATTGTAATAACCAGTCAAATTTTGTAAAAGATAAACCTATTCACATCAGTAATATAGACATAACCATTTTCAGTACATCCATTTCAAATGCTTAATCTATGCAAACTCTTTCAGAGGCATATGTACCTGTGTTGTTATTTCTGATAAAATAATTTTATATGATGTTTTAGCAAAATAGCTGCGTGTTAGGCACAATGTAAATGTGCGGTTACGTTTATTTAAATAAATTATGGGTTAAAAACGGAGTTTTATGTTTCCAATGCTGTTTGAAGACTTAAAAGAAGAGACAATAACTCTTGATAAGTCAGTGGGCAGTAATACTATTAAGCCTTCTAGAATTCTGAATTTACTGTGAAAAAATCTCACACAGAAAACTATTATTTTTCACTCTAAGAATAGAAAAAAATCACAGAATTACATATAATGGCTATGTACACATCAAAAATTAAACAGAAATGTGATCTTTATCAAATGCCATAATCCAATGAAATATATAGATACATACATGTACAAAATATCCCATATTATTTTGGAACCAACATGTTACTTTCAATCTGTTAAGAGCTTTTAAGGTTTAAATATGAAAGTGTTCTTCAACTAATATTAGAAAGTTTCTTTGCTTAGGACGGCTGTACTAAAGTGTATTGTCTTATGGAAGTTTTCCTTAAAAGAATATGTTTTCTATTACTTCAGTTTAGAGTTTTAGCTCATTTAGTACTTACCATTTTATATGGTAGTGTAATATGTTCATTTGGTGTTTTATAAAATGACCAAATTTTAGATGTGTAACTCAAATGTACCAACTGCTTGAAAAGCTTATATTTAATACTTTTAATGGATTTTTTTCTGTTTTGAGGACTTGACCACTCCAAAAATGTTTTTAAAAATCTCAGTTGTTGCAACTATAAGAATATAAATTTAATCTAAACTTTGATTCATATCTTTTCAAATAAGAACAAAAATGGCTTTCCATTAAGAATTACAACCACCTTTAGTTAGTCTCACAAACAAAATATTATGAACTGCCTTGGATTGAAATGTTTTGCCAGGCAAAACATCACTGACTCTCTGACATCAAATATGCAAAGTGACTAAAAGGGAAAGCGCCTATGATATTCAAAATTATACATTTGTAAAGTACTACTTTGCTTCCATGGCTTAGTTAAATCATTTTATACATGTCAAATTGTACACCACTCCTTTGCCCTACTGTGAAATGAAAATACAGACAGTAAATCAGTATCTAGTACTACCTGTGGCATTTGCAAGCCTAGTGGATGTGAGTGATAGGGCTTCATGACAGTTAGCTTTACCTTACTGGTAAAAACAAACAAAGAAACAAACAAACAAAACAACTTTTGAGAAAGGCAATGATATTAAGGGGTAGTTTAAGTTATATTAGATAGTATTATGGATATCTACAACAATCAGATTCTTTATTTTTGTTGTTCAAGTGAAAAGTCTAAATAGATTCCTTTAATATTTTAGTTTGATCTACGGTTCCTTAAATGCAGTTGCCATTAATTAGTTGTACCATGGAATTCGGAGACAAATCCTTTCTGATACACACAAAGGAAGAGAATTGAATAAGTGAACACCTAAGAATAATGGTCAACAAATGGCTTTTTAAAAATGCACCATTTGTCACTAAATGCACTGCCATTGTAACAAGAAACCTTTTGTGCTTTAAAAGGGTAAGTTTCTCTCAGTAAAATATTTATGCTTTTAGAGATTACCAGAGTATATAGCTCATCCACAACAATTTCACTGTTATTGCATAAAACTGTAAATTATTTCTTTTAAATTATTAATGCAATGGAAAAAAAGAAGTTTTCAGGCTTATAGTCTTTTAAAAGGACAGCAAAATAGATGAAACAAAACCAAGATGACAATTTCAGCATTTAAAATCTACACATGATAATTCAAACAAATGTTATGACATTTAAGATAATGAAGCCCTTCATTTATTCTACTATCTGGTATGAGTTTTATTTCACATATAAGGAGTCAGAACAGATGTCCAAATATTGTAATGCCAAAAGAAAGTTAGGGCATATCTTCATTAATACCCTCAGAGCAGCCTGTAGTATCTCTTTAAAACTGGCATACAGCACCTCAAAACAACTATTAAAAAGCCATTCTAGGAAACAGCTACACAAAGCATTCCCAAGACAAAAAGAAAACAATAAAGCTCAGTGTAACCCTTTTTAGCAATGTGAGTTGCACATTATTGACAGACCATTCATTGTAATCAGCAAATGATTAGTTGCAAATTTGTTGCTAAATTGACCCCGCCCTCAAGGAAAAAAAAAAGACAAGGTTCAGGCTAGTGTTATAGAGAGAGAAAAAACCCTTAAGTTAAAAATGACTAGAGATTTTGGGTAGGGAATAATTCTAATCAATATGCCCGTTGACTGCACATTGGAATAATGACTTCCTTAAATAGCCGAGGTCCCCAAAATTGTATACATTCAGATTAATATTTAACCTACTGACTTCCATTTTAAAAAATCATTAAGGTAGCATTTTTGCCTCACCTTTAACAAATAAGTAGTCCATATTTTATCAAACATGCACATAAGATTTTTTTTTTAATTTCAAGTGGAGATTGCAGCAATAAAGTCCATACAGTCAAACTTATAATAATTGCCTGAAATAATTTCTTCCTGAAATTTTAATGTTAATTTGGTGACATATTAAAAATATAAAAGGTGATAAGACAGTAAGATGGATGAGTATTTGTTTCCTAGTTACAAATGACCAGTCCTTTGCAAAATGGCACCTTTTCTAGTTCTTTTACTTCATCAATGATGAAAGAAAAAAGAAAAAGAATGAAAAAAGGAAAGAATGGTGCAATGGCATATATTATAATACTTTGCTCAAAATGCCCATTTTTATCAGAATAACTTTAAAAATAATTTTGTGAATATTTAGTGAGCACCTACTATATACTAGGTTCCGAGTTGATGAAATCAAAACATGGACCTGCACTTAGGAAAATCATCATATTTATAAATTTCTTTTCCCCTGTCTTATTTTCTTTGACTCTTACTGAGGATGCATTAGTGATGAAGAGGCAGGGACCATATACTGAAATTCTTGAAAACAGCAGAAGCGATATCTTTTGCAATAAAACTAAAAGTAGTTGAGAGAGAAATTTAGTAGTAATTTAGTTACTACTAAAATTATGTTGGTAATTATGCTGTCCCATTTTATAGTAAGATGTCAAAAATCAATATACCTGATAGAAATATATTTCTAAAAAATATGTGAGGGTGTTTCAGGATGTAGATTGTCTAGGTGAGGGTGTTTCAGGATGTAGATTGTCTAGGTGAGGGTGTTTCAGGATGTAGATGGTCTGTGTGAGGGTGGTTCAGGTTGTAGATGGTCTATGTGAGGGTGGTTCAGGATGTAGATGGTCTATGTGAGGGTGTTTCAGGATGTAGATGGTCTGTGTGAGGGTGGTTCAGGATGTAGATTGTCTATGTGAGGGTGTTTCAGGATGTAGATTGTCTGTGTGAGGGTGTTTCAGGATGTAGATTGTCTACGGGGGGAGAGTGGTAGGCTAAGTGATCCTGTTTCATGTTCAACACAAGCCCTCCATACTGACCCTGCATTACAATTGTGGAAAAATTACACCAAATTCTGAACTTTGTTGCCCACAGAGAATGTCTTCCTTGGTCAAGTTTGTACTTCTGGGTTCTTCAAACAGGGCATTTAACAGAATGTGTCATTATATCCCTCAGTACACATCCAGCCAGGCCCAATTTAGATTAAAGAGCCTGTGTTACATAGTCCAGAACACACCAAATGACCCAGAGCTGGTTAGGCAAAAGCTGAAATTCGGCAGGGTCACCTGGAAGAACATTAACTTACTGAAGTTACTGAAGACTGGATATTACTCTACATAGAGCTGAGCAAACTGCGGTGCAACAATGTCAGGTGAGTCGAGCAACAGGGCAAAACCAGTATCTGGGTTCAACTGCTATTCAAACCCAGTTCAATTGCCTCCCTCTGCTCTAGGGGATGGCTGCTATCTTACACATGCAATATCCCAAACTGAAAAAAACTCTACACATCGCGGTGCCTCTCCAGGAGGGACAACTGACACTCTAATGCCACTAAAACTCTCAATAAGAGTTTCGTTGTACATTTAAATTTATTTAAAATATCTTTATACCTTTAACACGTCTTTACTTATCTTAGATTTTTGGGTCCCAATTATACTGTTACACTTTTAAACTATATGAGGATATAATCATTCTTTATTCTCTCTGAATGATTTAAATTCAGTTTAGATATATGCTCCATTTCATAGGTATGTAATTTATATCTCCTCCTCCTTAATTTGTGAAATGTATCTTAGCAAACAAACATTGTCTTAGTGAGGCAAATTTGCCACCTTACACATTCTCCTTAATAGCTTTGTTAAAGATGCTTACCTTGCTTGATTTAAATCTCATTAAAATATATTCACAAACTTAAGTGCTCCATTTAAAAAAATTGCTCCCCTAAAGGGACATTAATATAGCCAACTTAATTAACACACAGTACTATAAAATCATAGCAGTGCAAATTTAAAAGAAACAGCACAACTAACAAGACATGGAATTTTAAAAAATTGAGTATTCTTTTCAGACATTCAAACTCAGAGATTCAGAGAACTAAAGAAACTTTCTAAATGTTAGTGCTAACCAGAAGTGGACCCAAAGACTTATAAATTAAAAGTAGGTATGCTTTTTAATTTAAGGTAAGTCATACAAACATTTCTTGACAGCAATTTTAGGGAACTGACAATTCCGTTGCTCTTTGTACTTCAAAACGTGTGCCATTTCTGTAGGAGAGACCAAGGAGTTATCCATTAGCACTTGTCAGCCGTTTGGTGGAGAGGACAAAATAAGGCTGAACTAACACGGATTTACACTGAGAAAATATCCATTGCAACAGACCGGAAACGTCAGAACTACTAATTAGTTTATATAGTAATATACCACTTTACTTACTTACCTTAAATTTACTGATTGCTCCCCTGCGGGAAATAGATAAGAATTGGTGGGACAAGAGAGGAATCGCTTGGGAATGGAGCTAGAAGAAAACTGTGTTTTGAAGAGGAAGAAAAGGCACTGTGCCTAAACATAAGAGGCATTGAAAATGTGAAGGTAAGGGTTTTAATCTGATCTGATTGACAAGTACTCATAAGTTCTTGAATGGAGGGAGGAACATGGTATTTCTTAGAGATGGCCCCATTATAAAAACAGAGCTGCCGTTCTGTTTTGAAGAGCTTTTGCACAGGTTTCTGTGGTGGTAAAATGCAGCCAATTATGCTCCCAATATATCAAATTTATTTTCTGTCCTTTTTACTGGTATGCCCAGAAATGTAACTCATTTATACTGGGTTGACATCTAGAAGTTGTTTGAGGCACAGAATTACCAGGTCTGGTGGGGAGCAAGTCTTTATTTGATTAAATATATATTTATATATGTATTAATATATAATGTATGTATAATATATGTTCATGCGTACATCTGTAATAAAACCATATATATAGTTTTATTTTCAGTATGTGGTACATATGTAACATGTGTGTATGTATGTAATAATAAACCACATATATATATAATTTTATTTTTCAGTATATTTTGCTCCTTTGGAAATCTCAGAAGAAAAGACAACTGAGCTTTATGCTACCATCATCTACACAGACATCAGTTTTCGCTGGCGAAAGGATATCACTCTGAGAAGTCATTTTGGTGGGACTCTTCTGTCTTGTGGTGTCAATGTTTTTGACTACCAAAAATGAATATGAAGGCATCCCAAGTTAGAGATAAACAAACACAATCATAAAACCATAAATTTAGAATCCCTTAGATCATCTTGTCTGAAAATTCCCTTTACAAGCAAGCAAATGAGAAAAACCCCATACATGGAATGCTTTGCAGAGTTAGTGATCTGGTCCAATGCTGTGCTTCCTGGTTCTTGGGGTATGACCTTAATACCACAAAATCTAACTTGAATGCCAAGCAAGGAAGAGATCAAATTCCCTCTGGAACGTGCATGGCAGCAATTGCTCAAAGCATGGCCTAGTGTAGTAAGATGAAGGGTAGGATAATTAAATATTTTTCCACATGCTGAGAACCAAAAGTTTAAAAGCCGCTGTAGTGGATCAGACACAGGGCTCATTCCAGGATCTTTCCTATGGCCAAGGCAAGGAGAAGAGGATGCATTTCTTCTCGTAAAGATCAACCACAAAGGTCAGAAAGTTAAATCAAGACTATAACTCAACAGTATGTTTAACCATGTGAAGTGTTACTCAAAAATTCATTGTGTTTTTTGGGATATTTTACTACATACATTCTGTTCCCCTTTGTATGTGCTCCATAGAAAATATTCTTAAATATTCCTGACCTTTAACTTGCTGTAAAGCAATGTTAACCCTTAGATACCAAAAAATGACACTTATTCTTGTATTTTTAATTTAATTAACATATTTGCCCTTTAAAATTTTGTTGACTTAACATTATAATTTACCTCAGACTTCATTTTTTGAATAAAAATGTTCATAAAACTTTCATATTTTGCCCTGGCTGGTGTAGTTCAGTGGATTGAGCACAGGCCTGCGAACCAGAGGATCGAGGTTTGGTTCCCAGTCAGGGCACATGCCTGGGTTGCAGGCTGGTTCCCTGCAGGCCAACTCCCAGCAGGGGATGCACCAAAGGCAACCATACATTGATGTTTCTCTCCCTCTCTCCTTTCCCCTCTAAAGATAAATAAATAAATAAAATTAAAAAAAACTTTCATATTTTATTAGTCAGCTTTTCAAATAAGTAATTTGATCCTTCTGTGCACAAAGATTGCTCTTTTTTTACGTAATTCATTTAACATTAAATCCTCAATATATGTTTGGGACTGAAGTCAGGGCTTGAGATAAAAAGCGGACATGACTGAAATGTCCCTTGCACCCACATACAGACTTACTCAGACTCACTGCCTCTGAGCTCCAGTGCCAGGGCAGCATTCTGAAAGGCACCAGAGACATACGGGGAGAAACTGATGAAAACTGATGAAAAGAAGTACCAACAACCAAGTTTACTCTACCCAGCAAAGCTATCATTTAGAATCAAAGGACAGATAAAGAGCTACCCAGACAAGAAAAAGATAAAGGAGTTCATCATCACCAAACCAGTATTCTCTGAAATGCTAAAGTGTCTCCTTTAAGAAGATGATGATCAAAAATGTGAACAATAAGATGACAATACATATATATCTATTAACAATTGAATTTAAAAAACAAAATAAACTAACGACCAGAACAGAAACAGAATCATAGAGAGAATGTTTTGATGGTTTACAGATGGGAGGGGTGTCAAGGGGATGGGGGGAGAAGGTGAGAGGATTAGAAGTACAATTTGGTAGTTATAGAATTGTCATGGAAATACAAAGTGTAGCATGGGGAATGGAGTAGACAAAGAATACACAGGGTCCGGCAGAAGTAAGGCCTGCTTGAGCATGGTTGATAGATATGGATGTGATAATCTACAGCTTTAATTTGAACATTTTACCTAAAAGGTCATATGGTGTGCTTGAGTGTGATATTGTTATGTGACAGAATTACATGATTGATTTTGTAACAAAAATTTTGTAATAAAGTAGGGGCATTATTTGTGCCGGACCCTGTATATACAGGGCCCACAGACATGGAGGACAGTGGGGATTGCCTGAGGGAGTCAGTGGGGAGACAAAGAGGAAAAATTTGGGACAACTATAATAACATAAACAATAAAATATAATTTAAAATGTTCCTTGTTTTTCTGTTGGTATCAAAACTTTCTTAAATGAAAATAATCAAAGTACAAGCAGTAAATCTAGTACAATTTCTATAGAGTTTGTAAAATTTCTCCTCTGCCATTTACATTTTGCTATTATCGACAATAGTGGAAAGAAAATGTAAATGATAAATGCTACTCCTAAACATAACCAACCTGATAGTATTGCAAGCACGGTGGCTGGGGGATGTTATTTTGGGGACTTGCTGTTAGGCAGAAGCTGAAAGGAATGCAGGGAGTCTCTTGGTGAAGATATGAAGTACAGTGAGAAAAATTTGAAGAAAAGGGGATACTTACTGATACTGGTAAAATGTTTAGCAACATTGTTCAATCTTGCTATTGATACATGGAAGATAGTAATGGTATCTAATAAACTCATGGATGTGGTTGCAAAAGCTCATAGGCAAAATATAGAAATGTGCTTACTCACATTACCTAGCTGCTCATAAAGGAATGAAGGAGAATAAGAAAGAAAATTTAGTTTTAAAACAAAACTTAGAGAAAATATTAATGAGCCAGGACTTGATGTGTTTGAGAATAAAATGACTAATCATCCTCAGTTCTTTCTATCAAAATTTTCTGAAAAACTAGTTTCAGAGAGAAGACCAAAGGTAAGCACTGCCAATAGCAAGGGGACTCGGGCTTAAGATCACAAAGTTATGACGAGATTCTTTGCTAGGAACTCAAAAATGTTTAAGGCCCCACCTTTCACTCAACAGAGTATTGAAGAATCGTAAGGGCAATGTCCCACACAGCCTTTGGGGCAACCCAAATTAGAAAAAAGCCTACCAGGAAGAGATACATAGGTATGGCTATTGTCTAAAGAAATAGATTTGTAATTGAAACATAACAAGCACACACAATTTTTTAGAGGAACTCTTCCAATTGGGCTGAAAGGGACAGAGACAGTCTGGAATGAGACATTTTTGAAGGTCTGACCTACACTGGGAAGGGAGGAAGCTGAGAAAACTGTTCAGCAGAAAGCACGTACTATCTGTTTTCTGGGGAAAAAATATGGACTCAAATCAAGAGCTCAGAGGATCACCTCCAGAAAGCTGAAGTGGGTACTACTAGACAAGAAACTGGCAATATGGATTTCAGGATTGCTATGAACCACTGACTGCTGTGTATTTGGGACTTGGCAACTTTTTGAAAGAGAGTGTCTAATGTCGCTACCCTGTGCCATTTCATGCTTGGTGTGTATATGGGATGCAGATAACTTCTTTGTTTAGTTAATAGGTCTTTACTTCAAGACGAATCATGCTCAAGGAGCTGTATCTGAGGTAGTAGACTTAGGGACTTCATCTATACTTGAACCTCATTAAAATAATAAGGCTCTGCACTTTAAGCTTAAAACAGAATAGGTTAAGACTATTGGGGTCTTGGGAGATTGTGAATATATTTTGCATATGGAATGGCCATAAACTGGGGGTGGGCATGAGGTTGGATGTTGTAGGCTGTCTCAAGAGTAGCTGTCATTAATTCTATCTTTGCCTGATTATACATGTCATACCCCAGGCAGAGATGCAGTCTACTTCAATCTTCTTCAAACTGGACTTGAATAACAAAATGCGGTGACAATGACATTCTAGACCTGGCCTGTTCCACCTGTGTCTCTTGGAAAGTTGCTTTTGAAATGTTTGCTTTGGGGGGAGTGAGGCTCCCTGTAAGAAGCCCATCTAATCTAAGACATTCATGCTGTGACAATAGAGAACTCCTCTTCCTGGAGAGATAAAGAAAAGATAAGCAGAACTTAAGAAAAGATGAGGTACCAGACAATGTGGATGAAGAAGCTATTTTGGAATTAGCTCCTCCACGCCTAACTGCCAGAGCTAATTAATGTCACTGAATCAGAGATAAATCAACCACTGATCACTTTCCAAATTTCTGCCCTACAAAACTGTGAGCAAAGTAAAATGTTTGTTGTAAGTCATTGCATTCTGTATAAGTTTGTTACACAGCAATGGATAACTCAAGACAATACACACCTACTCTTATTTCATTATCCATTTCTAATTCTCAAAAACTTCTGATAATAGTTATTTTTCTTGTACTAAAATATCATTTATAAATATTGGAGCCTTAAATATAGTTGATAGAAATGTAAAGATGACACATTTTGGAATTAGATTTAGATTATCTTGGGTTTCATAATTCCACACAAAATACCAATACATAGTGATTGAAAATATGATATAACCTATGCCTCCATTCCCATTACAGTGCCTCCCAACTGAAAAATCCCTCTTGCTGCTTGCACCAATAATTCGAAGACCAGCACAATTCCTACTGTCTTTGAAAAACCTTCCCCAGTATTCTGACTCCCAGACTTCTTCTCTCTTTCCTCTAAGAGCTTTCTACCACCCTGAGCTTGAACTCTCTGCAGTCTTCCCTCCAAGAATCAGTTTACTTACATAAATTGTAGCACCACTAGTCAGCTTAACATTGAAAAGCCTTGTTCTGTCCTTCTTTGACTTTTTACTCTCACTCCTGTAATTATGTTTTTGTCTTTCTCCCCTGCAATTCTATGCTTCTCCAGGATCTAATGTGTATGACTATACAGGGTGAGGAAAAGCAGGTTCACCGTTGCTTGCCTGGGAAATACAATATTTAATAAATAATAGTACAATAAATTGGTTCAGGTACTCACAACTGCAAACCTACTTCTGCTCCACCAGGCATGTTGTTGTGAGTCCTTGCTTTAGAAACATCTGCATGTCTGTACCTCTGTCATTTTTCTACTGCTCAGTTTCACAAAAACAAAACAAATCTTTTATGTGCTTCAAAGTCTATACAACTTGTATGGCTGAACCTACTTGTATTAATTGTTCTTATAAAGAAACTTGTTTGGTAAGACATGGTCATGAAAGTCTCTCCTAAAATTCACTCCATGTTTTTGTGACTATCTTCTCTGGGAACTGATCAATCCTTGTGTATTGCACTGTCCTGAAAAGAAGACTGTGTTTTTCAACTGCTTTCTCTCTTCTGTAAAACTGCATGGATTACTTATACCATCTGATTTTTCACATATTTGGGACTTATAAAGGATATTTTGATTCATTTTTATTTAAGTAAAAGTGTTAATAATTTGACTAAAATGGGAATATATTTAAGGCAATAATTAGACATTTACCAATGACATTCTTATTACATGGGAGTGGTTTTCAAAGGTTAGCATTAATAAGACTAACTTTTAGACTTGTTCAGTCTGAATGTGGCAAAAATCTGTATTTCAGTTGCTTCTGGGGCAGATGGCCAAAGACTCTACCACAAAATATTTTCATACACCACAAAGGAGAGATTTAAGACATCATCTAATGTTAAGGTAAGACAGTGAGAGATGAGAGGGCAAAGTCCAGTTAGAAAACCTTTAAGAAAGTGCAAAGGAGAGCAACAGAGGCCTGACCCAGACAGTGGCACAGGTGATAGAAAGGAGGAGACAGATGGAAGGGAAACTAGCTATTAACAAGTTCCGGAAACTGTTTTCTATTAAAGCTGCCTTAAAAAAAAAATAAAAATGCACTGTTGTAAGCACTAAAACAAACACAACCAAAAAGATGTTTTCTTAACTGGGAAATTATGATGTGCAGTTATGTTTGGTATCTAAATGCAAATTTTGCATGTAGGCTGCATTTATGGAAGAACCGAAAACAACCATAATATACTATATCACAGCAGAAACAAAACAAACTAACTAGCTGTACTTGGCATAGTAATGATAAGCCCTTTAAATTAAATCTTTATGCAGATTCTATTTTACACTCCAAACTTTTCATGGAGCCTTGTGTAATTCTGATGTGTAAACCAACAAATAGATATGCTCTGTGTATTGAGTAGCCTGTTTGGGTACCAGCTGGCTTGGCTGCATGCCTTTCTAATGGTAATGAAGTCACACAGCTGCTAGGACAATCAGCTGGAGTTCAGATTATCACTAGCTAAATGGATATCCATTGACTAGCTCCTTATCCGGACTCATTAAAGTTCAGTATTGACAAATGAAGAGTGGCTAGGGGTTTACAGCTAAGAGGCATCTAGAAATGAACTGGTTGCCTTTTCTTCCTATAGCTTTTCCTTGTGATTCAGACTATCACTCATCTACTTGAGATTTGTGATTAGTAATGCACTGTGAAATTTCAAGCACTCTTCCATTTACCCATTTACGGTTTTCAAAGTGAATGAACGTCCTAAAACAAGTAGTCACATGCATCAAGCTGTCAGTATTTGAAACCAAAAAAATTAGCAAAAATATATTGTTTTTCTCTAAACCAAGTAGTAAAAGATATGATTACCATAAAAAGTTTACAGTTGATGTGAAATTAATTTTTTGCTCTGGAGACTCTCAATTGCAGGCATTTTAGTGGGTAATTTTCAATACTTGACTCTGTCTACAAGAGTCAATACATCACTCTAAACTACAGGATTTCTCTCAACATAACTAATTAGGTAAAATGCAATCAAGTTAGCTTAGTTAATTCTATAATCATCCCTTGGACATGCTAAAACTTTTCCAATTCCTTAAGACAGAAAACACTAAAATCAACACTCACGACTCCCTGAAGGTTGGAAGCAGAGAACAAACTTTCAGGTTATGGTAAAGCCGTGCACTGTTCCTCCTTCCCTCCTTGCTGCCTAGAGCTCTGATACAATGTGCCATTAGCTTGCATTCATATCCTACTCATTTCACTGAATTAATTTTTTCCTTTCATTTGTTTCAAGATTGCCTAACCTTATTTCCCACACTCATAGTCATTGCCCCTTTTCTCAAAAACTGCCTCGTGAAGACATTGAAAATGTTTAGTCCATGTTGTCCAATTTTGCGCCCAAAAAATCAATTTAAAATTGCATCCTATCAGTATATAGGTATAGTTATTTTCCTTAGCCTTTGATGAAATATCCTGTAGACCCTTTCTCCTCTAAAATACATTAGCAGACCTCCCTCAAGAAGGTATAGAAGTGGAAAGTGTGCTGGCAGGTTATTTGCTTCTTTACAATGCCCTTGTACAGACTGTCTATCCCCTCACTTGATCTTATGTTTACTTCTTTTCCAGGTCTCTTTACTGCTGATTCCAAAGACAGAGCACCATCTTCCCCTCCCAGTATTGTGATTTAAAATGCTTTCACTAGTAGGTTGCTCAGATGTTCCTGTAGTTCTTGTCTCATATTTTCAAGTGTAAATGCAACAAAGCAAGACTTGAAGCATTATTAAATATACACCCACTAGTTCATAGTGTGCACTACACTATGACTAACCACAATCTCTGGATTTTGACAGAATCCTTTTACTTGAGGAGAACTAAATTCCAGGCTTCCCACAAACCAATAAATGTAAACTCACCCACATGAAGGATGTTTTCTTGTCTCAAGAAAGCATGCTCAGAACAAGTCCGGACCTTCATGTAAAGTATATTTTCTTGGAGGCCAAAATGGCAGACTCCTGGAGTCAAAAAGCACTTTATCATTTTTTAAACTTCTTAAAGGAAACAACTGTCCAGCTTCAAAACATTTATGCAAAAAGCTAGACATTATGCCTTAAACTGGCACAGAATTACACCAGGACTCGGAAGACCTAGCTAACTTTTGGGAGTTTTTGAGTCACTCAATCTCTTTTGATCTGATGAGTAAAGTAGAAGTTTAGCCCCCATGAATTCACTCATTCACAAAATGAAGGTGCACTCTAGACTATGTAAGTCCTGGGGTCTCAGGATTAGAAAGCCATATGCATAACTCTGAAGTGATCATATCTGGAATCCCTAGGGTCCCTGACAATACAAGATTCTTTAAGTAGGTAAATTGGATACCATTACTCCCTTGAATTTCCTACACAAAACAAGAAAATGTACTGCTAACTTTCCCAGCCACAACACAGGTTGCTGACAATACTCCCTGAAACTCTGTTCAATGATGTATCTCCCAGAAGGCAGACCACTGACTAGCTGGGCCAGTGGATTATAAGAGGAGATAATAGGTGTCCCTTCTCACCATGACTAGTTACATGTCCAGGATTTTTTTTCTATTCTTCCTTCCCACTCCACCTATAGGCTGGACAATACCAAGGTGACACTGTACTTAAAATGTGGCAGAGGCAGTAGCTGCAAGTGCCGGGTGCCTGGGTTATTTAAGGGACAGCTGCTGGACCCTTGAACAAGACATAACTTGTTGCAGCATGACCCAGCATAGGGTGTTTAATTCAAACAAGTATATAAATCTCACCTCCTGACATAAAACATTAAGATCAGTATATATTTCAATGCTTTTCATAACAATTACAAAACCCAGCATCTTATTTGGTGACCCTCAAATCTTCAGAGTAGTATTTAACTGCTGATATTTTCCCCAAGGAATATTGCCAGTTTTAATAAACTGCTTGACTTCCCTGAGCATACCGTCAGGAATGCTTCTGAAGTATTAAATGTGCCATGTAAAAAATCCTCATGGTCCTCACTAATCAAAATTTTCATGAGTAATCCACATGTAACTTAATGGTAAATATGCTAAGCCACAAGGTGTGTAAGGGTGATTTCATTTGTGTACATTACACAGAGGTTTTCACGGTGTTCTTTCTTTCTTTTCTTTTTCCTTTTCTTTCTTTTTTTTTTTTGGCCATTTGGAAGTTATCTGTGGATTCCGTGTTTTTGTTCACCCTTTCTCTTCAGGTATCCACGAAAGGGCATATGTTGAACCAATGTGGTGCCCCCGAAGTAGGTTTTCCTCTTTAAAATGCTACATTTTGCAGCATCCTATGTACCATCCATCGACATTCCATTATGTTGGCACAGGTCTGACCAACTTGCAAGCAGGCACAGTGCCAAGCACACAGATGGCATGAGGGGAAAGAGCCAGAAAAAACATGTGAATCAACTGTGGGTATTGATGGCATATTTCCCAGACATGGAGGTCCAAACACTTGTCCATCCTAGGCTTAGAGTACATGCTTACAGATACACAGATTTGTCAGCAATGATCTAGCACTGACAGATTAATTTAAAAAAGTTAAGCCACCTTTGGCTGCTGAGGATGGCTACCAGGCAATAACTCTGCAAAGGTTGGTGTTTGGTCTGTAGTCTCTTCCCAGGTGACTCTTCAAAAGACAATTAGGCAGTGGGTTTAAAAAAATATTTCCCATAGAAGAGTTATAAATAAAGAGGAAAAGTTTATCTTGGTGTATTCATAAAAACTGTTCGTAAGGACATTAAATGAACAGTATAAGATTTGAGGATCCTTAAATGGAGCACCCACTTAAGAAACCGTTACCTGCTATTTTGGCAGTTTGTCTGAAATTTCCTAAATCATTGCAACTTAGCTTAAACTACGGTATCTCCCTCATGTTTCTACTGAAAGGAATGTATTTTATTAGGGATCTATTGTGAAAAAAAAACCAGAATCTTTTACCTTACTCACAAGCTTTACTAAGGACAATTCCTTCCAAAATTGGTTTTAGAAACAACATCTGTTAGAGAAGTTGACAGTAAAATTTTTGAGCCTGCAAACACTTAGAACATTAATTTGGAACACAGATAACCTATTCAAAATGTTCACAGTGACTCAATGAGTCATATACGTATACAGATATACATATATATTTAAAGATTTTATTTATTAATTTTTTTAGAGAGGGGAAGGGAGGGAGAAAGAGAGGCGGAGAAACATCAATGTCTGGTTGCCTCTTGCACACCCCATGCTAGGGACCTGGCCTGCAGCCCAGCATGTGCCCTGGACTGGAATTCTAAGCAGTGGCCCTTTGATTTGCAGGTCAGCACTCAACCACTGAGCCACACCAGCCAGGGCTCAATGAGTCATGTATTTTACACAGGTCTCTTGATCCCAAGGGGCAATGCTACTGTTTTTATCAGATCACCTGCTATTTTACAGAGTTGAACTAGTTCATTTACACAGCATTTACAGTTTAAGATGTAAGTAGGAATATTACATTCAGCTTTCAAGGGAGCATGTAAGTTTGGGATTCAATCTAGAACGGTGGAAGTAACTTGCCCTTTGTAAGTGGGTGGATAAATCCTGTTACATTTCTGTAATTTACTTAAATTCCGTAGAAGAGAGTACATACAAATGTTTAGTCAGTTCAATGTAAGACAGCACACTACAACTTTAGTGTCAATTCCTGGTCACTTGATGTCCATCCCCTACATGCGTATCTTTTTTTACCAAAGGCCGAATGTGCACCCCTTCAATACCATAATCATGTTCACAGAACATCAAACAGTGTCAAAGAAACTGGTGTTTAAGAAATCTATTTTGTCCTTATTTTCTTACAACATGCAATTATTTTGATTTATTTTATTTCCAAGCAGGATTTTAATAAGTAATGTATATTCAAAGACTAATCATAAAGTTTTGTCTGTAACAATTCTATTTTTAATCAACATTAAAATATTAAGAAACACTTTTACCCTTAAAGTTTAACTTGGGCATGAAATAGGATTAGAATGCTCTTAGTTTGCATGAACTTACCTTCTAAAATCTCATCCTAAAAACTCAGTCTATAATTTACTTTTAATTTGTCTTTAAACATTGATGCATGCACTGGCCTGCAGTGCCCGCGGTGTTATGGATGGAAAATCAAGACAAATTCACATGGACTATCAAGTCCTGTGTAGAAAAAGGGGTGGCCCGGCTACTCCCTTGAGGCGGGAGTGCCTCAGAATGGCCTGGCCACCCTCTCAAGGGGAGAGTATGCTGACCCTTGCCTAGACAGGTTTTTATTGGGTTTAATTTGTGCAGAAATACAGGTACAGCTCATTAATCATTGTCAGGCAGTAAGGATCAAATGATAGATAGCATACAAAGAACTCTTAGGGCTTCTCCTGAGCCAGGGTCTATCAGCTAAAAGACTACAAAACTTTAGGAAAACAAACTCATTTTCTGCCCTGGCCTTGATAATTTAACTAAAAGCATTCTTAGCAAAGCAGGCTTCACAGGATTTTACATATCCTTTCCCAGGCCTAATCACCAGGGAAGCCTGCCCTTTCCAGCACAGCGTTGTACCACCCTCTGTCATTGTTTCAGGTTTAAGTCAGGCAGAGGAGGCAAGATAGCCAAGGAACTAGGAGAAATGAGGACTCAGGCTTCATCAAAGCCCAGGGGTGAGTGTCCATCACCCCCTTTCTCCATAGCCCCCCATGTCCTTCCCTGGGGCCTCCACATGATCATACCTGTCTTAGGTGGTTCCCCCCTTGGGGAATCTTACCTGTCATTGGCTAACTGATCAAGCATTGGGGCCCAGTTTTGAAATAAGGAGCAGAAGCAGTGCTCCTGACAGGGATATAAGCTTTGTCTCCTTAGTGGCTTAAGGTCTGAAGGTTGCTCACTCAACCTTAGCCCTGGGAGGTTTATAGCTCCTGAAACCAGGCAGGGTGGTTCCCAACAAAATGTCCCTATAGATAGGTCAGGTTATTAGAGACTGTCTTCAGGACATTTCCCAAACAAAGACACTGGTATAGACAAATAGGTTTTATTTTTTTCAAAATATAATTAGAATAAAAACTTAGTTTCATCATTTTTCCTTACTAAAAGTAATTAAGAATATACTATAAAACTAAATTTTAATATTATTAGTTTTGAAACACCACAAAATAAAATCTCCCTGACAGTAAAAGTACACACACCAAAACCTGAAACAACTTACTTAAACTGAACAAAGAGATTCTGCTTTGTGATGATACACATATTCTCTTTCTTATTTTATCTTTCATTCCATCATGTGGTCATTTATTCATTCCCTAAGTAACTGTTGAGCATTTACTACAAGTCAAGAACTAGGGCAGATACAAAGAAGATATAGCATGTAGTCAAAAGAAAATTCCTATGGTACAAGATTCCAAAGAGAAAAGATTATAGAACTTCTGCAGTGACTATATGAAAGGAGATGAGGTTTTCATTCAAGGTAGAAAATGACATCCATTATAAAAGTGCTATTAATAACAGCCCTTTAATATTTAATAGAGCAGAGTGATTAAGACAGAATCCATACTTTATTATTCTATCTTCTACATGTATTAAGTAGGTTTGACTACATTTGGGGGTATTACCTATAATTAAAAATAAAATGAAAAGTTTTTGAAAAACCTATATGGGATATAGTATATGGTTGTATCTATTTAAAACAATTTATATTTATGTCAACAGCTTATTCCGCTTTTATCAAATGCAAATTTGTCATGTAATTTTCACTTTCTCACAAAAAAGGTAAATAAATCAAAATGAACTAGATATATGAGCAAATGAGGGATGATATTTGAGAGTTTATTCACTTGGCTGAAAGATAGTCAAACTTAGTCTAATTCTGGGAGCAATCAAGACTTAGATAGTACTTATATCTTCATATTTCACCAACACAATGAGTTTATTAAAACAATATTTTTTCAGTACACCTACTGAAATTACGTGGTATGGTTGAAGGCCAATGCTTTATTAGAAACATTTTCAAAATTTTATATTGAAATACAAATTAAATACAGTTAACTTTTGAATAACACAGGTTTGTTTGCACAGGTCCACTTACACATGGATTTTTTTCAGTAAATATTGTAAATATATTTTATCTTATGATTTTCTTAATAACATTTTAAGTTTATTTTTTAGCTTACTTTATTGTAAAGATATAGTATATACTACACATAAAATGCAAAAAGTATTACTCTACTGTGTATGTTACTGGTTAGGCTTCCTCTCAACAGCAAGATACTACTAGTAGTTAAGTTTCTGAGGAGTCAAAAGTTACACATGTATTTTTGCCTACCCGTGGGGGTTTTGATGCTGTTATCAGGTCATTCAGTGGTAAACTGTGTAATGTTTTACTAGACTGTCAATGTTTTGCAGGTAGAACTATATGTTTCTCATCTTTGTATTGTGCCGAGGACTTCACATACTATTTTATTTAATGAAACGGTATTAGAATGATATTGAAATGAGCATATAGATGGTTTTTGAAATATAAAAACGTCCCATGTAGATAATTTGTTATACTTGTCGCTAGTGCCTAAAATGTTCTACCTACTATTTTATACCAAAATATACTAGTGTTGATTTTGGTCTTCAGATATTTCTGGGCAGTTAATTACCAGAGAAATAATCTGAATCTCTTTTTAAAGTTCTATTTTTTTCAATGCAAATTAAAATCTTTAAATGCATGAGATGTATGATAAATATTAAATATGTGTAAAATGCTAATAAAACCCTACTAATGAACTTAACTGATTGCATTTGCAGTACATATTGGGTTGGCCAAGAAGCCCATTACATTTTTTTTCCTGTAAAATAAAAGACGTTTATCATTTTCACCAATAACTTAATCGATTTGGATATGTTGAGTATGTTGACTATCTCCCACATGCTATAATATTGACTGTTCAAAATTAATTTCCGTATTTGAACACTATCAATTTCAACTGTTCTACCCGACCATGGAGCATCGTCCAGCGAGAAACCTCCAGCAGGAAGCTTCACAAACCACTTCTGACACATTTGATCAGTCCCAGCACCTTCTCCATACACTGCACACATCTTTATTCACCTTTCAGTTGTGTTTTTACCTTTCTTGAAATAATATAGCATAATTCATTGAAAATGTTGCAATTTTCTTCCATCTTTATTATTTAAATGGCTACATGAAAATTCACCAATTTTGATGAATTTTTAAATGCACACTGATAAAACAGGTGTCACATACAATCTAATAAAATTGTTTCATATGAAGTTAAAGATAACTAAGTGCTGCTAGAGCTGTGTTATAGAAAAAAACCTATACTGAATTTTTTGGCCAACCTAATATTTCTTAAGTAACAATTCTCATATTTCAAGTCTTACAAAAGTCAGTAAGAAATATTAAAGCCAAATAAAAATCAAAATGGAAACACTTATCATGACATATTGTTCATTATTTCTATTCCATCAGCAATTGCAGAAAAATTACTCAAGATCTTTTGAAAAACTGATTATGGCAGATTATGAGATTATTTGCCAGGAAAAGAATATAATCAGTGTGGTGGGATCCACAGGCCCACAGCACCGCAGGAAGTTGTTTTGAGACAGATTGTCTCTTAGGTCTTCCAGATAGACTAAACATTTCCCTCCCACCCCCCGCCTTACTATGAAGAAATCAGAAACTGATTCAAACAATATAAGACATTTAATAATTAAAATTTATTAAACTGTCTTTTCATCTATCTATTAACTTGTACATCAACCGGTTTCAAAAACAATTTAGGCACTTCTTCCAAAAATGCACGAATGAAGGAGAGGAAAAAAATAAACATCCCACTTTACATACCTAAGATCAAAATACTCAGAGAGCATTGCTACAATCTGGTCAATATACTCAACCTTATGTCTTTTAATCTGGAAATAAGGATGTTGCCACTAAATTATTTGAATAACCCTGTGCCCATTTTTCCTACAGCTACCTGGATTATAAATAAATGAAATTACAGTCATGTAAGAAGACTACTCATTCCAAATTGTTGGTGTAGACATCAGAATTTTTTTTAAGTTCTCACTCCAGGATATGTTTTATTGATTTGACCAGAGAGAGAGACAGAGAGAGAGACAGAGAGAGAGAGGTGGGGGAGAGACATTGATGTGAAAAAGAAACACTGATCAGTGGTATCCCTTATGCACACCAACTGGGGATCAAACCCAAAACATAGGCACGCACCCCGACCAGGAATGGAACCCTCGACCTTTTGGTGTATGAAAAGACATTCCAACAAACCAAGCCACCCAGCCACAGCTAGTTTTGTTTTGTTTTGATTTTTTTAATATAAGAAGAAAACAAGTGTTTCACCATACAAGTAAGCCCAGTGATCTATTGCTCCCACACGGTTAATTAAACTATTGTTGGAAATCCCCTCACTTGGAACAGAAAAGTAAATTAAAAATAAATACATAATTTGAATAAAGTCATTGAACTAATTAAACACGTGGCTATAAAATCAAATTTCGCACACTATTTCCCAGAACTATCATAGTGATGCTATCTTAGGCAAATACCACATGATCTCACTGATATGTGGAATCTAATGAACAAAATCAACTGATGGACACAATAAAACCAGAGGCATGGATACATGGAAGAGACTGACAGAACTCAGAGAGGAGGAGGTAAGAGGGACTGGAAGAGATTAGCCAAAGAGCATATATGCATGTATGCACAGCCCACAGACATAAACAGCAATGAAAGCCCTAGGTGTTGAGGTTGGGGGGAGAGGGAGAAATGGATGAATCTGTAATAGTGTCAACAATAAAAAAGTTTTTTAATACCTTTTTGCATACTTGAAAAATATTAAATGCTTTTCAAAACCTGTAGTTTGCACTCAGGTAGTTTAGGGTTACACTGAGGATCCATGAGCTTTTTCTCAAAAAGAGAGAGAACCATGTTACTATACAAAATTTGATGGTATGTGGTTCATAAATTTTAGCAGGTACCAGAATCCCCTAGAAGCCTTGTTAACATACAGATGGCTGTATTAGACTACTTGCCCAGTGTTTCTGATTCAGTAGGTCTGGGGTAGGGTCTGAGAAATTGCATTTCCAACAAAGTCCCAGGTGATGCTGTTGCTTCTGCTGCAGTGACCTACATGTTGGGTCTTCCGTTTTAATGAAAAGGAATGAGTCATGAGCCTCCATTAATTTCTTAAATGTTACTGAAGTATAACACATGTACAAATATTTGTACAGATACAAATTTTGATGTCTCTTGAGTATATTTCTAGGTGTGGAATTAACTTTTTGAAAATCTACCAACCAAATTGCTATCTGAAGAGGCTGTTTCACTGTAACTCTCTGAAATTAACAACGGTTCTGTTTTTCACATCCTCTCCAATATTTAGTCTTTTCTGCCCTGGGATTATAGCATTGCTAGTAGGTTTATAGTGGCATTGCATTATAATTTAAATTTGCATTCCCCAATGACTAATAATGTTGATGTTTTGTGTATCCTCATTAATATTTTTAAAACATCTTCTTTGGTAGAATGAATGTGCGTTTGAGTCATTTGTTCATTTTTACAATTTGGTTGTTTTATTATTCTTTCTTCATAAAATTTATGTGTATAATCTGAAGAACTCATTTAACAGATAATATGATTTGCCAATATTTTTTCCACTCCAGTTTTTCTTTTATTTTTCTAATAGTGTCCTCTGAAGGGTAGTCATTTTAAATGTTATTGGAGTTCACTTTATCAATTTTTAATTTATGGCTCATGCTTTCAGTATTGTGTCTAAGATCGTCTTGCCTTACTCAAAATCAGAAAGATTTTCATCAATTTTCTTCTAGAAGGCTATATTTTTAGTAATTATTATTCTGAATTTTGGTACTTTGTATGTTTTGTCATATTTTTTTGGTCTAACAAGGTTTTTCAGTTTTGTTTGTCTTATCAAAGAAGAATCTTTGATTTTATCTATTACTTTTGTATTTTATGCTTTATTAATTTCTGCTTTAATATTTATTATTTGATCCCATTTTTTAATTGGATTTAGTTTGGTATTTTATTTCTGGCTTTTCTAATATAGATATTTAAATCTTTTAATTCCCTTCTAAATACTGCCTTACCTGATCCCAACTTATTTTTATATTATGAACTTTTCCTGCATAGTTCGGTCAACCCACACAATAGCCTTATTTATAGTAAGCCCAGGATGTCTGAAAATATGTTAAAATTGTACTCAAAATCAGGGCTACATAGGTTTGTATATTATAATAGTATAATGTGACTATTAATAAAATTGTCATGGCATCCTATTCAAATACAGTTATATACAAAGTCTATGCAAATAATTATAATTCATAAGATATCAAGCTACTACTGAGTATGTTTCCTATCAAACATGCATATTGTACTAGAAAGAGCTTGTTTTTGGCATCAGACACATCAGTGTTTGAATCCCAATTTCACCACTTGCTAGCTCTGTAATTTAGTACAATCTAGTCTCTGTGTTTTAGATTCCTCATTTTATTAATGAGGATTACAATATCTTCTGTACTGTATTGCGGTAATAACTAAATGATATAGCTTTTTTTCAGTATGCCATACGGACCGGCGCTAATAACCACCCATCTCTGCTTTCCCCAGCACTGGGGGAAGGCGCGCAGGCATCCTAAATAAACAGACAGCTCTGAACCTCCTCACCAGCCACTTTAGGCATGCTATGTCAATTTAATGAGAGCTGAGAAACAGATTATCAACTAAATTTTTGTGTTGTATATTTATTGTTATATATAAAATATAAGAAATATTTCCTATTCTAAAAGTTTCTTAGGAGATACTTTAATGGTTTGAGTTGAAACTTCAAAAATATCCAATGTTTTGGAAAATTGCCTTTATTGCCAGTGAACTGAGTCTAGTTCCTTTCTCTGAGTTAGAGCAATGGCTCTCCTTGTTGAATCGGGAAAGAGGGAAGAGCAAAAGCTACACTCTTTCCCCAGACCCGAGCAGGGCTGCTGACCTATCCCCCCCTTGTTACTTATGTTACTGCCAAACCCTACCCACTTTTTCAAAATAGTTCATTATTAAAATCTACTGAAAATGATTTTGATTTGAATGCACCATCTGTTTCCTACTGAAATTGTGAAAACCTTAAGCAACTATTGTTCATTTTATTGATATGATGAAAGCAGAGTAGGTACATAATAAAGAGCATTTAGCAGTTAGAGGCACTTACTAAAATATTTATTGGTAACATACATATTGGCAAGATGTTGATACTTAGTGAAGCTGTGTGATAAGTACATCACCTTCATTATACCTTCCTCTCCATTTTGTGGAATGGTTGAAGGTTTCTACAGTAAAAAATTAATTTTTTTGTAATTGCTACCTTGTACCACTTTAATTATAATTATCTTTAGTTATAATCTCTGTTTTGGAGGCTCTGCTATGAATACAAAAAGAACAACCATTTCTAAGACAAATAGGTAAGTATTGTCTTTTGTCTATTCTCTAGGCCTGACCTTAGTAATGTTCTCCCACTCCAGATAAATCTTCTTTATACGTAATCCTAAAGTTCATTTGCTCCAGGGTAGCTCTTAGGTGCCTATGTGATGTATTCCCCAATGAAAAAGAACACATTCTGAGTGGTTTAAGTTAAGACACTTCTTGTAACAAGAACGACTGTTCTGAAAATTATACTCTTTTGCTACATTTATACAATGTCCTGAAAAGTGTTATCAAGTTGTCTCCACTAAGCAGCGGAGGAAAAACCATTGTGCCCAACACAGAATTTTCTCTCCCTCAGCTAATGATTGGGTACATGTCCTTGGCAGGTCACTTAAGTGACTTGGTCTAGTGACCTTTAAATTAAGAGTCACAGCATCGCTGGCAGTAGGCAAAATGTGATGATCCAACTGCTGTTATGGGTGTAGAGACACCAACAATTCAAAAGAAACACTGAGTAGGCAGAGTGAAACAGTTTTATTTGTGCAACAAGAAAAATACTTTAGTCTTTTTTATTGTTTAATAATTTAACTGCCTGTCTCAACACATTTTCCAGGACTTATTAACCTGTATTAATTAGCATCACAACAATTAGGTCCATGCTTAAGTTATTAAGTAAAAAAAACAAAAAAAGAGTATTAAAGAGGAAAATATTTAAAACAGCAATTAAAGTCATTAAGAATAATGATTTAGTATGACTTTTTACCCATGTTGAAAATTACATGTCTAATTCCAAAAAAGTTAGGCAGACTAAATTTTATTTTGTTTTATGTAATATTATTTTCAAAAACAGTTACAGGTAAATGTTTTATTTTCATTTGTGTATATTTTAAAGAATTTTGAGGAAAAACAAATATTCTGCCAGAATTCCACATGATTTTATATAAACTATTGAGGTCAATATATGCTCATTCCTTTAAAGCAGAGTTTTCCAACCTCAGTGCTATCACATTTGGGCTGTGTAATTTGGTGGGAGGCTGTACTGTGTATCATAGGATATTTAGCAACACTACCAGTCTCTACTTAATAGAACCAGTAATACCATCCTCACCATGTTGTGACAATCAAAAATATCTCCAGACATTGCTGAATGTCACTGAAGAACTAAAATTACCTCTTTTGAGAACCAAAGCTATTAAGTGAGTTTTGCTTTTGAATTCCAATCACTCTCAAAAGGTTGTAATGCAAACACTGGGAAGAGTCAAACAAAAAGAAATTATGGATTTGAAGGAAGCATTGTTATAAGAAGTAACTTTTCAATATTTTTGATTTTAAAAATATTTTATTATTTTTAATATATATATTTTTAATTTTAATTGTTGTTCAAGTACAGTTTTCTATCTTTTACTCCCATCCCAGTCCACCCCCCCAGCCCCCCCTTCCCTCCCATTTCTACCCGCCCTACTTTTTGTCCATGTGTCTTTTATATTTGTTCCTGTAAACCCTCCCCCTTTTAATTAAAAACATTTTAAACTAAATAATTTTAAGTAATATGTGCTGAATGTGTGGACTTTTAAGAGTACCACAATGACCAGCTGTTTAAAAACTCAAATTGCTTATAAAGGCCAGAGAAATGGTAGGATGGTAAGCCAGGCATTTGTCATCAAATTGCTTGGAAATTTCCTAGTGTAAGATTAGTTCATCACAGAAAGAAGAAGGGGTTTTAAACCTTCATACATGCAAACCAAAATTGGTCAGATGCAGAGGTGCATACACACACACACTCTGGGTGAGTAAACACTACTTTTTACCTATTTAATGTTTCACCTATTTTCCCACCATCCTCTAAAAAATAAATGATAATGTAAAATATGGTTGCTTAATTAGTATTACACAGACTGGGCAAAAGTAGGTTTCACAGTTCTCATATGGAAAATAATAGAGTAATTAATAGATAATAATACAAGAATAAACTCTGTGTTTTGCATACTCACAACTGTAAATCTACTTTTGCCTGACCCTGTCAGTCAAAATGATTTATTTTGTTTTCAAGGATCTTTATCTTGTTGTAAATGTCCTTTATGTTCAAAGATGGTCTTGAACTACCTTGAATTTGCTTGTATTGATCTTTGGGTTGATTTATGTCATCTCTGCAACTATATAGGAAGCTCATTTGCTTCACGTTGCCCCTTGTGAACAGAAAAGCATTGGGAATAAAAGAAAACCTGAATAAACATTTGAAGGCTTAATTTGAAATTATTTTAATTTAGTGATCATCTTAGCTTTTAGCATCTTCATCACGAGTAAGCCGATATTTAAAAATTGTAAAAGTACACAGGTAAATTACTGGTAAACTAGCAACATTGCAAATTTTGGCACTAAAGAATGCACTGAGAGAATTAAAGTTAAAATTGGTTTCAACTCAATTTTTTTCTTATATTCTTTTATATGCTTAACTATAAGCATATAAATGCTTAACTATGTCTAAATGATTTTGCTTAACTATGTCTAAATGATTTTGGAAGTTTCAAAGAAAGTATAGGACAATATTACCATAGAGTGTTATAAGTTTGTTTGCATTAAGATACATATTTTGCCTGTTAACACAGATAATGCCAGTTTCTTTCAGTGAAACGTAATTGTAATGCAAGTAAACATGGAGAAATTAAAACATTATAGAATTAAATGAATTAGATACTTTAGTGGGAAAATAAAACTACTTTAAACTCTTTTTAAAGCAGCACTTTTTCAACTCTTAGAGTTGGAAATGATCAATTTCTGCCATGCAGCAGCTCAATAAAAAGAATATGTGCAAAGTATGATCTGCTGAGATGCCAGGTGCTGGCACTTAAAACTTCTTGCTAAACTGAAGTGAGATGGAAATTTTTAGTTATTGAGCCTTACACTATGTAATTTAAAATTGTCTATTAGTAGCAAAAAGAAGGAAGGAGAGTAGGAAGGAAGGAAGGAAGAAAAGAAGGAAGTTGAGAGGGAGGGAGGAAGAAAGGAAGGGCAGAAGGAAGGAAACGAAAAAGGAAGGGAGGGAAGGAGGGATGGAGAGAGGAGACATCTTTGAGTAAAGTGAAAAGAGATACCTTAGTGAAAAAGGCTTGGATTAATGAACTTCAAAAATTTTCAACAATCAGTTTATACTCTGGATGTTCTCTTTCTGGGGGATTTTGTATTTATTAACCCGGCCAAAAATCAACAGCAGTCACCACCAACTGCTTTTGCTAGGTCTTTCCACGGGCATTGCTTTCGCCTTTACCAAGTGGCCCCAGTCACTCAGGCAGTTTACACCCAGTGCCGCCTGCAGTGACCTTTCTCTGACTGAGTCATAAATCCCTAAACAGAGGGGATGAAATCACTGACAGTGCCTTACATATGGTGGTGTGAATGCACTGAGGTAATTGCTCTGTGATTACATGGTAATTATTGACCATTTAAGTACATTTAAGAACAGGGTGAGTACTATGTAATCAAAGAGTAATTATCTGATTATTTCTGTCTTTTAAACTGCAGGCTTACAAGATATAAAAATTGCAAGTAACGTGGTGATTAGTCATTGAACTACACGGTAACCTGTAGTATAATTATGTAGTAATCCATAGAAATTGTATTTGTATTGTGGTTCTCCTGAACAGTAATTGCAGAGGTATATTGTAAAACACATTCTATGAAGGGATAACAGGAAAAAATAATCAGTGCATTATATTAATAAAACATAAACACATTAACTAAAATTATTATACAATTTATTTAAAAATATGAATGGGGTCATATATCTTGCAAGACAAGTAATCAGTATCAGAAGTAAACATTGCTATGGTTTACTGTAAAATACAAAAGTGCTACTGTATCTTTTAATAGCCTCATAATTTCCCTTGCATACTCCTTAAAAAACAGTGACAGGGTGAATAACTGAGATGGAATACCTGAGAAGTAGAAATAATAAGGTAAGGTAAAATGAAATGGATTCAGGAAGTGATCAACTGAACTGGATTAAGTGGCTGGTTCCAGACCAAGAGGGTAGCTTCACTTCATTACTAACTGGTGCATTCCAAGTTGGAGTCATTTATACAACCTCATGATCTTTGTTCTGGAATTAATGTAATGTGAGAACTGCCTGGATAACTATTTACAATGATACTGAGACACACTAAAGACATTTACTTAAATTTATTTTCAAGCTTCTAGTACTTAAAGTTTGAAAGGGGATAATTAAATATTCCCTCCTAAAAGTTTACCTGATGTAGACTGAATGGATACACCTCCTAAGCAAATAAAGACATGGTGGACTGGTGAAGCTGGGTATAGAAGGGAGGATGTGGGGGACTATGGGTTATATGTATGTTTGCTATAAAATATGAAGATCAACTATTTGGTTGATCAACAATGTTGAAAATTAATAATCTGTAAAGTCTATTTAAGTAACTATTTCTCCTTTTGTAATATGATTGAAAACACCAATAATATGAGTCCTCAAATAAAGATCATAGTGATCCCACCACAAAGTAATTATAATAATATTTTCTATGTAATGTTGGCATGGAGCTCTGAAAAATTAAATAAAATTAAATATTATCCCTCTTCATGAACAAAAACAACTGAGCAATAGATAAAAATTCTTTACCTAAGGGGTAAGGGTTATTTAACAGCATATAGAGAAATAATAAAGCAATCAAAATAGAATTTGGTTACTTTAAAAAAATTGCAGTCTATTTCAACATAATCTTAATGTAGTCATTATTAGTGTTTGTTTATTTTCTCCCACAGTTCCATGAAAAACAATATATATGTACCCTTAAGTATTGGAGCATGGTTTATTTTGATTAAGACTTGATTTATATTGTTTTGCCTGTGATGTTCCTTCTCCAAGGAATTCTACACTACAATAAATTGTGAACTAAAGTACTTTAATATTGTCTTGTACAATTAGCTAAATACAAATGCATAGTCAAGTGAAAGGCTATTAGTAGTCACTTATGAACTTGTTAATCTTATGATCTGAACAGCTATTCATAAAGTGAAATTCAAAATGGACTAGATGTATTTGATCAGCATCGATTAATTCATGTATCATTACTGAACTATTTCCTTTGATTGAGATCTCATTAAAAGTCTCTAACTTATATATAAAAATGTCAATAATCTTAAGACAGAAATGCTACTTTATTAAGGCTATATTTTCTGGCATAGGAACTAAAAATTATTTGCAATTGCTTTTTCAAAAGTGAATCTTTACATCTTTATTTGTTAGGATAAATTACTGTACACTGTTTTATGAAGCATAAAATTTAGAGGTAATAAACAAAGATCATTTGTTGAATAATGCCTTTGGTCAGCCTGAGAAAAAGAGTTAGTAATTAACATTGCTCACCATTTTGTACTACAATAAATCATCTCAAGTTGCCTACTCCCTTGATCACTTTCTAGTTGATGTAGCCTACGATTTGAATTCCTTCATACAGGGTTGAGAGTTGAAAGGTGAATGGCATATATATAACATGAAAAGATACTTTAAGTGAGTTTACCCTACAATATTGAGTTCCCCTTGAAAACTACTCATTATATTAAGTTCTTAAGGAGAAGTAGGCCTTCATACAAGATATAAAAGGTGGTTCAGACCGACTTCCTAATAATCTCACCACAAATCATCTGTGTCATTTACCATTAGACTAAATCACTCCTTTGTCTTCCTTCCCCCTACTAATTCATTGCTCTCATATAGATCAGCATTGGTAATAAAATGAAGCGAGCAGAAAATTTCACAAATGGATACAAACCAAGTTTCTCAGTTCATTTTATCTAGGCTGTTTTCTCTATAAAGTAACCTAAGAAAATATATAATATAGCTAAATAATCTAAATCCAAAGCAAAACATACAACAAGCTGTTACACCATATGGAGTAAAAAGAAAGTGACTATAGTCTGTTTGATCTCATTAATAAATATTGTCACAGATATTTTACAGTTCTCTCTACATCTCTGTATCTCTCTATACTGGCAAACACATATAAAGAGAAGCTTGTCCCCAAATATACTTGAGTCTATGTCTTGAAAAATTGTCACACCAAACGAAATATCCACTTTGACCACTTACATTCCACATTTCAGGGGAGGTCATAACTAGGACAATAAAGAAAAACAAAATAAATTTAAAACATCCCATTAGAAAGAAGGAAGGAAAACTGTGCTTCATTTACAGACGACTTGATCTTGTTACATAGAAAATCCCAATCCAACAGGCCCAACAAAAAATTTACTAGCAACAGGCTTCCTGCAGTGACATGACACAATTGAGAAAAATCAGTTGTAGCTCTACATATGAGGAATGGACAATTTTAAATAACCTCAATAAAATCTTTATATTATTTCAAAGACTAAAATAATTAGAAATGCATTTTAAAAAGTGAAAGACATACCCTAAAAACTATAAAACATGGCTAAGCAAATTGAAGAAGTTATTTATAAAGTGAGACATTTTATGATTAGGGATTGAAAAATAAGTGTTGTCATGATAGCAATTCTTCAGAAATTGCCTACAGATTCAATAAAATCCACACCAAAATGCCAGCAGGATACTTTGGAGAAATTGACAAAAGGATCTATAATAATTGTGGTAATAGAACAGACCCAGAATAATCAAGACAATTTTGAAAGAGAGGAACTAAATTGGAGAATTTACACCATATGATTTCAAAACCTACTATGTATTGATAATAAACTGGAGTGTGGTACTGGCATAAGAATAGGCATGTTGACCAAAAGAACACATTTAAGTGTCTCAAAATAAATCCTTATGCTTATGGTCAATTGATTTTTCATGAAGACATCAAATTAATTCAATGGGGAATTAAAAAATTAATTAATGAATTTTCCACAGTGGATACAGTGGGACAGATCTGTTGGCTGCCTGATGTTGGAAGTGAGAGCAGAGACTGACAGTAAAGGAGCATGAGGGAACATCTGGAGATGACAGACAGGTTCTAAAGCCGCTGCACTGTCATGGCTGCATAATGCATAAAGTTACTATCACTGAACTGTATTCATCTAATGGGTTAATTCTATGGTATGTAAAAACATTGCTGAGATACAAAACTTCGGCAAGTAATGTACCACTTTTATCTGTAAGAACTTTTAAATTTTTAACTTTTAATTTCAAATACTCATAGTTTTCCTGACAGCCATGGTCATTCAGTGATAAAAAGCCCAGTCCCAGAGTTACCACCTAGTTCCTCAAACAGCACACTGAAAAGGTTTACGCTGAGTTCCTGTCCTTTGTCTTCTTCTTATTGATTCATTTCAATACTTAATTGACACCCAGGGGTGCATACCTGACCACTAACTAAATAATCACAGTATATGGATTTCCTTCGAGGGGTAACCACTTCAGGGTGCAATACTCAGGCTTTTTCAACACTCATTTCAACATACCTTTTTAATTCTATGCAAAAATCTGTAAAATAATTTTGATTGATCACCCATAGCACACATTTTCATGTGACAAGCAGAACAAGAGTTACTGAGCCTGTATTCCTCATATGTGGACCACTCATTTGTGGAATTATATCACATCAGTGGTTTTTCTTAACTAAAATATTAGTTAATTGTGCAGACCTTCTATTTGCTCATCCAAGGTGCAAGCTAATGATCGTATGCCAGAATCAACAATATTGTTCGATTAAGGAATTTTCTCATAAACAATTTTGGGTATAATTATTTTATTTTATTTTATTTATCTTTAGAGGGGAAGGGAAGGAGAGAGGAAGAGAAACATCAATGTATGGTTGGTTCTCGTGCATCCCCTGCTGGGAACTGGCCCCTGCCGGGAACTGGCCTGCAACCCAGGCATGTGCCCTGACTGGGAATCGAACTGCAATCCTCTGGTTCGCAGGCCCACGCTCAATCCACTGAGCTACACCAGCCAGGGTTGGGTATAATATTTATGATAAATTTATAGTCATTATAACACTCCCAGAAACCATGTGACATATTTACTATGAAAATATAACCTTAATGTTGCCTTTGAAGCACTGGTCTCTTCCTTGCCATTGGCAAAAATAATAGCAATCAATTTTGCAAACAGTATGATTGTTCTGAAATAACTCAAATGGTTTACCACAGACGTTAATTTGCTTTGTTTGAAAATTAAGCAGTTCATGCCCCAAATTGGCAGAGATATCTAACCTAAAAAGCTCTAGGGTAAGGTGAAAAAATCACCAACCCAAGAAAATCTAATTTAAAAAAAATTTTATCTTCCTAATTCCTATCACACCATTTTCTGTTTTGCCTGCTTATACAAAGTCATCACACTTATTAATCTGCTTCTCTGGGAATATATAGTTTTACCTTCTGCACTTACAATATAGTATGACTCACAAATTGGGTTACAACCTCATGACTGATTTTTATCATTATACTTCAAAGCTTTGGTCTATTTCAATTAAATTGTGGTTCGAACTCAACAGGAACAATGGCAAGTGCATATTTAAACACACAAGCAATAACAGGAAAAATTCGAACATACTAAATGAGAGGAAATTTAGCTTGTTTTCTGAACACATTTTGAGACAAACTGATGGATGCTGTCTTTTTAACCATGGATATAACCTTTCAAATGCAACAATTGTCAATAGTATAATAGAATGTCTATGAATCTTACTTGTGTAATTTATGCAATATCTGAGAAGAAAACTACATCACTGTGTTTCCTGCTAAAGCCACCAGACAGCTTGTTGACTAACTACAAAGAACCACCCATGGTTCACGGTTAACACATTCAGAAACACTGTATTTAAAGTGTTATTCCCTATTTTGAAAATATTTTTTCTTTGACAAACTGGGATAAAAAGTCATTCCTTTTTCAAAGATCTGTGATATTCCTTCACTCATGGGAGCAGAGAACTCAATTAAATGTCAGCTGTAACACTGTGATGAAAACCATGATTCTATGCTAATAAAAATGAAAATGAAAATATTTCACATAGGTGGGTTGTATTACCACTTCACCTGTGAGACACGCTGAAGTGCTCCTAACCTGGATGTAAACATGGTAATGCCTTAGAGCCCAAATGGAAAAGCAGTACTGTAGGCAATATATCCTGCTACTGGTTAAACATGAAAAATGCCAAAGGAATAAACAAGTGAAAAAGAAAATATCATAGAGATGCCCCCACAAACTTAGAATCACATGTTTTAAGGTAATTATTCTGTTTTGAAGGTCTCTTATAAAAAACAACAGACTGATAGATATTTGTAGAAAGCTATACAGAAACAACATAATCTGAACATTTTCAAATTTCCCGAAGTTGGTAAATGACTTATTCTCTAACTCAGTGTTAGCCTACTTTCTTTTCCAGTCTAAAGGATTTTCCCAGCAATCGCTTCGACATCTATCTACCCTGTTTTTACCCCCACACCCTCTGTTCTGTGCTGTAGGCTGCAATTTCTAGCATGATGTCAATATGTCAGATAATTTTTTGAAGTCATAACATTTTTAATAGACATGTCAACCTCAATACAATTTTATTAATATTACCAAATTATCTTCTTATTTCGTCCTTAGTACATTTTGATTTCTAATATTCCCACCCTAGTAATCCTATTCTATTTCATTACATCACCTAGCGTCATCTAGCTATACCCTAGAAACTGTGTACCCTCTCTGCCTCCATTTAAAAATATATATTCTTAGCTCAGTCAGATTATTTTTCCTAAAACACTACTCCTTTCAAAGGATTGACTGTTTGGCCAAAATCTTCCAATGGTTCCTTACAGACTACATCTTAACCTCCAAACTTCTTATTCATTTTTTCAAGGTGCACCACACTGGTGTTTTCAGACCTTCAGGATCTTCTGCTTCTCCCGTACAAGAGCCACACTGGTCACCCTTCTGTAACATGGTTTGTACTCCCTGGCTTCTCCATTTCCTAACTTTGTCCTCATCATCCTTTATTCTTTCTTGTCTAAAAAACACTTGAATAAGTTATTGTCCTATGCTCCTTAGGCAATCCTGAAGATAAAGATTTTCTGTACAATTTTACAAGTTTTGCATTTCGCTATTCTCCCTGGTCATCTGAACTGACGTGTAGCTGCCTCTCTCTTTGCAGAGGTAAATGATTCAGACATTCAGACATGGCTGCAACACTTCTGCCTACCAGTGGTCCAAGTACACAGTTTCAGAGATCTGTGCTGGGGATGGTTCTACGTGGGCACATTTTCCTCATTCTTTAACCATGCCTCCCCTCCCCCAGCAGACTGCCAGCTCGGTTACCACTGCGGCAAGAGAACTTCATGGTGTGTTAGTGCACAGAGAAAATGTCCTATCTCCGTTGCCACAATGCTCACAAATCTATGTTTACAGAGACACTGGAGAGTTGTGTTTTAGCTCACATTGCTGTAATGGCTTTAAAAATAGTGGATAACTTTAATGGGACCACTGAAGGACTTTGTGATAAAAATTTATCAGAACAGTTACACATTATAGGCTGTAACATCTTACTAATCTATGTCATGTTTTATTGTCTTAAAGTGTTAGACATTAAAATAATTTCTCAATACACAAAGATGAACAAATTTCCATTTTATCAAGGCTAAAGTATATAAAATAAATATTTATAAAGAAATAACTAATTACAATATAGTTAGATGACCTACTGAAAGTATGAAAAAAAGCCTGAATTTTGATATTGCCTTCCATAAGCAGAAGGAAAATGGGAAAATTAACCTCCATGAACCTCATTTTATCATCAGTGGAATGACAAAAAAAATAGGAATGACAAGTTCACAGTGATGCGGTGATAATTAGATGTATAACATTTTTAAAGAAACTGGTATAAAGTACATCTTGCATACAGTAGAATCTCAATAAATAGTAGCCCATTGTTATGACCATAAATTAAAAATGAAGACACTGCTAGCTCAGAAAGAACAGATTGGTTATAAATGCTAGAGAGGCAGCCCTGCAAATTTTTTCTGCATACGCCTCAGGGATTTCAAGAGAATAGAAGGGAAACTTTTAAAGTGAGATGATAGCTAGTGAGGGGAGGCAGGTTAGGGGGGCAGGGGCTGAGCAAAAAGAAAAAAGGACTCATTGACATGGACAACAGTGTGGTGATTGCTGACGCATGAGGGTGTAAGGGCACTAAAATGATAACGAAAAATGTATAATAAAGATAAAAATAAGTAAATAAATAAGTAATGATAAAACTTTAAAAATAAAAAATATAGAATATCATATGCATTTAAAATAATTTTATTTTGAAAATGATATATTAACTAATATTTTTCATGTATTATTAAAGATATTATACTGGTTTGGGGATATACTTTTTATTTTTCTCTATAATCTGGTCGTTAGTAATAAAATTTCAAATTATCTTTATATAATTAAAAATATTTCTCTAGTTACAATTATAACATAACAGGTATGTAAAAATCACATACTCAAGGGATGCAAAAAAGAAAACAAACACAGAATTACCTTCTGGAGGGCGAGGCCCTTGTGGTACAGGGTTCCCCAGGTAGGTGAGTGTTTCAGGAGCGCATCTGTACCAGTGTACCAGCTGGTGGTGTTATTAAAGGCGCTGTTTGGCTTCAGTGATCTTTTCTGAAGACTCAACACATTTGCCCATTTCATGATGGGTGATTTATAAGTGTGCCTGTTCACACAGGCACTGAGAGTTCACCAGTTCTCTACCAAAAATAACATGACCCCCACCCCCAAATCCCCATATAGGTACCTGATCTCGCCCTGAGTGACTTTCTTTTATGCCCAGATGAAAAAAGTCCTTAAACTGAAATGTTTCGCCAGTGTGTAGGAGGGGAAACAAAAAATGGCAGAAGCACTAAAAAGACATCAAAATCAATGACTTCAACAACTGTATTGAGCAGTGGCAAAAATTGTCCAAATAGATGTATTGCATCAAATGGAGGGTACTTTGAAGGTGACTAAAGTTTAAATATGTAAGAATAAATATGCAATTTTTATAAATAAATTTCATGGTTGGGGGGTCCCACTTTGTATATTTAGGAAGTATCAGCAGAACATCAGAAGAAAGCCTTGAGATGGTACATGGTATAAAAATAAAACAAAAATTTATCTTTATTGCAGTTACTTAAAACTGAGCAAGGTGCAGTCACTGAGACTATTAACTGACTAAAGTCATCGAAAAACTATATGATATAATGATTATGTATTTGTAAATGTTTAATTGGCAGAAATATAAATTAGTGCAGATACTATGGAAAACAAAATGAAGGTTTCTAAAAAAGTTAAAAATAGAACTACTCCCTGGCTGGTGAAGCTCAGTGGATTGAGCACAGATTGGGAACCAAAGGGTCACTGGTTTTATTCCCAGTCAGAGCACATGTCTGGGTCGCAGGCCAGGTCCTCAGTGGGGGCCATGTGAGAGGCAACCACTCACTAATGTTTCTCTCTCTCTCTTTCTCCCTCCCTTCCTTCTCTAAAAATAAGTAAATAAATATCTTTAAAATACACACGCACGCACACACACACACACACACATATATATATATATATGTATATATATATATATATATATATATATATATATATATTAGNCTCAGTGGGGGCCATGTGAGAGGCAACCACTCACTAATGTTTCTCTCTCTCTCTTTCTCCCTCCCTCCTTCTCTAAAAATAAGTAAATAAATATCTTTAAAATACACACGCACGCGCACACACACACACACACACACACACACACATACATATATATATATATTAGAACTACTATATGATCAAGAAATCCCACTTTGGGGATTTCAGAAAAATACAGTGGGGCAGCTGATGGTTGAAAAGATGTGTAATGTGGAGAGATATATGAGGTCCTAAGGTGCCTAATTTGAAGGGGAATAAAGCTTTATTGTCCTATGTACAATGTTTTTTGTAGTTTCTTTCATAAATGCCTCTATTTTTCATAGTATGTGGCTGGATTCTTTCTGGACAGACCTTATGTGTATACAGAACAAAGTGAATACATCTAAAATACAGAATCATTAAAGTAATAGAAAATGTGAATAAGAGAAATTCAAAAATTCTTAACATGCATTTGGAAATTCACTCAGATTTGCATATAAAATGTCAATAACATTTTTTACTCTCTGGGGTCTCTAACATTTCTGACACTCATTTCAAAATTTAGTGTCTAATGGAAAAGAAGTCAGGTTATTATTTGTCAAAAAAAAGCAATATTAAATCAGTCACATGTATTATATAGATTATATGGGTTGTCAAAAATACTGGGGCCTGAAAACCAGTAACAATAAAAAATTCAAATTCTGTTTTTTGACAGAAAAATTCTTCTAGTACAGGCTATTAAACTCCTTAGTAGAGTTGTTTTTTTTTTAATATAGAAATTTATTTTTGCTTTTCAGGCCCATCACACTGGTTTTTTCCCCTGTAAGTCAGTTCTTTTCTCTTTCTCTGCTTTCCAGGCTTCCTCCCAAGTGTCAGTTTTTCCTTTCAATCACTCCCACGTGTATTTCTGCTGTCAGATGCTTCTTCATGTCAATGCCAAAATATGTGTTTTTTAAAAAATTCAACTTTTGAAAATTCTCCCATTTCCTTTATACCTGCTATTATTTCATCTTTTCTATCACCGTCATTTCTAACCTACAGCTACTGCCAAAAGTTTCATCTCTCTGTCAGATTTTTAGAAAATTTTGTTTCTCTACTCCTCTGCATGCTCAAGGCTAGGACAGTCATCATGGCTGTTTCACCATATTTCAATGTTCCACTTTCCGGACACTGGCAGAAATTAGGAGTAGCCACGTGGCTTGCTTTCAGGGGAAAAAGAAGTGAACCGAAGTCAGTCGAGAGCCTTGAAGAGTCAGTGTGTGATTCACTCCAACCTCTCTCTGCCGTCGGATCACCACGGGCTTTTCAAGTCGTGGCAACAACACTCAGCTGTGGTTACATGAGTGAGGACAACATGGGTCAAAGACTCCTGGCAACACAGAGCATGGATAAAAAATGAAACTGTTTTTGAAAGATTCGTAATGTTTTTATCATATTGTTGTAGAAGTTGATGCACTCCAGAGAATGTTGTTATGATTTTAAAAAAAGAAAAGCACAGACATTGGCTTAGCACTTAGGCCTAGGATGGTGCGTGGTAAAGAAATCGTTATCAGAGGTAGCAGGAGAGGTGATGAGCCATGGTGTGCGGTGGTGAAACAAGCAAATTGTGCACTGAAATATTTTGAGCTGTAAGAGAAAATATTTATTAAAGTGTAAGTATATTGCAGGGAGAAGGAGCAGGTGGAGGCAGAAGAAAAAAAAGTAAATAATGTGTATTGGCTACTGTTGATGGCATTACAAGAAAGAGGTTGAACACAGACAAGAACTGGAGAGTCTGTGATAAGAAGTAAAGTAATACATAGAGAAAATTCATTAGGATTGGAAAAGGAAGCTTCTCTTTATCCCATCTAGTACAGAGAAAATTGAGACAGCTATAGAGAACAAATATAGATTAAAACTCCACTTTTGTAAAAAGGAAAAAAAAGTGGTCATATTTATTTTTAAAAACATTCAATCTCTTAAACTGCCTCAGGACAAGGATGTGAATCAGGTTATGGCCTTTATGCCCATTGGAGGAATCTCTGAAAGGTTAAGATGCATTGAAGCAAAGTCGGGCTAATGTGTGTGGCCAACAGTAAATTCTTCCAATTGCAAAAGATGGTTCAGGGGAAAAATTAAGGGTC